>NC_071657.1:132247656-132847656 GCF_014839835.1 Dryobates pubescens
ACAAACCCTTCAGTTACTTAGCTTTAATGTTTTAATTCACATCATTAAGTGGAGGTGATTACAGTAGTAATACAATTTTTGCTTTTATTATCATTTTACTACTTATTATACTACATTATAAAGTACCACAGGAGACCAGTATCCCCTACCACCCATTATACGCCATGGGTACGGAGGTGAAACAAAGGGCATTTTTCAAGTGGTCGGTGATCCGCAATACCTAAAAGAAACACCCTGAGGACACGTGCTGTTGTAAAACATGTGTTGTGCTCTCATAGCTCTGGAGTGTTTTAATTAAATGCTGCATTTATTTTGTTTTGCAAGAAGGATAGGGTTGGGGGGGGGGGAAGGGGAGGGAAATCAATAACGAAAAAACTCTCCTAAAACTTTATAATTCCTATTTTTTTTCTTTTTTATTTAAGTTGAAAGGTAACCAAAACAAAAGGAGTTGCTTTTTAATAACTGAGAAGGAGGCTTTTCTTTTCTTTTCTTTACTTCTTTTTTTAGTAACTGAATGTAATGTAACTGGAAAGCTCTTTTCATATATTAGGGATTTGTAACTTTGCACAAATAAATTTCGTTACAGCGTTATGACCCAAATGGAAAAAGTTAATATAGAGCAGTCAGCATTTCATACTCAGTGATAGACTGCAATAATATTTTTCATTAAATGCTACAATTTTTTGCAAAATAATAATAAAAAAACCCCAAAACCCAACAGAAAATAATCCTGTGCATAAAGACGCTCCAAGGCCTCTGATAAAAGTGCAGAATCGCTGGGTGAAATTGCAGCATATTGACAGATACTTAATAACGAGTGGTTTGAGATTTTATTAGTAACTAGCTAGACTGGGACTTAAGTTGGGTCATTAAGGTGGCTCTATTTTTTTTTTTTACCCTCTGAACTTGGATTTTTCCTTTCCTTTCATTCATGAATCTCACAGGAACAATTTAAAACCTAAATGAAAATGCAATATGAAACACCACCTTCCAGAAAACACAGAGAACATTTAGCATTGCATTACAAGCAAACTACATTCTCCTACTGCTTTTTTTCCCAGTATGTGAAACTCTTCAACACTTCAACAACTAATACAAGCCTGAAGCAAAAGGTAAGCAAGGCGAAAAAACCCACATTAATGATAGAATAAATTGCTTTCACAAATTTGCTGCTGCTGTACTTTTATTCTTTACAAAGCACATCCACTTTATGGCTGTTGAGGGCACCCACACTTGTCACCATGGCTGGGTCTTGAAAGAGCTGCTAGAGAGACTGCCTTCCATCACTGTAAGTGATCACAGATGCTCACAAATTGTCTCCCCCAGTAATATTTGGCCTTTATTGAAGCTCTCTGTTTACTTGGTAATCCCTGTTGTAAGAAGATCACCTAAAACTTTGCCTTCCTAAGTGGTTCCTCACAAAACAGATGGCTAGGATTCAGAATTTTGATCTGTTTCCAAGGATGGTATAGGCCTACTATGTCAAGAGTACTGAACCATTTACATTACCAATGTTAAGCTCAGCCTGAGCCAAATAACTTCCTAATCAACATTCAGTATCAGCAACTCAGAGCTGAATCCATGTTCTAGGGCCTGACCTTTGGTCTACGGTGGCAGTTAGAATAGAATAGAATACATAGAATATACATAGAATACATAGAATAAACCAGGTCGGAAGAGACCTCCAAGATCATCGCGTCCAACCCATCAACCAATCCAACACCACCCAAACAACTAACCCATGGCACCAAGCACCCCATCAAGTCTCCTCCTGAAAACCTCCAATGACGGTGACTCCACCACCTCCCCAGGCAGCCCATTCCAATGGCCAATCACTCTCTCTGTATAGAACTTCTTCCTAACATTCAACCTATACCTCCCCTGGCACAGCCTGAGACTGTGTCCTCTTGTTCTGGTACTGGCTGCCTGGGAGAAGAGACCAACCTCTGCCTGTCTACAACCTCCCTTCAGGTAGTTGTAGAGAGTAATAAGGTCACCCCTGAGTCTCCTCTTCTCCAGGCTAAGCAACCACTGCAAAGGTCTAAGACATGGATTCTAACAGAAAAGGCTTTCACAAAAATATTACATGTATGTAAACTAAGGAAATGGTATTGGTGTATTTTTGTCTAATAAAATGTGAAAATGTGAAATACTTGACTCAAAAGAGTCAAGTATTGATCCATAAGTAAACGTCTACAAGGTTTTAATGCACTGTGCAACCATAGCTACATGGGGGGAAAAAAGGACTAAGTTACAAACAAATTTGAGAAAGGATGAGCTTGCCATCTGATGTATGAAATGACCAATTCATGGTGTAATCACTGGGTGATAAAGATGTGATAGAACTAGGGGGAATGGAATGAAGCTGGAGGTGGGGAGATTCAGGCTGGACATGAGGAGGAAGTTCTTCACCATGAGAGTGATGAAGCCCTGGAATGGGTTGTCCAGGGAGGTGGTTGAGGCCCCATCCCTGGAGGTGTTTAAGACCAGGCTGGATGAGGCTCTGGCCAGCCTGATCTAGTGTGAGGTGTCCTTGCCCATGGCAGGGGGGTTGGAACTAGATGATCCTTGTGGTCCCTTCCAATCCTGACTGATTCTATGATTCCCTGATGTCAGATGTCCACATGTGTTCTATCAAATGTAGTTTGTGCACACTCTGCTACATAAATCTTTTCTTGATCTGGTCTCTCTTCAAACTAAAAAAGCCATAATGAAACTCCTAATTGATATACCTCAATCCATGTTAAACAAAGGTGAACAGAATTAAACAACAGAAAACAATTTATATTTCCTGTGCCAGAATAAGATTTTGTGTTCTGGTCTCTATGTGGCACTCCTGTGTGCTTAACAGGAGAATGGAGGCTTGCTTTCCTGCTGATGCTTATGGTAAATTGCCAGCAATCTAAACCCGATAAACATGGCATTACCTGTGCATAGCAAAAAGCAGCACAATTTGTAGCTGCTCATAGCAGAAGTTGATAATCATTTCTTGAAATTTTTCACAAGTCATAAAATGATCATGACTCACTGAAAGGCAGCTCCTTTGGAGCAATGCATTTGCAATCAAAATTGTCCTTCAGCTTGGCCCTAAGGACTGGCGCTCAGCTATAGTTATTTACAGGAAAAATCAGAGCAGCAGTGGCAGAATATCAAAATGATGTATTCAAACACAAAAAGGAGAATAATTTGGAAGTTACACAGTAACATACAGTAAAAAGAGAAAAAAAGCTTTCTTACCTGTTTTATACCACAATAACTGGCTATATTGTCTACCAGCTCTGACATTACCTGCACTTCGTGTGATTTCTTATTATTCATAAACTCATCAGTTTTGATACCTGTATCAGAATAAAAAATACATACATGTTAACACAACCCATAATAATAATTTGTGAACAATCAGGGGGAAAAAAAATCAGCCTAAAAACATGCTAGAGTATTTTTATATTTTTAGGATAGTCATTTTGATTTTAAAACTCAGTAAATTATTACAAGAATAGACTTCTCAATTACAGATGAATCAGTAAACTCCAACACACTGTAAAACCACACTGACCAGATATTAGACAATAGCTACTACTATAAAATGAGAATAGAGCAGAATAGAATAGAATAGAATAGAATAGAATAGAATAGAATAGAATAGAATAAACCAGGTTGGAAGAGACCTTTGAGATCATCACATCCAACCCATCATCCAACACCATCTAATCAACCAAACCATGCAACCAAGCGCCCTATCAAGTCTCCTCCTAAACACCTCCAGTGATGGTGATTCCACCACTTCCCTGGGCAGCACATTCCAATGGCCAATCTCTCTTTCTGGGAAGAACTTCTTCCTAACATCCAGCCTAAACCTCCCCTGGCACAGCTTGAGACTGTGTCCTCTTGTTCTGGTGCTGGTTGCCTGGGAGAAGAGGCCAGCCCCTGCCTGTCCATAACCTCCCTTCAGGTAGTTGTAGAGAGCAGTAAGGTCCGCCCTGAGCCTCCTCTTCCCCAGGCTAAGCAACCCCAGCTCCCTCAGCCTCTCCTCACAGGGCTGTGCTCCAAACCCCTCCCCAGCTTTGTTGCCCTTCTCTGGACGCATTCCAGCGACTCAATATCTCTCCTAAACTGAGGGCCCCAGAACTGGACACAGGACTCAAGGTGTGGCCTGACCAGTGCCATGTACAGGGCGAGAATAACCTCCCTGCTGCTGCTTGCCACACCACTCCCAATACAGGCCAGGAACTGTAAAATTTCTTTCTGCTCACTAAAAAATATTTACATTTGTTTTGTTTACCACATTTACCTTCAAACACAGTAAGTGTATAGGCAGGGTCGATTAATAATCATACAGTACAACTTGTTAATTCTGCAGATTTGCCAACACTGTCAAGTGGGATATATCCCAAATGAAATTGATGAGTGAAACTGAGGAAATTCCAATAGCAGCCTTCCCGTACCTGAAGGCGGCCTACAAGAAGGCTGGAGGGGGGCTTCTTACAAAGGCAGTGATAGGATGAGGGGCCATGGTTTGAAATGTGAGAAGAGCACATTTACATTGGGTGTTAGGAACAGGTCCTTTCCATGAGGATAGTGGAACACTGGAACAGGTTGCCCAGGGAGGTAGTTGAGTCCCCATCCCTTGAGATATTCAAGGTATGGCTGGACAAGGCTCTGAACAACCTGATCTACTGGATGATGTCCCTGCTGACTGAAGGAGGTTTAGACTAGATGACCTTTAGAGGTACCTCCCTTCCAACCCAAACCGCTCTATGATTCTAAGATGCACTTTATTTACTCCATGGATGTGTTATAGAACTGTTACATCTTCATGGCATAAAACCATTCATTTCAGTGTTGCTGGAGAATGTGTTAATGAGATAGAGTCAATCTCTATCACATGTTCACTGCTTGTGGAGAGTACTGAGCATCTACTTGCTAATCTCTGTATCTTCCAGTCAAAGGAGTAGCTCAGAAGTTGCTCACTGAGGAGAAACCCACACATTTCTCTTATGCAACCAACACTACAGGGGACTTGGCTCTGGACAACCTGATGGAAAGTTTTTTAGGTGTGTGTGAGGGTAGAAGAAACTGTACCCTTATTGACAAGCATGCTCCCAGAAAACAAGACTTTCTCTACATGACTAGGCAGACTAATACACTTTCCAGTTCTCTACTTTTTGCACACTATGCATTCATCTGTCCAGAAACTGATCATTAGGCAAAAAAAAAACTATGTTCATTCCTTGATCAAATTATGCTGGGAACAGAGCCAAGAGTGTAACTTCTTTAAAAGAGAGTGGGGAATTGAACTGAGCTCATGAGAAATCTAGTGTTTTCTCTGTTTTTCCTGAAACCCACAGGATCTCTCTATTTCTTAAACATCTGGTTTTTTTATAATAAACTGTTATGACCATACTTAAAATCTAATATAGAGTCTATGAACTGAAAAAACAAAAAAAAGACTAAAAGACTAAGGAAAACAAAGAGCAGAAACAAATGTTTGCCATTTCACTAAAGATCTTCCTTAATTTTAAAATCATCAGCGTCTACATAATGTCCTAAAAACTTTAATTTATAAACATTTCAAATAAGAGGGAAAAAAAAAAAAGACATTAAAAAAAAAAATAGAAGTGTCTCTACACTTGAAACATTTTTGTGTCTGGACAGGCTCATCAAAAGAAAGCAGAATGGGAACAGGAAGAAACAGACATTTTAACTTGACAGAAATAAAAGTTGTTTGACTGTTCTCTGAAGCAGTGCTGTCACTTTGAACTATTACCACATATTGCAACTTTTCTTCTTTGTTATAGTATAAACTCAAAGGACTGGATTGGGTAATGCTGTGTGAAGGACCATTTCAGAGACTGTCTAGGCCAAATTAAGTATTTCAAACATGGCAGCAATCCAGAAATCCACAAGGAAGACACAACTTACAAAAAACTGAAGTGAGGAGAAAGTTCTTACTAGAGAGAGTTGTTAGCCATTGGAATGGGCTGCCCAGGGAGATGGTGGAACCACTGTCCCTGGAGGTGTTCAAAAGGGGATTGGATATGACATTAGCCTGGAGAAGAGGAGATTCAGGGGTGACCTTACTGCTCTCTACAACTACCTGAAGGGAGGTTGTAGACAGGCAGATGTTGGTCTCTTCTCCCAGGCAGCCAGTACCAGAACAAGAGGACACAGTCTCAGGCTGCACCAGGGGAGGTTTAGGCCGGATGTTAGGAAGAAGTTCTATACAGAGAGAGTGATTGCCCATTGGAATGGGCTGCCCGGGGAGGTGGTGGAGTCACCATCATTGGAGGTATTCAGGATGAGACTTGATGGGGTGCTTGGTGCCATGGGTTAGTTGATTAGGTGGGTTGGATTAGTTGATAGGTTGGACTTGATGATCTTGAAGGTCTCTTCCAACCTGGTATATTCTATTCTATTCTATTCTATTCTATTCTATTCTATTCTATTCTATTCTATTCTATTCTATTCTAAGCACATTGGAATGGGCTGCCTGGGGAGGTGGTGGAGTCGCCATCACTGGAGGTTTTCAGGAGAAGACTTGATGGGGTGCTTGGTGCCGTGGGTTAGTTGTTTGGGTGGTGTTGGATTGGTTGATGGGTTGGACGCGATGATCTTGAAGGTCTCTTCCAACCTGGTTTATTCTATGTATTCTATTCTAAGCCATATTTCAGTAGTCATGAGGTCTTGGGTGACAGGTTGGACTTGATGATCTTTGAGGTCTTTTCCAACCTTATTGATTTTATGATTCCAGGCACAAATATCAGAGTTTGTTTATATCTACAGACACAAAGTATATTTCACCTTAGCTACTAAAGATGCTTAATCCTTTTTAGACTTCTTTTTCCTACTTTTTTGCAGAATGAACACCCTCTTTATATTTCAGCTCAGGGAAAATGACAGTTTGCAAATCATTACAGATTTTTTTTTTACACATTTTATTATTGCTGTATTTTCTTCACATTCTGGCAGGTTTGCATTGTTTTGAAAAAGAAGCAGGCACAATCTTGTACTTGAGGACTGTTTTACATTGCCAAGACAACTGCAGATTGGAAAAAAAAGTAATAATGTAGACTGGTTTTAAACAAACTGCAAATTAATTCTGCTGCCACAAAATTACTTTCTTGAAACAAATAATTATACTTGTAGATTTCCTTATTACAGGTATGCAAGCAGAACAAATCCAAATTTGAAAGACCATCAGAAATCTGGAGATCCATTTCCTTTTGTGATGGAAAAAAAAAAGAAAGAAAGAAAGTGAACTTTGAATATTTCACAGAACTACCTTGGATATAATAGAAAGCTTAGCTACCAGTTTGATCTGGTGCTGAAATGTTGCTTATTTCCATTGTGAATCCCTAGCACAGGTAGCTGCTTTGCCCTTGAAAAACATCTTCTTTTCTATAATGCCATCTAACAAATTGAGGATAGACTTTCTTTTACACAGGGCCAAAGCAGATCTTCCTAAGATCTCCCACAGCAGAGTGCAGAGGTTCTATAGCCCAGCTCCCTGTGGAGCTGCGCCCGGGGAGGTTTAGGTTGGACGTTAGGAAGAAGTTCTATACAGAGAGAGTGATTGCCCATTGGAATGGGCTGCCTGGGGAGGTGGTGGAGTCACCGTCATTGGAGGTGTTCAGGGGGAGACTTGATGGAGTGCTTGGTACCATGGCTTAGTTGTTTAGGTGGGTTGGATTGGTTGATGGGTTGGACGCGATGATCTTGAAGGTCTCTTCCAACCTGGTCTATTCTATTCTATTCTATTCTATTCTATTCTATTCTATTCTATTCTATTCTATCAGATACACCAGATTAAAGAAAGAAATGCACACTCCATACCAGACAACCCCACCTATACAGAAGTTAAACTACTATGATTTAATTCCATAAGACAGAAGAAGTGAGAGATCTTTATACAAAAAACCCTCCCAAAACAACATTGAGGCAGTGATCATCCAGTACATGGAATTTAAAGATGGACTTGTTAACAGTCTCTGCCTATTATCTTGCCATAAACACATTGCAAAGGGAGGGAGCCCTCCTAATTCAATACTCTAGCAATTATCATTTCTTACATCAGATAAAACCTTTGTAGTAGGAGAAATTCTCCCTGCTGGCTTCTTCCCCTCGGACCACACTCTTCTACACCCCATGTGTTTAATGCAAGCAATCTGATGGTGCATAAGGACCACAGCAACCTTCATTAAGAAGTTAAGAAAACCCTTTAGACTCCAAACTCCATTCTGAGTAGCTGGGTCCACTAAAAATGTTTGTGCTTACCAATGATTCCAGGGAAGGACATCAATGTGACTACATTAAGATGGTGAAGAAATTAGAGAACTATGTGTGGGAATAGGCTCATAAGCATGTTCGTCTTAGAACTTGAAAATACATTAAAAACATCTGAAACATAAACAAAATCATCCTGATGCATGCTTTTCAGAATATGAGCAACACCACTGCAAAGTTTCCAGTTTTCTCAGACTTGCAAGCAGACTTGTACATCAAAAAGTTAATATACTTTCTGAAATACAGAATTAAGTCCAAAGTATCTAAAATATCTTAAAAGTTGAAAGTGTTTCATTTGTCAACTTGCACATTATGAATCCATAATTTGGTATTTTGCTTATGGCAAATGCTTAACAGGAACTTCAATTAAGTTAATTTAACTGATACTTGTTGCCAATTCAACACAAAGGTTTTGAATTATAATACCACTGTATACATTTGGAACATGCTTTATTTTTCCTGGGAGGTACAATTTAGAATTACTGCATCACAAACCCAGGCCCCAGTTACCCAGCTGAGCAGCACTCCCACAAGACACAGAACAAAATTTTCAGCAATTGCCTCATTCCTGAAGCTCCATTCTGCAGGACAAGTAGATGAAAGCCTCCTTGTAGTTTTAAGGAAGTGAATCCATATATGAACACAAGTACAAGTAAAACAAGGTAGAACTAGAGGGACCTCAACAGGCTGGACAGATGGGCAGAATCCAATGGCATGAGATTGAACACATCCAAGTGCTGGGTTCTACACATTGGCCACAACAACCCCATGCAGAGCTACAGGCTGGGCTCAGAGTGGCTGGAGAGCAGCTAGGAAGAAAGGGACTTGGGGGTACTGAATGACAGCTGGCTGAACATGAGCCAGCAGTGTGCCCAGGTGGCCAAGAGGGCCAATGGCATCCTGGCCTGCATCAGGAACAGTGTGGCCAGCAGGAGCAGGGGGGTCATTCTGCCCCTGTACACTGCACTGGTTAGGCCACACCTTGAGTACTGTGTCCATTCTGGGCCCCTCAGTTTAGGAAGGATGTTGACTTGCTGGAGCGTGTCCAGAGAAGAGCAACAAAGTTGGTGAGGGGCTTGGAGCACAAGCCCTATGAAAAGAGAGTCTGAGGGAGCTGGGGTTGCTTAGCCTGGAGAAGAGGAGGCTCAGGGGAGACCTTATTGCTCTCTACAACTACCTTAGGGGAGGTTGTAGACAGGCGGGGGTTGGTCTCCCAGGCAACCAGCACCAGAACAAGAGGACACAGTCTCAAGCTGCACCAGGGGAGGTTTAGGCTGGATGTTAGGAAGAAATTCTTCACAGAGAGAGTCATTGCCCATTGAAATGGGCTGCCCAGGGAGGTAGTGGAGTCACCATCACTGGAGGTGTTTGGGAAGAGACTGGATGGGGCACTTGCTGCCATGGTTTAGTTGATTAGATGGTGTTGGATGATAGGTTGGACTTGATGATCTCTAAGGTCTTTTCCAACCTGGTTAATTCTATTCTGTTCTGTTCTGTTCTATTCTATTCTATTCTATTCTAACTAGACTAAGCAACAGACAGGGAATAGGAGCATAATAAAAATGAAAGATCTAAGAGGCGAGCAGAAGATAAGCAGTGCACAGTTGTCAAACACACACACAAAAAAGGGCTTCAGATGGACAAAGAGCAGAAGGAAAGAAGCCAGAAAGAAGGAACAATGCACACCAAACCATTAAGGGTATCTTAGCTATGGCATTTTAGTATTTCTGAAGAAATGAAAAACTGGAGAGGCAACCACAGAAAACGGCAAAATTGGAAAGGGAAAATTGCTGTAGAAAATGGGAGAAGTTCCCAACATTTATATAATGGTTCTATCACTTAGGGTAAGAAATGTCAGAGTTTTAATGTATTATAGGAGATAAAACACTAGAAGGCAGAGCACTGCTCAGTCTGTCTCTTAAAAACTAATAAGAGCTCTGACAGACAGAGGCAAATCTTTTATAAAGACTGGGGACTCCATGAAGAGCACATTTTCAGTGAAAATTGCTGTAGTCTAAGTGAGTATAAATGCCAATCTATCATCTGATATGAAAAATACAATCAGGGCTCAGGTTTCCAGTATTCAACTTGATGCCAGCTTGAGAGTGTTATAACTCATTTTCTTTAACTACAGAAAATGAAGTTACTTTAGTTTTATGGCATCTAATTGGCATTTGTCCAAAACACACAGAATAAATAAAGCGTTTGGGCCACATTCAGCTAAATGCCAAATCACATATTTAATATTGAACAACAGATACAACAAGAAAACCCATTTACCAGGTATTAGGATGAAACTTTTGAAGAAAAGCAAGCACAGGAACCAGGGAAAAGAAAAAGAGAAGCAACAAGGTATCTCTAATAGTGGTATGTCTGCTTCTTTATTTTATCCCCTTTAAAACTGAATTTTAGGATGAATGTGTAGGTACTGAATGCTGTGACTCCTCTGCTCAAATTTTGGCAAGGGAATAAATTTTCTAAACAAAGGCAATAGCATAGCATAGCATAGCATAGCATAGCATAGCCCAGGTTGGAAGAGACCTTCGAGGTCATTGTGTCCACCCTATCATCCAACACCACCTAATCAACTAAACCATGGCACCAAGCACCCTTATCAAGTCTCCTCCTGAACACCTCCAATGACGGTGACTCCAACACCTCCCCAGGCAGCCCATACCAATGGGCAATCACTCTCTCTGTGAAGAATTTCTTCCTAACCTCCAGCCTAAACCTCCCCTGGCACAGCTTGAGACTGTCTTCTCTTGTTCTGGTGCTGGTTGCCTGGGAGAAGAGACCAACCCCCACCTGTCTACAACCTCCCTTCAGGTAGTTGTAGAGAACAATCAGGTTTCTCCTGAGCCTCCTCTTCTCCAGGCTAAGCAACCCCAGCTCCCTCAGTCTCTCCTCATAGGGCTTGTGCTTCAAGCCCCTCACCAGCTGTGTTGCCCTTCTCTGGTCATATTCCAGCAACTCAACATCTTTCCTAAACTGAGGGGCCCAGAACTGGACACAGTACTAACAGAAACTATCTAAGAATAAATGAAACCAAAGCAAGAAGCCAAACCACTCTCCAAAACCAAATCAAGAAGAGTAAAAAATACAAATACAATACAACTAGCAAAAATGTAAATACAAATATAAATATACCTGCTATTCCTTGATTCTCTCCTCTCAGTGCTTCAAGCATTTCTTGTAATGGGGTGCACACACCAAGACTGGACAAGGAATAATACTTGGCAGCCAGGGCAAACAAATGTGCATCGATAAGCTTGCTAGAGTTTTCACAAAACACAGTGGAAAATGTGTCATCATCTGCACAGAACATAAAAACAAAAGGTTTCTGTTAGTAGTGCTTAGCATCTCTCTAATAGAGCTTACTGTGAAATAAAAGCAATAAAGACTTGGTATCAGAGAGAAGTAACCGTTCATTTTGCTTCCTTAAGTGGGAAAACACATTCATTCTTTCTCTTCATCTGTATTCTCCTTTCAGAACCAAGGTCAGATTTTGCTCTTAGCTGAACTTGAGCAAATGTGGAAAAAATTCTATTGTTTCAGCAGAGCTTCATTACTGTAATTCAGTCAACATGATGGCTTCTTTCTTGTGTACAAACTTGTCATGAAACATTTGCTAGCCACCTTTTCTGACAATACACACTCCTGGATTTTTTAAGAACTGAAGTGGTTCAATATATGAAACCTTTTGATTTATGGTCACCATACTCACATACTTTCCAAGATGCTTTGTAGCTGGTGAATCTCCTGGGAGTATTCAATTAATTTTTATTGCCAGTCAGGTGTGAGCCAAAGTTAAGATTCCAATGCATATTTTGTTTGACTCAGGATGAAATGCTTCAGTTTGGTATTCTTTAGCTCTTAGTTTCAAAAATGTACATTTCACACATTTAAGCTGAACATTTTAGTAGGAATCATTTAGTAATTCTGAGACTGACAGAATCATAGAATGGTTTGGATTGGAAGGCACCTTAATGATCTTCTAGTTCCAACCCCCCTGCCATGGCCAGGGACACATTTCTCTAAACCAGGTCACTCATGGCCTCATCCAGCCTGGCTTTGAACATCTCAAAGGTCTTTTCCAACCTGGTTAATCCTATCCTATCCTATCCTATCCTATCCTATCCTATCCTATCCTATCCTATCCTATCCTATCCTATCCTATCCTATCCTATCCTATCCTATCCCATCCCATCCCATCCCATCCTATCCTATCCTATCCTATCCTATCCTATCCTATCCTATCCTATCCCATTCTATTCTATTCTATTCTATTCTATTCTATTCTATTCTATTCTATTCTATTCTATTCTATTCTATTCTAACCTTCAGGAAGGGGGCATCCACAACCACCCTGGGCAATCTGTTCCAGCATCTCACCACCCTCACTGCAAAGAATTTCTTCTCATATCTAATCTAAAACTGTCCCCCTCAAGCCTAAATCTATTGTCCCCCCATTCTTTCACTACCTGCCCTTGTAAAAAGTCTCTTCCCAGCTTCCTTGTAGGCCCCTTTCAGGGCCTATTTTATCAACAGGGATTAAATTGTTTTGGGTTTGTTTTTTTCTGCTGATAGCTACCAAAACAGTTACCAGACAACAAAATTGTCCCTGTAGATATTCCACACAAGACAGAATGCAAGGCTCTTTAGAAATTCAGCTTTTCAAACTATTTTTGACTGGATTATTATTTGCCAAGGACTCAAACAGTAACAGTTAAAACTATTTGTGAATGAAAATGTGATAATAATGTCTAAATATTTGTAATTAAAAAAAACAAATCCAAACATATAAAAACTAAAACCAGTCCAGCAACATTAGAAAAATTTAGAAAGTGTCTCCTGTTTTGGCCTTTTTCTCAGGAGATAGGGTTGGACTTGATAATCACAAAGGTCTTTTCCAACCTGGTTAATTCTCTATTCTGTAAGCACATGCATAGAACAGAACAGAACAGAACAGAATAGAATAGAATAGAATAGAATAGACCAGGTTGGAAGAGACCTTCAAGATCATTGCGTCCAACCCATCACCCAACACCATCTAATCAACTAAACCATGGCAACAATCATCCCATCAAGTCTCCTCCTAAACACCTCCAATGATGGCGACTCCACCACCTCCCCAGACAGCCCGTTCCAATGGGCAATTACTCTCTCTATGAAGAATTCCTTCCTAACATCCAGTCTAAACCTCCCCTGGCACAGCTTGAGACTGTGTCCTCTTGATCTGGTGCTGGTTGCCTGGGAGAAGAGACCAACTCCGTCCTGGCTACAACCTCCCTTCAGGTAGTTGTAGACAGCAATAAAGACTCCTCCGAGCCTCCTCTTCTCCAGGCAAAGCAACCCCAGCTTCTTTCTCAGAATTCCTGAAAAGCTTATAAACCCAAAGTGTGCCTCCTTTCACTTTTTCTATACCTGGCACAGTAAAGGATATTAACATTCCTTACAAATCTCACCTAACTGAAAATAAATGCAGTAATACCCATAGTCTGTAACATGCCTTAATGCAATTACCTGAAAGAAAAACACAAAGAGAACAGGTAGCATCTTACTCAAGACCACTAGTATATCGTCTGTAACAACACTCCTATCAAATTTAAACAGCTGTCCTAGCTTGCCAACTAAAACAAAAAAGGCAAAGCATGACTTCAAACCATGCAGTGGCAAGTGTCTGACTACATAGTATTCAAGAATGTTCTAAAAATCTTCATTTTCTCCAAATGCTTCTATGTTGGCTGCTCCCAAAATTAAATCTGCTGTCTTTTAAGCAGGCAGTCCATACAAGTGCAAACAAATTTTCACATTTGCAAATAAATTTTCAGAGGGAAACATATGTAAGAAAAAAAAACAACCAACAAACAACAACTGACAACCAATCCTGGAATTGTAGTACAAAGAATAACTTAGAGTCAAATGTGAAAACACTTAAGCGGAGAGTTTTTTGTGCCTGTGTCCAATTTGCAGCAGTGACGTGATGAACGAGACGCAAGAAGGCAAATGTCAGCTTTCTGATGCATGAAAACACAAACCAGTTCTCTCTACCTAAAACTGGATCTGAAATTTTTCTGTAGGGTACAACTGAAAGCACGGTTTTTACTCTTTATACAGTCATTATAATGAAATCTGATGAGCATCTGAAAATATTCTTTGCAACCAATTTACAGAACAGGCAATGCAATGGGCTGTAACATCACTAGCTTGGCTGGAAGTCCAGATGGAGATCAATAACAAGTGGTGTCCCCCAGGGGGCTGTACTGGGACCAGTACTGTTTAATATTTTTATCATTGATGTAGACAGTGGGATGGAGTGCATCATCAGCTCCTGCTGGCCACACTGTTCCTACAGGCCAGGATGCCATTACAGGACACAGTCTCAGGCTGCGCCAGGGGAGGTTCAGGCTAGATGTTAGGAAAAAGTTCTATACAGATAGATTGATTGCCCATTGGAATGGGCTGCCTGGGGAGGTGGTGGAGTTGCCATCATTGGAGGTTTTCAGAAGACTTGATGGGATGCTTGGTGCCATGGGTTAGTTGTTTAGGCGGTGTTGGATTGGTTGATGGGTTGGACGCGATGATCTTGAAGGTCTCTTCCAACCTGGTTTATTCTATGTATTCTATTCTATGTATTCTATGTATGTAGCCTTCATGGCCACCTGGGCACACTTCTGTTCAGCCTACCATCAACCAGTCCCCCCAGGTCCCTTTCTGCCTGGCTGCTCTCCAGCCACTCTGACCCCAGCCTGTAGCACTGCATGGGGTTGTTGTGGCCAGTGTGTAGAACCTGGCACTTTGATGTGTTAAATCTCATGCCCTTGGACTCTGCCCATCATGCCAATCTGCAATAATGTTCCTTTTTAGCTTCACACCTACGTCAGTATGAATTGACAACTTTTCTGATCAGTTCTGTCAAATGCAGCTCATGTTTCCCTAGAATTTAATTTGGGAACCCTATGCCTTATTAGAACAGATTCTAGAAAACTTTTCCTAATAGCTTGGAAACTGTGGATGTATAAATGCAAAACTTCTCAGACTCTTAGAAAGCAAAGGGTTTACCATGTGAAATCAAAACTACATTTTACACGTCTTAAGTATCTGGGGTCAGTTAAGCATGCAAAATAAATCTATTTTTCTAGCCACACTCCAAAAAAAGGGTAGTTTTATAAATGACAGCATGCTTTGTAAGATGTTTAGTACCCCTTTTGAGGTAGATATAAATAGCAGCAACGGATGTAAACTACAGCAGAGGAAGTTCCACCTCAACATGAGCAAGAACTTCTTCACTGTGTGGGTCACAGAGCACTGGAACAGGCTCCCCAGAGGGGTTGTGGAGTGTCCTTCTCTAGAGTCTTTCAAGACCTGTCTGGATGTGTTCCTGCTGCATAACCTATGCTAGATTCTATGGTCCTGCTTTGGCAGGGGGTTTGGAGTCGAAGATCTCCAGAGGTCATTTCCAACCCCTGATATCCTGTGATCCTGTGTATAAGTTTGAAGAACAACCAGCTAGAATTTCAGAGGAATATAAGGAAGATTTAAGATGGGTTTCAGGACCTCTAATGGTTGGTTTCTAATCTCTAGTGCCATTAAGTTGTACTAATGCACTCAGATAAGCTGATATCAAGTCTCCCAGTCCTACTTTTAATACAGGCTACCAGTGCATTCATTCTCAAATATAGGCAGATGTTTACAGTTGTCTTGAGAAACTCATATTCTACAGGATGTATTTTCATCATATGAGCAGATGGACAGATACCAGGCAGCCAAACAAGTCAGGCAGGCATGAACCACCACATCAGCAAGCATGTGCCTATTCCATTACAGTGTCTCCAATTTAGCCATGGTATCAGAGGAATGTCGAGTGTCTCAAAACCTTCCAAATACAGTATACTAGAATTTGAGTCCCTACAGAAAATAAAGAATTGTTCTGTTTTAGCCAAAATGTGAAGGTTTCATGCCCTTCTAAAACACATGCCTCACTGGCCACAAGTTGGGTGTTTTGTTCCAGTAATTTCTGTATCAGGTTCTGTAAGACATATTTTGAATATAGATCATTAAATGATTTGGTGATTTTGAAATCTATAAAGCACTCTCCCTTCCTGATTTTCTTCTCTACAGGCGACCACTTCAGTGTTTGAATCATTTCATGGGCTTTCCTGTAGAAACAGGAAAGATCAGGGTTATTTTTCTTTACTGTTTTCTTTGTGATGACTTCATCTAATAATTGTGTTCCAGCCTCTACATTTCATTTTATGACCCACTGCTCCAAATCAGTTCTGACTCTAACATTGTCAAGACCAACCATTCTTTCTTTGCCTGCTTCCCAATACTTCTGCTTGCTGCCTAGACCAGTCTTGTTTCCATCTGTCTCCCAAATTCATAATCCAGCCTTTTTTATGCACAAATAAATTGTGTGTGTGTGTGTGTTTTTCCCCAGATAGATCAATCCTTTGAGTCTTACAGTTAATATTTTGGAGGTCTTTAGATCCATGAGAGAAATGTTACAAGTGATGCAGTAACTTACAGCTCTTCAGCCTCCTTCCAAATCCAAATCATTATCTTTGTCTTCTATGCCAAGAAGTGCACAGCTCCACGTGCTACTGTGGATCCTTCTATCACACTCAACATGCCTTCCTGTCCCCTGCGTCATTTAATATAGCCTTTCAGAGCTAATGCTGTGTGAGAGCTATCTACACTCCATCAGCTTTGAAATGACACAGGTTTTTTCTCAGCCAAGGGCTTTGTCAGAGATTTCACCTGAGCTTGGAAACCGATCTCCTTGCTTGGGCTCAATCCCTCTCCCCAAATACCATGCCTTTCAGATGCTTTATCTTCATTTCTGTGCCTTGTCTGAAAGCATGTTACTGCTATGCTTTCCTTCTGCTTGGATTGCAGTAAATTCAGTAATACAGTTTCAGAGCTGGCCTCCACCTGAGTTACTTGAAAACGACCAAAAATATGAATTGCTTCTTAAATAGATCTTGTCAGAAATAAAACTGCTTTCTGTCTTCCTCTGCCAGACACTCATTATTACAGACACAGAAAAGTGATGTTCAAGCCCTTTCCAGCTGCCCTCCACATTTCCAGAGTTTCAAAATCCGGAGGACTTTTACATCTTTAAACACTTGTGGAGAGGTCCTTTCTGGCTCATTTTATGCTTTCAGAAGTTAGTCAGAGAAGGGGTCTGACGGTTACAATTTAGATTTCATTTCTAAGGGAACGGGATGAAATTTATAGGATGCCACCATCGCCACAGCTGTCACTAGCAAGAGCCTCCCAAAGTGCAATTCCTCCCACCACGGCTCCATTTCATCTCGACTGCGGTCGCTCCAAGTTAGCCGGGAAAAGATGAGCGTTGCTGGCGCAAAGAGGGGCGCGGAAAACCTAACAGGGCTTCAGCTGAATGCAGACCAAATGGAACAACCAAATGGAAACGGGCACAGGAAAGGAGCGAGGGAAGGCGCAGGGTACAAGAAGGCAGCGCAGCACAGTGGTGTGAAACTCTCCTGGTTTAATAAGGCAAGGAAAATGTTTGTTTGGTTCTTTTTTTAAGAGGAGGACGATGAGGAGGTTTTAAGATGGAAAGAAGAAACCGGTGTCACCTACAGAGCATCAGGCAGCTGGGAAGAGAGGAGACAGTAGAGGCTGACAGGTGGCCCCAGCAGCCTAGGGACAACGGGAGACCGTCACACCTCCCTGAGCAACGGTGCCGTGAATGCTACCGGCACCGTACGCCGACGGCTCCAGCCCCCACCGCAGGGACCCTGTGGGCCCGCTGACCCTCGAACCCCGCCCCCTCCCCGGCGGAGCGGCCGTCCCGACTCACCCCACAGCGCCGCCGCACCGCCGGAGGCCTCCGCGAGGGGGCGCCGCGACGCCAGCGGCCCGGCGGCGCGCAGCGCCTCCAGTACGTCGGCGGGGCTCGGCGCCACCAGCCGCTCCCACAGCCCGCGCGTGTAGAACTCCACCGTGTGCGCGCGGCACAGCGGCAGCGCGCGCTCCAGGAACCGCGCCACGCGCCGCAGCGTCTCCGCCGCCGCCGCTGGCGACGGCTGAGGCGGGAGCGCGCGAGGCGGCCGCGACATAGCGCCGCGGCCTCCGCTCGCCTCGTCGAGGCTGCCGGCCGGGTCGCCGCCGTCGCCTACGGAGGCGAGTAAATAGAGCGTCGAGCGACGGCGGCGGCGAAGCGCGGTGACGTCGTCTTGCTGCGCGACGCCAGGAGAGCGATGGCGGCTTCCCGGGACGGCGGGCACCGCACGGCGGCTGCCAGAAATGCAGGCGCGGCGGCCCGCGGTCCGCGCCGAAAGCGGCAGTGGAGACCTGCCTTGCTGCGCGACGTCATGGGCAGCGTCCAGGAGGGTGAGTCGGCCGTGGGGCAGCGTGAAGCGGCGCCCTGGTGGGAGAGACTGGGCTGATGAGGGCTGCGTTCAGGAACAGTCAAGTAATGTGGACATCTACAAATCCATGGATCCTGATGGCACGAACCCAAGGGTGCTGAAGGGGCTGGCGGAGGTCATTGCCAGACCACTCTCCAGCATCTTTGATAAGTCATGGCAGACAGGAGAGGTGCCTGGGGACTGGGGGAAGGCACATGTCACTCCAGACTTCACAAAGAGAAAGAAGGAGGATCCAGGTAGCTATAGACTGGTCAGCCTCACCTTCATGCCTGGAAAGGTAATGGAGCAACTTATCCTCGGCACTGTCCTTAGGCATATGAAGGACAAGAGAGTCATTAGGAGCGGTCAGCATGGTTTTACCAAGGGGAAGTCATGTCTGACCAAACTGATAGCCTTTGATGAGGACATAACCAGGTGGACAGATGATGGTAGAGTGGTGGATGTGGTTTATCTTGATTTCAGTAAAGCATTTGACACTGTCTGCCACAGCATCCTTGCAGCTACACTGAGGCAGTGTGGTCTGGATGATCAGGTAGTGCGGTGGATGTGAACTGGTTGAAGGAAAGAAGTCAAGAGAGTTGTGACCAATGGGATGGGGTCTAGTTGAAGGCCTCTATCTAGTGGAGTCACTGAGGGGTCAGTACAGGGACCAGTAGTATTCAGTATATCCATCAACGACCTGGATGAGGGCACAGAGTGCACTGTCAGCCGGTTTGCTGATGACACCAAACTAGGTGGAGTGGCTGAGACACCACAGGGTTGTGCTGCCATTCAGCTAGCCTTAGAAGCCTGGAGAGTTGGTCAGGGAGAAACTGAAATTCAGCAAGGGCAAGGGTAGAGTCTAGCACCTGGAAAAGAACAACTCCATGGGTCAGTATAGGTTGGGGACTGACCTGTTGGAGAGCGGTGAAGGGGAAAAGGACCTAGGGGTCCCAGTGTCTGGAAGGTTGCCCATGAGCCAGCAATGTGCTGTTGTGGCCAAGAGGGCCAGTGGTATTCTTGGGTGGATTAGAAGAGCTGTGGTTAGTAGGAGAGAGGTTCTCCTCCCCCTCTATTCTGCCCTGCTTAGTACCTGGAATATTGTGTCCAGTTCTGGGCCCCTCAGTTCAAGAAGGACCTCAGGGAACTGTTTGAAAGAGTGCAGCACAGAGCCACAAAAATGATGGAGTGGAATATCTTCCATATGAGGAGAGACTGAGGGAGCTGGGTCTCTTTAGCTTGGAGGAGAGGAGACTATGGGGTGACCTCATTCATGTTTATAAAGATGTAATGGGTGAGTGCCAAGAGGATGGAGTCAGGCTCTGCTCAGTGATGCCTACTGACAGGACAAGGGGCAATAGGTGGCACTTGAGGCCTAGGGAATTCCATGGAAACATGAGGAAATATTTTTTGCCTGTGAGGGTGACAGAACACTGGACCTGGTTGCCCAGGCATATTGTGGAGTCTCCCTCACTGGAGGTATTCAAGACCTGGCTGGATGTGTTCCTGCATGGTATAGGTGTTCCTGCTCTGGCAGGGAGTTTGGGCTGGATGATCATTCAAGGTCCCTTCCAGCCCCTAATATTCCATGATTCTGTGATACCATTATCACTCTCTCCTTCAGACTATATTTAGGATTCATTTCTAGAATCCATTTTGATGTTGCTTGTGAAGTTGTCAAAATCTGGAGAGCACTGACACATTAATTTACCTTTTCTCCAGATTTGAAAGCTATGGCAGAGGTGCATGCTGCAGAGTGTGCATTGAGTGGTATGTTTGCAGCGCTGTGTTCTCTCAAGGGTCCAGGCAGTAACTTTCAGTAAACCCACACCAGCTGCAATGCTGCAGTAAGGAACAGCTTTCTAACAATATTTTTTCCTTCAAGTTTTGATTAATCTCTAATAAAAAATCAGGAACAGTGTGGCCAGCAGGAGCAGGGAGGTCATTCTGCCCCTTTACTCAACACGGGTGAGGCCACACCTTGAGTACTGTATCAAGTTCTGGGCTCCTCAGTTTAAGAAGGACATTGAGACTCTTGAACGTGTCCGGAGAAGGGCAACGAGGCTGGTGAGAGGTCTGGAGCACAAGCCCTATGAGGAGAGGCTGAGGGAGCTGGGGTTGCTTAGCCTGGAGAAGAGGAGACTCAGGGGAAGCCCTGTTGCTCTCTACAACTACCTGAAAAGAGGTTGTAGCTGGATGGGGATTGGTCTCTTCTCCCAGACAACCAGCACCAGAACAAGAGGACACAGTCTCAAACTGCACCAGGGGAAGTTAAGCCTTGAGGTGAGGAGAAAGGTCTTCACAGAAAGAGTAACTGGCCATTGGAATGTGCTGCCCAGGGACCCTGTCCCTGGAGGTGTTCAAAAAAAGGCTTGGATGTGGCCCTTGAAGCCATGGTTTAGTTGTCTGGAGGTGTTAGGTATTAGGTGACAGATTGGACTTGATGATCTCTGAGGTCTTTTCCAGCCTGGTTGATTCTATGAAAATTAGCAGAAGCATTGGCTTTTTCTATTCTACAAGGAAAAGAGATCGAAGTGGTCCTGGTAACGCCGAACTGCGCCGGCTTCCGGGCAGGTGCGTTTGACTCCCGTTTCCCCTTGTGCTTTCAGGACGAGGATTTGCATTTCGGAGAAAACAGAAGATCGAAAGGCAGTACAAGAAATTCTTGAGAAGGGGAAGGAAGGGAGATCCACAACAGGACGATCAGTTTACCGAAACCTATCCAGAGCACTTGAAACATCTTTACCTGGCGGAGGAAGAAATGCTTAAGAAACGGCGCAGGGCTCCGGATGACTCACGTGTATCAGAAGGAAAACTGGATAAAGCAGCAGAGTGAGTGTTTTAAATTGGTCTCTAAACCCACGTACTTGTTACCATCATTAAATAGTTCAGGTCTTACACTGGGACTTAAGTATGATGGTTTGTTTTGCTAAAAGAATGCTGATGGATCCCAAGAATTCTTCCTAATTGTTAGAAAATGTAAACATAAGCTTTGATGAGTTTGCATCAGAATCAGAAAACCGGGGTTGGAGTGGCTGGAGAGCAGCCAGACAGAAAGGGCCCTGGGGTACTGATTGACAGTAGGCTGGACATGAGCCAGCAGTGTGCCTGGGTGGCCAAGAAGGCCAATGGCATCCTGGCCTGCATCAGAAATAGTGTGGCCAGCAGGAGCAGGGAAGTCATTGTGCCCCTGTGCTCAGCACTGGTTAGGCCACACCTTGAGTACTGTATCCAGTTCTGGGCCCCTCAATTGAGGAAGGACATTGAGACACTTGAACGTGTCCAGAGAAGGGCAACGAGGCTGGGGAGAGCTCTGGAGCACAGTCCTATGAGGAGAGGCTGAGGGAGCTGGGATTGTTTAGCCTGGAGAAGAGGAGGCTCAGGAGAGACCTCGTTGCTCTCTACAACTACCTGAAGGGAGGTTGTAGCCAGGAAGGGGTTGGTCTCTTCTCCCAGGCAACCAGCACCAGAACAAGAGGACACAGTCTCAAGCTGTGCAAGGGGAGGTTTAGGCTGGATGTTAGGAAGAAGTTCTTCATAGAAAGAGAGATTGGCCATTGGAATGTGCTGCCCAGGGAGGTGGTGGAGTCACCATCCCTGGAGGTGTTTAGGAGGAGATTTGATAGGGTGCTTGGTGCCATGGTTTAGTTGATTAGATGGTGTTGGATGATGGGTTGGACGTGATGATCTTGAAGGTCTCTTCCAACCTGCTTAATTCTATTCTATTCCATTCTACTCCATTCTATTCCATTCTATTCTATTCTAACCAAAGTCCCTAACCCAAGGTAAGTATTGCTCAGAGTGGCTGTTTTTTATACTCTTTGTTATCAATCACTTTTAATCAGTGAAATGCAACCACATATATAAGCTAAATTTTTTTCCCAATATGAGGTGCCAGCATGTCAAGGAGGTGTCTTCTGCAGCATGTTCCAATCAAAGGGTTTCAACGTTAGGATGTTGTTCCTGGCACACATGGATTGTTATTGTTTTGCTCTATGCAGCATGCAGCTGGTCAGCTTGAAAGTGTTTTGCAATCCCATGCACTCTTCACCCCTCCTGCAGCTGCCCTCAGAACAGTGGTTGCAGGAGTTATCCTTTTGTGGCGTGGCCTAGTTTGGGGGAGAGGATTTTAATGATGAACTTTAAAGTAATATGAAATGGAGGGTTTGGTAAAAAAGTAATAGGGATGTCATGATAATTTGACGGTGATGCTTGGGGTTTGGTGTGGTTTGTCTTAAATTCATGTGTAATAACTGGGAGAAGTCAAATGGAGTTTCATTGTTTGTGGGCTAATAAGTATCAGACAACTTAAACCATTTTTTCCCTGTGTGACAGTAATTGCCTCTGAAGTCTTGGTTAGATATGTCACTGAAATGAAAAGCACAGCCACTCAGGTCTAACACTGTCATAGCAGTGTTTTCAAACAGCATTCAAGTACAGTCACTGAAATAATGCCCTTTTGTACTCATTGCAAGGAGTGTAATAAGTCTTTCAATTTACTGAGAAGGATGCCTGGGAGAGGAGAAAAAGGCAGTAGGATCTAAACCCAGCAGTAGGATGAAAAATAGTGTTTTGTCTGGAAAAGGCAGCTGATTTGTGAGGATGTCAGAAATAGAACTGATATTTTTTTGACAGGAGAGTGTCTTATTTTTTATCTTGAGTTTGGCAATTGGATTGCAAACCAGAAGTCATAATTCTGCAAGAGTGTGACTGCTAATCCGTGAGGGGCTGTGGTGAACTCTAGTCTGTGAAACAGACTTCAGTGTTCGATGGGGCTGTAAAATGGCAACAAAGGACTGTGATACTGTGATAAGACTTCGTTAGGTAATTCTGTCTTTAGCAAAGGTCGCAATTTAAGTAGCTTGGGACTGGAGATGGCGAGGTGTCATTGCAGGGTATTACCACAAGGTGGAGCTGAGAATACAGCAAAGATTTTTATTCTCCCTAAGAGTATTTCTAAACGAAAGTAAGAGCAAATGTTCAAGTAAGAGCAAATGTTCTTTTCTCTTTCCTTTTAATCGTCTGTCTCAAAGTTCAGAGATGGTGATGGCTGAGTTTCAACTTTTTGTGCTGTAATACAGTAGTCAAAAACGTGTTTTGTGGACAATTGTTGAATATTTAGCAAGGCTTACATTTTTCAAGTGTGAAATGTCTTTGTGGCCACGCTGTTTATTTACTGGCTTTAGTGTGATTCAGAAAGGAGAAAACAAAAAAGGAATTGAATAACCAGAAAAATCCACTCAAAGCAGTGTGACAATAAATGCCAGGAACATGGCACTGGTTTTCTTTTACTGCTTTAATTAATGGAAGATACCTGGGTGGTTTCTTGCTTTGAAACTTGGAAGGAACATGAATTGAGATTCTAATTTCAGAACATTAAGGACAACAGTATGCCATGTCCTCCAAGAAGCAGCAGCTTTCAGAAAGGCATCATTACTACAGTGCTTTTCCACTTTGCCATGTCAGCCTGACTTCTCTGGCAGGGAGTCTGCTAACAGTGGGCTGTCCTCCTGTCTCTGCAGTTGTATCCATATGCTGAAGCTAGAAGGAGATAGTACAGCTATAAACTAGTGCATTCATTATTTCACTAGCTCTCACGAGCCCATATGATGAGGGGAAAAAACTCTCTCTCTTTAAACTCTTCAAACTTCACAAAACACCATCCATTTGAAGATCCAGCAGATAAAGTATGTGTGTTACTAAAAGCTCTATGCAGTCCAGTCTTTGCTATACCCAGCATTGGAAGAGTTTAGTTTGCTGTGTTTCCATGCCAGCTGCTCATTACATGCTGTATAATGGTCTTGAGTAGAACAGAATAGAATAAACCAGGCTGGAAAAGACCAAGTCCCACCTATCACCAGCACTATCTAATCAACTAAAACATGGCACCAAGTGCCCCATCCAGTCTCTTCCTAAACACCTCCAGTGATGGTGACTCCACCACCTCCCTGGGCAGCCCATTCCAATGGCCAGTCACTCTTTCTGTGAAGAACTTCTTCCTAACACCCAGCCTAAACCTCCCCTGGTGCAGCTCAAGACTGTGTCCTCTTGTTCTGGTGCTGGTTGCCTGGGAGAAGAGACCAACCTCCACTTAGCTGCAACCTCCCTTCAGGTAGTTGTAGACAGCAATAAGGTAAGAGTAAGAGTGAATGCAAATAGGTATCCATCCAGTGTAGAAGGGTGAGCCTTCTGAAAAGTGTATTTCTGATTAATGTCCCCCAAAATGCAAAAAAACCCAAACAAAAACCAACAGTGGAAGCATGGAAGACTGTGCTCTTATTCTGCAGTCACTGTGAGATATGTGGTTATGTCTGCTTGGTGATAGTCCACATCTGAGGTGCATGTGCTTTTTCTTACAGGTCAGTGAAAATTGAAAGGAAGTTTAAGAAGAAAACAGCCAACCAGAAGGCAAAAGAAGAATATGAGAAAATACAGGCTGAGCGTGCTAGAAAGAAAGAGGTAAACATTAAATGGAGATATTTCTTGGCTGTAGACAATGACTGTATTAATACCACTTCTGTCAAGTTCTTCATCTGGAGGAGGCCCAGGGGAGACCTTATTGCTCTCTACAGCTACCTGAATGGAGGTTGTAGACAGGTGGGGGTTGGTCTCTTCTCCCAGGCAACCAGCACCAGAACAAGAGGACACAGTCTCAAGCTGCGCCAGGGGAGGTTTAGGCTGAATGTTAAGAAGAAATGCTTTATAGAGAGAGTGATTGCCCATTGGAATGTGCTGCCCAGGGAGGTGATGGAGTCACCATCACTGGAGGTGTTTAAAAAGAGACTGGATGAGGCATTTAGTGCCATGGTTGAGTTGATTAGATGATGTTGGGTGATAGGTTGGACTTGATCTCGAAAGTCTTTTCCAACCTATTCTATTCTATTCTATTCTATCTGGACCCAAACAGGACCATAGGAAAGGAAGAAAGGTATTGTTATTTCAGTCTGTTTCAACTTGACAGTAGTATCCAGGCATACAGGTGTTCAAAGTTGTCATTCTCTTTGTTCTTACTGTTTTTGTCTTGCAGTTGCTGTTAGCACAATTCTGTTAGGTCAGTTGGTACATCAAGAAAACTTAGAGCTTGATCTGTGTATCCCAGTGGATTACTCTAGACTTCTTCAATACTACAGAAGGAAAAGTAATAGCAATACTATCATCTTGCAATGAAAAGTGAAATATCCTTCCTATATAGGAAGGATATTTCCTTCCTAAGAATTTATTTCCTTCCTAGGAAGTATATATCACAGTATCACCAAGGTTGGAAGAAACCTCAAAGATCATTGAGTCAAACCTGTCACCACTGACCTCATGACTAGACCATGGCACCAAGTGCCATGTCCAGTCCCCTCTTGAACACCTCCAGGGATGGTGACTCCACCACCTCCCTGGGCAGCACATTCCAATGACGAATGACTCGCTCAGTGAAGAACTTTCTCCTCACCTCGAGCCTAAACTTCCCCTGGTGCACCTTGAGACTGTGTCCTCTATCCTATTTAGGAAGGATATTTACACTAGACATTAGGAAAAGTTTTTTTCATGGAAAGAGTGGTCAGGGATTGGAATGTGCTGACCAGGGATGTGGTTGAGTCCCCAAGCCTGGATGTGTTTAAAGGTGGTTTGGTTGTGGTGCTTGGGGCTGTGGTTTAGGGGTGAAGCTTGTAGAGCAGGGTTCTGGGTTGGACTTGGTGATCCTGAGGGTCTTTGCCATCCTGAATGTTTTATGTGATTCCTTATGGTGTTTCTCTAGTGCTATCTTATTTTGCACTTTGACCAACAGTGAAACAATTAAATAGTATTCACAGACAAAATATTTAGTAATTTTTATCTCCTTCAGGCTTAATGGGACTTACAGGGCATATCTTAGTATTATGGTTGAATAGCACAGTTGAGTTACTAATTTAAGACATCCTTATGTAACAGGTTCTATCCTCTCCCAGCAGGCTATTGCAGTGAAAATTGGCAGATATTGTGACATTGTATAAGTTGTTGTTACATCTTGCTGACACACTGTGTTTCAGTAACTCCTGTATAAGTATTGTATAAACATAAAGCTGGACAAAGCATCACTTCTTCAGTTTAGCTGCATTGAAAAACTAGAGTAGTTTTGTGCAAGCTGAGCTGTGATTCTGGGCGAGCTACATGCTTGTTGAACTGAGAGCTGCTTTTATGAATATTAGATAAAGATCATGCTGAAAGAAATCAGTGTTATGTTCAGCTTACTTAGAAAAAAATAGGAACAAGCAAAAACCAGCAAGCCTGTAAGGAATTTTCGTTCAGCAGCATGTGAGACTCTCCTGAGGGAGATGTCAACAGCTTCAGTCTTACTTGATATATTGAGGCAGTCCAAACAGTAGCTGAGTACCACAGTAATGGTAATCATTTGTGTGGAACAGTGGTATGATGATCACATACTTTTTACCCCCATGATGCCATCCAGAGGGACCTTGGCAGGTTGGAGCGGTGGGCCCATGCCAACCTCATGAAGTTCAGCAAGACCAAGTGCAAGGTCCTGCATCTGGGTCGGGGCAATCCCAAGCACTGACATAGGCTGGGCAGCGACTGGCTTGAGAGCAGCCCTGAAGAAAAGGACTTGGGGGTGCTGGTGGCCAAGAAGCTCAATATGAGCTGCCAGTGTGCACTTGCAGAAAGCCAATTGTATCCTGGGCTGCATCAGGAGAAGCATAGCCAGCAGGTTGAGAGAGGTGATTCCCCTTTTCTACTCTACTCTGTTGAGACCCCGCATGGAGTAGTGTGTCCAGCTCTGGAACCCCTATTACAAGAAAGATCTGGGTGTGCTGGAATGTGTCCAGAGAAGGGCCACGAGGATGATCAGGGGGCTGGAGCTCCTCTTCTGTGGAGACAGAGAGAGAGTTGGGGTTGTTCAGTCAGGAGAAGAGAAGGCTCTGAGGAGATCTTATTGTGGCCTTCCACAATAAGGGGCCTACAAGAAAGCTGATGAGGGAGTTTGTAAGGTGTCAGGTAGTGATAGAGCTAGGGGGAATGGAACAAAAATAGAAGAGGGTAGATCATATTGGATGTCAGGAAGAAGTTCTTCCCCATGAGGGTGGTGAGACACTGGAACAGGTTGCCCAGGGAGGTGGTGGAAGCCTCATCCCTGGAAGTTTTTAAGCCCAAGCTGGATGTGGCTGTGAGCAACCTGATCTAGTGTGAAGTGTTCCTGCCCATGGGAGGGGGGTTGGAACTTGATGGTCCTTGAGGTCCCTTCCAACCCTGAAAACTTTATGATTCTATGATGATTCTATGAGTCTACATAGGCTAGTGTTTAGACTCACTTAGCTTGTCATTGGAGGAGAAAAGTGAAGGAGCTCATTTCACAGAAATGAAGCAGTATATATTTTAGCTACAACCCTGATTGTAGGATGTTCTGCCAAAGAAAAACTTGTCTCTTCTCTTGAAGCGTTAGGCAATGCAATGTTTTGATGCAGTATCTTTGATTGCCAGTATCTTTGCAGAAGTCATTTTTATTGCTTATAGACAGCTTCATAGTTAACAGGAAGTATTTATATTATGAAAGTCTTATATTATGATTTCATCCTTGTGTCTGTTTAATTTCAGGAAGCAGAGAAAAGAAAGCAACAAAGAGAAGAAGCTCAGCGGTTGTACAAGCAAAAGAAAATGGAAGCTTATAAAATACTGAGTAAGAAGACAAAAAGAGGACAGCCAAATCTCAACTTGCAAGTGGAGTTTCTGCTTCAGAAAATACAGCAAAATACATAAAACTCTGCATATGTTTTAAGTGCAGGTTTTGAGTTACCTCTGGACAGTTTATTAAATTACTTTTAATAAATAATGCCTTGCCTCTATATGGCTTTTGTCACTGGCTTGACTTATCCCATCAGTCCAATACTGGAGGATATTTACCCTGAAATATGTGTGCTGTGCTGAGAGAGAGGGATCTGGGACCTTTGTAATAAACGATCTGTATTTCTAAACTTAAAGTCTATTAACTATGTAATATCCCAGTCCTAATACTAGAGTCTAGTGCCCTCTGAACATGAATCTGCTCACTGTAAAGAATGTTTTCCTAGCTCCTAACACTTCCCACAATTGTGACTACTAAAATTATGCTTACTTCAGAGCAGTAAAATGAACTGCCAAGGCTAGGAGTGTTTTGTGTGCTGTTGGATAGGATTTTGCCCATAAAAACAAAGAGCACAGACT
This sequence comes from Dryobates pubescens, assembly GCF_014839835.1. Classification (NCBI taxonomy): domain Eukaryota; kingdom Metazoa; phylum Chordata; class Aves; order Piciformes; family Picidae; genus Dryobates; species Dryobates pubescens. Next base: position 132,276,501 of record NC_071657.1, read on the forward strand.
GTATCACAGTATCACCAAGGTTGGAAGAGACCTCAAAGATCATCAAGTCCAACCTGTCACCACCGACCTCATGACTAGACCATGGCACCAAGTGCCACATCCAATCCCCTCTTGAACACCTCCAGGAACGGTGACTCCACCATCTCCCTGTGCAGCACATTCCAATGGTGAACGACTCTCTCAGTGAAGAACTTTCTCCTCACCTCGAGCCTAAACTTCCCCTGGCACAGCTTGAGACTGTGTCCTCTTGTTCTGGTGCTGGTTGCTTGAGAGAAGAGACCTCCTCCCTCCTGGCTACAACCCCCCTTCAGGTGGTTGTAGACAGCAATGAGGTCTCCCCTGAGCCTCCAGGCTAAACAACCCCAGCTCCCTCAGCCTGTCCTCATAGGGCTTGTGCTCAAGGCCTACCCCCAGCCTCGTTGCCCTTCTCTGGACACGTTCAAGAGTCTCGATGTCCTCCTTAAACTGAGGGGCCCAGAGCTGGACACAGGACTCAAGGTGTGGCCTAACCAGTGCAGAGTACAGGGGCACAATGACTTCCCTGATCCTGCTGGCCACACTATTCTTGATACAGTCCAATATGCCATTGGCCTTCTTGGCCACCTGGGCACACTGCTGGCTCATGGATGACTTTTATTTATCATTCTCCACCAAGAATAAAACCCGCCAAAGGTCCAAAACTGGTTTGAATGTACAGATCTTGCAGCCTTTACACATACCCTGTCCTTGGTGATTTACAGTTCAGTGATGTATTTTGTTCATAAACTGAAGTATGGCATTCTGGCTATGATGGGTCAGGTAGATGGGCTGAGGTTTTGGTGTGCTGAGTGTACCAAGTCTCTGATGTTGGTTCTTTGGAACATTAGGAAAAAAATAAATCTTTCAAACCTTCCTTTGGATGTGTACCCCATGTATCAGTATAGGTTGGGGACTGACCTGTTGGAGAGCAGTGAAGGGGAAAAGGACCTGGGGGTCCTAGTGGATGGAAGGTTGACCATGAGCTGGCAAGGTGTTCTTGTGGCCAAGAAGGCCGATGCCATTCTGGGGTGGATTAGAAAGGCTGTGGTTAGTAGGTTGAGAGAGGTTCTCCTTTCTGCATTTGAAATAGGTATTTTTTTCTCTTGTGTTGAGTGAAACCTTTATTAGCAAAATATTCCATATACTTGATTATTGCTGGATAACAGGCTCATTAATATGAGCTAGTAAGTTAATTACCTTTATATATGTTTTTCATTCCTCCTTAGCAACAGGAAGTCTCAGTTCTTGATTAATGGAGAGCAGAATTGTGCTTAGAAAGGAAGTCTATTTTTTCCCCTTTTATGTTATTCTCTGGGTCATTCAAATTTACCTCTTTCTAACTTTAATTGTTGCCCTTTGCTTTAGTCTTTCTGTTCTGTATTCTTGCTGATAGTTAATATGACCAAGTTTATCTGATTTTCCCGAAGAGACATCTGAAATTGCCTTCCTCGTCCCCCAGTGCTTCAGAAGACTTCATTGGGCAGAGCATGTAATCAAAAAAGAGCATGGTGTCTGACCTTAGCTCCAGCATTGCTTGACTCAAGGAGGAGAGGGATGTTCTGTCATTTCTCCATCATTTTCTCTCCTCCATCACTTTTATCTGATTTGAAGATAAAAATGGGCTATGGCTATGCCCAGCTTCTCATACAAGAGACTTTTTATGGACCAAAAGTTAATTGATAGAACATTTTTTAAATGAAGAAGTTAAAATCATGTATTTCCTCACACTCTCCTTTGCTGATGGGGTAGCAGCCCAGGACAGCAGTCGTGAAAAGCCTGTGCAGTCCCCTGTTTCCTACCTACACCAGGTTTGGGTTTATTTCCTGATGGCAGGACTGCTGTTGTGGATTTCCAGGGAGGCATGGAAGTAGCTGCCCTCCACAGATGGCCCTCTCATTGGCAGGAAATTAATCTGGTCTCAGCATTTAGGATTTACTGTGCAAATACAAACTCTACATTCAGTGCACACACAGTCTGATCTGGCCCAGATTCACCAGATTTATGAGAGGAAGCTTTACAGCTGGTCTATACAAATACTGCATCTAGAAATTGCACTGCATGTTTACATACATGGCACAAAACTGGCTCGCTCAGGATCCCTGGCACTTGGCAACACAGCTTTCCAGCCTGCATCCATGCTACTGGGTATTTAAAAGTTGTGTGATAATGTTAGGTTATCAAACTTCATCAGACACCATTACTGAACACAAAAAGTTCACTAACACCAAGTATTTCATAATCATCTCTGTAAATAAATTAAAGCTGGGGCTCTTAAGCTTGGGGAGGAGGAGATTAAGGGGTGACTTTGGCCAATGGCATCCTGGCTTGCATCAAGAGTAGTGTAGAAGCAGGGAAGTCATTGTGCCCCTGTACTCAGCACTGGTTAGGCCACACCTTGAGTACTGCATCCAGTTCTGGACCCCTCAATTTAAGAAGGACATTGAGACTCGTGAATGTGTCCAGAGAAGGGCAACAAGGCTGGGGAGAGACCTCAAGCACAAGCCCTGTGAGGAGAGGCTGAGGGAGCTGGGGTTGCTTATGAATCTATGATTCTAAGTCAGTGTAGATGATTGACTTGTTTGCAGTTTGAATTATTAGCTAATATGTTTGGGTTATTCCTACTCCACCAAAATCTAATTTGTACTGAATACCTCAGATTTTGAGTCTCTAAAAGCTTGCAGATTAATTACAGGCTGGAAAGATTTTCATTATCCTTCAATTTCATTGTCTCTTAGTTCCATTTCTATGGTAGTATTAACAAATCATAAAAGGTTCTTTGCAGCTAGTAGCAGGGCTTTCTTTACGTGAAGGAAGAGATATATTCTGGAGTGGGTTTTGGTCAGGTATTAGAATGTGCTGCCCAGGGAGGTGGTTGAGTCACCAACCCTGGATGTGTTTAAAGGTGTTCTGGATGTGGTGCTTTGGGATATGGTTTAGGGGTGAACCTAGTGGGGATCTTGGTTGGACTTGGTGATGCTGAGGCTCTTTTCCAACCTGAATATTTCTGTGATTCTGTGATGCTAGATGTAGGGAAGAGACTGTCATTAAAGTGATGGGGAATCAGAGAAGTTTATTTTTCACCTCTTGAATCACCATAGAGGAAAAGACCTTGTTCTTCTTCCTGGCTTGGGACACTTGAAGGTGTCCAGAGAAGGGTAACAAGGCTGGGGAGAGGTCTGAAGCACAAGTCTCATGAAGAAAGGCTGAGGGAGCTGGGGTTGTTTAGCCTGGAGAAGAGGAGGCTCAGGGGAGACCTTCTTGCTGTCTACAACTACCTGAAGGGAGGTTGTAGCCAGGTGGGTTTTGGTCTTTTCTCCCAGGCAACCAGCACCAGAAGAAGAGGACACAGTCTCAAGCTGCTCCAGGGGAAGTTTAGGCTTGAGGTGAGAGGAAAGTTCTTCACAGAGAGAGTTGTTAGCCATTGGAATGTGCTCAGATGAACCCAACTGTTCTTCCTTTTCTGTACTGAGCCACTCTTTTACAAAATACAGTGCACACAATTATAGAATCATTGGATAGCTGGAAGGGACCATCATGAAATAACTCATGTGATGTAAGAAAAAAGTTCACACCTACAGAAATTGTTTTATTCTAAGCTTTTTAAGGTCTATAGCCAGGATATTTCTTTCAGTTTATGACAGGGATGCTACTGCAAGTAGCTAACCTCGTGGGGGGGGAAGTAGAAAACACTTTTCTTTAGTTTAAGTGTGGAGAAGAAGAGCTACAATGCAAAGGGTTATTTATTCCCAAATGCTAGTTTTGTAGTCTGTTTTGTATTTATTTTGAAACCTGAAACTAATTTCAGGGGTGTGGATTTAAAAAGAAAAGCAAAACAACAAAAAAACTCTGTAATTTAAGTTTAGGTTTCCAACTGGATTTGGAGGTTTTCTGCTGACTGTTGCTATAGCAACAACAAACAAATGATGAAGGTAATATTAAAACCTTTTTAAGTGTCTTGCATTTGAGGTTATCTAGCTTCAGGCAGGTAATGCCAAGTACCTGTCCACATTTCAACTGAGCCACTCCATAGAAAAGGAATAATTTGCAGCACCCATGCTTCCCCTGATACTGCATGTGTGGGACGCACATTACAGGGGCTCTTTTTGTTCTTGGTTGAGAAAAGCCCACTGGGTGGAGGCATGGAGCTGGATTTCATCAAGATGCAGCAATTCAGAGACTAATGAATGTTAAAAGAGAAAGAAGGAAAGAAAGAAGGAAAGAAAGAAAGAAAGAAAGAAGGAAAGAAAGAAAGAAAGAAAGAAGGAAAGAAAGAAAGAAAGAAAGAAGGAAAGAAAGAAAGAAAAAGAAAGAAAGAAAGAAAGAAAGAAAGAAAGAAAGAAAGAAGGAAAGAAAGAAAGAAAGAAAAAGAAAGAAAGAAAGAAAGAAAGAAAGAAAGAAAGAAAGAAAGAAAGAAAGAAAGAAAGAAAGAAAGAAAGAAAGAAAGAAAGAAAGAGAAAGAAAGAAAGAAAGGAAGGAAGAAAGAAAGAAAGAAAGGAAGGAAGAAAGAAAGGAAGAAAGGAAGAAAGAAAGAAAGGAAGGAAGGAAGGAAGAAAGAAAGGAAGAAAGAAAGAAGAGAAGAAAGAAAGGAAGAAAGAAAGAAAGGAAGAAAGAAAAGAAAGAAAGAAAGAAAGAAAGAAAGAAAGAAAGAAAGAAAGAAAGAAAGAAAGGAAGAAAGAAAGAAAGGAAGGAAGAAAGAAAGGAAGAAAGGAAGAAAGAAAGAAAGGAAGGAAGGAAGGAAGAAAGAAAGGAAGAAAGGAAGGAAGGAAGAAAGAAAGAAAGAAAGAAAGAAAGAAAGAAAGAAAGAAAGAAAGAAAGAAAGAAAGAAAGAAAGAAAGAAAGAAAGAAAGAAAGAAAGAAAGAAAGAAAGAAAGAAGGAAGGAAAGAAAGAAAGAAAGAAAGAAAGAAAAAAGAAAGGAAGGAAGGAAGAAAGGAAGAAAGAAAGAAAGGAAGAAAGAAAAAAGAAAGGAAGGAAGGAAGGAAGGAAGGAAGGAAGGAAGGAAGGAAGGAAGGAAGGAGTAAAGGAAGAAAAGATAGGGACATCCAGTTTAAACAAATATATATACACGCACACACTTTTAAAATGAAGTCTGTAATTATATGAAGTTGCACATACCTTCCTTAAAACCTACTGAATACAATTCAAAATAATTTCTGGCATTATAGAGTCCATGGAAAAGTTGTGAGAACTGCTCAGATGTATCCCTTATTTTTTTGCTTTATGTGGTTCCATTACAATTTTGGCCCTACCTTGCTCTAGCTTTGCCAACTACACAAACAATGCTGTAACAGTTGCATAAATATTTATGGTTCCTAATCGAAACCCCAAAGCCTTGCAGTATACTTTAGCAAGCTTTTGTCTTTTCCAATAGCTAATTGCTATTTTCCTGTTAACAAGGGCACCACAGCTTAGCAAGGCTAACTCTTCCACAAGCCATTTTTGGTTGCAGAACACCTTGTTTTCTGCTATGTTGTAACACTTCCTCTGTGCTACTTAAAGAGACTTGGCCACAACTGCTCAATTTCTCATCTGATCTTCCTGCCCAGTTACTAGCATCAACAAACAGCCCTTCTTGAAACAGAAAATGAGAGCAACAGCAGCAGCAGCAGTGGAAGCTAATCACAACTCCACAGCTCCCTGAGCTCAGCTTTCTCCCACAGGTGCTGCCAGCTGTGGCTGCACATTCTGATGGCCCCAGTGTCACAGGCAACTCAAATGCCCTTAGCCAGGTGAGCTTCTGCTCCTTGAGGCCAACCTGAAATGACACAGAGTGTAACTGCTTTCCACTGCTGTGGTTCAGGTGGAGGAATTCCTTCAACAGGGCAGGTGTGGTGACAGACTGGTTGTGGAGAGCCAGAAGCAGTCAGTTGACCAACACCCATTTCATACATAAATACACAGAGATTTTTCAGAGTGCTGTGAGGTGCTAGAATTTGCTAATCTCTGCCTAATACAATTTCCTGAGCCTTGGACACAGTTTCAGTCCAGGGCCTCTATCTGCTAACTTCATGGAACTGTGTGAGAAGGGAAAAACAAAACAAAATCAATGAGACCTAGTTAGAGGCTTGACAAATATCCTCATAGTCAGCTCTGGTTAAAGTAGGAACAAGTACCACAAGGTCAGACTGTAATTTTGTCTCTAGGTGCCTATTCAGTACTCCTTCTTCCTGGAAAATGCTTGGAAAAGGTCTCCAGAGGAATTGTAATTAGTAAGTGGAGTCTTGACAAATATTGACCCATCTGTGATACAAAGCAGTGCCAAGATTAACCCAAGTGACTGCTGTGCTACTGCAGTGCTGTTATGGCTTTTTTTAGGGTTGCTTCATTCAGACATTTTCAGCCAGGCACAAAACCAGCCTGCAGTCAGGATGTGTGCATCTCTGAACTACAAAAGCAAAAATTTGTTGGTTAACAAATAAGAGATAGCTAGGAGTTAATGAAGTGTTAGCCTAAGCATCAGTGTGTCTACCAACTCTACTGTGATTAATCTTTGCTGAGAGGCAGGCATCAGTCAGGGTTGGACACAACTGCACATCCTCTGTGCCTGAAGTTGTTGTCTGCCACCACATGCATCAACCCTGAGGACACTGACAACTTGACTCCATGCTTCACAGCTAGTTCCCAACTAATCAGAACAGCTTGACTAGCCTCAATGTGTTTTCCCCTCCCATTATGACTTTAAACTTTTCCATGCTGGTGTTTTCTCTCTTTTATCTCTGGAGCTACTAATGATGCTATCTCAGCAATCCTACCTGTGGCTGAGACTTTTATCTTTTCTATCTCTTTACAGATGGTTTCTCATGGCAACTTCACAACAGTCTGAGCCAAGGTTATTCTACTGTGTCATGTGAGAGCTGGGTCTTAAGTGTCTGGTCCACTAGAGAGAGTAGAGGCAGACTTCAGAGGGGGATATGGAATAAGGATTTCAACCTGTGCCTGACCCAGGGAAAGGTAGGCAGGAGTTCATTCCTCTAGTAAGTGTGGAGTTAAATTAATGTTTCTGATTCTACTCTGCTGCAACCTTTCATAGACCAGTATAAATTCCAAAAGACTGGACATTCCTTGCTTGAAGACTTTTCTTGATCATGGAAGAGGAGACTGGATGAGGCACTTGGTGGCATGGTTTAGTTGATTAGATGGTGTTGGGTGATAGATTTGGCTTGATGATCTCTGAGGTCTTTTCCAATCTGGTTAATTCTATTCTATTCTATTCTATTCCATTCCATTCCATTCCATTCCATTCCATTCCATTCCATTCCATTCCATTGAAGCAGCATTTCCATCAGGTCAGGGCTCTCTGCATTCAAGTTCAGGGCCTAGACCTGAATCACAGCCCTGCCTTTGAGCATGTTGATTGGTATTTGGGGTCCAGGTCACTAAGAAAGATATTGACAGGTCCCAAACAGATGCTGTGGTACTCCACTTATCACTGGTTCCAGGTAGAGTCCTATGACCCCTTGAATGCAGTCATCCATCAGCTTTTCACCCAGACTGTAACCTGTTAAGTAATAATTTCTCAATGGGAAATATACAATGCATATCTCAATTTGCTTTTTCCTTATGTGCTGAGTGGGAATATTTGTGTGGCCTTTATGATAATATTCTGTTTATCAGTTTGTTCCTGAAATAGCATTGACAGGATTCTTCTTGTCTTTAAATAGGCCTTAGGTAAGTTTTATTTTCCTTGCTACCAGCCATAGAGCTCCCTTTTAATCCTTTAATTTCCCCTATTGATTTTCTGCAATTTCTTATTAATATCCATTTCACTGTGATCATTTTTTGTAGCTCTCTTGAACATAAAAAGAAATTTTTTTTTCATTAACCTGTACCGCTCTGTGATGTATATATGTAATAAAACCCAAAATGCAGAAGCACTAATTTGTGTGCATAAATTCAGCTCCTTTAGTGTTGCTGAAAATAAGGAGCATGATAAAAGAGGCAGTGAGCAAGAGCTGTTGAAACAGTCCCAACAATCCTGACACACCAAGAGTATTTTCAAAAGTATTTTATTTTTACTGTTTTCTAAAAGCCACCATGTCACCCTGGAGACCCCTAAATGCATAGTATCAAGGCAGGGAAAGAGTCCTTTCCAAAACAGCTGTTGACAGCAGTGTTATCTGCTGTATCAAGTGTATTCTAAAATATTCAGAGAAATATTTTGGAAGTCATAGAATCATAGAATCATGGGGGTGGTGTTGGGTGATAGGTTGGATGTGATGATCTCGAAGGTCTCTTCCAACCTGGCCTATTCTATTCTATTCTATTCTATTCTATTCTACCCTATCTATTATATTCTAATCTATTCTAATCTATTCTAATCTATTCTCTGTAGCACTGCACCATCCGTGATCTTCAACACCACCACAGTTTTGACCTGCAAAGAGAGAGATAGACTAAAAAGGCACTGCATGTCTATGTGTATGTGTGTACATGTGTAAAATGTGATGATGTTATATATTCAGCATTGTTACATACTTTCCATTGTCTGGTTTTCACAGAATCACAGGAGCACAGAATGTTAGGGGCCAGAAGACACCTTGCAAGATCATCCAGCCAAACCTCCCTGCCAGAGCAGGATCACCTAGAGCAGATCACAGAGGAAGGCATCCAGGTGGCTTTTGAATATCTCCAGAGAGGGAGACTCCACAACCCCCCTGTGCAGCCTGTTCTAGTGTTCTGTCCCCCTCACAGTGAAAAAGTTTTTCCTCATGTTTCCACGGAACTTCCTATGCTTCTACTTCCATCCATTGCCCCTTGTTTTGTCATTGGGCATCACCCTAGATCCATAAAGTGATAAATCTTCTTTAAGAATGATCAGTTCCAGAGAAGTAATTGTATTCTTTACAGAAGAGATAAGATTATGTTTTAAAACAGATCTTAAGCAGCTATAATAGAGTTGAAGCCGTGCCATGCTACTGATGTACTTGATCTCCTTCTTTGCCCTTCTGCTTCGAAGGCTGTTATAATTTTTGTTGCAATACTCAATGCCAATAAGGCTGAGGCACTTTTACTGAAGTGACCTGTGTTTTCAGCATGCTAAACTTCCTGTTTCTTTTGTTAACTTTTTTTTTGCACCATTCCATTTTTGGGGGTGTTTAGGAGGAGACTTGATGGGGTGCTTGGTGCCTTGGTTTAGCTGATTAGATGGTGTTGGATGATGGGTGAGACATGATGATCTTCAACCTGGTCTGGTCTATTCTATTCTATTCTATTCTATTCAGGCCAGCAGGAGCAGGGAGGTCATTCTGCCCCTGTACACTGCACTGGTTAGGCCGCACCTTGAGTCCTGTGTCCAGTTCTGGGCCCCTCAGTTTAGGAAGGAGGTTGACTTGCTGGAGCGTGTCCAGAGAAGGGCAACAAGGTTGGTGAGGGGCTTGGAGCACAAGCCCTATGAGGAGAGATTGAGGGAGCTGGGGTTGCTTAGTCTGGAGAAGAGGAGACTCTGGGGTGACCTTATTACTCTCTACAACTACCTGAAGGGGGATTGTAGTGAGGCAGAGGTTGGTCTCTTCTCCCAGGCAACCAGTACCAGAACAAGAGGACACAGTCTCAGGCTGCGTCAGGGGAGGTTTAGGCTGGAGGTTAGGAGGAAGTTTTACACAGAGAGAGTGATTGCCCACTGGAATGGGCTGCCTGAGGAGGTGGTGGGGTCGCCGTCGCTGGGGGTGTTCAGGGCGAGGCTTGACAGGATGCTTGGTTGTATGGTTTAGTTGATTGGGTAGTGTTGGATGATAGGTTGGACATGATGATCTCGAAGGTCTCTTCCAACCTGGTCTATTCTATTCTATTCTATTCTATTCTATTCTATTCTATTCTATTCTATTTCTTGAAATGAGAGAGTTTGGAGGTTTGATCACAAGATGTGATAGATCTTGTGGACCTCAGTCCTTACTTCAGTGACCCAGTAATTTTCAAGTATGTTCCAGTTGAACATATTTTATCTTTCTCTTGATGGTGACACCAACACTGTGTCTCAAGACTTTGCTGTCTCTGTGATAGAGAACAAACAGTTTTTTGTGACCTCAAAATAAAACACAGCCAATAGATGTTGAACCACTGATTTCCCATTGCATCCCTCCTTTTCAAACAGGTGCAGATAGAAACTTCCTCTGCTTGGAAGTGCACAATAGTGTAGCACACCCTGTAACGAGCATAAGTCACCTTTTCCTCTCGTGATGAGGAACAAATGCCTCACTTCAGATGTATACCCAGGACCATGTCTTTGAATCACAGAATTGTCAGCATTGGAAGGGACCCCAAGGATCAAATACTTTCAATCCTCCCTGCTGTGGGCAGGGACACCCTCCACTAGATCAGGTTGCCTAGAACCACATCCAGTGTGGCCTTAAAAACATCCAGGATTTGTGGTATCACAACAGTAGAAGAAAGCTGCTGCTTTCATGCAGTGCACAGAGAGCACTACAGAAAGAAGATAAAATTCAACAAAATAAAATTCAAAAACTCCTAACTTTGATGCTTTCACTTTAGAGGCAGATCAATGAAACTTTCTTGCATCCTTTACAGAAACAACAAAATACAATATTAGCGGAAGTCATATCATAGTATCACAGTACATTAGAGGTTGGAAGGGACCCCCAGAGATCATCGAGTCCCAGCCCCCTGCCAGAGCAGGATCACTTAGGGTAGTCTGCACAGGAATGCATCCAGGTGAGCTTTGACAGTATGCAGAGAAGGAGACTTCACAACCTCTCTGGGCAGCCTGTTCCAGTGCTCCATCACTGTCACTATAAAGAAGTTTCTCCTCATGTTGAGGTGAAACCTTCCATGTTCAAGTTTGTATCCATTGTTCCTTGTCTTATTCGTGTGCACCACTGAAAAGAGCTTGGCCCCCTCCACTTGACACCCACCCCTCAGATATTGATACACATTGATCAGATCCCCTCTGTCTTCTCCAGACTAAATGGCCCCAGGGTTCTCAGCCTCTCTTCATAGGGGAGATGCTTGAGTCCCCTGATCATCCTTGTGGCATCCTTGTATGGTTCCAGTTTTCCTTTGCACATCCCGAACAACATATTATTGAGAGACAACCCATAATCTCACTTCAAAGCACCATTAACCAACGTATAGTCTGAACAAACATGCCTCTGAATTCAACCACTAGGTCAATAAAATATTAACAAAACTCAGCTCTAAAAAACAAGCTGCAAACTTCTGCAGAGGCAGCTCAATACTTACGTAGTTACTAACATTGCTACTTCATGGATTTAAATTCACCAATGGATTTCATGCTAGTGTAAAATGAAGCACAGGTTCAGCCAAAACTAGTAATGTATTTAGTATCATAGTATCAGTCAGGGTTGGAAGGGACCACAAGGATCATCTAGTTCCAATCCCCCTGCCATGGGCAGGGACACCCCACACTAGATCAGGCTGGCCAGAGCCTCATCCATCCTGGTCTCAAACACTTACAGGGACGGGGCCTCAACCACCTCCCTGGACAACCCATTCCAGGGCTGCACCACTCTCATGGTGAAGAACTTCCTCCTTACCTGCAGCCTGAATCTCCCCACCTCCAGCTTCATTCCATTTAGGTTATTTATATACTCTGATGTCACAATTTTTTAGTTATAACTAAAAAGCAGGGTGTTCCATTACAAGGGGTGTCTAGTTCTGGACTACATGAATTTTTCTGGTGATGACATCAAATATTTCAGGTAAAAACCACCAGACAGATTGCTGCATAAGAATATATGGTCCTCATTTTTAATGTCTTTTTTAGTTCTTAAAGTAATATTTCTTAATTTCCTAGAAGTAGTTCATGGAACCTTGTGACCAAGTTAAAAAGCAGTGTTTACTATTGAGCAATCCTACCCATAACTGGGGTCTGAATGCTAAATTTCAACTGAGGGCTTGAAACCAGCAGCTGCAAATCACATTCAGAAAGGAGGGAAAACAATCAGTCAGGACAAACTTAACTACATCTTTTGCCTGCAAGCCTTTCTTCATGGATCCCTTTTAAATCAGACTTTTCATAATGTAGTGGTTTCACAAACAGGATTTTGTCCTAATACAGCAGTCAGAATTTTCTGAGGAGAATCCATTTAAGTCACCTAGAGCAGGGAGAGACACTTCCAGGTAGGAGGATTTACTTACAGGCATTCTCATGAAGATGATAAAGAAGAGTCTAAGGATAGCCCCACCCCAGATGCTTGGTTTTAACATGCTATATTCAAACAGAGGTACACAGCATCCTTAGGTGCTGTGGATTGCACAGCCTGAAGTGGTTAATCAGGCTTGTGTGTCCCTGTAGAAGATATGTGCTGGCATCACATTGGTAATAGTGATCCAGTGGTATATGTTCCGTATCCTTCTTATGAAGGCAACCAGCAACAGAGCAAGAGGACACAGACTCAAGATGTGCAGGGGGAAGTTTATGCTTGATCTCAGAAGTTCTTCACAGAAAGAGAGATTGCCCATTGGAATGGGCTGCCCAGGGAGGTGGTGGAGTCGACATCCCTGGAGGTGTTTAAGAAAAGCCTGGATGAGGCACTTAGTGCCATGGTCTATTTGATCAGATAGGGTTGGGTGATCAGTTCGACTTGATGATCATGGAGGTCTCTTCCAAGCTGGCTGATTCTGTGATTCTGTGGTATGTTCTAGGAGTCCTTCCTCACATCAGGAAATACTTTGAGAAGTCTAAGATTGCTTGTGAGGAAACATAATGCATTACTTTTTGCTGAAGAAGGAGAAGAGTCTGTTGCCTCATACATCCCTCCAGATTGCTTTACCTAAGAATCTTCCACCATTTGTGGGGACCATTTCTCTCTACTTAAATGTTCAGAGGAATTTTTTTCGTTGAAAGACCTTTCTAAGCTGCTATATGATACTTGATACTCCCCCTCTCTTGACAAAGCATTTGATTTCCTTTTTCTGGCACCCAGCAAAAACTCCAAGGACCCAAGAATGCCATGCAATATCAGGAAACAGAACTTGTGGATAACTTCAGGCTTAACAGATTTGAATTTCTGTGCAACTGATCTGTGTTTATTCTGAAGCAGGAAATGCAGGCAACATTGCAAGCAATACATTTACTGCTCAACAACAGCACTGGGCTCTCAATGTTTCTGAAGCTGTCTTAATAAGACTATCTTCATGCCATAAAAAAAAAGAGAACTGTTCAGTAGTTATATGTGAAGACTGTGAAGAATATAACAATGTCCTACAAGATCTGATTCCATCAGGATCACTGCTAGTGTGACCTTTTAAAATCCATAGAAGAATTTGTTTGGAACCAAATCCTGAAACTGGATATTAATGTATTATGGTATTGCATTTTAAATGGTGATAATAGGGAGAAATGCTTCTTAGAGGATTTTCTGCTTACATTTTACAATTCAAGTGTTCACAGTGGTTTGCATCTTCTCTTGCCTTGCCTGCATGTGGAACACAGAGAGAAGTAATGAAAGATATGGAAAGCATGCCAGATTCTTCACTGCAATAATGCCCTTCCTAAGGGGATACTTTTCCAGGTCATTGACAAGGAAACCTTGGTTCACTGTCTGTATGTTTATAACAAACCTGATCTGGGCCTTTAGACAATTACTTTCCTTTGTGTGGATTCCTCACATATAGCACATAAGCATAAACAACCCTTAAACCCAATTCTGAGCAGAACTTGAGGCCTTACTTAGTAATAAAAAGCTGCAATTTTAAAAGGTGATATTTCCTATTGTAGTGAGAGATCAACAGTACTTTCAGTCAGTGACTGGGGAACTGCAGAGTTCTTCTGGATGCTGAGTTTTAGGCAGAAAAAAAAATGAACAAAACTATTTCTTCCTGACCTTACAAATATTTCTTCCTTAGTAAGAGTTCGAATCATGTCATATTTTGTCACAGAAAACCAATAGAAGGGATATCAGTAACATAAGTCAGTGAGGTGGGAATGGAGAAAGCACTAATATAAGGCTCAGTAAGTGTTCCTCACAAAATACACCCTGTTTCCAAAGAGGGGCTTGGCTTTAATTATCTTTGCTTCAGATTTCATCCTCTGAATTATGAATTTCTTACAAGAGACTTAAAAACATAGGGTCTCACTTCTTCAGGGAAAACAGCAAATGGTCTCAAATAATGAGCTGCTGGATTTCTGGAATTGCCTCCTTTGTTGTCATGGCAACTAAAGTTATAAAAAATTGAATGGAAGAAGCTGATGATGCCTCCCATCGGTTTTCTGTAACTCTTGGAGCTGTTAATGTTCCTTAACACAGAGAATTATTTGTAAACGCTTTGGAACACAGGATGGAACAACATGGAATTTTGTTGGGGGTAGCTGAATGTTTATGTGCATAACTGGTGCATACTAAAGCTTATTAATCAGTATCCTGCAGAAGAATATTACAAGTTGTCATCCCAGTGTTAGTTAGTCAAAATTCACCAGTGAAAGCAGTAGGAAGAGAATTTAATCCAAGTGATGAGGATTTATCATTCTAAAAATCCCGGGGAGTTCCCAGCATTGGGAATTAGTCTGAGTGTAAAGGTTAATTTGGAATAGAATAGCATAGAATAGCATAGAATAGCATAGCATAGAATAGAATAGAATAGAATAGAATAGAATAGAATAGAATAGAATAGAATAGATCAGGTTGGAAGAGACCTTCAAGATCATCGCATCCAACCCATCAACCAATCCAACACCACCTAAACAACTAAACCATGGCACCAAGCACCCCATCAAGTCTCCTCCTGAACACCTTCAATGATGGTGACTCCACCACCTCCCTGGGCAGCCCATTCCAATGGGCAATCACTCTCTCTGTATAGAACTTCTTCCTGACATCCAGCCTAAACCTCCCCTGGCGCAGCCTGAGCCTGTGTCCTCTTGTTCTGGTACAGGCTGCCTGGGAGAAGAGACCAACATCCACCTGTCTACAACCTCCCTTCAGGTAGTTGTAGAGAGTAATAAGGTCACCCCTGAGTCTCCTCTTCTCCAGGCTAAGCAACCCCAGCTCCCTCAGCCTCTCCTCGTAGGGCTTGTGTTCCAAACCCCTCACCAACTTTGTTGCTCTTCTCTGGACTTGCTCCAGCAAGTCATCATCCTTCCTAAACTGAGGTGAGTGTACAAAAGCCTTTCAAAAATAAACCCCCTCAAAGATCTGCCTCTCATTTGAACAAAACCAAGAATGTGATTTTTTTTTTTGTTGTTTTTTTAATGATTTCTATTTTTCTAAATTACAATCTTGTGGGATCAGGCCAGCAAAATCCTCTGGGTCAATTATTCTATCCAGTGTAAAGCTATGGTTTTAATTATATCTAGTAAACATCTAGATCAACTTGCTTGTTAAGAAGGTGTCTTGTATCATCAGTGGCTCAGTCAAATTAAAAGTACTTGCAGCCCAAAAAGCCAATTGTATCCCGGGTTGAAGCGAGAGAAGCACAGCCAGCAGGTCAAGGGAGGTGATTCTCCCCCTCTACTCCACTTTATTGAGATACCACCTGGAGTACTGCATCCAGTTCTGTAGCCCCAATTACAGGAAGGATCTGCGCATGCTGGAATGTGTCCAGAGAAGGGCCATGAGGATGGCCAGAGGGCTGGAGCAACTCTCCTATGGAGACAGACTGAGAGATTTGGGATTGTTCAGTCTGGAGAAGACCTTATTGTGGCCTTCCAATATCTTAAGGGGGGGCTACAAGAAAGCTGGTGAAGGTCTTTTTAGGATGTCAGGTAGTGATAGTACTAGGGGAAATAGAGCAAAACTAGAAGTGAGTAGGTTCACATTGGATGTTAGGAAGAAGTTCTTTACCATGAGTGTGCTGAGACACTAGAACAGGTTGCCCAGGCAGGTTGTAGAAGCCCTGGAAGTTTTTAAGCCAGGCTGGATGTGGCTCTGAGCAACCTGATTTAGTGTGCTCACGACAGGGGGTTTGGAACTACATGATCCTTGAGGTCACTTCCAATCCTGACAATTCTGTGATTCTACTTTGCACCTTAAATACCATAAAATCATAGAATCATAGAATGGTTTGGGTTGGAAGGGGCCTCCAATGGT
The DNA here is from genome assembly GCF_014839835.1 of Dryobates pubescens. NCBI lineage: Eukaryota > Metazoa > Chordata > Aves > Piciformes > Picidae > Dryobates > Dryobates pubescens. The sequence goes on from NC_071657.1 coordinate 132,292,521, forward strand.
CATCAGCCCAAATCCTAACTCTGGTTTACTGTTTCTGGTTGATGTGGTCCCAGGAAGCTTTTGAATCAAATCCTGGACATTGCAGTTCTGTTTCCTTCTAAGAAGACCACCTCCCAACACTGATAGACTGTCAGCAAAATCTAGTTTATTACAATTGTTATTTTAATAATGTTAGGAGATCTGGGATTTATCTGGGCATTCTTTACAATTATTCTAAAAATTATTACTTAAATATTTACAGTTAAAAAAAAAAAATGAAAGAAAGGATACATGAGAAGGAATATATGCCCAGGTATCAGCACTGCCTGTCTGAGTTTGGTAGTGACAGTACTTTCAACCATCTCTTTCAACAAATGTAGTGCTACATGTTTTCACTACCTTAAAAACTGATAGGTCATAGCAGTTAAGAATCAGTCATGATGAACCTCACCTTCTACAACACACCAGTTTGAGATAAAGCCTTTCTCTTTAGTAAATTAATGGTTAGATCCCTGGATGTGTAGCCAGCATCTTGAGTTAATTATCTTCTTCCACTTAAAGTAACTCAGATCTAAAATAAGATACATTCTGCACAAGCCATTTAAGTCCTAGTTTAGAGGTTGGGTGAAAATACCCTCGAGTTTTCTCTTGAAGCTGTGCATTTTGCCTGGCCTGCATCAGGAACAGTGTGGCCAGCAGGAACAGGGAGGTCATTCTGCCCCTGTACACTGCACTGGTTAGGCCACACCTTGAGTACTGTGTCCAGTTCTGGGCTCTTCAGTTTAAGAAGGACGTTGACTTGCTGGAGCGTGTCCAGAGAAGGGCAACAAAGTTGGTGAGGGGCTTGGAACACAAGTCCTATGAGGAGAGGCTGAGGGAGCTGGGGTTGCTTAGTCTGGAGAAGGGGAGGCTCAGGGGTGACCTTATTGCTGTCTACAACTACCTGAAGGGAGGTTGTAGACAGGAAGAGGTTGGTCTCTTCTCCCAGGCAACCAGTACCAGAACAAGAGGACACAGTCTCAGGCTGCACCAGGGGAGGTTGAGGCTGGAGGTTAGGAGGAAGTTTTACACAGAGAGAGTGATTGCCCATTGAAATGGGCTGCCTGAGGAGGTGGTGGAGTCACCATCACTGGAGGTGTTCAGGAGGAGACTTGATGGGGTGCTTGGTTTCATGGTTTAGTTGGTTGGGTGGTGTTGGATGATAGGTTGGACACGATGATCTTGAAGGTCTCTTCCAACCTGGTCTATTCTATTCTATTCTATTCTATTCTATTCTATTCTATTCACTTTTTGTTCTTCTAATTGTGAACAGACAGTAGGATCATGGTTTAAAGGTTATTGGTTGGATGTTCCCATGTGAATGCTTAATCAAAGATTTTTACTCTCCAATCACTGACTCCATTTTTCATTAAAAAGGTTTTGAACATACGGCAGGAGAAGAGGAGGCCTCTAGCCACAAGGCACACCTCTGCTGTTTAGTTGCTGTGCTAGAGTCTTTTCCTTCTGCCTCCCTATTAGACCAAAGAGCTCTCTGCTGACTGTGCTGGCTCAAAGGACCAAAATTCTGTCTTAGGTTAAGCAGTGGAGAAAGCAGTGGAGGAAGACAGGCTCTAAAATTACTCTCAAAGTAATCAAAGAGGACTCCACACAGGATTGGATTAGATAAACTTATAGAATATTATTGGAAGATTAAATGGAAGGTGCTATTAATAACGACAAACTACACTGCAAAGCAGTGCAAAAGCATATGAAATACACAAAAAAAACATAGTCTGGATTGAACACAGACCCCTATCAGGATGAAGTCTTCTCCAAAACCTCTGACAAATCAAACCAAACCCCAGTGCTCTTTCTTCCCCCCACCATTACTAGGCTGGTTCAAGCTGGTTAGACATGAACTGCCTCCCTCCACCCCACCTTTTTCTCATTCCACCAGGCCTAAGCTGTCAGTGAGCAGTAAAAAACAGCAGGAGATAAGAGAGCCTCCCAGGGAGAAGAGAGGGAAGGAAGAGAAAGAGCTGGCCTGGCTGCCAGCTTAAATAGATTAAGATACAGATATTATGAAATGAAATAAGAGGTGGAATGTCATGGGTTAAGGCTTATGACTTTTAGAACTATGGAGAGCAGTGAAGGGGAAAAGGACCTGGGGGTCCTAGTGGATGGGAGGTTGACCATGAGCCAGCAATGTGCTCTTGTGGCCAAGAAGGCAAATGCTGTTCTGGGGTGTGTTAGAGGGGCTGTGGTTAGTAGGTAGAGAGAGGTTCTCCTCCCCCTCTACTCTGCCCTGGTGAGGTCACATCTGGAATATTGTGTCCAGTTCTGGGCCCCTCAGTTCAGGAAGGACCTCAGGGAACAGCTTGAAAGAGTCTAGCACAGAGCCACAAAAATGATTAGGGGAGTGGAACATCTTCCTTATGAAGAGAGACTGAGTGAGGTGGGGCTCTTTAGCTTGGAGGAGAGAACACTGAGGTGTGACCTCAGTCATGTGGTGGAGTCACCATCCCTGAAGGAGTTCAAGAAGGCACTGGATGTGGCACTTGGTGCCATGGTCTAGTAGGCATGAGGTCCTGGGTAAGAGGTTGGACTTGATGATCCTTGAGGTCTTTTCCAACCTTGCTGATTCTATGATTCTATGCTTATAAAGATGTAAAGGGTGAGTGCCAAGAGGATGGAGTCTATGATTTGTGAATTGCTTAGGTACTAAATTGTGATCACCATAAAAGTGAAGCAGATCAGAATAGATTAAACAAGACAATAAAATCTATCATTTCAATTACTGAATCTTAAAAATGAATCCAATAAACTAAAAATCCCCTAAATGGTATTCTCATGCAGTCCATGAGAACAATATTTCACATGAAAACACAAATGTTAGTACTAGCAAATAAAATATAGGAATAATAGTGCAAAAAAGTTAATTCCTTTTCTATTAATTTCTTGTAAAAAGAAAAGGTTGTTAGGAAAATAAATATACTGAGTGCAAAAGAAAGTAATAAATTGATACCAGTGAGGCTTTTGTGTTCCTTTCAGAGAAGTCAGGATTTTGCTTTGCAAGGTTTTTCTTCAACTTCACTCTGATTTTATTTAGAGTTACAGTATCACAGTATCACCAAGGTTGGGAGACCTCAAAGATCATCAAGTCCAACCTGTCACCACAGACCTCATGACTAGACCATGGCACCAAGTGCCACGTCCAATCTCCCCTTGAACACCTCCAGGGACGGTGACTCCACCACCTCCCCGGGCAGCCCATTCCAATGGCTAACAACTCTCTCCATGAAGAACATTCTCCTCACCTCGAGCCTAAACTTCCCCTGGCACAGCTTGAGACTGCGTCCCCTTGTTCTGGTGCTGGTTGCTTGAGAGAAGAGACCAACCCCTTCCTGGCTACAACTGCCTTTCAGGTAGTTGTAGAGAGCAATGAGGTTACCCTTGAGCCTCCTCTTCTCCAGGCTAAACAATCCCAGCTCCCTCAGCTTCTCCTTGTTGCCTTGTTGCCCTTCTCTGGACATGTTCAAGTGTCTCAACATCCTTCTTAAACTGAGGGGCCCAGCTGCCCGTCCTGATCCAAACCAGGCTCAACTTTAACTCTCTGTCATTGAAACTTAAAGCCAGGAGTACTTGAAGGACATGATTGCGTGCTTTCTTTAAATCAAACAAATCTCCTGGTTGAATCACATAGCTTTTCCAGAACTATCTCCTGGATTTGTGTAGTTAAGTAAGAGCTTCAGCTGCAAGCTTTTTTTCAGTGTGTCTTCCTTATTAAGCACACTGTCTAGATAAAAAGTAGCAAATATGACCTAAAAAAACCCATGAAGGAACACATTCCAGAAAACAAATAAAAACAACCTCAAATGTTTATTTTTGTTTTAACAGGTGTTCTTTGTGACGTAGCATCTGTGGTACCATCAACATCTCCACACCTGTGTGTTTCAGTCCAGAGAGGGAAAGAGACTCAGTTCTTTTGAATATTCCTGTGTTATGAAATTCGAGGCACAAATGAAGCCAAAACATCAACAGCTAGAGTATTTATTACACAAATAAAGTGGATGGATCAGAAGGGGAGAGAGAGAAAACAGGGAGTGAGAGAGAGAAGAGGGAGAGAGAAGAGTAAAGAAATCATATTGCCACACCCCTCACCCCCCAAGACAGTTTGGGTCTGTGGAGGAAGGCTGCTGCAGCTTTGGAAGGGTACTGCAGTTTTGGCATCCAGTTGTGCTGTCCTCCGAGCAGCCTCTTCAGCTCCATGAGTTGCAGCAGGAGGAACTTAGGACACAGAGAGAGCGTTCCTCTTGGTCTTCTTCTTCCAGGCTCCATGGTGATGTCTCTGTCATTTTTCCTCTCCTGGTATCCTCTCTGTTTTTCTTCAGAGCAGCATTGCCCCGGGCTTTTCCTTCTCTCTTGTTTTTCTTCTCAGCAGCATTGTCAAGGTCTTTTCCTTCACCGAGTTTTCCTTCTCCTGTGTTTTCCTTCTACTGAGCCAGTAGTTGCTCAGATCTTTTATACAGTTTTGTAGGTGTGTATATTCCAGAGTATTGATAGCAGTGGCCTCTGCCCATTTGCAGGACAGCTGCAGTCTGGTGAGCAATGTTTATCTATGCACCTTCCAGTGGCGTCTGCCCAATACACATCAGCTGTTGTCTGGGCAGGCAGCAAAGGTGATTTTATCTTTATTGACTCACATCAAGAGAGACAAGATTTAGTCTCTCACACTGTGTTTTTCAAGACACATAATGTTGTTTCAGTGAAACACAAAAACTTTCTGAGTTTTGCATATATATATATATATACACACACACATATATATATACACACACACATATATATATATACATATATATATATGTTTTTCATTATAAAAGCAAAGAAAGAAGACCTGAAAAGTGCTAACTTAGGTTATGACCTGCTTATAATTTGCAATTCTCAGACAATTTATGGAGGTAGCAAATTTAAACAGATATTCTTTTACCTTAGGTAATCTGCTTATCCATTATCCAAAATGTGCATAGTGTGTGCCTAAACAGCTTTAACAGTATAATAATATCACTAATATTGATAATTGAAGAACTAATAGTTTGAGAGCTTGGAAAGCACACCTTTTTTTTAGAGAATAAAAGGAACAAGAGGGTTTTTAAACATTAACAAGGCCAACTTTCTAATCTTTCTTCTTTCTTTGACATAGCATTTCCCTCTGTTCTGAGGTGAAATTAAACTAAAATACATACCAATACATCTAAACAGAGACATATCTCAGATCAGATGAGGAAGCCACATTTAACCACTGGAATATATTACAAAAGCTCTTTCTCCACCATTGTAAGCTTCAAAGAGGATCCCTGGAAGAATTGCTCCTTAGCCCCACACCTAATATCTTTTTCAGTACTTGAAATTCAGATTCATCACTAACTCACACTTTGAATTAGAGGTTGTTTTGCTTTGTTTTGTTGTCTCTTGTTTTTTTAAAAAGCCAGATACTACTATGTGATAAGATGGACAAATGAATTCATAGCATCAGCCAGGGTTGGAAGGGACCACAAGGATCATCTAGTTCCAACCCCCATTAACTAATTAAACCCTGTGGACTGGTACTGTGACTCTGAAAACTGGAGGGGGTTCCTTCAATCCAACTTTCAATTTCTTTAAGTTTGGCACTTAGTCTGAGGTAATTGTTTAGGATTCCTCTATATCCCTTGAAGAAAATAGTTAACACCAAACACTGGGTTGTCCTGCTGTAAGACAGTTGTCTAAGGCAGTACAATTAGTATGCTTTCTAGCAATGCCTCTCCCTCTCTCCCATGTTTGACTATGTTGGTACCTGGTGCTGAGCATTAAGCAGATGAGGCTGAAGTTTTTATTGGTATAATGAAGGGCGATGAATCTCATTTTGTAGCAAAGTTTATCATCATAGCATTTAAAAGCCAGGAAATTCAAATCCTGTGAGGCATGTTTCTGTTCTGTATCCCAGCACAGGCAGCAGCATCCTTCCTAGCTCCACAACTCTTCCTTGCTGGTGTTCCTACCTACTATCCTCCCTGCTAGCCAGCAACTCCCAGCTCTCTACTTCTGCCACAGTTTGTGGGGTGCTGCTTGCCTCTGCCAGGTGTCAAGCAACAAACTCACTGCCTCAGAGGAGCAACTTGCTGCATATCACAGAGTAGCACACTGTCAGGGGTTGGAAGGGACCTCCAGAGATCATCAAGTCCAACCCCCCTGCCAGAGCCGGGTCACCGAGGGAAGGTCACACAGGAATGCATCCAGGTGGGTTTTGAAAGTCTCCAGAGGAGACAACTCCACAGTCTCTCTGGGCAGCCTGCTCCAGTGCTCCATCACCCTCACAATGAAAAAGTTTTTCCTTATGTTCACATAGAATAAACCAGGTTGGAAGAGACCTTCAAGATCATCGCGACTCCACCACCTCCCCAGGCAGCCCATTCCAATGTGCAATCACTCTTTCTGTATAGAACTTTTTTCTAACATCCAGCCTGAACCTCCCCTGGCGCAGCCTGAGACTGTGTCCTCTTGTTCTGGTACTGCTTGCCTGGGAGAAGAGACCAACATCCGTCTGTCTACAACCTCCCTTCACATGAAACCTCCTGTGTTCCAGCTTGCACCCTTTGCTTCTTGTCCTATCACTGGACATCACTTAGAAGAGCCTGGCTCTGTCCTGCTGACACTTGCTCTTTAGATATTTTTACCAGCAGGATCTGAGCAGAGAGCATCAGCCTACTGTAACTTTGATCTGAACTCAAAATTATGCCAAATTTAACAGGAAAAAAAAATTACCTCCCAGAACTGATGGAATAACACAAACTCAACTCCTAAGCAGTCATAAATAGTCCCTATGGGCAGAGGAAAAATTATGGAAAGGCCAAGAGAGAACCTGAAGGAAAAATCCTGGCATGAAATGGAGAATCAGGAAAAGGACAGCTGTAGCAAAAGAAATGCAATGTGGGACTTCATTGTGCATGCCTAAATTCAAGGTGGTTATTAAAGAATCACAGAGGAAGATGATGTTGGAAAATGGAAGGAGGCATAATTCAGATGTTATTTTTATGTTGGACTTCAATCCCCTTTGAACAGCCTGGCTCGTGAATAGTTAAACTGAATCTCCTCAATAACCTATAGAGTGACATTTGTTGCTATAAATTATTCACTGAATACCTACAAATAACAAACTCTGTTATTGCAGCTGTCTTGCAAGCAAAAGAAGAAGAATGAAAAAAGAATGAAATTCTCAATGCATTATTTAAGCATCTGGAATTCAGATATGTTTTCATGTATGTCAGCTACAAATAAACTCGAGGTGTTATTACAAGTGTGATAGACCAGGCATTTCCTTTGCATCAAATGTTATTGATTGCTGAGCTTAGAGAGCCATTGTCTGCTGAAAATGTAGAGTATTGGAGCTTTTGCCAGTTTCTTGTTGCTGAGCAACAGCATTTGTCCCTTCCAGTTTCATGTGTATGTAGCTTGTACATATAGATTAAACTGAATGTAGAGCAAAAACTATCTTAACTGTTCAAGGATCACATGAAATATCTCCTCTGTTTAAAAAACAAGAGCTGCCAAGCAGTAAATTTGCTGATTTTTCCTGCACAGCTTGGGCTAGAGAGAGGACATACATGCTAGGGAGCAGCCAAAGCATGGAGCGGGAGTAGGGAACCTATGAGTCCATGTGCCAGCCAGGCAAGACAGAGCTCAGCCCCACAGCCAAGCGAGGGAACAGGACAGACCCAGACCTCACATCCAGGCCCAGCCAAGCACCCAGATCATAGCATGGTAATCTGGTGATGGGCTGGGCCAAGGGAAGGCATGTCCCTGGAGTTGTTGGGAAAGGACATAGGGAGGGCAAAGGGCTGAAGCCAGACTAGGACATGGGCCAATGAGTTGACCCAGCTTGGCAAGGCCTGTGGAGAGGCAAGGCAGGGCTGTGGCAGGCTGCAAAGTGGCCCTGCTGCTGTGCCACTGGGGCAGAGGCTGATGGCCCTGGAGGGCTGACATGGCATCTTGGGCTGTGGCCGGGATGAGGGAGCCCCTGCTCCCCCCAGGTCTCTGACAGTGGTGTTAGTAAACATCTTTAAGTGAGAGTCACAGGTTGTCACTGCTGTGTCTGGATTATTCCATAATGTGGAATTTTTTGGCAAAAAAGTAAAGACCTTTTCCCACACTTTATGCAGTGTCTGCAGTTTTTCATTCCATAACGACTGTGCAAGCAAAAAAAATTAGTATTCATTAACAATGAGCAAGGACCATTAACAAGACAGTCTGTGAGATCCACAGACAGGCAAAAGTGGGATTCACAAGACAGTGCTAAAGATTATTTTGACCTTTTCATCAGTCACCTGGAAATGTCAGATATTTTCAACTGACTATGCACAGCACCTTCAGCTCCATTAGGCACCTGTTTCCTATCTGATATTTTAAGTTTTACTAACGAGTTCATATAGCTGCATGTTAATTAACACAACAAAAAGTAATTTCTCTTGTATTTCCAGATGGGAAATCCATAGGTAAACTGAAGTTCTCTCGTAGTCGAGTATGAAGTCATCACTGACCCAGCTTCCAGCTCTTCTGTCTCCTGTGAGGTGCACAATGCTTAATTAGAGTACTTTCACAACTCATCGATGAAGCTCAGCAACAAACACCGTAGGCATGATGAGAAACAGTCACATTGTACTGAGTAACTCATATCTGAAACTGCTTTCATCAAATTCTGATTTATCTTTTTGTCATTCCAGCAGTTGCAGCTCAAGTCTTACTGGTGTCAGCAGTGCAACGTCTGCTTGGCAGCTGAAAAAGTAATTAGTAATAGTGCAGCAGGTGAAAACTAATATAGAGTAGATCTGATTTGATAACTGAATAGAAATATTGGCTTAAATTTAAACTCTGAAGAGCTTTTACACATTTCCATTAAGAGGTAAGGTTGGCTCAGGAAATGCTGGCTGTCATTTTCTCTCTACATTAGTGCTCTCTACATCAGTGGCTGCTGTCTCCAACAATAATGTTATGTGTACATGCCATGTAACTTTACAGTTACAGTACTAGCCCATTGTGCATCCCCTCTCACTGACCCTGGCACCAGTGTCAGCGATAAAAGCACTCCCTGATGGCAGAGGCAGCATGCCTAGATCATAGAATCATAGAATTATCAGGGTTCAAAGGGACCCTAAAGATCATCCAGTTCCAACGCCCCTCCCATGGGCAGGGACACCTCACACTAGGTTGCTCACAGCCACATCCAGCCTGATCTTAAAAACCTCCAGGGATGAGGCTTCTACTGCCTCCCTGGGCAACCTGTGCCAGTGTCTCACCACCCTCATGGTGAAGAATTTCTTCCTAACATCCATTCTGAATCTACCCATTTCTATTTTTGTTCCATTACCCCTAGACCTATCATTACCTGACACTCTAAAAAGACCCTCCCCAGCTGTCTTGCAGCCCCCCTTCAAATACTGGAAGGCCACAATAAGGTGTCCTCAGAGCCTTCTCTTCTTCAGACTGAAAAGCCCCAACTCTCTCAGTCTGTCTTTACAGAAGAGGAGCTCCAGTCCTCTGACCATCCTCGTGGCCCTTCTCTGGACACATTCCAGCACCCCCAGAGTCTTCTTGTAATAGGGGCTCCAGAACTGGATGCAGTACTTCAGGTGGGGTCTCACCAGAGTGGAATAGAGGGGGAGAATCACCTCCCTCAACCTAGATGTTCCTCTTACGTGTTTTATATCGCAGCGCAGGTTGTCCCTGTTTCTAGGCAGTGTTTAACATGATTTGGAAGTAACAAAGTCATATGTGTTTAGCATGTATTTGTTTTTTTCTCATAAGCATATCAAGAGATGTCAACTTCAATATTAAAATAGCAGTTAACTAGGCAAAGATCTTTGTTTGGGCATGCGGCCACCAAAAGCTGCTTTGAAATTGGGTGTTTATGTTATTTGAGCCCTGCTCCATCAGCTTTAGCCAAAACCAGGGCCATCTTACCTTCATAAGACTTCCTTCTTCAGCTCTTTGGCAGGCCAGCTTTGCAGGTCTTCATTTAATCCAACACCTGCTGACCAAGGCCTTGGTCTTGAAGTGTGGTAAATCAACTTGCCTTGCTGTACCACAGCCAGCTAGGAGGTTTCACAGCAGAGTTGGTCTTCAACAGGTCATCACTGAGCCTATACTGATACATGGCTTTGTTCTTCCCCAGATGCAGCACTTTTCACTTGCCCTCAGTGAATTTATTAGATTTATCCTTGTGCAGCTGTCTAGCCTGTCTAGGTCATGCTGGATGGCAGCACAGTTTGGCACCATCAGCAAATTTGCTGAGGGTACCCTTTATCCCTTCAACCAGATCATCAATGAATGTATTGAATAGGGGTGAGCCCAGAACTGACTCCTGGAGGACACCACTAGCCACAGACTTCCAATTAGATTGCCCTTCTATCTTTCAGCATCCCATCAGGGCCCATGGACTTGGGGATGTTCAGTTTGCTTAACCAAACTCTTACCCAATCCTCTTCAACTAAGGCAAAATCTTCCCTTCTCCTAACTTGATCTGTGGTCTTCAAGGTCTGGGACTACTGAAGCCTATCTTTAGCAGTAGTGAAGACTGAGGCAAGGTGGAATTCAGTAACTCTGCCTTTTCTTTATCCTCAGTCACCAGAACACCCACTTCAATCAGCAGGGGCCCACATTTCCTCTAGTCTTCCCTTTGCCTCCAACATACTTGAAAAGGCCTTGTTGTCCTTGATCTCCCTTGCCACATTTAGTTCTAAGGAGTCCTTAGCTGTCCTTGTCACGTCCCTACATTCTCTGATAACATTCTTGTATTCCTCCTAAGTGGTTAGCCCCTTCTTCCATGTTCTCTATACTTCTTTCTTCCACTTAACTCTATCCAGTAACTCCCTGCCCAGCCATGCAGCTTTTCTATCTGTCTTACTGGATTTCTTAGTCTTTGAGATGCTCTGATCTTGAGCTTGTATAAAGTAGACATGACTGTTTTAAGAACCTGCACATCTTTGATAAGCCTGCATTTGTAAGCAACGTCATTGAAGGAGCAGTCTAAGAGGAAGCCCCTGCATTTTATTTTGGGTTTGGAGGCAATATCACAAAATTCTCTTTATAAACAGAGTAAACTCCAAGTTTGAAAATCCTGAAGCTGTTTAACTCCCATTATAGCTACAGGAGAGTTACTCAGGAACTGTACCTCAGCAGGAGGCCTTCTAAATTCCAACCAAAATTTATTCATGGCCAGTTTGTTTCCATTTCAATGTTATCCCTTACATTAAATAGTTGTTAATCCTTTCCCTTGTTTAGCCCCAAAGTGTTTATAGAGACTGTCTGTATTCCCTATCAGCTTTTGTTGTGCTAGGCTAAACAAGGCAAGGTCTGTTGGCAGATGGTTGGCCAGAACCCAGTCAGGCAAAGCTGACACATCAGCTTCAGAAAGCCAAGTGCAGTTACTCCTTGGAGGTTACCTCCAGACTAATGCAACCCACCAGAGATTTGGGAGCAAATAAGCATTCTCTTGTGCTGTTGTTGTTTCATTCTTCCATTCCCCAATTATCAAAACTCCATGAACTAATTTTATGATTTTTTTTATTTAACAGTTATTTAACTGTCAATCAGAAGCTTGAGCCCTTTTGTAGGCATGGAATGGTAATTGCAGCCTGAGTTGGCATAATTGGACTACTTTTAATCGAATTTGTACACAAAATTAAGTGAAAGTCTGAAGAGAGGGCAGTAAAAAGCTGTCATGGCTCCTGAGTGCTTATGTCATGGTTTGAGATATGGTGGTCTTTGTTAACAATTATTGCTTCCTCTACTCAAGATGAACTTTCCTACACAGACTTGTGTGGCAGGCACACTGGTAGCTGCTGTGTGTACATATTTCCCCCTGATCCCGAAGAGAGTATCCTTTGAATGCCTGTGGAAAACCACAATTGTACAGAAACCATTGACACATCCTGGATATTTCCCCCTTAATTTCTTTAATATGGACCTGGCAACAACAATCAATTTCTTCTTTCAAGCCACAAATGCCGTGACAAAAAAAACTGAATTAAGCCAATTATGTGCTGCCAATATAGAAAAGGAATTGCTTGTTGCAGATCTCAAGTCACTCTCTTTCCCTTATCTTACAAATATTTTGCAGTCATGGGGTGGCTTCTTACCAACAGTGCTGGCTGCTTCTCAGAATGGGTGAGGTAATCCTTGCACACAGTGCTCAGTCTGAGGAACTGGCTAACCTCCAGGCTGTAAGAAGGAATAGGTTGGGCTGTTGCAATAGGCTTGGAAAACTTGTTCCTGCAAAACCTACTTGGGAAAAATACAGGTTGTGTCACCTAGGGATAGTTTTAAGGCCAAAAAATCTGTCCAAGATTTGTCCCTTGTCCATGTTTTGCTTTTAAAGAAGTCAACTCTAAAAGAAGGGTTTATCAGGACCAATGATTCATATTTGGCTATCTGCTTGCATCCCTTCCTCCCTCCCTCCTGTTGTTGATTCCTCCCATCCTTTTTTCCTTCCTCTTTGCTCCCTCCCTCTCTTCCTCAATTCCTCAATCCCTTACCTCTTTCCAATCCTCTGTCCATTCCTTAAGTATCTTATCACACACCATGGGATGATTTCTGTGGCTCAAATGTTTAAATAAATCAGGGCCATAATTTTCAGTGCCAAGGTAGGTCCAGTAGCACTTTTTCTTCATTTATTAAGATATATATAATCTAATTACTTTATGTTAAAAGTGTCTATGTTCAATTTATCAAATTTGTTATTTTTCAACATATTTTTTCTTCCTTAATTCTGAATTTTCCCCATTTATCTTTGATTTCTTGTTAACATTATATTTAAGGGAATTGGAGAAATCTGAGGACTGGGGAAATACATTCCACTGGACACTGCTGACACTTTGTCTGCATGGCACCTTCGCTGTATTGCATCCTTCATAGGAGTGAGCATGATTAAATCCTGCATTCCTTATGCTATTAATTAAAATACTACAATTTTTATCAATAAAAGCCATATTCATAGGTATTCAAGCAGCAGCCTTTGGCCATGAAGACTTCAATATTTGCAAGAGCAATTTTAAAATGAATTCCAATTTTATTTGGACAGTGACTGGGCAAGGGAATCTTAGAACAGAATTGTAGAATCAACAAGGTTGGAAAAGACCTCAAAGATCACTAAGTCCAACCTGTCACCCAACACCTCATGACTACTAGACCATGGCACCAAGTGCCATGTCCAATTCCCTCTTGAACACCTCCAGGGATGGCGATTCCACCACCTCCCTGGGGAGCACATTCCAATGGCTAACCCTCTCTGGGAAGAACTTTCTCCTCACCTTGAGCCTAAACTTCCCCTGGCACAGTTTGAGACTGTGTCCTCTTGTGCTGGTTGCCTGGGAGAAGAGACCAACCCCCACCTGGCTACAACCACCTTTCAGGTAGTTGTAGACAGCAATAAGGTCTCCCCTTGAGCCTCCTCTTCTCCAAGCTAAACAACCCTAGCTCCCCCAGCCTCGTTGTGCTTCTCTGGACATGTTCAAGAGTCTCAATGTTCTTCTTAAATTGAGGGGCCCAGAAGTGGACATGGTACTCAAGTTATGGCCTAACCACTACTGAGTTTAAGACATTCATTAAAACATGTTGGCTTGACATGCCTGCTATCTTTAGTGCTCTTGTGAGTGTGGGGTTAGGGATTTGTGCAGAAAAGGGATCTCCTACCAGCAGAGAAGAAAACACAGGAAAGCAATGGGAGAGGAGAAAAGGAAAGCAACGTGTCACAATAAAACAGCTTCTCATCAGCATCTTCAGAGCAGTGAATGGCTGGAGCTGAGTGCCACAAGAAACTAGGATGAGGATGGATGTATATATACAAAAAAAAGTCCATCAGCTGCAAGAGAGCAGTGCTAACTTGCCTCTCTACTGGTTGGCAAGCACAGTGACTCAAAATTATTTCTAACATACCAGGTTTCCACAGTGCCACCATACACTTAGTATTCCTTCTTTAATGTTTCTCTTTGCCTGACTGGACTTCCATATGTTGTGCTCTGCCTTACTGCCATATGGTGCGCTGAAACGTAACAGCTTCTAAGCCGAGTTGTAAACAACGTGTTCCTTAATCAGGTACAGGGAGACATTGCAGTCTTCTCTTTGTGAGTAGCCCTGTCAGTTTCTGAATGATCATCTAATGTGGTTTTTATTCTATTTACCTTGGCTGCAAACAGATATTGCATACTAACAATGTTCCTTCCCATTTGTATTTTGAGTGGTTCCTTGGAAGTCTTCAGCTCTCAGGAGGCTCCTTTGATTTCTTATTTTTGGCCATTGTTTCTGGTGGATTTTTTTAATAGCCATTAGGATCTATTATTTTAATCTTGATTCTTCACAATTATAATGTTAACAGTGTGGTATGTATTCCATTGTTTAATATTCTCCAGTGGTGAGGTTTAAGAATTTTAGAGATCAATTCTTGATTGCTACCATTTTACACAAACATGTTATTTAAAAAATGAATAAAATATGGGTTGGACACAATGATCTTGAAGGTCTCTTCCAACCTGGTTTGTTCTATTCTATTCTATTCTATTCTATTCTATTCTATTCTATTCTATTCTATTCTATTCTATTCTATTCTATGTGGGGGGAAAAATTAGTGAAGAAATGTTTGGTTACTTGGGTATGGCTGGGTTTTTTGGTTTTCTTTGATTTGGGGTTTTGTGTTTTGGGGCTTTTTGTGTGTGTGTGGTTTCATAGAATCACAGAATCAATAAGAATAGAATAGAATAGGATAAACCAGGTTGGAAGAGACCTTCAAGATCATCGCGTCCAACCCATCAACCAATCCAACCCACCTAAACATCTAACCCATGGCACCAAGCACCCCATCAAGTCTCCAAAGTTGGAAAAGACCTCAAAGATCATCAAGTCCAACCTGTCACCCAGCACCTCATGACTACTAAACCGTGGCACCAAGTGCCACGTCCAATGCCCTCTTGAACACCTCCAGGGATGGTGACTACACCACCTTCCTGGGCAGCCCATCTCAATGGCTGAAAACTCTCTCTGTGAAGAACTTCCCCCTCACCTCGAGCCTAAACTTCCCCTGCTGCAGTTTGAGACTGTGTCCTCTTCTTCTGGTGCTGGTTGCCTGGGAGAAGAGACCAACCCCCTCCTGGCTAGAACCTCCCTTCAGGTTTTGGTTTTGTTGTCCTGTTTTGAAATTTATTTGTTCATTTCATTTTGGTTTGGTTTATTTTCCTTGACTTAAAACTTGTTCAGGACAGCTCTGTACACCTCTACCACACATTCTGTCATGCATATATATATATATATATAGAGAGAGAGAGAGAGAGAGATAATCACAGTATCTTCCTCCATGCTGTCACTAGGAGGAACATGCCTATAGGCAAGGGCATTGTGTAGTTATTCCTGTAGAAATAAGTGCTACAGGTAAAATTCCTTCCAGAAGCTTCCTGAAGGTGATATAGCTCTGTTTAATAGTGGGTTAAGTGTTTTTGCATGCAAGAAGACATTATTCTCCACTAAGCTGCCTCTTGAGTCTGTCCAGGGATGAAACTGAGTCATTGACAGAAAGACCTTACTTCCAAATCAATTCTGTTTTGATAGCTCAAAGCCAATATTAAAACAACACAAATCTGCTTCGACCATCAGAGCACGGGAAAGGGAGTATGGCTCAGGGAAAATATGAGCAGAATATTTCTGTGCTGTAGATAGTCCTGAATTATTAACCTTTATGCAGCTCTGAAATGGGTTACTGCTATTAGTGGAGGAGGAAAAAGTAAAATGGCAAGGTTTTAAGACTTCTGTTTTTTCAGACTTGCATTCATTATGTTTCATCTTGACTGTAAGTGTGGTGTACAGGGAAGAAAAATACCCATTTCTTGTTGAAATCATTCTGCAGAGAAGAGAATTTTCTTCCTGCTCTTTCTTGTTTAGAGCTGATAAATTTAAGTAGTAATCGATTTTTCATATTTAGTTTTGCTTTTCTCTGCTACCAGATTTTGCCTGTATCTCTCATTGGGAATTGGTTTGCTATACCTCTCTCAGTGTTTGCTCTATGTTTATATTTGAGCTTATCTTTTTCAAGGTATAAGATGTTGTATTAGGATGACATGTTTTGCTTGACTGATATGCTATGTTCTTATTGCTAGTTTTTTAAATTCAGTGAGTAGCTTATACCAAAAGTTCATGTTGCAAAGTCTATATATTGCTGTGTTTGTGTTTGAAGAGCTTTCTTATGAAAGATTTACTGTGCCCAGTTCTGGGCCCCTCAGTTTAGGAAAGATGTTGAGTTGCTGGAATGTGTCCAGAGAAGGGCAACAAAGCTGGGGAGGGGTTTGGAGCACAAGCCCTACGAGGAGAGGCTGAGGGAGCTGGGGTTGCTTAGCCTGGAGAAGAGGAGGCTCAGGGGAGACCTTATTGCTCTCTACAGCTACCTGAAGGGAGGTTGTAGCCAGGTGGGGGTTGGTCTCTTTTCCCAGGCAACCAGCACCAGAACAAGAGGACACAGTCTCAAGCTGCACCAGGGAAGGTTTAGGCTGGAGGCTAGGAAGAAGTTCTATACAGAGAGAGTGATTAGCCATTGGAATGTGCTGCCCAGGGAGGTGGTGGAGTCACCATCACTGGAGGTGTTTGAGAAGAGGCTGGGTGAAGCACTTGGTGCCATGGTTTAGTTTACTAGATAGTGTTGGATGATAGGTTGGACTCGATGATCTCAAAGGTCTTTTCTAACCTGGCTAGTTCTGTTCTAACCTGGTTAGTTCTATTCTATTCTATTCTATTCTATTCTATTCTTCCATTCTATTAAACCCCCCAAAACAAACAAACAAAAAATCAGCACCAAAAGAACATGACAAGGAGACAGATTAGTTTCATTCCACGGTTGTTTTGGGTCTGTTTTGGTCGGTTGGTTTTTTTAAATTGTTTGCCATATGTCACTGACATTTTTTATGTACTAAACTCTTTCAGACAATTGCTAATACCTTTAGCTTCTAACATGATATGCAGCAGGGCTAGAACTTTTAAGAAGATTGCTCTAAGGTTGCTCCTGCTAAATTCTTTACTTGCAAACCCCAGAGAGCTGCTATTCAGTATGGTTTCCATTCCTGTTCTATTAGTTGGGCTATTGCACAAAATCCCTGCCCCTTGCCTGCTTGTAACATGGCATTTTCAAATAACAGTGATTGTGAAGATGCTGCATGCATTTCCTAAAAGTGGACAAATTTATCTCCAGGAGGAGGTGGAAAACTGTGAAGACAGCTCTGCAGCATATTCTTTAGCAGATGTTGCTGCATGATAGCCATTGCTCCACAGGGAAAGCCCCAGGAATTTCTTTGTGAGCTGAAACAGTTCTTTGTGAGCGATAAGAAATGTTCCTGTTGAGAGACAGGCACAACCCAAACTGTATAGTGTGTGTGGGAAACTGATTCTCACAGATAAATAAAAAAATTAAGAAGAAATAAAAGGTGGTAGTGATGCCTGAAGTTGAGCATATATTGTTCCAGAAATCACAATTCAACGTGTTCTTAAGAGACAGAGCCTTGGTTACATCGTTGCTAAGAGCACGTTCTCTGGAAGGCTCTAGCTGCTCTAATGATAGCATCTGGCATCTGGTTGAAAGCTTTTCATACTTTTTGAATCAGTTGGTCCTTAAAATACACAGGCTGGCTCTTTAAAGTTATACTAATGACTTCAAAGAGAGAAGCTGATGAGCCTCTCGATGCACACAGCTCTGATAATATTTGGTAAAGTGTCCTCACTGGGGATCTCAAGGTACAAATAATAACATGTTTTAGAGAAAGAAGTGAAGAAAGAAAGGATTTAGGTTGTTTTAGCTAGATTTTAAAATAGGCCATTTTTGTCTGTATATCTGAGCTGCAGCATATCTCAGAACTCCAAAGTAACTATAAAAAGTAATGGTCTTGAAGCAACTTCACAAAGCCAATATGTTTAACATGTTGTTATAGTTGTTGCAATATGTCTGGTTGGGGTTTTTTTTGTCACTAGTTCTTTGATACCCATAATCTGTCACAGCAGTCACAATCAGCTTTCTGGAAGTAGTAATATGGAGGTGGTGGAGTCACCATCACAGGAGGTGCTTAGGAAGAGACTGGATGGGGTGCTTGGTGCCATGATTTAGTTGATTACATAGTGTTGGATGACAGGTTGGACTTGATGATCTCTAAGGTCTCTTCCAACCTGCTCTGGTCTATTCTATTCTATTCTATTCTATTCTATTCTATTCTATTCCATTCCATTCCATTCCATTCCATTCCATTCCATTCCATTCTATCCCTGAAATTTAGAAGCAAAAGATCCAAGAATTCCTGGGGCCTTTTGCTGAGACATGTCATGTGTACAATACCAACATATATAACACAGAATGTCTTGGTGAAGTAGCTGGAAGGAAGGAGAGATCTAGTTTGTGGGGGTTTGTTTGTTTGTTGTTGCTGGTTTTTAAGAATCTTGGGGTTTATTTTGCTACACTCAGAAGACACAAAATCAGCTGGAAACCTATGGGTATGGAAGCTGAAAACATTGCAAAGATACATTTGTATTAATCTAAATGTTCAAAATGGTAAGTGTGAGGTTGAAGATGAATGTTTTGTTACGATTCCTTAACTCTAGAGGGAAAATTAAATGAAGATTTGCTCCTCAGTAATGAAGTATATTCTATCTAATGGGCTGCTTTTCAATAGCTCTTAATACTCTTCAAAATTTTCCCCTTTATTACTGCTGTACAATGTTTATTGGTATGATCATTACTTACAGCTAATTAGCCCTTTAGTTTTGATTGCTAAGAACAGATCTCACTTGATGCCTTTTGACACCTGATTTAACCCTACGAGCATCAGGAATAGTGTGGCCAGCAGGAGCAGGGAGGTCATTCTGCCCCTGTACTCAGCACTGGTTAGGCTGCACCTCAAGTACTGTGTCCAGTTTGGGGCCCCTCAGTTTAGGAAAGATGTTGAGTTGCTGGAACGTGTCCAGAGAAGGGCAACAAAGGTGGGGAGGGTTTTGGAGCACAACCCTGTGAGGAGAGGCTGAGGGAGCTGGGGTTGCTCAGCCTGGAGAAGAGGAAACTCGGGGCAGAACTTACTGCTCTCTACACCTACCTGAAGGGATGTTGTAGCCAGGAGGATGTTGGTCTCTTCTCCCAGGCAAACAGCACCAGAACAAGAGGACACAGTCTTAAGCTGCACCAGGGGAGGTTTAGGCTGGATGTTAGAAAGAAGTTCTTCCCAGAAAGAGAGATTGGCCATTGGAATGTGCTGCCCAGGGAGGTTGTGGAGTCATCATCACTGGAGATGTTTAGGAAGAGAGATGGGGTGTTTGGTGCCATGTTTTAGTTGAGTTGATAGTGTTGGATGATAGGTTGGACTTGAACTCAGAGGTCTTTTCCAACCTGGTTAATTCTATTCTATTCTATTCTGTCTTGATTTTGGTAGCTCTCTAATTCACCTGAGATCATTCTAGCTGATACTGCTTTCTTCCTACTAATGTAACATGATAACTAAACCCCTGAGACCATTACTTTGGAACACATTCCTATGAATTTGTATCCCCAGTACTCAAAAAATCTGTTTTACAGAAATATATATTCACCACAGAACAACAGCTTCTACTTGTTATTGTCATTCTGCTTGGATGTGCTCAATTCCCTGATTTACTGATTTTAGAGTTCTGTTTACTTTACACTGGAGGAGCAATTCTACTGCTGAGACACTTAATGTTATTAATTAGCAATAATGCATATAACCATGAACATTGGAGACAGATAAATGCCTCCTGCCATTTTAATTATCTTAAAAGAGACACAAAAGAAAAATGGACCTATTTATTTAATAGCTGAAAGAGAAAACATTTGTCTGTTGCCCATAGAATCACAGAGTGTTAGGGGCTGGAGGGGACCTTGAAAGACCATCCAGTCCAAGCCCCCTGACAAAGCAGGATCACCTACAGCAGATCACACAGGAACACATCCAGGCAGGTGTTGAATATCTCCAAAGAGGGAGACTCCACAACCCACTCTGGGCAACCTGTTCCAGTGTTCTGTCGCACTGACAGTGAAAAAAAATGTTTCCTCCTGATTCCATGGAACTTCCTGTGTCTCAACTTCCACCCACTGCCTCTTGTCCTGTCATTGGGCATCACTGAGCAGACCCTGGTTCCATCCTCTTGGCACTCACCCTTTACATATTTATAAATATGAATGAGGTCACCTCTCAGTGTTCTCTTCTCCAAGCTAAAGAGCCCTCAGCTCCCTCAGTCTCTCCTCATATGGAAGATGTTCCACTTCCCTAATCATTTTTGTGGCTGTGCTCTGGACTCTTTCAATCAGTTCCCTGAGGTCCCTGCTGAACTGAGGAGCCCAGAACTGGACAAAATATTCCAGATGCAGCCTCACCAGGGCAGAATAGAGGGCAAGGAGAACCTCTTTCAACCTACTAACCACAGCCCTTCTAATCCACCCCAGAATGGCATTGGCCTTTTTGGCCACAAGTGCTCATTGCTGGCTCACAGTCATTAGGACCCCCAGGTCCTTTTTTCCTTCACTGCTCCCCAGCAGGTCAGTCCTTGCCCTTGTTGAATTTCATTCAATTTCTCCCTGCCCAACTCTCCAGCCGGGCTAAGTCTTGCTGAATGGCAGCACAACCTTCAGGTGTGTCAGCCACTTTGACAAGTTTTGTCTCTCTGTTAACAATGCCAGATTATGTAGATAAAACAGACTGCTAAAAATGTAATTAAATACTGCTATTTGTTGTGTTTTGGTTGATCAACCACAAAGATCACCAAGGGAGATTTAGGCTGGATGTGAGGAAGAAAGTGAGATTGGCCACTGGAACCTCCCGCCCAGGGAGGTAGTGGAGTCACCGTCCCTTGGAAGTGTCTAAGAAAAACCTGGATGAGGCACTTAGTGCCATGGTTTAGTTGATTGGATGGTGTTGGGTGATAGGTTGGACTTGATGATCTCGAAGGTCTTTTCCAACCTGGTTAATTCTGTATTCTGTAAGTACAACTACAGAGGCAAATCTGTTGACAATAAAGATCCCTTCATGCTGCTCCCCAGCTTTTGCTTGCTAAGACAAAGGAGGGCAGAAATGAGCGCTCATTTTTGTCTTAGCAAGCAAATCTTTGCTTTTAGATTGCCACTTCAGGTGTGAAAATGCTGACAGCAAAGAGCAGTGCCTTGCTTTTCTGTGGCTCTAACACCTTCTAACCACCTGAGTTGGTTTAGTTGTCCTGAGGTGTTAGATATTAGGTAATAGGTTGGACTTGATGATCTCTGAGGTCTTTTCCAACCTGGTTAATTACAGTATCACAGTATATCACAGTATAACTAAGGTTGGAAGAAACCCCAAGGATCATCAAGTCCAACCTGTCCCAACAGACCTCACGACTAGACCATGGCACCAAGTGCCACGTCCAATCTCCCCTTGAACACCTCCAGGGACGGCGACTCCACCACCTCCCTGGGCAGCACATTCCAATGACGAACGACTCGCTCAGTGAAGAACTTTTTGCTGACTTCGAGCCTAAACCTCCCCTGGCACAGCTTGAGACTGTGTCTTCTTGTTCTGGTGCTGGTTCCCTGGGAAAAGAGACCAACCCCCTCCTGGGTCCAACCACCTTTCAGGTAGTTGTAGAGGCCAATGAGGTCACCCCTGATCCTTCTCTTCTCCAGGCTAAACAATCCCAGCTCCCTCAGCCTCTCCTCATCGGGCTTGTGCTCAAGGCCTCTCAGCAGCCTTGTTGCCCTTCTCTGGACATGTTCAAGTGTTTCAATGTCCTTCTTAAACTGAGGGGCCCAGAACTGGACACAGTACTCAAGGTGTGGCCTAACCAATGCAGAGTCCAGGGGCACAATGACCTCCCTTCTCCTGCTGGCCACACTATTCCTAATACAGGCCAGGATGTCATTGGCCCTCTTGGCCACCTGGGCACACTGCTGGCTCATGTTTAGGCAGGTGTCAATCAGCACCCCCAGGTCCCTCTCTGCCTTGCTGCTCTCCAGCCACTCTGACCCCAGCCTGTAGCTCTGCATGGGGTTGCCGTGGCCAAAGTGCAGCACCCGGCACTTGGACTTGTGATTCTGTAACAGGACATTCATAGAATGATGTTCTCAGGCCTGCTTCTCACCATGCAAACACCAAGCTACTATTAGGAATGCATCTGATCACTATACATTGCAGCAAGTTATGCAAAAATCAGGCTACTGAGCACGTTAGAGAATAACTCTAATCACATTCTCTTGTTGAAAGTTAAACAGAACAAATCACTCTAACGTTGTTTATGTTTACTTTGAAAGTATTATTTGTACCTTTAAGAAGAGATGAAAATCACACCTTACAGTTTGCCATTTCATTTGCCCTTGCTTGTTTATGTATAGATAAAAAAGATTTGCAATGATAACATTATTTCTGCAAGCAGTGTGTTAGTTTCGGAGGGGTAACTCAATTTTGTAAGCACTGGGGATTTGTGATTCTCTTATAAATCAGCAGTATTTTTCAGTGTAGAAAAGCTGCTTCTGTCAGCTGCCAAAAATTGCTGTAACCCATCAGTGTCAATGGAAGCATGGTCACACACACCAGCTGACAGCAGGATCAGAAGATTCAGCTTCAGTCCATTTGAAAGAATCAGACTGCCTGCATGGAGTAGCTACAAAAATAGAGTACAATGTAATCACTGCTTTGGCATGAGATGAAACAACTTCAGGGGGGGAAAAACATGCACCTAGAGATGTGTGGATGTAATTAGAATCCTGTGAATGCTACTAAGGAAAGCAGTAAGAAATACAGCAGTTGAACCAAAGGAGAATGTAGAGACAAGAGTAGATTCTGGGTTGATGTAACAGCTACCAACAGCAAATGTGACAAGCAGAGAATAGGTCTCCAGCACTAACAAGGATGCAAAGATTTATGTGTCTTCTTCCTTTCACCTAGTCCCTGGTTAATTTGCTCTAATACCTGTCTTAACCATGTGCACTATTACTGCTTCTGTATTGGTTTCCAAGAAAACTAAACTAGTAACTCTCACTTGAAACATTTCTAAGTGTAATCAATACATGTCTGAAATAGGCATGTTTGTCATCCTCAATCCTCAGGCATGGACAGACTGGAGAGTTGGGCAAAGAGGATCCTAGTGAGGTTCAACAAGGGTAAGTGCAGAGTCCTGCACCTGGGAAGGAATAAGAAACTGCACAAGTACAGGCTGGCAGGTGATCTGCTGGAGAGCAACCCTGTGGAGAAGGACCTGGGAGTCTCCATGGGACAGCAATGTGGCCTGGTGGCCAAGAAGGCCAATGGGATCCTGGAGTGCATTAAGAAGAATGTGTCTAGCAGATTGAGGGAGGATCTCCTCCCCCTCTACTCTGCCCTGGTGAGGCCACATCTGGAGTATTGCATCCAATTCTAGACTCCCCAGTTCAGGAGGGACAGGGATCTGCTTGAGAGAGTCAAACAGAGGGTTACAAGGATGATGAAGGGACTGGAGCACTGTCTGATGAGGAAAGGCTGAGAGACCTGAGGCTGTTTCATCTGGAGAGGAGAAGACTGAGAGGGGATTTAATAAATGTTATAAATATCTACTGCACCAGGCCACCTGGCAACAGATGGAGTACATCTGTCCCAAAGAAGGGGAAAGGTCACAGTATATGAGAATGGCCTGTCCCCCAAAGGTAAAAAGATTCTGGGGAGGGAACTGGCAGCTCTCATCGACAGGGCTTTAAACTAGTTTCGAAGGGGGGAGGGGCTGAAACTAGTCCCCTCAGGCAAGAGTCTGGGGGCAGTAAGCTAGGGTCAGAGGCCAAACCAGCAGCCCAGCTGAGGTGCATGTACACTAATGCACGAAGCATGGGAAACAAACAAGAGGAGCTGGAAGCCTTGTTGCAGCAGGAAAGTTATGATGTAGTTGCCATCACGGAGACGTGGTGGGATAGCTCACATGACTGGAGTGCTGCAATTGATGGCTACAGGCTTTTCAGGAGAGATAGACAAGGAAGAAGGGGTGGAGGGGTGGCCATGTACATCAGGGAGGCACTAGATGCCATTGAGCTAGAGATTAGGGACAATCAGGTTGAATGCTTGTGGGCAAGAATTAGAGGGAAGACCGGTAGGGCAGACATCCTGGTTGGAGTCTGTTATAGACCACCCAACCAGGAGGATGATGTCGACGAAGCATTCTATAGACAGCTTAAGGCTGTCTCAAGATCTCCTGACCTTGTCCTTATGGGCGACTTCAACCTGCCTGACATCTGCTGGGATCTCAACACAGCAGAGAGGAGGCAGTCTAGGAGGTTCTTAGACTGCATAGAGGACAGCTTCTTATCCCAGGTGCTGCGTGAGCCTACCAGGGGCAAGGCTATGCTTGACCTCCTCTTCACCAACAGGGAAGGGCTGGTGGGTGATGTGGTGGTCGGAGGCTGTTTAGGGGCCAGTGACCATGAAATAATAGAATTTTCAGTATTCAGTCAAGCTAAGAGGGCCAGCAAGAAGACCTCCACTCTGGACTTCCGGAGGGCGGACTTCAGGTTGCTCAAGGAAACAATTCAGAGGGTTCCTTGGGAGAAAGCCCTTAAAAATAAAGGGGTCCAGGAGGGCTGGACCTGCTTCAAGAAAGAGCTGATGAAGGCTCAGGAGCAGGCTGTGCCAATGTGCCGGAAGAGGAGCCGCCGGGGCAGACGGCCAGCCTGGCTGTGTAATGAACTTTTAATTGAACTAAGGGAAAAAAAGAGGGTGTATAATCTTTGGAAGAAAGGTGAGGCAACCCATGGAATGTTTAAAGAGGTTGCTAGGGCATGTAGGAGGAAAATTAGGGAGGCAAAAGCATATTTGGAACTTAAACTGGCCTCTGATGTGAAGGACAACAAAAAGTCCTTCTATAAATATATTAATAGCAAGAGGAAGGGCAGGGACAACCTCCACTCCTTGGTTGACATGGAAGGAAATGTTGTAACACAGGATGAGGAAAAGGCAGAGGTACTTAACACCTTCTTTACCTCAGTTTTTACTAGCTGGAAAGAACGTCTACCAGACAGCTGGCCTGCAGAACTGGCAGAGGGAGCCAGGGAGCTGCATGGTTTCCCTGTGTTCCATGAGCAAGTGATAGGAGCTCTCCTCAGCAGCTTGGACCCCCACAAGTCCATGGGACCAGATGGGATCCATCCTAAGGTGCTGAGAGAGCTGGCAGATGAGCTGGCCAAGCCACTCTCCATTATTTTTCATCAGTCCTGGCTCACTGGAGAGATCCCAGCTGACTGGAAGCTGGCCAACGTGGTACCCATCCACAAGAAGGGCCGGTTGGATGAGCCAGGGAATTACAGGCCTGTCAGCCTGACCTCAGTGCCAGGAAAGATTATGGAGCAGGTCATCCTGAGTGCAATCACACAACACTTAGAGGATGGCCAAGGGATCAGGCCCAGCCAGCATGGGTTTAGGAAGGGCAGGTCCTGCCTGACCAACCTGATCTCCTTCTATGATCAGGTGACCCGCCTGGTGGATGTGGGGAGGCCTGTGGATGTAGTCTACCTGGACCTCAGCAAGGCCTTTGACACCGTTCCCCATAGCAAACTCCTGGCCAAGCTGTCAGCCCATGGCTTAGATGGGAGCACACTGAGATGGGTTAGGAACTGGCTGGAGGGCCGAGCCCAGAGAGTGGTAGTGAATGGTGCCACATCCAGCTGGCAGCCAGTCACCAGTGGTGTGCCCCAGGGATCAGTACTGGGCCCCTTGCTCTTTAACATCTTTATTGATGATCTGGACGAGGGCATCGAGTCCATCATCAGTAAATTTGCTGACGACACCAAGCTGGGCGCAGGAGTTGATCTGCTGGAGGGTAGAGAGGCTCTGCAGAGGGACCTCGACAGGCTGGGCAGATGGGCAGAGTCCAAGGGCATGAGATTTAACACATCCAAGTGCCGGGTTCTGCACATTGGCCACAACAACCCCATGCAGAGCTACAGGCTAGGGTCAGAGTGGCTGGAGAGCAGTCAGGCTGAGAGGGACCTGGGGGTGCTGGTCGACAGTAGACTGAACATGAGCCTGCAGTGTGCCCAGGCAGCTAAGAGGGCCAATGGCATCCTGGCCTGCATCAGGAACAGTGTGGCCAGCAGGAGCAGGGAGGTCATTCTGCCCCTGTACACTGCACTGGTTAGGCCGCACCTCGAGTACTGTGTCCAGTTCTGGGCCCCTCAGTTTAGGAAGGATGTTGACTTGCTGGAACGAGTCCAGAGAAGAGCAACAAAGTTGGTGAGGGGTTTGGAACATAAGCCCTATGAGGAGAGGCTGAGGGAGCTGGGGTTGCTTAGCCTGGAGAAGAGGAGACTGAGGGGTGACCTTATTACTCTCTACAACTACCTGAAGGGAGGTTGTAGACAGACGGATGTTGGTCTCTTCTCCCAGGCAAGCAGTACCAGAACAAGAGGACACAGTCTCAGGCTGCGCCAGGGGAGATACAGGCTGGATGTTAGAAAAAAGTTCTATACAGAAAGAGTGATTGCACATTGGAATGGGCTGCCTGGGGAGGTGGTGGAGTCACCATCACTGGAGGTTTTTAGGAGAAGACTTGACGGGGTACTTGGTGCTGTGGGTTAGTTGCTTGGGCGGAGTTGGATTGGTTGATGGGTTGGACGCGATGATCTTGAAGGTCTCTTCCAACCTGGTTTATTCTATGTATTCTATTCTATCTGAGATCTGGGTGTCAAGAGGGAGGGGACAGGATCTACTCAGTTGCACCTTGTGATAGGACAAGGGGTAATGGATAGAAACTACACCACAGAAAGTTCCACCTCAGCATGAGGAAAAACTTCCTGACTGTAAGGGTAACAGAGCACTGGAACAGGCTGCCCAGAGTGGTTGTGGAGTCTCCTTCTCTGGAAGCTTTCAAGACCCATCTGGATGTGTTCCTGTGTGACCTGTGCTAGATTCTACGTCCCTGCTCTTGCAGGGGGTTCGGACTTGATGATCTCTGGAGGTTGCTTCCAACCTCTAACATCCTGTGATTCTGTGCATACCTTGCATGCCTTTGTGGAACCTGAAAATGAACTCTTTTTTTTTTTCAGAATGCATGGTTTCCTGTGTAATGGCACTTTTGTGTGATAGATCCTCAATATTAAGCTCTTTAAAACAACTTCTGTTATGCTTGCATAATTGTAAAACGGAGGTAACGTTGCCTTCTGATTGTTGCATGTAGTAAATCCATTTAATGAAACTAATTTTACTTTTGTGCTAGAAGGAGAAGGTCTGGGTTAAGACTGCATTAATCCCATCTGTATTAACGAAGCTCACGTGCTAGTTAGAAGAACATTACTGTTAATTATTAAAGGTTAACCTCTGAAAAAAAATATTCAAAGACTGCATACATTGAAAACCTGTTCAGAACTAGGATGGTGTGAAATGTAGTTTGCAGCACTAATGAAACAGCATTGAACTCTCATAAACAGACATCCAAACACTTTTGGTTTCTCTTTGCATCTATTTAACAGATTGAAAGCCTACATCAAGTCCACTGAATCCATAAGCACAAAATATTACTTGATCCAATATCATTTTAGTCTGTAGTATTGTAAGACTTCCTATTTAGATAGATTCCTGAGCCTGTGCTGAATGTTATGGAGTGACTGCTTGGGGTTTATTCCTTCTAATCCCCTGCTGCATAGGAGGGCTCAGTGTTGGGATCACTTCTGTTTAACATCTTTATTGATGACTTTGGTGATGACATAGATTGTGTCATCAGTAAGTTTGCAGATGACACCAAATTAGGTGGCAGTGTTGATCTGCATGAGGGTAGGGAGGCTCTACAGAGGGACTTGGATAGACTGGATCCATGGCCAACATTAACAGGATGAGCTTCAACAAGGCCAAATGCCAGGTCCTGCGTTTAGGTCACAAGCCCAAGCAAGTTGTTAGCCATTGGAATGCCCAGGGAGGTGGTGGAGTCACCATCCCTGGAGGTGTTCAAGAGGGGATTGGACGTGGCACTTGGTGCCATGGTTTAGTAGTCAGGAGGTCTTGGGTGACAGGTTGGACTTGATGATCTTTGAGGTCTTTTCCAACCTTATTGATTCGATGATTCTATGACTAACCCCAACCAAAAATCAATCAATCAATCAATCAAACAAAAAATGGTAATAAATGCTCTTGTGTGTAGAAATGCTACATACAACCACAGTAAATTCCATCAATGCAAGATACATCACTATTGCTAGACAGGAAAAGGAAGAATTCTCTCTTGTCCAAGAAGGAAAAAGATAGCTGAAATGTCTTTACTTGCAAGCATAAAAAAGTTAAATTTGGTGACTGATGAATAGAATAGAATAGAATAGAATAGAACAGAATAGAATAGAATAGAACAGAATAGAATAGAATAGAATAGAATAGAAACTAACCAGGTTGGAAGAGAACTTTGAGATCATCTAATCCGACCTATCATCCAACACTATCTAATCAACATACGAATTAAACTTCAGATCATGCTAAGGAAACATGGAAAATCCATCTCTGTGGAGCAAGGCACTTTCTCATGATGAAAGCTTCAGAGACAATGGTGAACACCATGAAATTGTTCAGCCCTTTTAGGCGAGCAGGTGCATGTAAGACTGTAAAGATGCAACTCAACTCTCCTGCAAAGAACAAGGGAGAAGAAAGCACTGCAGATAAGAGACAGTTTTAGACAACCCTATGTGAAATCCTGGCAAATCTTGCATGGGTATCTGCAGAACATACTTCCAGTTATTTCTCCTTTTAATTACTTACTGTCATTGAAAAAACTGCAAGGGTGCTGCAAAATACACGACAGATAAAGCAAGGCTGTATCAAACTACAGAGTGTAGTCGTTATCAATTACACAGACTGAAAAGAGGAAACAGAATGAAAGGAAGTCTGCATTGATTGAATACTACAAAGACAAATTGCTGGCTCCAGCTAATGGAGTTATTTAGGAAACTTTGGGTTCTACTCCCAAAAGTAACTTCTCATAATTAATTTATTATGTTGTATTGCTTCAGCAACCCATTAAGAAAGAACGCTGTGACGTAGAAACCTACACTCTTGGCTCTTAAATGATGACTGCCTAACCACAAAGGAATTTGCTTGAAAATCATATGAGATAGGAATAAAGATAAATAGAAAACAACATTGCACAAGCAATTTTAATACACCAATAGGAAGATGGGAAGAAATGCCACTGAAAAGCTTTTCTGTCTTTTTGCCCAGACAAGACATGATGGCTTTTGGGAGCAATAAGCAACATTTTTTGTGTCTGCATGTGACTGAATGTTCTGAGCTAGATATGAAAAGTGTTTGTGCATATATTGGATCCTGACATGCAAAATTAGTGCACTGCAGACCATATGCTAAACCAACTAGCCAAGATGGAGGACAGCATATTCATTTAACTACCAGAACAAGGTACATTCTAAGATTAAAAAATAGTTGTTTATAAAATGAATCTTTTCATTTGCTGTGCTCTGATATATTCTGCAAACTCTGCCAAATCAGAATTGCTCTAGTCATTGGAGTAAGCAGAAGTTTGTCTTTAAACATCTCAGAGCCCAGAAGTCAAGACTTTGAGAACTGTATCTAGATTCTTACAACAGTAGGAGTCACCATCACTGGAGGTGTTTAGGAGGAGACTTGATGGGGTGCTTGGTGCCATGGTTTAGTTGATTAGATAGTGTTGGATGATAGGTTGGACTCAATGATCTCAAAGGCCTCTTCCAACCTGGTCTATTCTATTCTATTCTATTCTATTCTATTCTATTCTATTCTATTCTATTCTATTCTATTCTATTCTATTCTATCTTCTATACATAAATATATAGATTGAGTTCTGCAAGTGTTCCAAACTCATAAATTTCATCCAGTGGCATCCTGGGGTGTGGCTAGTAGGTGGAGAGAAGTTTTCCTCCCCTTCTACTCTGTCCTGGTGAGGCTATATCTGGAGTATTTAATCCATTTCTGGGCCCCTCAGTTCAAGAAGGACCTCAGGGAACTGCTTGAAAGAGTCCAGCAAAGAGCCACAAAGGATGATGGAGTGGAACATCTCCTTTCTGAGGAAAAGCTGAGGGAACTGGGGCTCTAGCTTGGAGAAAAAGAGACTGAGGGGTGACCTCGTTCATGTTTATAAAGGTGTGAATGGTGAGCATCAGGAGGATAGAGCCAG
Organism: Dryobates pubescens; assembly: GCF_014839835.1. Lineage (NCBI taxonomy): Eukaryota > Metazoa > Chordata > Aves > Piciformes > Picidae > Dryobates > Dryobates pubescens. The sequence continues at coordinate 132,322,662 of NC_071657.1, forward strand.
GCTCTTCTCAGTGATGTCCAGTGACTGGACAAAGGGCAATGGGTGCAAGCTGAAGCATAGGAGGTTCCACGTGAACATAAGGAAAAGCTTTTTCACTATGAGGGTGACAGAACACTGGAACAGGCTGCCCAGAGAACTTGTGATGTCTGCTCCTCTGGAGGCATTCCAAACCTGCCTGGATGTGTTCATGTGCAGCCTGCCCTAGGTGATCATGCTCTGGCAGGGGGGTTGGACTCAATGATCTTTTGAGGTCCCTTCCAAACCCTAACCTTCTGTGGTTCATAAATTCAGGAATCACTTGAAGCACAGACTTAGAGAAAATTATGAAGGTGATTTTAGAATACACCTGCATAAGGTAAATGACAGAATTCAACCTGCTTATTGTATCACTATGAACAGAATTAGCTTCCAAAGTAGTACCAGCGGGTAGTTAACACAAAACACATAGAGATGCTGATGAATTTGTGCTGAATTTTCCTGAGAGAATCTAAGTAACTCAAAGTTGTCAAATAAAAGGAGGAATTGTTTAACTTCTTCAGGCATTCATTTTTGACATCAATAATGGACGACCACACAGAAATACATCTCATGATTAAACATCCTTGTCTAAACATAGGAGCTAGAATATTTTTTCTGACTAACAAGACAATGCCTTTTCAATGTAGTTCAATTACTTATGTCACCCATCTGATGGCATGCTTTATTTTACACAGACTTACATTCCTCCACACAATATAGGCTTTTTCTTCTGGCTGTAGTGATGGCAGGCTCTTCATTCCTAACACTGTATTGAGCTGAGCCATCATGACCCAAGCAGGTGGATCTGTGCATACCTTCTGGAAGGCTACTGGGATCTCCAGTGGCTCCAGGAGCCATGCCTATCCACAAGGAGCAGACCAGAAGGTGGACACTTCATGGGGTTCCATTACGGGGTGCTCTTGAAAGATCATGCCTGCTCTGGTCCAGACCCAGAGTGTGGCATCAAACAATCCATGCTGTGCTGCACTGCTGGCTCAGAGGTGACAGGGAAGATGAACACAGTCCCTACTCACCATAGAGATGTAAGGATGTAAGGTGGTAAAAGCCCTATCCCTGGAGGTTTTTAAGGCCAGGCTGGATGTGGCTCTGAGCAAGTGTGAAGTGTCCCTGCCCGTAGTGGGGGCATTGCAACTTGATGATCCTTGAGGACAACCCTGACAATTCTATGATTCTATGTCATGCATGTCTGTAATTGGTGACTGAGACTAACGTCCTCCTTAATTACAGAGCAACTGATGGTGGATGGTATCTGGAATCACCAGCTCAGCAGTGTCTTGACAAGCTGGACACCACATGAATGCCAGCAAGACCAGTGAGGTCATGTAATAAGAACCTGTGGAGTAGATAACCCTGGCAAACTGCTCTCCCAGAAACATTCACAATATGAAGGAAATGGCCTAAATGAGCACTGTAAATTTAGAAGGCTCAGGCTGCTCTTCAGTGTATCCCCCAAGACAGCAAAGACAACCACGCTCTGTCCTCACCAAGCACAGCTTCTTAGTCCTTTTAGTCTCATCTAACATATAAAGCCCAGCAGAACTTTGTGGGGTTCTTCCCAGTCCTGATCATGATAAAACACAACACTTCCTGAGTAAGTTTCAAGCTACCTGCTCTGTGTTTTCCTTAAATTTTAGATATATTTCTTTTCCTATATCCAGTGCCAATAGTCATATTTTATGAATTTTGTGCATCAGTAAATATATCCACATTTAACAGATTAGCATGCAGCAGTGCATCTCAATCTTACACTTTCAAATAAGAGCTTTATTACAACAATATTGATGTAGTGAGAAGAGAAGAGAAGAGAAGAGAAGAGAAGAGAAGAGAAGAGAAGAGAAGAGAAGAGAAGAGAAGAGAAGAGAAGAGAAGAGAAGAGAAGAGAAGAGAAGAGAAGAGAAGAGAAGAGAAGAGAAGAGAAGAGAAGAGAAGAGAAGAGAAGAGAAGAGAAGAGAAGAGAGAGGAGAGGAGAGGAGAGGAGAGGAGAGGAGAGGAGAGGAGAGGAGAGGAGAGGAGAAGAGAATGGAATTAACCAGGTTGTAAGAGACCTTAGAGATCAAGTCCAACCTATCACCCAACACCATCTAATCAAGCACCCCATCCAGTCTCTGCCTAAACAGCTCCAGTGATGGTGACTCCACCAACTCTCCAGGCTGCAAATTCCAATGGCAAATCTCTCTTTCTGTGAAGAACTTCTTCCTAACATCCAGTCTCAAGCTGTGCCAGGGGAGGTATAGGCTCGAAGTGAGGAAGAAGTTCTTCACTGAGCGAGTCATTCGTCATTGGAATGTGCTGCCCAGGGAGGTGGTGGAGTCGCCGTCCCTGGAGGTGTTCAAGGGGAGATTGGATGTGGCACTTGGTGCCATGGTCTAGTCATGAGGTCTGTTGGGACAGGTTGGACTTGATGATCCTTGGGGTCTCTTCCAACCTTAGTTATACTGTGATACTGTGATATGATGGGGTGTCTGAGGGAACAGCATCCTGAAACAGCCATGACACACGAGATGGGGAAGCAATATCTTAAAACTGTTGCAGAAGCTGAACCTTTGGTTTTAGGCATTATTTGTTTTGGTGCTTTCAAAAACATGCCTCAAAGCTCTGCTGGGTGTTGCATTAAAGCTCTGTCCTTGCACAAGGTGACCGATGTGACCAGGCAAAATCACTGGGGCAACGACTAGGGAGCCTGGGAAGTCTAAACACAAAACCAATGTAGACATCAACCTTATTTCCTGAGGATGTAACACCAGAAGAGATTGCAAGAAGGAAGAAGAGTTTCATAAGCTAAAATTGGTTTCTTTCTAATATGGCTTTAATCATTGCTTTAATCATTTAATCTATTGCTTTAATCAAAATTTCTCCTCTTGAACAGCAAGAAAACAACTTTCGTTGAATTACCTACTTGGCAGCAGTGATAACAGCTTAAACAAGCATTGATTACCTTTCCTTAAAGATAAATTATTGTACACATGCTGGGGTTTGCAATGCTTTTTTTTCAAGTCTCGTCCAGCCTTAATATTAGAAAGGTCTACATCCTTACAAGCTTAAATGAAGATTGTGCTAAATACACTGAATGATTTACAGAATGACACAAGGATTTACTTAAGATAAAAATGCCTTATGTCACGTGTTTCATGTGCATCTCTTCTTGTACACAGAATTGTCAGGGTTGGAAGGGACCACAAGGATCATCAAGTTTCAACCCCCTTGCCACAGGCAGAGATACTTTCCACTAGATCAGGTTGCCTAGAGCCACATCCATCCTGGCTTAAAAAAATTCCAGGGATGAGGCTTCCATCACCTCCCTGGGCAACCCGTTCCAGTGTCTCACTGCTCTCATGGTGATGAACTTCATCCTAATATCCAATCTGAATCTTCCCTCCTCTAGCTGGGATCCATTCCCCCTAGACTGATTATCCATGCTGCCATTAAACACTGCACTGAAAATCATATCATGTAGTTTAGAAAAAAAATTAAAAATAACTATAATTAAACAATACTGGCTCTGCTTTGAACAAAATACCTCAACAAACAAGTAAAAAAAATTAAGAAGAAAAAAAATATGTTTACAGTATGTGATGAAGCTGGTTTGTCCTTAGGTGTGCAGTGACTCATAGAGTCATAGAATTGTCAGGGTTGGAAGGGACCTCAAGGATTATCCAGTTCCAACCCCCCTGCCATGGGCAGGGACACCTCACACTAGAGCAGGTTGCTCACAGCCACATCCAGCCTGGCCTTAAAAACCTCCAGGGATGAGGCTTCCACCACCTCCCTGGGCAAGCTGTGCCAGTGTCTCATCACCCTCATGGGGAAGAACTTCCTAACAGCCAATCTGAATCTACCCATTTCTAGTTTTGCTCCATTCCCCTTAGCCCTATCACTCCCTGACACCCTAAAAAGTCCCTCCCCAGCTTTCTTGTAGCTCCCTTCAGATAGTGGAAGGAGGACAAAGTAATATTTTTGTCACCTGAAGCTAGTAGCACACTTCTGAAAGTATGTGTAGCAATAGCAGCATGTCAGATTCCAATCACAGAATCACCGAATCACCAAGGTTGGAAGAGACCTCAAAGATCATCAAGTCCAACCTGTCACCAGGGAACTCATGACTAAACCATGGCACCAAGTGCCACGTCCAATCCCCTCTTGAATGCCTCCAGGGACGGTGACTCCACCACCTCCCTGGGCAGCACATTCCAATGGCTAATGACTCTCTCAGTGAAGAACTTTCTCCTCACCTCGAGCCTAAACTTCCCCTGGTGCAGCTTGAGACTGTGTCCTCTTGTTCTGGTGCTGGTTGCCTGGGAGAAGAGACCAACCCCCTCCTGGCTACAACCTCCCTTCAGGTAGCTGTAGACTTTTGATGTGTAAGGAAACTGGTGTGTGCTTGGAATGAAAATAATAGCAAAGAAAATAAAAAGAAAAAGATTGATCCCTTATATAGGAATTTAAAAGTCTAAGGTGACCCAAGCACAAAGTCTTTGAGCTGGTTTGGTTTTTAAGTAGCCTTAGTTTAAATCAATGCAATCCTCCACTCGACACTACGTAATTCTAAGCATATAATTTTGGCTTCTAAGCTGGATAGTCAAAATAAAGCAATGCAAAACTCCCCTGAATCCTTCTGATTTAGGTTCTAGTGAATAATAAGAATAAAAAATAAGGTGTCACACAAGGTTTAAACTGTATGATTTTTTAAACAAGCAATTCTGTGTGTATGCTTTTGTGAATGTTAGACCCTCTTTATTAGTAGGTTGCACTTGTACTGGAGCAGCAGATAGGGCCATGGCACAGGCATGGGTGTTGTCACATTGTCACAATACAGAATACAGAATTAACCAGGTTGGAAAGGTTCTTCAAGATCATCAAGTCCAGCCTACTGCCCAACACTATCAAATCAACTAAACCATGGCACCAAGTGCTTCACCCAGTCTGGTGCCTTCCAGTGATGGTGACTCCACCACCTCCCCCGGCAGCACATTCCAAGGGCAAAACACTCTTTCTGTGAATAATTCCCTCCCCACATGCAGCCTAAACCTTCCCTGGTGCAGCTTGAGACTGTGTCCTCTTGTTCTGGTGCTGGTTGCCTAGGAGAAGAGACCAACCCCCACCTGGCTACATCCTCCCTTCAGATAGTTGCAGACAGCAATAAGGTCTTCCCTGAGACTCCTCCTCTCCAGGCTAAGAAACCCCAGCTCCCTCAGCCTCTCCTCTTAAGGCTTGTGCTCCAAACCCCTCCCCAGCTTTGTTGCCCTTTTCTGGACATGTTCCAGCAACTCAACATCTTTCTTAAACTGCTGGGCCCAGAGCTGGACACAGTACTCAAGGTGTGGCCTGACCAGTACTGAGTACAGGGACAGAAGGACTTCCCTGCTCCTTGCTGGCCACACTATTTCTGATGCTGTGGTTTAATGCTGCTGAGCCTGGCTGTCACCAGGCTGCTGCTAGAATTCCTGAGCAGGGTTTGGGTGACAGCTCAGAGTAGAGGGCAGTATGGAGGAAGCTAACTCATTTCAGGGTAAATAATCAGGTTTAACTGCATCCATACAAGCAGTGCCACACAAGTTACCCATGGTTATCCATATTTTTTAAACACTAGTGCAGAACCAAAAGGTATTTCTGTGGCCTCCCACCTTTCCTCCTCCTTTCACAATCTGGCACTAATTCAGAATAATTCCTGAGGTTTGTCTTTGTCTGAACATAGTGTGTTTTACCATGGAACCATTGGAACTCTCTACTTTTGTATATTCAGTAATGCAGTTGCATTAATAGAGCCTTTATGTATTAGTATAGAGATTCAGACAAGGCAATAAATCATGCCAAAATGGTTATTTCAGTGTAAGTGAACTTGTACCTGTAATGAAAGCAAAGACAATTGTATTTCTTTGTGTATACCATTGCAGTGAAAGCAATGTGAGATGCACTGTGTATATTACACTGGAAAATCATGAGAAGGCAGAGTGGTAAGGATTAGAAGAGATGATAAACATAGTTGTTGGCAGTTGTGATGCTACCCCCTATCCATGCTTTGGTCATTAAATCTTCATCTTTCTGAATACATATTTGTAACTGAAACTCCTACATTCCTTTATTCCATTCACTTTTCAGCACCTGACATAGTGGCTTTGTCATCAAACTGAAATACTCATCCTTCAAACTCCAGCAGAAGCTCACAAAATAAATTGTCAATGCATGTTCTGCACAACCAGCATTACTGTCAATAAATTTCAGATGAAAGAAGCAATTAAAACTAAATTCACAATTGTATAGTCCTTAAATGCATGCATATACAAGTATGTGGGATAGGATAGGATAGGATAGGATAGGATAGGATAGGATAGGATAGGATAGGATAGGATAGGATAGGATAGGATAGGATAGGGTAGGATAGGGTAGAACAGAACAGAACAGAATAGAATAGAATAGAATAGAATAGAATAGAATAGAGTAGAATAGAATATTATGGAATGGAATGGAATGGACCAGGTTGGAAGAGATCTTCAAGATCATTGTGTCCAACCTATTATCCAACCCACCTAATTGACTAAACCATGCAACCAAGCACCCCATCAAGTCTCTTCCTAAACACCTCTAGTGATGGTGACTCCACCACCTCCCTAGGCAGCACATTCCAATGGCCAATCACTCTCTCTATGAAGAATTTCTTCATAACATCCAGCCTAAACCTCCCCTGGTGCAGCTTGAGACTGTGTCCTCTTGTTCTGGTGCTATATGTACCTACTGTATTATATAAAAGTTGTATGTACCTACCCTATTATATACAAGTTGTATGTACCTACCCTGACAAAAATGAGTAACTATGTTGCTTGAGGAGTTAAACAAAAAAATATTAACAAGATTGTGCCAGCAATGCAGCTCCATATTGCTTTGTCAAACGTTGTCATTACTTGATGGAGTGTTGCTGGGTTAACACAAAGAAAGAAAGGCTGGAACTGGTTAATTATGATAAGGTTTTGTCTGCTCATGACTTCTAGATAGCTGCATTACCCTTCCAGATAATATTCCCCTGACATGTTAATAAGGTCCTGACTATTTCACCAGTGTTAATTAAAGCTAAATCTTCACCTGAAATTTTCAATGCCTATTGAACTTACATGCAAATTACTTTGGGTCTTTAAAGAGAGAACTTTAACAATTTTCATCAGTATTCATTTTGACTGTGTTGGAATGGCCCCTTCAGCCATTCCTGGAGGTATGGTAAGGCAATTTCATCATGCAGAGGGCTCAAAATAGAATCATAGAATCAGTCAGGGTTGGAAGGGACCACAAGGATCATCTAGTTCCAACCCCCCTGCCATGGGCAGGGACACCCCACACTAGATCAGGCTGGCCAGAGCCTCATCCAGCCTGGTCTTAAACACTTCCAGTGATGGGGCCTCAACCACCTCCCTGGACAACCCATTCCAGGGTTTTCACCACTCTCATGGTGAAGAACTTCCTCCTCACATTGAAAGGAAATAATCTCAGAAGCTGCTAGTTATGGTTTTAATTTTTGTCACAGTTTCTGGGACTGCTTAAAGATAATAGCATCAAGATAGATACCCATCACTGCTCTCATTTTTATTGTAACATTAGAAAAGTTTGTCAGGAAGATTTCAGGTTTGAGGTTTTCTTTATTGTTATCTCATCATGAGTTATGGAAAAAGTTTTGTTTTCTGGCTACACCAACACAGCTCACTAAGAATTCATGGGATCCATGCAGGGTGGTTGTAGCCAGGAGGGGGTTGGTCTCTTCTCCCAAGCAACCAGCACCAGAACAAGAGGACGCAGTCTCAAGCTGTGCCAGGGGAAATTTAGGCTCGAGGCAAGGAGAAAGTTCTTCACTGAGTCGTTAGCCATTGGAATGTGCTGCCCAGGGAGGTGGTGGAGTCACCTTCCCTGGAGATGTTCAAGAGGGGATTGGACATGGCACTTGGTGCCGTGGTTTAGTCAGGAGGTCTGTGGTGACAGGTTGGACTTGATGACCTTTGAGGTCTCTTTCAACCTTGGTGATTCTGTGATTCTGTGAATTGCAGCTTAAAGCTAACTAGAAATTTGAGACTAGTATTGAAAGATGAATATAACTTCCCACATGCATAGCCACACACATTTATCCACACCATGTACAAGGCTTCTGTTGGGGGGACAGGACTTCTGTTAGAAAGACTATTTTAGTCATTAATGCCACAATTTCTATAATTTTTGGGCTTGCTCTTGATCTGCAACAAGGTAAATTTTCTGTCATTTAACATTGGCCAAGTCATCTTGTTACAAGGAGACTATTTGCATTACTCAGCCTTCCACTTTAATGCCATGTATCCAAAGGCAATTAAATTCCTGAATTATGATTTCCTAAATTCATTCTCCATTGGATGTTCTTCATTACTGTGATGAAGCATTCATGTTACATGACCATGACATAGAGCAGAAGTGCACAAATGTCAAGAGTAGGCTTGTGTGATATAGCCTCGAGTCCACTACCAAGATGATTTGAAATTTCAATGCATTTGATACAAATAATATATTACAGAATCATAGAATTGTTAGGGTTGGAAGGGACTTCAAGGATTATCCAGTTCCAACCCCCCTCCCATGAGCAGGGACCCCTCACACTAGATCAGGTTGCTCAGAGCCACATCCAGCCTAACCTTTAAAACCTCCAGGGATGGGGCTTCTACCACCTCCCTGGGCAGCCCGTTCCAGTGTCTCACCACCCTCATGGGGAAGAACTTCTTTCTAACATCCAATCTGAATCTACCCATTTCTACTTTTGTTGCATTCCCCCTAGTCCCTGACACCCTAAAAAGTCCCTCCCCAGCTTTCTTGTAGGCCCTGTTGTGATGGGTTGAAGTTTCTCCCCGAGCACTAACTCTTGCCAGACCAACTCAGTTAGAAGCAAATGAAGCTGTATTTACAAGCAAGAACTACACTCTCCAACTGCAGAGGGACCTCGACCGACTGGACAGATGGGCAGAGTCCAACGTGATGGCATTTAACAAGTCCAAGTGCCGGGTGCTGCACTTTGGCCACGGCAACCCCATGCAGAGCTACAGGCTGGGGTCAGAGTGGCTGGAGAGCTCCCAAACAGAGAGGGACCTGGGGGTGCTGATTGACACCTGCCTAAACATGAGCCAGCAGTGTGCCCAGGTGGCCAAGAGGGCCAATGGCATCCTGGCCTGTATTAGGAATAGTGTGGCCAGCAGGAGCAGGGAGGTCATTGTGCCCCTGTACTCTGCATTGGTTAGGCCACACCTTGAGTACTGTGACCAGTTCTGGGCCCCTCAGTTTAGGAAGGACATCGAGACACTTGAATGTGTCCAGAGAAGGGCAACAAGGCTGGGGAGAGGCCTTGAGCACAGCCCTATGAGGAGAGGCTGAGGGAGCTGGGATTGTTTAGCCTGGAGAAGAGAAGGATCAGAGGTGACCTCATTGGCCTCTACAACTACCTGAAAGGTGGTTGTAGACAGGAGGGGGTTGGTCTCTTCTCCCAGGCAACCAGCACCAGAACAAGGGGACACAGTCTCAGGATGTGCCAGGGGAGGTTTAGACTCGAGGTGAGGAAAAAGTTCTTTACTGAGCGAGTCATTCGTCATTGGAATGGGCTGCCCAGGGAGGTGGTGGAGTCGCCGTCCCTGGAGGTGTTCAAGGGGAGATTGGACGTGGCACTTGGTGCCATGGTCTAGTTGTGAGGTCTGTTGGAACAGATTGGACTTGATGATCCTTGGGGTCTCTTCCAACCTTAGTTACTGTGATACTGTGAATGCAATGTATATGTACAAAATATACACTGCTTACAATATTATACAGATATTTACAATTAGCAAACAACGCAAACCTCCCCTGCTCAGAGTCCAGGGAAGCTGTTACACTGCCCCACCTCTCCCACAAGAGAGAAAACAGTGGGTTAGACTTAACAACTCAGCCAAGGCCAGCTGACAAGCAGGTTAATCTCTCCCAAGCAAAACAAACAGCAGAGATCAGAAAAGAAGAGACTTGTTCAGGTACAGCCTGTCTTATTCTAGATATTTAACCAATGAATTTGTTTAGAATAATCTTTTGTTGTCCTTTTTACACCCAATAGTGATTTATGTGTATTTTCCTGCTCAAAATCTGCAACTAAATTTTAAAGGCATAGCCTAAAACCACCCCACCTATGTGAGCAGAATTTCAAAAAGTGCTGGAGGATGTTCATGCTTCACCAAGCCCAAACTGATTCCAGTTATTTTCCCAGTAGTTTGAAAGAGATAAAAATATCTGCAGTGAAGCAGAAAAAAATCCCTCCATAATGCAGCGTATCTGACATATCTTAGGGCGGGATGAACAGCCCCTTCAGAAGTGCCCATTCTCCATTTACTCTGTAGGAGACTAGAAAGCTTAGTTCTAACATTAAAATAATAAATAAATCATGTTTTCAGATGGTAATTAGGGCTCAGTGTTGGGACCAGTTCTCTCTAACATCTTTATTGATGACCTTGATGAAGACATAGAATGTGTTATCAGTAAGTTTGAACACGGCACGGAGTTAGGTGGCAGTGTTGAACTTCATGAGGGTGGGGAGGCTCAATAGAGGGACTTGGATAGATTTGATCCATGGATCAATATTAAATGGATAAGCTTCAGTGAGGCCAAATGCTGAATATGAGAATAGAATAGAATAGAATAGAATAGCATAGCATAGCATAGCATAGCATAGCATAGCATAGCATAGCATAGCATAGAATAGAATAGAATAGAATAGACCAGACCATGTTGGAAGAGACCTTCAAGATCATCACGTCCAACCTATCATCCAGCACTACCTAGTGAAGTAAACCATGCAACCAAGCACCCCATCAAATCTCCTCCTAAACACCTCCAATGATCAAGCCGGCCTGGGGAGGTGGTGGAGCCACCATCCCTGGAGGTGCTCAAAAAAAGATTGGATGTGGCACTTGAAGCCATGGTTTAATTGTCCTGAGGTGTTAGGTATTAGGTAGTAGGTTGAACTGGATGATCTCTGAGGTATTTTCCAACCTGACTGATTCTGTGAAATTCTGTAAGTTTGTTTTCTTTGCTTTTAAGTATAGATTGAGGGTGGAGGAGCTGGGCCACCTCTGAAGTATTTCTTGTAAATGTAATGAACAATTACCGAGGAAACCCAGATGTTTCCCATGTTTACTCGAGTTCTATTTTTATGACTTGCAAAAAGTACAAGCAAAGCTTTGGATAATTACTCAGTGTGATTCACAGGGATTAAACACATCAGCTCCTCACAGTAAAAGATCACAGAAGTGAACATATTACAGGATTAATTTTTTTTTTTTTTTAGTCACTTTATGATATTTAAAAGTATTTAACTAATGTGAGGCAATGTTATATTCACACTTCAAAGGCATTTTTAGTTTAGTTACCCAGCCAGGACTAATCCAGTTAAAAAGAGAAATGGAGTAAAGAAAAGCTGTGTTAACAGCGAGCTATTAGTGATGTGAAATATTTATTAGTATCAAGAGTCCATGTTTTCTGTTTCTCTTTCAGAAAAGCACTATGCATGCAGAAAGATTTGTAAGTAGAGGACAGATGATTAAATGCTTCAGCAGCTGCACTTGTTTTAATTAAAAAATAAAATCAGCTTAAAGCTACAAACATCTCATCTTAAAACATTCTCAGCAGAAATCTTGGGATTCTTGGAACTGAATCAATGTGATTTATAAAGGAGCTGAGAAGGAAGCTGGCTGAGGACAGGTAAGCAGAATGCAGATGCAGTACAGCTAGGCAGAAAATGGAAAGCACTCTTATTCCTGTGGAATGCTCTTGGTTTGACAGGTTGCTTGCACTTGTCAAAGCCTGGTAAAGCAAGTACTGGAATACATTCAGAGGCATACAGCTTTGACATGAAACTTATGTTGAGTTTAGCATTCTCTATAAGATAACAGAAGACTGACCTTGACAAAAGCATAATGAGATCTTTTTAAGCTCTCGTCAGCATCACAGTGCAATGAATTGATCTTCACTGTGTTTTTCCAAGGCTGTTTACCTGTATGGGATAAAAGTGGTTGGAGCTGTTGCAGCAAACCTGTTTCTTGCTCTGACAGAACCAAAATGCTTGTCAAAATGCAAGAAAGGTGACGAATTATACAGGGTAAAAACCTTGCAAGTATGTGTCAAGTATCTTGTTTACGTATATTCATGATGTTTACATATATTCTCCCTTTATATTAGTACTCTAGAGACTTCTCACGAGACAGATTGTGTAGCTAAAATGCCTTTCAGGGCTGCAGCCCTTTTAAATGTCCTGTGATGTGAAATTCTGTCAGAAATGGGTCAAGCATGAACTGAAGGTTGTTTCAACTGAAGACAAAGGATGTTGTCATACAGAAAATGAGCGATTCCTTTCACATTGTGACTGTTTCAATACAGTCATGTTTTCCATCCTCATCCACAGCTATGGGTTGGGGATTTTTCTTTTTTCCTGTTAAAAGCATTCTGTATAGCAAAATGTAAGAATGTTCAATAAAAGCAGTCCATTAATCACTAAAACCATTAATTTAGGCTCCAGAACGACAGTTAGATTTTTGCATGAATAGTACGTCAACTTTGTAACTCACAGAAAGTGAGAATGTATGCATGCACATACATACCCACATATATATTTATATATGTATATATCTTTTAATATCTATATGTATATACCTATTAATATCTATACATGAGCATAATCTGAACATTTTTATTCAGGTTTTTTTTCTATGTGGCATAAATCTCATTTCTCTCTATTTTCTGCTTTGCTCCGCACACATCAAGGCTTCCATTCTGTTGTTTATATAGTTAAGCTTTGTGGGCAGCTTTATTGAATTAGAATTAACCAGGCTGGAAAAGACCTCTGAGATCACTGAGTCCAACCCATCACCCAACACAATCTAATCAACTAAACCTCGGCATCATGCGCCCCATCCAGTCTCCTCTTAAACACCTCCGGTGATGGTGACTCCACCACCTCCCTGGGCAGCACATTCCAAGGGCCAATCTCTCTTTTTGTGAAGAATTTATTTCTAACATCTAGCCTTCTTGGCCCTCTGGGCACACTGTTGGCTCATGTTCAGCCTACTATCAACCAGTACCCCCCGGTCCCTCTCTGCCTGGCTGCTCTCCAGCCACTCTGACCCCAGCCTGTAGCACTGCATGGGGTTCTTGTGGCCAGTGTGTAGAGGATCACTCAATAGAGTGTACCTATAGTCCTGACAACCATGTGAAAATTACTATTAGATGTGTGGTGCAATCCAAAGGCTGTAAAGATATAAATCATCCAAGAAAGCTTTATGAAGAGGGCCTGGTGACAGGTGTACACAGGTACTTGTGGAAAGAAAACAATGATACACTTTCTTCATTTAGCAAACTAACAGCATCATTATGCATACTGAGGGCACCCATGATATGATTTATATTCAGCACAATGGCAATTCATATTTAGGACAACCTGAACCTGGCAACCCACAACTTAGAATAGTCTACGCTTCAGCTCAGGGGAGACCTTATTGCCATTTACAACTACTCGAAGGGTGGCTGTAGCCAGGTGGGGGTTGGTCTGTTCTCCCAGGCAAACAGCACCAGAACAAGAGGACACAGTCTCAAGCTGCACCAGGGGAGGTTCAGGCTGGATGTGAGGAAGAAGTTCTTCACAGAAAGACAGATTGGCCATTGGAATGTGCTGCCCAGGGAGGTGGTGGAGTCACCATCACTGGAGGTGTTTAGGAGGAGACTGGATGGGGCACTTAGTGCCATGGTTTAGTTGATTAGATGGTGTTGGGTGATAGGTTGGACTTGATGACCTTGAAGGTCTTTTCCAACCTGGTTAGAATAGAATAGAATAGAATAGAATAGAATAGAATAGAATAGACCAGACCAGGTTGGAAGAGACCTTCAAGATCATTGTGTCCAACCCATCAACCAATCCAACCCACCTAATCAACTAAACCATGACACCAGGCACCCCATCAAGTCTCCTCCTGAACACCTCCAGTGATGGTGACTCCACCACCTCCCTGGGCAGCCCATTCCAAAGGCCAATCACTCTCTGTATAGGACTTCTTCCTAACATCCAGCCTAAACCTCCCCTGGTGCAGCCTGAGACTGTGTCCTCTTGTTCTGGTACTGGCTGCCTGGGAGAAGAGACCAACCTCCGCCCGTCTACAACCTGCCTTAAGGTAGTTGTAGAGAGCAATAAGGTCACACCTGAGTCTCCTCCTCTCCAGGCTAAGCAGCCCCAGCTCCCTCAGTCTCTCCTCATAGGACTTGTGTTCCAAAACTCTCACCAACTTCGTTGCCCTTCTCTGGACACATTTCAGCAACTCAACATCCTTCCTCAACTGAGGGGCCCAGAACTGGACACAGGACTCAAGGTGTGGCCTAACCAGTGCAGTGTACAGGGGCAGAGTGACCTCCCTGGTTAATTCTGTATTCTGTCAAACGAGGAGAAGTTGATACCCTTTTTTTTCCACAGCATATATATATATATTTAATGTTGAAAATATTGTTATACAAATCTTTATTTATGTAACATTTGAAGCATAGCATAGGCCATGCAGACTCTGTGTTCACAGAGTGAGTGAAATCTACACTGAAGAAAATGATAAGGACGGCATAAAGGTGCCCAGTGGAAGATGTTTTCCTCTTTAACTGCAAAGATGAATTTATATAAAGGATGCAACATTCAGAACTGAGGTCAGCCTGAGGACTTTTACCAAAAATTAGATGTGTGACATTTTATTCACATTTCTATTCCAAAACTGAGTCACTTAATCTTTGTGGTTTTCCAAATTGGGCACTTGAGGTTTTGATGCCCCCACTAATTGTGCATGACAATTTCCCCATGTCCCAGGAGATGTGCTTCTCCCTAGGCTCAACACAAGAAAGGGCAAATATAGTAACACAGCTGTGGGCACAAAAATATCCTGATATTAGTGGAGTGGGAGGGAGGAGGGTGCTGAGCTTGCTTTCCTTCCTTTCTTCCCTCCCTGGTTCCTGCTGGGCACATAGCAAGAGCCTGCCTTTTTGAAAGGTGGGAGGAGCACACCTCTGGTGAGGATGTTCTGTGCCCTTTGCACCAGCCCCTCCCCTGCCACACTGCAGCCCCATTTACATCCCCAGAACTGTTCTACTGCTCTTCTCTGGCTCTGTCAATCTGGTGAATAGGACCTGGGAGTTAGAGCAACACTGCAGTACTGCAAATATGAGTAGCATATGAGCCTCTTGTGAGAGAGACTAGCAAATGGGCTCATCTAATTCTTTACTCCCTCTCTATAATTACTGTGCTCTAGAGGCTGCAGCAACATGCGCTAGTATTAAGTCTGGATTCTATAACCTCTAAGCTTCAGGAATCAAAATCTATATTTTTCTGCTCTGCTGAGACCTCACCTGGAGTACTGTGTCCAGGTCTGAAGCCCTCAATATAGGAAGGACATGGACCTGATGGAGCAGGTCCAGAAGAGGGCTGTGAAAATGATCAGGGGTGTTGGAGCACCTCTGCTACAAGGACAGGCAGAGGGAGCTGGGGTTGTTCAGCCTGGAGAAGAGGAGGCTCCAAGGAGACCTAATAGCAGCCTGGCAGTACCTGAAGGGGGCCTACAGGAAGGATGGGGAGAGACTGTTTACAAGGGCCTGCGGTGACAGGACAAGGGGCAATGCCTTCAAACTAGAGAAGATGATTTAGATTGGATATTAGGAAGAAGTCCTTTAGTATGTGGGTGGAGGAGCACTGGACCATGCTGCCCAGGGAGGTGGTTGAGGCCCCTTCCCTGGAAATATTCAAGGTGAGGCTTGAAAAAGCCCTGGGCAACCTGATCCAGTTGAGGATGTCCCTGCTGGCTGCGGGGAGGTAGTACTGGATGACCTCTGGAGGTCCCTTCCAGCCTGGACCATTCTATGATTCTGTGTAGCTATGATTCTGTGTAGTGCAATGGCCATGTCAGATAAAGAGGAAGGGTAAGAAAGTTTTAGCCTCCCTATGGAAAGGCTCATGTCAAAGCCAGAGAGAAGAAAGAGTGGGACTGCTTCAACCCAAATAGGAGAGGGCCATGGGTATGACTCCCAGCAATACCTGCCCATTTCACATTAATGAGCTATTGGACATGAGTCACTCCAAAGCACTGGGAAGGGTGACCATGGTGAAGTGCAGATAAATTCGATCTCATGGTCTTATGATATAGTTGCCATCACAGAAACGTGGTGGGATAACTCACATGACTGGAGCACTGTAATTGATGGTTACAGGCTCTTCAGGAGAGACAGGTGAGGGAGAAGGGGAAGAGGGGTGGTCCTGTACATCAGGGAGGCTCTAGATGCCATGGAACTAGAGATTAAGGATGATCAAGTTGAGTGCCTGTGGGTGAGAATTAGAGGGAAGACCAACAAGGCTAACATCCTGGTTGGAGTCTGTTGTAGACCACCCAACCAAGATGAAGAAATTGATGAATTCTTTTATAGGCAGCTAGAGTCTGTCTCAGACCTTGTTCTTATGGGTGACTTTAACCTGCCTGATATCTGCTGGGAACTTAACACAGCAGAGAGGAGGCAGTCTAGAAGGTTCTTAGAGTGTATGGAGGATAGCTTCTTATCCCAGCTGCTATGAAAGCCTACCAGAGGTAAGGCTTTGCTTGACCTTCCTTTTACCAATTGAGAAGGGCTGGTGGGAGATGTGGTGGTTGGAGGCTGTCTAGGATCCAGTGACCATGAAAAAACTGAGTTTTCAATATGCAGTCAAGCTAAGAGGGGCAGCAACAAAACCTCCACTCTGGACTGCCGGAGGGCAGACTTCAGATTACTCAAGGAACTAACTCAGAAGGTTCCTTGGGAAACAGCCCCTGAAAACAAAGGGGTCCAGAAGGGCTGGACCTACTTCAAGAAAAACTCTTGAAGGTGCAGGAACAGGCTGTGCCAACGAGCCGGAAGATGAGCCGCCGGGGCAGACGGCCAGCCTGGATGGGCAATGAACTTCTGGGTGAATTATGGGGAAAAAAGAGGGTGTATCATCTTTGGAAGGAAGGAGAGGTAACCCATGGAATGCTCAAGGATGTTGCTAAGTCATGTAGGAAAAAAATTAGGGAGGCAAAAGCCCATGTAGAGCTTAGACTGGACTCTGCTGTGAAGGACAACAAAAAATCCTGCCACAAATGTATTAACAGCAAGAGGAGGGGCAAGGACAGCCTCCACTCCTTGGTGGACATTTAGGGGAATATTGTAACAAAAGATGAGGAAAAGTCAGAGGCACTTAACACCTTCTTTGCCTCAAATTTTAATAGCAGGATTGGTTGTCTTCCAGACAGCTGGTCTCCTGAGCTGGCAGATGGAGTCAGGGAGCACTATAGCTCCTCTGTGTTCCAGAGGAAGTAGTTAAAGACCTCCTTAGCCACTTGGATGCCCACAAGTCCATGGGACCAGATGGGATCCATCCTAGGGTGCTGAGAGAGCTGGCAGATGAGCTGGCCAAGCCACTCTCCATCATTTTTCAACAGTCCTGGCTCACTGGAGAGGTGACTGGAGAGAAGAGTGGAAGCTGGCCAAAGTGATGCCCATCCACAAGAAGGGCCGGTTGGATGAGCCAGGGAATTACAGACCCCTCAGCCGGACCTCAGTGCCAGGCAAGATTATGGAACAGGTCATCCTGAGTGCAGTCACACAGCACTTAGAGGATGGCCAAGGGATCAGGCCCAGCCAGCATGGGTTTAGGAAGGGCAGGTCCTGCCTGACCAACCTGATCTCCCTCTATGATCAGGTGACTGCCTGGTGGATGTGGGGCAGGCTGTGGATGTAGTCTACCTGGACTTCAGCAAGGCCTTTAATATCGCCTCCCACAACAAACTCAAATCAAGAAAGATGTTGAGTTGCTTGAACATGTCCAAAGAAGAGCAACAAAGATGGTGAGGGATTTGGAGCACAAGCCCTATGAGCAGAGGCTGAGGGACCTGGGGTTGCTTAGCTGGAGAAGAGGAGGCTCAGAGGAGACCTTATTGCTGTCCACAACTACCAGAAGGGAGTTTGTAGCCAGGTGGGGGCTGGTCTCTTCTCCCAGGCAACCAGTGGCAGAACAAGAGGACACAGTCTCAAGCTGTGCCAGGGGAGGTTTAGGCTGGGTGTTAGGAAGAAATTCTTCACAGAAGAATCAATGGAAGTGTTTAGGAAGAGACTGGATGAGGCACTTGTTGCCATGGTTTAGTTGATTAGATGGTGTTGGATGATAGGTTGGACCTGATCTTGCAGGTCTTTCCCAACCTGGTTAATTTGTATTTCGTATTCTAAAGCTGATTGCATAAAGCAGGTAGTAAAATTTGTATTAAACCAAAACAAAACCAAACCAACTAAAAAACAACTTTGAAGTGAGATGAGGAGCCAGAGTTACCAATGTTTATGTTATTGTTCCACACACCATTTTTCTTTAATGACACCAATTTTCTCCTTGAGAATGGAAGTGGAACACAAGAAAGGTCCTAAATCATATGCTGGAAAGAAAAAATTGCACTTGTCAGCGTCCACTCTACTGAGCTGAGGGAATTTTGCCCTTTATGTTTTTAATTCAAGAGTTAAGCATCAGTCAGTTAAAGGTCAAAAGGTAGAGGCACACTTGAAATGAAGAAATACATTTACCCAACAGTCTCAAATGTTTGTATTTCAAGAGAGCTATCTGTGCTGCAGATGTTCAGGAGATTTTGGTTTTGGTTTTTTTTTCATTGAATTTAAAGAATAGATGATGAACAATTCAGTGAATTGTATTTCTTCTGATATAAGAATAAATATGTCATCTAGAATAGAGACAAGAATTACATTCATATTTATTTTACACTTTTCAGCATTTGTTGTTTGTTTGGGGTTGTTTAAAATTTATTTATTTCCCCCAAGATGTCTATTTAAAGTTTGTTGTTTTCACAGGCCTGCCCTATTTCCAAAGGCTAGTTGAATGATTATGAGAAAATTAATCTCACAGAATCACCAAGGCTGGAAGAGACCTCAAAGATCATCAAGTCCAACCTGTCACCACAGACCCCATGATTAAACAATGGCACCAAGTGCCACGACCAATCCCCTCTTGAACACCTCCAGGGATGGTGACTCCACCACCTCCCTGGGCAGCACATTCCAATGGCTAATGACTCTCTCAGCGAGGAACTTTCTCCTCACCTTGAGCCTAAACCTCCCCTGGCACAGCTTGAGACTGTGTCCTCTTGTTCTGGTGCTGGTTGCTTGAGAGAAGAGACCAACTCCCTCCTGGCTACAGCCTCCTTTCAGGTAGTTGTAGACAGCAATAAGGTCTCCCCTGTGCCTCCTCCTCTCCAGCCTAAACAATCCCAGCTCCTTCAGCCTCTCCTCGTAGGGCTTGTGCTTAAGGCCTCTCACCAGCCTTGTTGCCCTTCTGTAGACATGTTCAAGTGTCTCAATGTCCTTCTTAAACTGAGGACCCCAGAACTGGACACAGTACTCAAGGTGTGTCCTAACCAATGCAGAGTCCAGGGGCACAATGACCTCCCTGCTCCTGCTGGCCACACTATTGGAGTGGTAAGGAATTTCCTAGTAGGTGGTGGTGGGAGATGCCTTCACTACTGGTTTTCCTGTCAATTCAGTTGAGCTGCTGCTGTTTCATTGTATATCACACCTATCCTACGAATTTAATTTTCACAGTTTATTATTTGTTAAGTGTTCTTAGAATGATTTAATGGAGAATCCCCTCATGCCCTTTCACTATTATACTGTGTCCCATACCTGCAGTACTGTGTCCAATTTTGGGCTCCCCAGTTCAAGAGAGAGAGGGATCTGCTGGAGAGAGACCAATGGAGAGCCACAAGGATGATTAGGGGACTTGAGCATCTCCCCTATGAAGAGAGACTGAGAGGAGATCTTATTAATGTTTGGAAATATCTGAAGTTTGGGCATCAAAAAGAAGGGACCAATCTTTTTTCAGTGGTGCCCTGTGATAGGACAAGGGGCAATGGACAAAAATGGGAACCCAGGAAGTTTCATCTCAAGATGAGGAAAATCTTCTTTGTTGTGAGGATGACAGAGCCCTGGGGCAGGCTGGCCAGAGAGGTTGTGGAGTCTACTCTGGAGACTTTCAAGACTCATATGGATGTGTTCCTGTGTGACCTGACGTGGGTGGTCCTGCTTTGGCAGGGGAGTTGGATTCAATGATCTTTGGAGGTCACTTCCAACCCCCACTATTCTATGGTTCTATGATTCTATGCATTATCACTGGAGGTGTTTAGGAAGAGACTGGATGGGGTGCCTGGTGCCATGGTTTAGTTCATTAGATAGTGTTGGATGATAGGTCTCTGGATGATCTCAAAGGTCTCTTCCAACCTGGTTAATTCCATTCTATTCTATTCTATTCTATTCTATTCTATTCTATTCTATTCTGTTCAACTGCTTTTTCTTAACATCCACCTATGTCAATATCAATCATCTTTTGTTTTATTTACCCAGGGTGTTTGCTTGAAGTTGTTAAGTTCACTTATAGCAACAACAATTGCACTAAGTGTTGCAAACCTGAATTTATATCTGACGGAATAATGTCCTTTATAGCATGAAAAAAAAGTGTGTCTGAGGATTTTGGCCCTATGGTATCTAAAAATATAAATAAATGTTCCTTTATCACTTTCTTCTTATATCTTTCCCCTCTGGATTAAATAGTCACATCTTTTTTTACCCCTGCATCTGGAATTTCTCCATTACTGCTGTTATTTTTCCTCTGTTTTAAATTTCAGGGCAAATTATTTCTGAAGTGCAGTGATCAAAATTGAATGCTGAGTTACAAAAAGGAGTTACATAATTTTTAATGAATCAAAGGAATCAAAGGGTGTGATTTCACAGAATGACAGATTTGCTGACTGGTTGCGGTTGGAAAGAACATCTGAAAGTGATCTGGTTTGACTCAGTTGCTCAAGCACCTAGGTCCAGTTGCCAAGGACCATGTCAAGGTGTCCTTTGAATATATCCAAGGATGGAAACTCCACAACATCTCTGGTCAGCCTGTGCCAGTGCTCAGTTACCCTCACAATAAAAAGTGTTTCTTGAGGTTCAGAGGAAACCTCCAGTGTTTCAGTTAATTCCTATTGCCTCTGCTCCTGTCATAGGGTACTCCCCTTCATTGCTTGCATTCTTTTGCAAGTTATTAATGAATAAATTTCTAGGCAGAATGCAAATAGAAAGACAGAATTTATGCAAGGAAAAAATCATTATATGATAGAATCACAGAATCAATAAGGTTGGAAAAGACCTCAGAGATCATCAAGCCCAACCTATTACCTAACACCTCTTGTCTAACTAAACCATGGCTTGAAGTGCCACGTCCAATCCTCTTTTGAATACCTCCAGGGACGGTGACTCCACCACCTCCCTGGGCAGCACATTGCAATGCCCAACAACTCTGTCAGTGGAGAACTTTCTCCTCACCTCAAGCCTGTTAACCCAATGCCAGCATGTCCACCAACTCATGTCCTGAAGTGCCATGTCCACCCTTTTCATCTAATAATACAGCTGTTGAGGTTGGAAGAGACCTTTGAGATCCTCAAATCCAACTGCTCACCTTCAGCTTGCAATCCCAGTACTACTGCTCAGCCACTAGTATTAAACTAGGTCACTCAGCACCCCATCCATACATCTTTTCAACACATCCAGGGATGGGGATTCCAGCACCTCCCTGGGCAGCCTGTTCCAATGCCTGATCACTCTTTCAGGAAATAGCTTTGTCCCAGTACTTAACCTAAACCTCCCGTGGTGCAACTTGAGGCCATTGCCTTGCATTCTATCACTTGATACAAGGGAGGTGAGCCCCACACCCACAACTTTTAGCAGTGGTTTGTCTAGAGCAGTTTACTATTGTATCAATAATTGAATGGATGCATGTTTCCCATTGCAAGCCCTGAATCTTTCTTGACTCACATAATAGCAAGCTGAGAGATGCACAAATTAGTACTTGTCTGTACTATGTAATAGTACTATATAATACTACTTGTCTGTACATATAATATCTTGAATCAATTATTTACATCTGTTGTAGATAGTTAGGAAGTAGATTAAATGAATGTTAAAAAACAATGGAGTTAGAACCATATTCCCCATCACAATGATAATCTACGTCTGAGGAAGTAACAGCTGTGCACTTAAGAATAATTTTACCTTTGAGACTTGGGGGTTTTCTAATGCTACCTTTCACATAATTATAACATATCTGTCACATCCTTTAACCTATTAATTATAAAGATATACATTCAATCTTAATTCAGTTTTAACAAAGTGCATTTCCCATTGCTATACTGTATCATTTTTTGTTTTATCTTAAAACAAAATATTGAGTTACAGGCTGTAAAAATTGGTTCAGAGGAAACACAGGCTCCAGTATAAAGAGTTTAGAATAGAATAGAATAGAATAGAATAGAATAGAATAGAATGAACCAGGTTGGAAGAGACCTTTGAGATCATCTAGTCCAACCTATCACCCAACACCATCTAATCAACTAAACCATGGCACCAAGTGCCCCATCCAGTCTCTTCCTAAACACCTCCAGTGATGGTGACTCCACCATCACCTCCCTGGGCAGCCCAGAAGAGATTTGCTTTTACTTTAGCTATCATTTTATAAATGGCAGTGTAGAAACCCACAGACTTCAGTCTGCCAAAGCTCCTTTATTTTTTCACGAGCTCAAGGTAGCAATGCTATGGTGTGACATTCAAATGCAGATGTCCATGTAAACATGCACCACTTCTGCCCATAAGCAGCTGCCATTGTATTCACAGCCTGTTAGGAGTGAATGGTGGGAAAGGAAGACCAGTAAAAACTTGAGCTGTTTGGGGGTTTTGTTTGTTTGTTTATTTGTTTTTATAGAATAGTCAGGAATATGGTTAAAAAAATTGAAGCAGTGCTCCACCTTCTGTTCAGACATACCCATAGTCTTATTACCTCCTGTCACCATCTACACAAGCTGACACACTTAGAGTTAATGAGGTTGGAAAAGACCTTCGAGATCATCCAGTCTAACCTATCACCCAACACCATCTCATCAGCTAAACCATGGTACCAAGTGATTCATCCAGCCTCTTCTTAAACACCTCCAGTGATTGTGACTCCACCACCTCCATAGGCAGCACATTCCAATGGCCAATCTCTCTTTCTGTGAAGAACTTCTGGTTGCTGTTGTCTATAGAGTTGGCTTTTGATAAACAGTCTCAATTTGCAAAATATTTGAGGGGGTATGGTGTCATTTAGTTGAAAAGTAGGAGGAGGAAGGTAGTCTGGAATCTGCATGATGAATCTGAACAGGTTTAAGTAGCTATAATTTTTCACATTGCAAATGGCTCAGGGAGGTGGTGGAGTCACCATCACTGGAGGTGTTTAGGAAGAGACTGGATGGGATGCTTGATGCCATGGTATAGTTGATTAGATGGTGCTGGGTGATAGGTTGGACTCGATGATCTCAAAGGCCTTTTCCAAGCTGGTCTGGTCCGGTCTGGTCTGGTCTATTCTATTCTATTCTATTCTATTCTATTCTATTCTATTCTATTCTATGCTAGCCTATCCTATCCTATTCTATTCTATACAGCACTGTAAGAGGATGTCCCTGCTCACTGAAGGGGAGGGGGCTGGACTAGATGACCTTTGGAGGTCCCTTCCTACCCAAACCATTCTGTGATTCAATCAGTGATAGAAGCAAGGAATTCTTGCTTTTATATTACATTCTTCTGCAATGCATGGAATGATTGCTTTCCAGTAGTACTGGCTAAATAAAAAGCTAACCTGAATGTCTACTCATGACTATAGCTATTATACATTGAACCCTATCATAAAGCAATGTTATTAAGCCTAAGGAATAAAACTCTCAGAAGTCACAAAATATCAGGTATATGTAGCAATGGGGGGAAGCAATATCTATATTTTTGGCTTAGCTGGAATAAACCAGGAAATGTCTTATGCACACAAGCCTGTGACTGAAAGAGTAACAGGCAACCTCAAGGTAGATAGAATAGAAGATAGAATAGAGTAGAGTAGAGTAGAGTAGAGTAGAGTAGAGTAGAGTAGAGTAGAGTAGAGTAGGATAGGATAGGATAGGATAGGATAGGATAGAATAGAATAGAATAGAATAGAATAGAATAGAATAGAATAGACCAGGTTGGAAGAGACCTTCGAGATAAATGAAGAACCTCTGCAAGAGTGAAGGGTTGGCATAATGTCAGCATGAAAGCAAATGAGGATGTACCACACAACTTACATGTCCCCTGAAATCACAATTATAAGCACTGAGCAGAGTTACATAAGATGTTGTTTCCAGCCTTACTTTTTGAAGCAAATTGGTAGAAACTGAATGTTGCTTTTTAATGAATAGCATATCCTGGTATCTGGACTTGTTTATGTGTCTGCTCCATCACTGATTTAGAAGAAAAATGTAAAAGGAATGAAAGACATTTCATGGTCCATTTAAAGCATGGAGCCAACTATTCCATTTTCTCCAAAAGACTATAAAAGAGGAAAAAAAAAATCTCATCTCATATGAATGCACAGAAGTAAATGGAATCAGCATGGGATGGAAATTTAGTTAAATTAGACATGTGGAGCCCCAGATCAGTGATTTGTTTATTTTTTTAAAGTGCATTCCTTGGGTTTGGTTCCTGAAGAGCCCTATTCTATTGATTTGGGTTCTTTTCCCCCTGCTTTTTCATTTGATTCTATGAAAAAAAGCTTTAGGGTATTGTATCTGTTTGGTTTAACAAAACCATTCCCAATCCCCCCATAGTACCCATTAAAAACAACAACACAATCCAACCAACCACACTTTTATCTGAGAATTCCCTTAATATTTTTGCTGGAGGAGACTAATGAAATGCCTTACATCCCACAGAATCTGATATTCCATTTTATCTTGTTTGCCTCAAGCCCATGCTTTTCTCAGCTGTCAGGAAGCGAGACTTTTCCTTGTTCCGAATCCTGCTGTTTCGTTCATCTGGTTACCTTTTACTTTTCATGTTATGTGTTTGAAGCAGTGTCAGCATAAACCAGTTGTTCACCCTACAGTGGATTTTTCTGAGTTTCCATCTGTTTGCAATTTTGCTGGCTTGACAGATGTCTGTGGCTCATATTGGGATTAGATTAGCTTCCTGAGACAGTTTACACCTCGCACAACCATTTTGGCTTTTTCCCCTGCCCCCACACTCTGCTGTGCTATGAGGAGCCCATCTTTTACTGAAGAGAAATTCAGCTTTCCAATTCCACATGTGTGTGTTCTACATTTTCAGCTATACAGACACCCATCCACCAGTCCCCACTGCCTTTAGTTTTTAAACAGGAAAAGATCTTGATGGTGCAGCACATTTCCTAGATAGCATATCAGCTTCAGCAAAACCTCTGCCCACACATTGATGAGATGGAGGCCTTTCCTGGGGTGGTGAACATTGGTCCTTGCCTGCTACTGTTGCCTGTCTTCACCTGCATCAGGTCATAGTAATCAAGGAATGCATTTCCCATACTGTGGGATTACAGAAGGGAAGACATAGAGCTCATTTGCACTTATTTGTGTGCACATCTTCATTTAAGCAATGCCTATTCTATTAAAGGAGACTCATAGCAGTCTGAAGTCCCTTCAGCAAGCCCAGCTGTACTGTTCTGCAGATGTCTATCATAAAGTCAGGCAGCTGAGTAATTTTGTAGAGGAGCAGCTTAATCCCAGCATTGTCTCCCTAGAGATGAGGAATATTTACTCCATTATAGAGCTAAGAAGCTGCTTCTGGAAATCATTGTGACAGTTCATGCTACTCCTTCACCAAACTGAAGGTGAAGAAAAAAGACATCTGTTTGACAGGGTGAATCATAGACATGGTAAATCTATTGAAAGGTCTAAAGAACACCACTCAACTACACTTAGTTTCTCGTTTACAGAACTAGACATTTAAGCATCTGAGCACTTCCTGAGCTTCAAATACTGATATGTTCTTTAACAATCTGCATAGTTACTTATAGACAGGTTTCCTGTTATGAAATATCTGCAATTTCCCTTTCACAGAATCATGGAATGTTAGGGGTTGTAAGATCACCCAGTCCAACCCCCCTGCCAGAGCAGGATCACCTGTACCAGATCACACAGGAATACATCCAGCCAGGTTTCAAATAACTCCAGAGAGAGAGACTCCACAGCCCCCACTGGCAGTCTGTTTCAGTGTTGTCACCTTCAGAGTGATAAATTTTTCCTCATGTTTCCATGGAATGTCCTATGGCTCAATTTCTACTCATAGTCCTGTCATTTGGCATCACCAAGCAGAGCCTGACTCCATCCTTTGGCACTCATCCTTTACATACTTATAAACATTAATGAGGTCACCTCCCAGTCTCCTCCTTTCTTAGCTAAAGACCCTCAACTCCCTTAATCTCTTCTTGTAGGGAAGATCTTCCACTCCCCTAATAATCTTTGTGGCTCTGCTGTGGACTCTCTCAAGCAGTTCCCTGAGGTCCTTCTTGAAATGAGAGGCCCAGAACTGGACACAATATTCCAGATGTAGCCTCATCAGGGCAGAGTAGAGGGGAAGGAGAACCTCTCTCGACCTACTAACCACAGCCACAGTATCACAGTATCACAGTATAACTAAGGTTGGAAGAGACCCCAAGGATCATCAAGTCCAACCTGTCTCCACAGACCTCATGACTAGACCACGGCACCAAGTGCCATGTCCAGTCTCCTCTTGAACACCTTCTAATACACCCCAGAACAGCGTTGGCCTTCTTGGCCACAAGAGCACATTGCTGGCTCATGGTCATCAGATGGACAGATTGAGCTAGTGATACAATCATCTCTACACTCAACACTTATTTATATCTTTGTCCTGTTTATTTACCAAACAGAAAGGATATTACAGGGAAAGTAGCCTTAAGATTAAATGCCAAGATGGAAAAGAAACTCTTTTTCACTTCCACTCTCCACTTCTGTCCTCTGAATGTGATGACTGGGACTCATTCTACTAGACAGCCTGTTAGAGAGATGGAGTGTAATTTTCTTTCCTAACATCCCTTTTGCAGGTCTTGTATTAAAGGACATGCCATGATTTAGGAAGTTGTTACAAAAGGAGCTGCATCACTACGTGTGGGAGACCTGCTCATCGCTGGATAGCCTCTCAGTGCTGACCTATAATAACTTCTGGGCTCTTGATTTAGGAAGGGATCACACCAACATCCAAACCAGTCAGATTCTGAGAACATAACTGAAAACTGGCAGAAATCTTCTCCATTCTTGACCGTGAAAGCTGCAATGTGTCTCTGCAGAGGACATGAGTAATCTCCATAGTTACTAAACATCAAGATGCCAATCCTCTTCAGGCCTAAAAAGTCCTTGTTGCATATTTCTCCTGTTCTGATATTTTGTCTTCAAACTGCAATTAATGTTTGACACAAGCCATGGGATACAGGGTTAGACAGATTTCTGGTTTAGCCTAATATAAAGTCTCTGAAGGTCTTATTTGTGATACAGAGCAACAGGAGGTGGGGTGATCAAGGTTACTTATAACATGGCCATCAGAAGTGGAATCAGCACTCAGAACCTTTTTCTTTTCTTAACCCACTGACATACTGTTGGAGGAAACCTGGGACACAGTCTCAAGCTGTGCCAGGGGAAGTTTAAGCTCAATGTGAGGAGAAAGTTCTTCACAGAAAGAGTATTTGCCATTGGAATGTGCTGCCCAGGGAGGTGGTGGAGTCACCATCCCTGGGGGCGTTCAAAAAAAGGATGGGATGTGGCACTTGAAGCTATGGTTTGATTGTCATGAGGTGTTAGATATTAGGTAACAGGTTGAACTTGATGATCTCTGAGGTCTTTTCCAACCTGGTTGAGTCTATGATTGGGCCTTTACCTTGACCTTGCTGCTGGGATGTGGGCAGTCTGTATGGCTGCCTATCCGCCTTTCCTTAAGTGTAAATGACAAGCAATTGACCTAACTCAGACTGACAGACAAACCTTCCTCTGATTTTTCTGGATGGCTATCAATCAAATGATGCATTTTGTCAATATACTTAACTTCCTAACTTGCAATAAATTGTGGATAACTTAGGTTTCTTGCAAGAAACGTGCCCTCTGGGTATGGCTTGAAGCTCTCTGGAAAATATTGCCAGCTTGCAAGCAATTTGCTTTCCAGCTCTGAACTTTTCTGGAAGTGGATTTTTGTCTCTAGTAATCTAAATGTTTGTATGTACATATACATATCCATGTGTATATATATATACACACATATTTGAGACATTCAGTCTGTGTAGTATCTCTATGTCTATGCTGTATCTCATAGCTAGTGGATCAAGGGAGGTTCTCTTTCCCCCCTACTCTGCACTAGTGAGATCTCACCTGGAACATTGTGTCCAGTTTTGGGCTCCCCAGCTCAGGAGGGACGAGGATCTATTTGAGAGAGTCCAACAGAGGGCTATAAGATGATGAAGGGACTGGAGCACTGCCTGATGAGGAAAGGCTGAGAGACCTGGGGTTGTTTAGTCTGGAGAGAAGACTGAGAGGGCATTTAACAAATGTTTATAAATATCTGAGGGCTGGGTGTCAAGAGGGAGGGGACAGGCTCTGCTCAGTTGTACCCTGGGATAGGACAAGGGGCAATGGATGTAAAGTACAGCACAGGAAGTTCCACCTCAACATGAGGAAAAACTTCTTTACTGTAAGGGTGACAGAGCACTGGAACAGGCTGCCCAGAGAGGCTGTGGAGTCTCCTTCTCTGGAGACTTTCAAGACCCATCTGTATGTGTTCCTGTGCAACCTGTGCTTCTAAGGCCCTGCTCTGGCAGGAGGGTTGGACTTGATGATCTCCAGAGGTTCCTTCCAACCCCTAACATCCTGTGATCCTGTGGAGTGAAAGCTCCACCGGATTCCTCTGGTTCTGCAAGTTTATAATACATCTGGCTCAGATATGATATGACAGATGTTCAGAGTACGCTTATTTGTTCGACATTTTAAGACGATTAAGCCAAATTTGGTTTAAATTCTAATGCTGTAAATTAGCCATGGAGGTTACAGTCTGCCCTAATTTTCAGGTTTGTAGCAGGGCTTCAAACCAGAAATCCACATATTTTCAAAATATTAATGACTGATGTGTGGATGCTACTTTTGTGCATTCTGTTGAGCTAATGTTATATGAAATACCAGGCAAAGTCTGAGGTTATGTGTTTTCAATGGGGCTGATGCAGTGAAGTAGATATTTTATCTATGGCATGGGGTTGGCATAATTTTTATTTCTATTTGATTCCTTATGTGCATATACACAGATATTGTGTGCAGTTTTGAGACTGTTTCTCTGTGTTTGCAACAATTGGTTTGAATCACAGAATAGTTTGGGTTGGAAAGGACCTTTAAAGGGTACTCAGTTCCAACACCCTTGCCTTGGGCAGGGACACCTTTCACTGGAGCTGGTTGCTCAAAGCCCAGCCAGCACTGGGCCTTGAACACTTCCAGGGAGGGGACATCCACAACTTCTCCAAGGAACATGTTCCAGTGTCTCAACACACTCACAGTATAGAATTTCTTCCTAATATCTAATGTAAATCTACCCTCTTTCTGTTTGAAACTGTTGTCCCTCATCCTAACATTATACTCCCTGATAGTCTCTCTTCATCTTTCTTGTAGGCCCCCTTTAAGTTCTTTAAGGCTGCCAAAAGATCTCCCTGGGGCTTTCTCTTCTCTGGTCTGAACAATGCCGGCTCTCTCAGCCTGTCTTTGTAAGGAAGGTGTTCCAGTCCACCGATCATCTTCATGGCCCTCCTCTGAACCCACTGAAGCATGCTGTGGGACTCAGAGCTGGCCCAGCTGTGGCCCCTCCCAAGAATTTGCCCACTCCTCAGGGTACTCTTGGGGCAGGGAAGTGTTGGGAAGACACAGCATGGATACTTATTCAACACCAGCCAAAACACTGCTATGTTATCAACTACTGCTGCAACACACAGCACTAGAAGGATGCTTTGAGGCGAATGAACTACAGCTCAGCCAAACCCAATAGAATAGAATAGAATAGAATAAACCAGGTTTGAAGAGACCTTCAAGATCATCATGTCCACCCCCTCAACCAATCCAACCCACCTAATCAACTAAACCATGGCACCAAGCACCCTATCCAGTCTCCTCCTGAACACCTCCAATGATGGCGACTCCACCACCTCCCCAGGCAGCCCATTGCAATGGGCAATCACTCTCTCTGTATAGAACTTCTTCCTAAGATCCAACCTAAACCTCCCCTGGCACAGCCTGAGACTGTGTCCTCTTGTTCTGGTACTGGCTGCCTGGGAGAAGAGACCAACCTCTGCCTGTCTACAACCTGCCTTCAGGTAGTTGTAGAGAGCAATAAGGTCACCCCTAAGACACCCAGGCTGGGGAGCTGGGCCTGAATATGAATTGTTGGGTATTTTTGCATGGTTTTGTGCTGTTGCATATAGCTGTGAATAGTACTTGCATTTCAATTTCCAGTTCTTTCCAATCCTGTGTGGACCATTTTCCTTTTACTCCTTGTGGTATCATAACAAAAGTAACTAATGAGACTAGGGGTGGGTTTTTGGTTTGGTTTTGTTGTTGTTGTTTAGGTATTTTTTGTTGAGTTTTGTTTTGTTTCAGGTTTTTTTTGGTTGTTGTTATTTCTATTTTGGGTTTTCTTGGGGGGGGGGTTGTTGTTTTGGTTTTGTTTGCTTGTTTTTATTTCAGATAAGAAAGAGCTTCTGTCATCTGTAGACATGTATGCAGTCAAAAATATCTAAATAAATGAAATAAGTAAGAGTAGTCTATTTGATCCAGCAGGAGAAACGATCACAAGAGCTGGGGTACAAAAGCTGCAACAAGCTTAAATCATTGAAGCAACTCTTAGCAATCATTAATCACTGAAGCAAATTACTGTGGGAGTGATAGCTCTTCATCTCTTCATGTCTTCAAAAAATCACATCAGATGTCTCTCTATAGTGTGGCCAAGCATAAGCATTAGGCTCAATATGGGGTAAATGAGGAGTATTGGTCTGTACTACAGAAGCCAGCATCTTTAGTGGCATTTCTGGAAGGTCTACAAGCCTTCAGCACAGACCAGATTTGCATAAATCATCTAATGGTCCCTTCTGGCCTCTCTAATTTTTTTAACTATATGAAAGTCCTCACAAATTTGCAACCATAGATACACATTCAGATTTTTCACTGCCACTCACAGTAACTCAGTTACCAGACAGTTTTTTAATGGTAAAATGAGCTACCAGCCAAGGCTGGCACAGACTGCAGCAGAAGAATCGTCAGCCAAAGCAGATGTCACCATTCCAGCTGCTCCAGGACCCTTGCTTTGTAATAACACAATCCAGGTGTCACCAGATTTTGTTAATGGTAACTCTGGAATAGCAGGAGGAGAAAAGGAAGATAAAATAGCTATGAGAAGTAACCTACATAAAGCAGGAGCATGGTTTAGTTGATTGGGTAGTGTTGGATGATAGGTTGGACATGATGATCTCGAAGGTCTCTTCCAACCTGGTCTATTCTATTCTATTCTATTCTATTCTATTCTATTCTATTCTATTCTATTCTATATTACTACAGTACTTCAGCTAAAATAAAGGCAGTTAAGCAAAGGGAAAAGGTCCAAAGGAAATGAAAAATCAGTAACTGAGTAGATAGAAGGCAGTTATGGGGAGTGGAGGAAGGCAAAGATCTTAATTACCACAGAGCAGGGAAAAGTGTAGGTCTTTATCATAGGACACACTCCTATCCAGGTCTCCTCATTACAACAGGTTGCTTTCACTCCAGAAGGAAGAAATTGTTCTGTGGCCAAAGAGGCACCTTGTGGGATGAAAAGTTATGACATTGGAGGCAATGAAGACAAGCCAAAAAAGAGCGATGAAAGAGACATAAAAAAGAGCTAGTAAACAAAATAATGGAAAGCAGAGTAAAGAAAGAATGAAATGAAGCAAAGATGAATGTGAGAAATGGAAGAAGAGGTGCAAGGAAAGATGGTGATGAATGGAAAGAAGGTATGAAAACCTATTTACTTCTAAGTTACTGATTTCTCTGCACTCATAGTTAATTGTAGATGACAGAAAGTAGAAAGAATTGTATATTGAGATGCAAGATACAACAAAAAATAAGATAAATGAGATAAAAAAGCAGATGGTAAAGAATCATAGAAACATAGAATCATATAATCTTAGAATCATAGAAACATAGAATCATAACGTCATAGAATCATAGAGTCATAGAATGGTCTGGATTGGAAGGGACCTCCAAAAGTTATCTAGTCCCATCCCCACAGTAGCTGATTTTGGCCAAACCCATGCCAAATCACTCTCTAATTATTGTAATAAAGATCCCTGGTTCAGCAGGAAGCAATGTTTCCAAGCTTACTTTAATTTACTAGCATAGATGGGGTGAGTCTAGGATAATATCTAAACAGCATGAGAAGTGGAGTTGCACTTCAAGCATAGGAGTAAATTTAGCCACCGAAAAGTGGGGGGGCAATCTGAAGGTACTGTAAGGGATGATCAGTGGAGAGGTGTCAAACACAAATACAGATGTCATGCTAAAATGAAACAGGGTACAAGCAATGAAAGCAGGTAAAGAAAGGTGGCCTTAGATATAAAATCTCAGCACAGTGAGATGTGAAGTTCCAAATACTCTAACATGTCCAGAGAAGGGCAACAAGGCTGGGGAGGGGTCTGGAGGACAAGCCCTATGAGGAGAGGCTAGAGGATCTGGGGTTGCTTAGCCTAGAGAAGAGGAGGCTCAGGGGAGACCTTATTGCTGTCTACAACTACCTGAAGGGAGGTTGTAGGCAGGTAGAGGATAGTCTCTTCTCCCAGGCAGCCAGCACCAGAACAAGAGGACACAGTCTCAATCTGCACCAAGGGAGGTTTAGGCTGGATGTTAGGTAGAAATTCTTCACAGAAACAGTGATTTGCCATTGGAATGTGCTGCCCAGGGAGGTGGTGGAGTCACCATCACTGGAATTGTTTAAAAAAAGACTGGATGAGGCACTTAGTGCTATAGTTTAGTTGATTAGAATACATAGAATGCATAGAATAAACCAGGTTGGAAGAGACCTCCAAGATTATCGCGTCCAACCCATCAACCAATCCAACACCACCTAAACAACTAACCCACAGCACTAAGCACCCCATCAAGTCTCCTCCTGAAAACCTCCAGTGATGGTGACCCCACCACCTCCCCAGGCAGCCCATTCCAATGGGCAATCATTCTCTCTGTGTAGAACTTTTTCCTAACATCTAGCCTGAACCTCCCCTGGTGCAGCCTGAGACTGTGTCCTCTTGTTCTGGTACTGACCGCCTGGGAGAAGAGACCAACATCTGTCTGTCTACAACCTCCCTTCAGGTAGTTGTAGAGAGCAATAAGGTCACCCCTGAGTCTCCTCTTCTCCAGGCTAAGCAACCCCAGCTCCCTCAGCCTCTCCTCGTAGGGCTTATGTTCCAAACCCCTCACCAACTTTGTTGCTCTTCTCTGGACTCGTTCCAGCAAGTCAACATCCTTCCTAAACTGAGGGGCCCAGAACTGGACACAGTACTCGAGGTGCGGC
The DNA here is from genome assembly GCF_014839835.1 of Dryobates pubescens. Lineage (NCBI taxonomy): Eukaryota > Metazoa > Chordata > Aves > Piciformes > Picidae > Dryobates > Dryobates pubescens. The sequence goes on from NC_071657.1 coordinate 132,356,217, forward strand.
CTAACCAGTGCAGTGTACAGGGGCAGAATGACCTCCCTGCTCCTGCTGGCCACACTGTTCCTGATGCAGGCCAGGATGCCATTGGCCCTCTTAGCTGCCTGGGCACACTGCAGGCTCATGTTCAGTCTACCGTCAACCAGCACCCCCAGGTCCCTCTCAGCCTGACTGCTCTCCAGCCACTCTGACCCCAGCCTGTAGCTCTGCATGGGGTTGCTGTGGCCAATGTGCAGAACCCGGCACTTGGATGTGTTCAATCTCATGCCGTTGGACTCTGCCCATCTGCCCAGCCTGTCGAGGTCCCTCTGCAGAGCCTCTCTACCCTCCAGCAGATCAGATTAGATGGTGCTGGGTGATAAATTGGACCTGATAGTCTTGTAGGTCTTTTCCAATCTGGTTGATTCTGTGATTCTGTGTAATACTCATCCATGGGCAGCATTTCTCTCTGCTCTGCTGCAGACAGTTTATTAGGTGATAAGGAAGGCTGCTATTAAAAATTAGACCACGCTATTCCAAATGAGACATTTCCCACCACTGAAATTCTGGCCTGTTGTACGAGTGTCTGTCTCTCTCTTCCCGAATCATCTTTTCATTATCTTGCATGCTTCAGTGCCTGAAAACCTTCAAGACATTCACTCACTGCTTCTAAAGCAGAGCAGAAGTTGGTTCTAGGCAGCAGCAATATGAACTTGGGCCTTTATTTAATATTCCGTGGGCATATTCTTAAAACGTCAGTGCATATTTTAGACACTTCACTGCACTTCTATGCGTCACTTCACGTTTTTTAGTTGCTGTTCTGAAGTGCAAATATATGAGACACCACTGAAAAACCTTCAATTGCCATTGTACTGCCTCTGCAGTTTCTTTTGATTCATCATAATAGCTCATAATGGGAACGGCTTCTCTGTACACTTAGGTGTATACAGTTCAGTGAAGGTTGTTTGCCACGCTGCACGGTTTCCCTCAAGGCAAAGACATATCTTGCTTTTCATCTTTCTCCCCTCACAACAGGAGGTGTAACCAAGTTCTGTGGGGGGAAATAATCCAGTGTGTTGACAGTTGCTTCCTCCAAAGCTGGATAATACGCCCATGAAGGGGGGAGTTGGAACTAGATGATCCTTGAGGTCCCTTCCAACCCTGACAATTCTGTGATTCTATGTTACCTATCACAGAGTCATCATAGAATCATACAATTGTTAGGGTTGGAAGGGACTTCAAGGATCAGCCAGTTCCAACCTCCCTGCCATGGGCAGGAACACCTCACACTAGATCAGGTTACTCAGAACCACATCCAGCCTGGCCTTAAAAACCTCCAGGGATGAGGCTTCCACCACCTCCATGGGCAATCTGTGCCAGTGTCTTTACCACCTTCATGGTGAAGAACCTCTTCCTAACATCCAATCTGAATCTACCTGTTTCTATTTTTGTTCCATTCCCCCTAGTCTTATCACTACCTGACACCCTAAAAAGTCCCTCCCCAGCTTTGTTTTAGGCCCCCTTCAGATACTGGTCTCCTCTCCTCTCTTCAGATACAAGGTCTCCTCAGAGCCTTTTCTTCTCCATACTGAACAACTTGAACTCTTTCAGTCCACCTCCATAAGAGAGGTGCTCCAGCCCTCTGATCATCCTCATGGCCCTATCCTGCTTGGGTTCATATAATGAATTAGAAAAAAAAGAAAAAAAGAAAAGACATTTTAGTACTTTTATTTTCCACTTAAAATCATTAAAAGTCAATAGAAATGCTTTTTGTTATAAAAAAGGCAAATAATACTGCTTTAAAATGTGGATTACTTGAAATGAAAGTGCAGTGCTTAGATGAAAACTGACTACTTAAATGATTTCTGTGGAATAGAAAGAATATTCAATGTTCTATGATGTTTTTAAAAGGAAAAAACATACCAAAAGTATTACTGGAGGGGAAAAAAAAAGGCAATTCCCTGCAAGGCCTTGAAATGTATGAGATTCTGTACAAAAAAGAAATGAGCCTTGGATCCTGTAAGACAGTTCTGCTTCTTTTTTCAAAGACATTTTTATTTTCTTGAACCACAGGCAGGCACTGATAGCAAAATTACCTCAGGCACGGAGGCTAAGCTGGACCAGGGGCATACACATTCTTCAGGAAATGTGTTTTTCATTCTGTGATAAAATGCTCTATTTTATTCTGTTTTACAGATTCTATGTCCAGAATCTCAAAATGAGTTACATATAGAATAGAATGGAATAGAATTAACCAGGTTGGAAAAGACCTTTGAGATCATTGAGTCCAACTTGTTATCCAACACCACCTAATCAACTAAACCATGGCACAAAGTGCCCCATCTGGTCTCTTCCTAAACAGCTCCAGGGATGGTGACTCCACCACCTCCCTGGGCAGCACATTCCAATGGGCAATCTCTCTATGAAGAATTTCTTCCTAACATCCAGCCTAAACCTCCCCTGGTGCAGCTTGAGACTGTGTCCTCTTGTTCTGGTGCTGGTTGCCTGGGAGAAGCGACCAACCCCCACCTGGCTACAACCTCCCTTCAGGTAGTTGTAGACAGCAATAAGGTCTGCCCTGAGCCTCCTCTTCTCCAGGCTAAGCAACCCCAGCTCCCTCAGCCTCTCCTCACAGGGCTTGTGCTCCAAACCCCTCACAAGCGCAGTGTTCATGCTTCAGGTTTTATTAAGCCTCTTTGTAACAGAGGCAAAGATTTTTATCTGTTGACCTCATGTTTGGTACTCTGAAACAGAGAACTAATTTGTGAGTTACAAACACACAGCCTGAACTTGCCATTCTTTTTCTTTTTAAAGTTATGGGTAGATGAACATTTGGGATGCAATTTTAGAGCCATGGCAATCAATGTAGCATTTGACTTTTGTTGGAATTGTACGGTTCTTAGTTTATATGTGGGTGTCAGCATGGTTCAGAAGATGGGAATCTGGACCTCAAGCAAGATTTCTGGGTGCTATTTCTGGTTCACTCAGTGACTTGCCACATGTATGACTACAGGCATTTGCACTTGGCCTCAGTTTCCTTACAGATAAAGCAGAAGTGACAACACTTGTTTTTCTTTGCAAACTGGCATGAAAGCTAGGATGGAAAAACTAAGTGGAAGGGTCGTGGAAGATATCCTATTGTAAATGAGCAAAAAGATAATAATTATGGAGGGCTTGTATCTGTGAGGAGCTGCTGAAGGAATTTGGGTTGTTTAACCTGGAGAAGAGGAGGCTCAAGGGAGACCTTACTGCCCTCTACAACTACCTGGAGGGTGGTTGTAGCCAGATGGGGGTTGGTCTCTTCTCCCAGGCTACCACCAACAGAACAAGAGGACACAGTCTCAAGCTGCATGGGAGGTTTAGGCTGGATGTGAGGAAGAAATTCTTCATAGACTAGACTAGACTAGACTAGACTAGACTTGAATTGAATTGAATTGAATTGAATTGAATTGAATTGAATTGAATTGACCAGGTTGGAAAAGACCTTCAAGATCATCAAGTCCAACCTATCACCCAACACCAGCTAATCAACTAAACCATGGCACCAAGTGCCCCATCCAGTCTCTTCCTAAACACCTCCAGTGATGGTGACTCCACCACCTCCCTGGGCAGCACATTCCAATGGCCAGTCTCTTTCTGGGAAGAACTTCTTCCTAACATTCAGCCTAAACCTCCCCTGGCACAGCTTGAGACTGGGTCCTCTTGTTCTGGTGCTGACCACCCGGGAGAACAGACCAACCCCCACCTGGTTACAATCTCCCTTCAGGTAGTTGTAGACAGCAATAAGGTCTCCTCTGAGCCTCCTCTTCCTCAGGCTAAGTGATTGGCCATTGGAATGTGCTGCTCAGGGAGGCGGTGGAGTCACCATCACTGGAAGTGTTTAAAAAGAGACTGGATGAGGCACTTGGTTAACCCAGCTACAAAAATATTAACACTGCTGCAGTACAAAGCTGAGCATGAATTGCAAGACCCACTCAGGATCCAAGTAAATATAAGCTAAGTGGAAGGATCATGGAAGATATCCTATTGTAAACGAGAGAAAAAATAAAGGCAATTATATCTATGTTAGGAGCAAACTAGATGACCCAGTGCAAAAATATTAACACTGCTGCAGTGCAGTGCTCAGCATGAATGCCAAGACCCTCTCAGGACCCAAGTAAATACTCTGTTGGCTGACCTGCTCAGAATCTGAAGCCAGAACAGCAGTACCAAGGAGAAGGTTTGAAGGTTTGAAGGTTTGAAGGTTTGAAGTGGCTTCTGCATGTCTGGGTAAGCTGCAGCCCCACTTCTAACTGCAGAAAATTATCTCCATCACAAGATATAATAGAAAGGTATTAATGAAGAGTTGACAGCAGGAAACATTTCAAGAGTCTTAAAAATGAAATCCTGAAAATCAGATAAATCCTGAAATATTCAGAACAAATTGAACTATGAGGCTCAGTTCTCACATGTGTGGTACCCACATGGGCTGCTTTGCCATGTTCATACTCATGTTCTGCATCAAGATTTTCTAAACTCCAAGCACAGTGCCTGTCTCCCACTCCCTCCCTGAACATAGAACCATAGAATTGCCTGTGATGGAAAACATCATTCAGATCATTAAGTCCTCATCTTACTGTACATGTGATGTTGCTGTTTACTCTTGTCTGCCACCCACTTGGCAGCACTCATGGCATAATAGGGCAGAAAAGTGATTGCACCACTGACCATGAGGGCTTTCTACCAGTTTTGAGTTCAAGGACAGCACACATGGCAGCTTCAGCCTGGAACCACGCTTTGTTCTCATTTTATGACTTTAGCAGAGTTCAGACAAGTGTGAGGCTTCATACACAATAAAGCCCCCAGATCTGTTCCATACAGTCTGCTCAGAACTGAAACTCTAAGTACAAGGTTTTTTAACAGTACTTGATAGGCCTTCAAATAAGCAGGAGTGAGCATAAATCTAGGGAAAGGTTTGGCCTCATTTTCAAGCAACTGAATATAGGATCCAGCCATAGCTACCCAGATGCAGAACAGACAACATAAAGAAGATTAAAATTGTCAAGTCGTTCCTGAATAAATGAGTGGCTGTGTATGAAGTGATTTGAAATGGATGATATTAGCATATAATCTTTGCCAATGTATGGCACTGAATATATGGTTATTACTTGAGCTCCTTAGTATCATTTCAAGACAAGATTTTCTCCAAAGCATTTCTGCTTGGCTTTGTGATATCATAACAACTTGTGGTCAAACAATGGAAAAGGTATTATGTAATCAAGAGAAAATTAATTTCCAAGTATGAAAACAAATATTTGTGGTGTGTGATGATGCATGCAGTTCCATCACACTGCAGTACAAGTAGAGCAAATCGAGGTGATGAAGAACAGATTACATTACAAAGCTTTCTGCAGGTTCACATAGCTTTTTTTTGGGGGGTGGGGGTTGGGGGGTGGACTTTCAATGGGTCTTGATTCCCATATGAATGCAGTCAGGCAACTGACTGCCTGGCAAGCATGCCAAATGTCACATTGCAAACCCTCTTTTTTATGTATAAATATCTCTTCTGTGTAATATAAAGATACTGTAGAAAGCTTTTCCCTTTATCTCTGCCTCATCAACTCCATTTTCAAATTTCAGCTGAAAAATGTATCTCCTCTTTGCCTGCCTACTCACCCACCCAAATTCTTCCTTCTCTGTACTTAGATTTTTTTTTTTTCTGGTTTATTTCCCCCCCCCACCCCCCCTGTAATTTATTTCTAAAAACTATTTAGAGATCTGAAAGGTGTTATATAAAATTAAACTGCAGTCAGTAAGACCCATCCAACAAAACAAATAATGAATGCCTAAGCCCTCCCTATATTAGGACTGCTTTCACAGATATCTGGATTAGTTCAGCAATCTGACATTGAGGTCTTCTTTTAATACCTCTTCATATGTCTTTCAGTATTTTCTCCTTTCTTCTTTTTCCCTCTGCCTTTTGCTGTTCCTGCAACACTGTAAGAGGAAATCAGGTCTATGTGGAGAAGTAGCACCATTGGTCTGGGCAAGGCAGTGGCAGAGCTGTGCGGGCTTGCTGCAGCACACAGATCAACAGCAGCAAAGCCAGCGGACTCCAGCAGGGCAATGCCTGACTCTGATCAGTGCACTGGCTGCCCAGCAAGGGCTGGAAAATAATGAAAGGGAGGAAACCAGCAATACTGCCTTAGAGGTGAAATGAAACATTAGCTCTCTTTTTGTAACACAGAATGCTATGGTAAAAATCTGCTTGATAACAGCCACAGCTGACCTTTACAAATGGGGCTTTTAGAAGTTGCCCTCTTTGGGTTCTTTATGTTTTTAGGCAGCAAGCCTTCATTGCTGGTCAAGCATGAACAAGTTTCCCCTGCCAACATTTCTTATTGGGCTACATACTTTCTCTTGCTTCCTATTAGAAACAGTATTTGCTCCGTATTAGAGACAGTATCTCCCCAAATCAGGGAGTTTCACAGTACTTACACATCCTGAGGAACAGATAACCCTGATCATGGACCTGACCCTCCTTCAGCAAAGTCCATCATAAGACCTTTGCTGACCTGGAGACTGGCTAAACCTTTCTCAGTGCTCCTAAGTCCAGCTTCAACCAACAAAGGACTTTTCAGTGGCGAGGCCAGTGAGAGCTGGAACAGTTCTTGTGGGATAAACTGAATTCCTGCTGATATCAGTGTGCAATATTAGCTTTGATGGCTGCTGCACAGTGCTTTTATATCATGATGTTAAGTGGCCAGAAGGTTGCTGTAGGAGCATTAAGGTATCTAACACAAGCTATAGCTTTTGATGCATGATCAGGTATTTTGCAAGCAATATATAATACTCACAGGAGTAGAGGGCAACAGGTGTTTACCAAAACAGAGAAAGGGCACTGAAGCAAATGTTCTGGAGTAGTGGGAAACTGTGCAACCACTTTAAATAAAGATGGCTTTTATTATATCTAATATTAAAGCTCAGGGGAAGGTGAATATGGTGCAGAGTTATTCATTAGGAAAATAAAGATAAGAGAACCTTCTTATTGCTGCTGTTCCATAAAGAGGACCAAGCTGATGAACATTTAGTGCTTTACTCTAAAAAAATTTATAGTTACCATTCTGTTATGTTAGAATAAAACTACATATGTGAGGAAAAATATTTCACATGAAAAATGTTTCTCTCAAAATTACTCCAACTATTGCTATGCCTACATAATTGTGAGCTAATTAAAGAAGAAACTGAGTTCCTAATGTCAATGGCTAACATTTGACTGTTGTTCTCTCTACATCCAAATTTTTCTGACTGCATTTTAACCTTCTGATTTTGAGCCTGGAAATTCTTTTGTCAATAGCTGAAGTGACATGAAAGTTTATAATGGACACAGTTGACTGAAAATCATTCTTTCTATTAATATCCTACAAGAATCCTGTTCAATACTACATTAGTATTTCTATACTCTACAGTGTTATTATGACACAGTTAGGAAAGGATGTAGATTAATTTGTCAAGTGTGAGGAAAGCAGAAGGAGAACTAAAGGACTGAAGTGTGACTTTCCCCCAAAGGTGTTTTAAAAATGGCATCTGATTTGCTATACCTCATTCCTCATACCTGAAGAGATGTTTCAATCAGGAGTTACAGACCCTCTCTGAATTTACCCAGTACACTACTTGAAATTTAACTTTCCTCCTTGAACACTCTTCAATTTTTTTGGAGGATGAATATTGTTTGATCTGAAGATTTCTTAGTGTTCCCAGTGCTAATAGTTTTCAAGGTCTTGTCAAGAGCCACTTAAATTGCAGACATGTTTATTGAGCCCTTCCTTGCAAAGGAAAGAGTTAGGTCATAGGAACCTTCCCACCTTCTTCAGCAATAAACACTGGTCTGTACTATCCCATTTAGATTCCCTCTAATGGCTTTGCCCTCCTGGTGCATCCTTCCTTTTATACATTGTGATCACCACTTTGCCCTACAGACTCCCTGGGAGGTTTTATTCTCCTCCTAGGTTTGAAGGACTTCATATTAATTTTGATTCTTTCACTATTCCTGTATCTCTTGTTCTTCTTACTGCATTTACATATCTGTCAAAATTTAGAAGTGTAAGGATTTAACTGCTCCTGCAGGCAACCTTCTTTTTAACAATTTCCCTTAATTTCACCAGTTCCCAGTCACAGTATCACAGAATCACAGAATGTTAGAGGTTGGAAGGGACCTCCAGAGATCATCGAGTCCAGGACCCCCGCCAAACCAGGATCATTTAGGGTAGTCCTCGCTGGAACACATGCAAGTGGGGTTTGAAAGTCTGCAGGGAAGGAGAGTCCACAACCTCTCTGGGCAGCTTGTTTCAGTGCTCTGTCACCCTCAGTGTAAAGAAGTTTTTCCTCATGTTGAGGTGAAATCTTCTTTGTTCAAGTTTGTATCCATTGTTCAATGACTTATTACCGCACAGCACTGAAGAGATTGGCCCCATCCACTTGACGTCCCCCCCTCAGATATTGATAGACATTGATCAGATCCCCTCTCAGTCTTCTCTTGTCAAGACCAAACAGCCCCAGGGTTCTCAGTCTCTCTTCATAGGGGAGATCCTCAAGTCCCCTAATCATCCTCATGGCTCTTCATTGGATTCTCTCCACCAGGTCTCTGTCTCTCTTGTACTGTGGAGCCCAAAACTGGACACAATATTCCATGTGTGGTCTCAGCAGGGCAGAGTAGAGGGGGAGAAGAACCTCCCTAGCCCTGCTGGACACTTTTCTTGATGCACACCAGGATAGCATTGGCACTCTTGGCCACAAGGGCACATTGCTGTCCCATGGAGAACTTGCTGTCCACTAGGACTCCAAAGTCTTTCTCCATGGAGCTGATTTCTAGCAGGGTAACACGTAACCAGTACTGATGCCTGGTGTTGTTCCTTCCCAGATGCAGGACCCTGCATTTGTCCTTATTGAACCTCATGAGTGTCTTTATTTTGAAGCATGAGTGTCTTTATTTTGAAGCTTAACATTCCAATTTAGTAGACTGTTTCCCTCATTATTATTGTAGGTATTTCCATTTCCTAGTTCCCAATGCTCAGTTCTAGAGAGCTGTTTTTTTGCCAGGAGCACTTTGAAACAGAACCTGTGCATTAGTCACACCCCAGACCAGGGCTGCATTTCATGCTGCAGGCTCCCTAATCAACTGTTTCTCTACTTCTTGCAGGAGCCACTGATGGTATCTAAAAATTCTCTACTTCACATCCGGACATGACACTTGTCTAGCCTGCCTGAGAGTAAGTAAAGTCTCTTGTTACAGTTGTATTTCCTGCTTCTGTCTCTTTTTCAACGCATATCAGTCGATGTAGCTCTCCTAGTTGAGTCACTGATAGTATAGATCCAATAGTATATTCTTATTGATGGGACTGAAACACCAGTTTATATGTAACCTTCCCTCTGGGCCACTTCCAGTGAAGTTTTATCTTGCAGGATATGTGCAAATCAAGAGTAAGCAATTATTTATTAGCTAGTGCACATAATAGGGAAAGAAAGACTAATGGGCTACTCTAGGCTGACCATTAATAGGCTCTCCCCTACTTCAGTGAAGTAGCAATAAAGCCTTTCCTGGCCTGACTATTTTCAGTCAGAAGGGAAGAGTTACCCTTAGTACTTGTGTTTCATATCCATACTGTTTTGTTGCTGGGTTTGGAGTCTCTGTTTAACAGAATAGAATAGAATTAACCAGATTGGAAAAGACATGCAAGACCATCGCCAACAGTATCTCATCAACTAAACCATGACACCAAGTGCCCCATCAAGTCTCTTCCTAAACATCTCCAGGGATGGTGACTCCACCACCTCCCTGGGCAGCACATTCCAATGGCCAATCTCTCTTTCTATGGAGAACTTCTTCCTAACATCCAGCCTAAACTTCCCTTGGTGCAGCTTGAGACTATCTTCTTGTTCTGGTGCTGGCCACCTGGGAGAAGAGACCAGCCCTCACCTGGATACAACCTCCTTTCAGGTAGTTGTAGACAGCAAGAAGGTCTCCTCTGAGCCTCCTCTTCTCCAGGCTAAGCAACCTCATCTCCCTCAGCCTCTCCTCACAGGGCTGTGCTCCAAACCCCTCCCCAGCAAGTCAACATCTTTCCTAAACTAAGGGGCCCAGAACTGGACTCAGCTGCTGGAGGGCAGCTGGGAAGTTGCTCAGCTGTATAGGAGCAGAGCAGACTTTTGGGAAGAGCTGGCACAAGTCCTGCTGAGGGCACTGCCTCATCATTACCTTCAGAATAGGTCTCGCAGTCCCCAGCAGAGCAGCCCCTTTCAGCTGCCCCTGACAGGACAGTATCCAGCAGTAGGATCTACTTGCATGCAGTTCTTGAACACATGGGGGGGAAAAATCTTCCCAAACTCTTCTCCACACTTGCAGCCTGCTCCATGATTGCACTATAGCAAAGCTGACCACCAGCACAGGCAGCCAAACCTTCAAGGGGTGGGGGAGGAAGTGTGGACCCAATTAGTGCATTCAGAAACTGGAGATGTGGTTAAGTGTTATTTTCATTTCCTTCTTTCTTTCACAGTCTTTTCTGGTGATCTTGCATTCTTAGATGTGCTCAATTTAAATTCATGAAGCATTACACCTCCAGCTGCCTTTCCAATTTCTCTCCTTGACTTGGCTTTTCTCATTCCAGCCACCTTACCTTTGTATTGTGTTTATTGATATGACTAGGGGAAAGGACATACATCTCCTGTTTGCTACATATTTACCAACAGCTTAGCTGCATTTGTCTGACTGTAGAAGATCAGTCTGCTCCTCAGTTCTTTCCCTTTTCTATTCCATTTCTAATCTCCTGTCTCTCTCACCCTCAAAACATAATTATTTCTCACTGTCATCACCACCAGACAAGGGATCAAATGTTGATTATTCTTTGAATAGATGTGTCTATCTGATCTTCCTCTGGGGTGAACTATCCTTTCCCCCTCCCCCCCATTCATACCAAGTTCCCTCCTTGACTTTCTATCATGTGTCATAAATTCAAGGCTTTTATTCTTGACTTCCAGGTTACCACACAATCACCTCTGTCTCCAGATCAGCTTTCACATGTTTTGCATTTTTCTCTCCTGCTCCTTTTTGCAGCTGGTTTCCTTTCCCTTCTGTGTTTTGCACTGTGCCTCTCCTAGGCTGCTCCATTTTTCCTCATCTGTCATGAGTGACACCAGGCATTGCTTGTGATGGGCTGGGGTAGGATATACCCTGCTCTTCATCAACTCACAGAGCTTCACTCAGTGCCCAACCACAGGCTGTCACCACCATGGGCACTTGCAGCCTGCTCCAAACACCAGTTTCTCCACATGCCTCCAACTCTCAAAAACATCATCTGGAGGTTTGCCACCACACTGCTAGACTGCTCTTATAACTTGGCTGCTCTACTACCTGACAGGATTAACCAAAACTCACATGCTAATGCTATTGCCAACTAAGCCAAGCCCATGCCAGCTGCATGTTAACTTATTTCACGGAAGACTTGGAGAAATCTCTCCATTTTAGCTTTGGCATCTTTGGAAATGTCAGTTTCTTTTCTTTCAATTATACTGGGAGTACTCAACAGTTTGCCCAGGGAGGTGGTGGAAGCCTCATCCCTGGAGGTTTTGAAGGCCAGGCTGGATGCGGCTCTGAGCAACCTGAAGTAGTGTGAGGTCTCCCTGCCCATGGCAGGGGGGTTGGAACTAGATGACCCCTGAGGTCCCTTCCAACCCTGACAATTCTGTGATTCTATGATCTTTTTTAAAGAAGAATTTTTCATTCAAAACTCACCTATGCATAGATGTAACTCTATACATTTGTGTGCACACACACACATAAAATAAAAGCTGTGTGCACCCCCCCTTTACAGATGGAGCGCTTGCAAAAGGAATACCAGAACAAGTTGCCACTCCATTCCCATGAGCTTGCTCAAGCAGTGAGCTATAACAGCATTAGAGTGTAAAACACCACAGCCACAGAAGCAATGTCTTCTATTTTAATGTCAGTGATTTGTAGTTAAACAAACCTTTTTCCTTTGTGTGACTGTGGGGCTGATACCAAATAATTTATTGGCTGTGTGCTAGCAATCATCCTGAGGTCCTTGTCAAATGCTGTAATGAGTTCCTCTCTGCTCAGCACTTGGTTTTGGGTAATGGGGCCGCTGCCAAGTTCTAAAATTTGATTTAAAGCTTTTAGCTAATTGTGCTTCTTTTCTATTAGTTTCATTTAACAAATTTGTTGCCGTGAAACTGCGGTTTATGACCTTGTTTTTCTTCTAAAGCAGAATAAATGGCTAGAAAAAATTTCACAGCAGGGTAGCAATAATTGCAGCAGCAGAGCTCACGAGCTGCAAAATATTAAAACCCCCTTTGTCCAGGTAATGCTTGCAGTCCAAACACACACACAAACTGCTGAGATTGTGCCCACATCTCTGCTGAAACTTAATTGCAGAGGAATCTTGAGGAGACATGTTTTTATTTATTTAAATTCCAATGATCCTATGAAACAGAATCACAGAATCACCAAGGTTGGAAGAGATCTCCAAGATCATCAAGTCCAACCTGTCACCACAGACCCCATGACTAAACCATGGCACCAAGTGCCACATCCAATCCCCTCTTGAACACCTCCAGGGATGGTGACTCCACCACCTCCCTGGGCAGGACATTCCAATGGCAAATGACTCTCTCAGTGAAGAACTTTCTCCTCACCTCGAGCCTGAACTTCCCCTGGTGCAGCTTGAGACTGTGTCCTCTTGTTCTGGTGCTGGCTGCCAGAGAGAAGAGACCAACCCCCTCCTGGCTACAACCACCCTTCAGGTAGTTTTAGAGAGCAGTAAGGTCTCCGCTAAGCCTCCTCTTCTCCAGGCTAAACAATCCCAGCTCCCTAAGCCTCTCCTCACAGCGCTGTGCTCAAGGCCTCTCCCCAGCCTCCTTGCCCTTCTCTGGATACGTTCAAGTGTCTCAATGTCCTTCTTAAACTGAGGAGCCCAGAACTGGACACAGTACTGAAGATGTGGGCTAACCAGTGCAGAGTACAGGGGCAGAATGACTTCCCTGCTCCTGCTGGCCACACTATTTTTGATGCAGGCCAGGATGCCATTGGCCTTCTTGACCACCTGGCCACACTGCTGGCTCATGTTTAAGCGGCTGTCAATCAGCACCCCCAGGTCCCTCTCTGTTTGGCAGCTCTCCAGCCACTCCAATCCCAGCCTGTAGCTCTGCATGGGGTGGTTGTGACATTCAGTTTATACAATATGATGATATTGACACATATTTGCTTGGACTGATAATCTTTTCTGATCAATTCATGCTGGTGAATTACTTGCTTCAAAATAAGAATTCACAGTGGAAAGGGTGACCTCAAAGATGAGAAATCTAAGGGGCAGAATACAGAATTACACAGAATTAACCAGGTTGGAAAAGACCTTCCAGATCAAGTGTGAGGTGTCTAGTGTGGGGTGTTCCTGCCCGTGGCAGTGGGGTTGGAACTAGATGATCCTTGTGGTCCCTTCCAACCCTGACTGATTCTATGATCCTATGATTCTAAGATCAAGTCCAACCTATCACCCAACACCATCTAATCAGCTATACCATGGTATTAAGTGCCTCATCCAGTCTTTTTTTGAACACTTCAAGTGATGGGACATGAGAGTAGAATTAAAGGTCAGGATCAGGTTAGTTTCTTGGGGACTCCTGGGACCATCACGACACAATATTTTGCCGGTTTCTGTACTGCATGTGAAACGAATCTGCTGTTGCTGGAGATGTGATGGAGAGTCCTTTTTGCAACTGAGGAAGCTGCAGCGTGATGGGCAGATTGTCAGTGGGGTGGGTTAAAATGGGCCTTGCAGCTGATGTTTGAAGGCAGGTCTGAGCCAAGCCTTTATTGCTGCTGAGTGGTTTGTGTTGCTGGTACCCCATTCTGTACACTTCATAAATCATACTGCCATCAGCATAGCCTCAGTTTCTTGCAGCTATGATTATAATCTAAATTTAGGTGAACTTTGCTCATTTTCTGCTCAGTGTATGTCCATTACTTCCATGGTAATTGCTATTCAGCATTGCACTTGGAACATTTATTTTTTTTCCCAATGTAAATTGTGCTTAAAATGTATTAGTGTGCCTGGGAAATGGTTACAAGTTAAGGTAATGAATTAAATGTTGATTAAGCCTTAATACATGATAGATTGTACAGAAGTTCATTTTTCCCTGCAGTGAAAGAGAGTTGAAAATATTTGGGTATTTGTTTGTTTGTTTGCTTTGGTTTTGTTTCATTTTGATTTTTTTTTTGTTGTTGTTGCTGCTGCTGTTGTTGGTGGGTTTGTTTGTTTGGGTTTTTTTTCCCCAAGCCTTATGGTGAAACTTACAGAGCAGCTAGACACTCAGCTAATGCTTCAAATGAAAGACCAGGAATGGCAGAATTTCATAGAATCATAGAGAAGTCTGGGTTGGAAGCGACATCTAAAAGTCATCTAGTGTAACCCCCTCTGCAGTAAGCAGGGACGTCCTCAACTAGATCAGGTCTGTCAAGCCTCACCTTGAATATCTCCAGGGATGGGGCCCCAACCACTTCCCCTGGAATCCTGTTTCCGTGTTGCACTACCCTCATACTAAAGAACTTGTTGCTAACATCCAATATAAATCTGCTCTTTAGTTTGAAGCCATTGCCCCTTGTCCTGTCACTGCAGGCCTTTGTAAACAGTTTCTCTCCATCCTTCTTGTAGCTCCCTTCTGATACTGGAAAGCTATTAGGTATCACAGTATCACAGTATAACTAAGGTTGGAAGAGACCTCGAGGATCATCGAGTCCAACCCATCACCACAGACCTCATGACTAGACCATGGCACCAAGTGCCACATCCAATCTCCTCTTGAACACCTCCAGGGATGGTGACTACACCACCTCCCTGGGCAGCACATTCCAATGACAAACGACTCACTCAGTGAAGAACTTTCTCCTCACCTCGAGTCTAAACCTCCCCTGGTGCAGCTTGAGACTGTGTCCCCTTGTTCTGGTGCTGATTGCCTGGGAGAACAGACCAACCCCTTCCAGGCTAGAACCACCTTTCAGGTAGTTGTAGAGGGCAATGAGGTCACCCCTGAGCTTCCTCTTCTCCAGGTCTCCCTGGAGCCTCCTCTTCTCCAAGATGAACAACCCCAGCTTCCTCAGCCTGTCCACGTAGCAGATGTGCTCCAACTCCCTTATCATTTTTGTGGCCCTCCTCTGGTCCCTCTACATCAGGTCCATGTCCTTCCTGTGTTGAGGGCTTCAGAGCTGGCTGCAGTACTCCAGGTGAGGTCTCACCAGAGCAGAATAAATTGGCAGAATCTCCTCTCTGGATCTGCTGGTATGCATCCATCAATTTCATGTTTGGAACTGATGTAACGCAACCTGCACAGAACTCATTTTCCAATGCTTTTCACAGCTAAGAGGAAAAGGTTGTATGATAGACTGAATCCCAAAGCTTTTATATCTCTTCTGCAGCTAGCTGGTATCTCTTGCTGTAGTGCAAAAAGGTGCTGTGTGATTTAACGTGCTTGTGTTAAACTTGTGCCTTTCCATCACTTACTTCAACTGACAGTGTGTTTTCACATATTCAGCTTTTAATGTCTTCCCTGAAATCAGATCATTGATTTTGGCACATCCTTTTCTACTTTCCACTCACCAGGTTTTAAACAAGTGGGAATGTGACTTAGATGTTAAAGGCTTCCTATCGTAACTGTCATATGCACTTTGAGAGCTTCTCTGTCAGGTTTGTGGCATCTTGCTTTTAGTCCTGTATTTGCAGGCAGTCCCCACAAGGCAGAAACCATATCATAGACATCCAGCACAAAAAAGAGAGGGCTGGTCTCATGGAAATATGTTTCAGGCAGAACATAGCTTTTATGAACAATAATAAATTATCTGCACCATAATCTTCCTTTACCAGTTTAAAATGTTTGTAACTGCCAGCTGTTCCACATTACTCACAAGCCATATGAGGAGCAGCTGAGGGAGCTGGGGGTGTTTAGCCTGGAGAAGAGGAGGCTCAGGGGAGACCTTCTTGCTCTCTACAACTACCTGAAGGGAGGTTGTAGCCAGGTGGAAGTTGCTCTCTTCTCCCAGGCAACCACTGACAGAACAAGAGGACACAGTCTCAAGCTGCACCAGGGGAGTTTTAGGTTGAATGTTAGGATGAAATTCTTCACAGAAAGAGAGATTTGCCATTGGAATGGGCTGCCCAGGGAGGTGGTGGAGTCACCATCACTGGAGGTGTTTAAAAAGAGACTGGATGAAGCACTTATTACTGTGGTTTAGTTGATTAGATGGTGTTGGGTAATAGGATGGACTTGATGACTTTGAAGATCTTTTCCAACCTGGTTAATTCTGTATTCTGTACTCCCTTGGCCATATGAGATGTATGAAATATGCTCAGATTCAGGGGGGGCTAAACAAGTTTGGAGTTCTGTAACTTGCACTTTTTCTGGTCCTTCTTAGAAAATGGCACTGTTGGGTTGACATTCATATGTCACTAAACTCTACAGGTTCTTATTTCAGTGATTTCTTTTAGTCACTTTTAAAGCAGGATTTTTTGTGGGGGGTTTTTGGGATCTCTGTTATACTAATTATAAGTTTTAACTGAATACATACTTAAATCACAGCCAGTTCTACTGAATGCCACTGACTGAACTTAGATAATTTGCATCATGAAGCAGTAGTTGGGAAGAAAAGAAACCATCACAAAAGATTTGACCTGAAGCAGGACATTACTGTTTGCTTTTGGCTTTAGCAAATATTTGTTCTGAGGTGTTTGATATTCTCCAACAATAGCAGCTAGTTGTTAAGATCCCCAGACCTCCATGGTTAAAAATGACTATGCTTGCTGCTGTAAGGTAAGATTTAACAGTCTTAGTCACTTCATTAAATGGAGACTAGTCAGATTAGGAGAAAGAGTTGGCACATTTATAGAAAGGGAGAAAATGCACCATTAAAAAGCCATTCTCATCCATCAGCTTTTACTGCTGCCCACTCTGGCATTCATACACATGCATGTTTGATTTCAGTCATTCCTTTGGCTAACACAGCCTCTTTCCTCCCCCAGCTAAACCAAGATGCATTTTTACACTCCAGGAGTCACAAAATAGGAACAATTCTGATATCACATCAAAAGTTAATGCACAATTATTATGCTGTCTTTCATAGAAGTGTTAACAGGCTAAAGGTAATGAATAAGTGGAATTCTTTAGACTCTTTTGCTCAAGTTTTGGTATAACATCTCAAGGGACTGAATTGCTGCTGGAGTTTACTAAAGGTGAAGAGTTTAGAGGTCTCCTATCCCAAAGTGCTTCACTATTATCAGGTCTATCAAGACATAACAGTTATCTATTTTGTGCTGATATTATGTCTGACCTATTGTCCCTGTAGATATAAGCCAGTGGAACACTCCTCTCCATTCCCAGTTAGCATTAGAGGTGAAGATGAGAAATTTGGACTTCAAAAGGCGGAAAGAGGAGATAAGTTATAACAGCTACAGCTGTCAGCCAAGAAGGAAAGCAAGCACTGAAAAGAAATAAACCCCTGGATATTCTTGTTAGGAAGAAAATGGTAAGTTTTGACACTGTCCCCCACAGCAAACTCCTGGCCAAGCTGTCAGCCCATGGCTTGGATGGGAGCACACTGCGATGGGTTAGGAACTGGCTGGAGGGCCGAGCCCAGAGAGTGGTGGTGAATGGTGCCACATCCAGCTGGCAGCCAGTCACTAGTGGTGTGCCCCAGGGATCAGTGCTGGGCCCCATGCTCTTTAACATCTTTATTGATGATCTGGATGAGGGCATTGAGTCCATCATCAGTAGATTTGCTGACAACACCAAGCTGGGGTCAGGAGTTGATCTGCTGGAGGGTAGAGAGGTTTTGCAGAGGGACCTTGACAGGCTGGACAGATGGGCAGAGTCCAAGGGCAGGAGATTTAACACATCCAAGTGCCGGGTTCTGCACATTGGCCACAACAACCCCATGCAGAGCTACAGGCTGGGGTCAGAGTGGCTGGAGAGTGGCCAGGCAGAGAGGGACCTAGGGGTGCTGGTCGATGGTGGGCTGAACATGAGCCTGAAGTGTGCCCAGGCATCAGGAACAGTATGGCCAGCAGGAGCAGGGAGGTCATTCTGCCCCTGTACACTGCACTGGTTAGGCTGCACCATGAGTACTGTGTCCAGTTCTGGGCCACTCGGTTTAGGAAGGATGTTGACTTGCTGGAGCATGTCCAGAGAAGGGCAACAAAGTTAGTGAGAACACAAGCCCTATGAGGAGGGGCTGAGGGAGCTGGGGTTGCTTAGCCTGGAGAAGAGGAGACTCAGGGGTGACCTTATTGTTCTCTACAACTACCTTAAGGCAGGTTGTAGACAGGAAGAGATTGGTGTCTTCTACTAGGCAGCCAGCACCAGAACAAGAGGACAGAGTCTCAGGTTGCACCAGGGGAGGTTTAGGCTGGAGGTTAGGAGGAAGTTCTACACACAGAGAGTGATTGCCCATTGGAATGGGCTGCTCGAGGAGGTGGTGGAGTCACCATCATTGGAGGTGTTTAGGAGAAGACTGGATAGGGTGCTTGGTTGCATGGTTTAGTTGATTAGGTGGTGTTGGATGATAGGTTGAACACAATGATCTTGAAGGTCTCTTCCAACCTGGTTTATTCTATTCTATTCTGTTAGCTGAATGAGGGGGAAAAAAAGATCCTTTTAATACCTCTGCCGTAAGTGGATTAAACACAGTGAATGCCTCAACCACCTCTCCTGGCAACCTCTTTCAGTGATCCACCACACTCATAAGAACTTGTTCATAACATCCAATCTACATCTCCTCTTCTCCAATTTGAAGCCATTACCCCTCATCCTGTCACTGCAGGCCTTTGTAAATAGTCTCTCTCCATCCTTCAGGCCCCCTTAACGTACTGGAAAGCTGCTATCCGGAAGGCTGCTATCCAGACTCCCTGGAGCCTCCTCTTCTCCAGGCTGAGCAGCCCTATCTCCCTCCACCTATCCTCATATCCTTCTAGGTGAGGGCTACTCTCTGAAATTATGTACCTAGCTGTTCAGAGATTACACAAGTTAAGCAAAACAGACTGATGAGAGATTCATCTGTTTTCAAAAGCAGAAAACACATACATTGCTTCTTTTGTTACACTCATCATATCACTGGGGTGGACATTGTCTCTACTGTGCTTCACTCAGTCAATTACCTGATCATAATTATAGATTTTGTTGAGCACTGGTATGATTCAGTCTCTTTCAAGAGGAAAATGAAGCATCTTGAATGGTTTTAGCATCACCAGAAACCGCTCTCAGTTATTTCTTGAAGATTTTTTTGCTGGGTTCTTTTCTCCTGTGTAGGACTTTGGCTAATTTAGCTGTTACCTTGGCAACTATTTGGCCATTTATATTGCAAACACTGTTTGTAAGCTACAAAGGGATTTAGGAGGAGAAAAGGGAAAGATTAAATGGCAATAAAAAAATAAATAACCTTGTGCTCTTCAGCCTTTCTATTCCTGCAGTCCCTCAACACTTCATGAAAGAAAGCCTTGGGGATGCTACCAGAGGTTGAATTTCTTGTACGTAGAGTGGAAGAGGATGGGGAAAGGAATAAGTGTCTGTGCAGATTCATTTCTGTGAATAAAAAATACTGAAGCCATTGGGAGACCTTATTGCTGTCTACAACTACCTGAAGGGTGGTTGTAGCCAGGAAGGGGTTGGTCTCTTCTCCCAGGCAACCAGCACCAGAACAAGAGGACACAGTCTCAAGCTGCACCAGGGGAAGTTTAGGCTGGAGGTGAGGAGAAAGTTCTTCCCAGAGAGAGTTGTTAGGCAGTGGAATGTGCTGCCCAGGGAGGTGGTGGAGTCACCGTCCCTGGAGGTGTTCAAGAGGGGATTGGATGTGGCACTTGGTGCCATGGTTTAGTAGTCATGAGGTCTTGGGTAACAGGTTGGACTTGATGATCTTTGAGGTCTTTTCCAACCTTATTGATTCTATGATTCTAGGATTCTAAAGACTCCCTAAAACCAATTTAAAATTAATATAAAGAAATAATACATCAGTGATTGAAAACCAGTATTAGAGCTCAGATTAAAACTTCTAAAACTTGCTAAAGACTTGCTTGTTGTGCAGTGTACTCAGATATGAATTTATCACACTCTTTCAGGTACTGAAAAGTCATACCTCTGCACTGGCAGCTTTTAAGCAAGTTGGCAGAGCTGGTGCTGATCCCTCTGGCACTAGAGCTAGGCAGCTTCCAGCAATTTCCTCATTTAAAGCCAAGATTCAGTGAGTCTCTCAATCCCATGTTGCTCTCAGACTATAAATCAAACCACAGTAGAAAATCCAAACAAGATTTGCAAACAAACATTTGCAAGCTGAAAGGCTACTACAATCAAACCCATAATTATTTATGGATCCCAGATAACTGTATTTTGCTGTTTGACATATGCTTTAGGAATGCATCATTGCAGTGGCCTTTGCTCTCCCAGCACAGTATCACAGTACATTAGAGGTTGGAAGGGACCTCCAGAGGTCATCTAGTCCAACCCCCCTCCAAAGCAGGATCACCCAGGCTAGTCTGCACAGGCATGCATCCAGGTGGGTCTTGAAAGTCTCCAGAGAAGGAGTAGTAAAACACTAGTTTCTATTTCTTATCAGTACACAACTAGATTATCAGTATTCCTGCAGAAATGTATCTCAAGTAATTTGGAAATCCTCAAATTACCCTGAAGAAAAAGAAGAAAAGACCATTTATGTCCAGCTATGAGGGATATATTCATTCCACAGTGTACACAGGTAGCCTTGAAGTCTGATTTAGCAGATTAAAGATCAGAAAAATCAGGAACATTTATAGCAAAAAGCTACTCTGTATGAACTTACAGTAACTTGGTTTCAACATAAAAGATCAATATTAAACTGACACAATATTTTCAGCACAATAGCATCACAGATGCTACAATAAGAGCAGCTGATTCTTAGACAAACTGTGTGGGTGAAGAAACAATTACAGGAGAAGAAAAAAAACACAATGAAAAAAAAAATACAAGGAGGAATTAGGAAGGAAACTAAATACAGCAGCAAAGAATCTGAAGAAAATGCTAAAAGCAATGAGAGTGAACTACTTAATCAATTCCCATTTCTAAGTAGGGGGTTCACTACCTCATGAGGTTCAACAAGAACAAATGCAGGGTTTTGCAGCTGGACAGGAACAGTCTTCATTATCAAAACAGACTAGGAGATGAGGTGTTAGAAAGCAGCCCTGTGGAAAAGGATTTGGGGGTGCTGATGGATGAGAAGCTGGACATGAGCAGGCAATGTGTTTGCAGCTCAGAAGGCCAATGGCATCCTGGGCTGCATCAAAAGATGTGTTGCTAACAAATCCATTTTGCTCTGCTCTGGTGAGACTTCACTGGGAGTGCTGTGTCCAGCTCTGAAGCCCTCAACACAGGAAGGACATGGACCTGATGAAAAGGGTCCAGAGGAGGGCCACAAAAATGACCAGGGGGTTGGATCACCTCTGCTACGAAAACAGGCTGAGGGAACTGCGGCTGTTCAGCCTGGAGAAGAGGAGGATGCTCTGGAGAGACCTAATAGCAGCCTTCCAGTACTTGAAGGAGCCTACAAGAAAGATGGAGAGAGACTGTTCACAAAAGCCTGCAGTGATAGGACAAGGGACAATGGCTTCAAACTAGAGAAGAGCAGATTTAGATTGGATGTGAGGAACAATTTGTTTAACATGAGGGTAATTGAACAGGTTTCCAGGGGAGGTGGATGGGTGGATATAAAAAGTTATGCTTGACAGGGCTCTGGGCAACTTAATCTAGTTGAGGATGTCCCTGCTGACTGCAGAGGGGGGTTGGACTGGATGACCTTTGGAGGTCCCTTCCAACTCAGACCATTCTATGATTCCGTGATTCTAAATACTAGTGTCTGTGAAGCATAAACAAAGAAAAACCCTCACAGTGGTAACCAAAAGAAGAAAGAGTATAATAAGTTGTTTCCAAGAGCTATTTGTAGAGTAGAATCAAAGAAACTATTGAGTTGCAATGGACATTCACAATTCTGTAGAACAGTTCCTCCCACCACAAAGAAACTGTACCTCTGGAAAGAGATAGAAATCAGTTAAATCTGTTGGTAAATACAAGCCAACAGGAAATTTTTGGTGATGACAACACCACTGAAATATTTCATCTTTTCAGTGAAATGTGGAACTAACAAATGATCTCTCGAAGATCTCTTTATGGGCTAAAGAGAAAAGAACACTAATTTCAGTGGCTGATTTAAGCGAGACTCTTTATTACTTTGGGTGATAGCCAGGTTATCATAGCAGCGCATGAACCAGGAGAAGATGGCAACAGGTTAAAGAGAAGAAGTCGAGATTTTGACCTGAAAGGCCACACTTTCATCAGGTTTTTCAACAGAAGCACAGATGTCAAAAAGGTCAACAGATCAAAACAGCCGCTAACACTTCTTTAATATGTAGCTTTTAGGTTTTAATGAAGCATTTGTCATTCCATACTGTAATTCCCACAGAAACATCTTGAAGTGTAAACGTCTACCGACAGAAATAATTAGCTTTGAAAAGGTTTCACATTATGATTAAGGTCAAACCGCACAAGTCGTTAGTCTCAGAAAATTCATGTCAGCGAGAATTCATTCTTTTGCATCGGCCTGCACTGCCCTTGATTGCAGTGTGATGAAAAGTAAAACACTCAGGCAACACAGATACTGCCTGATTTAAGAGTGGGTCCAGCGGATCGAGGGAGGTTCACCTCCCCCTCTACTCTGGAGAAGAGGAGGCTCAGGGGAGACCTTATTGCTGTCTACAACTACCTGAAAGGAGGGAGTAGACACGTGGGGGTTGGTCTCTTCTCCCAGGCAACCAGCACCAGAACCAGAGGACACAGTCTTAAGCTGCACCAGGGGACGTTTAGGCTTGAGGTGAGGAGAAAGTTCTTCATAGAAAGAGTGATTTGCCATTGGAATGTGCTGCCCAGAGAGGTGGTGGAGTCACTCTCCCTGAAGGTGCTCAAAAAAGGCTTGGATGTGGCACTTGAAGCCATGGTTTGTTGTCATGAGCTGTTAGGTATTAGGTAATAGGTTGGACTTGATGATCTCTCAGGTCTTTTCCAACCTGGTTGATTTTGTGATTCTGTGATTGGATGATACAGAAAGAAATCAGTTTTCTTATATGCAAAACAATGCTGGTTGTTGCTTTTAGTAGGTGTTGTGAGTATATTTGTTGTAGTTTTGTGCAGTTTTGAGATGTTTTGCCTCAGACAGTCACATTTCTTTTGTATGCCAGTGGTAACTAACTGCTGTTGGCTCTCTCCAAACCATTGGTCAGCAGTAAGAGCTACTCCAGGTGTTTCTAGGACAAATGTACAACCCCCTGTTAGACAGAGATGGTGTAATGGGTATTAAAAGGTATTGGGTACAAGTTACTCCTGGGGGATTCCCATTGGACTCCAGCAGAAAATATGTCACCATGAGAACAGCTGGACATTGGAATCATCTCCCAGGGGAAGCATTGGAGTCCCCTACAATGGACAATTTGAAGACTCAGCTTGACAGAGTGCTAGGCTGTCTCATTTCAACACTATGGCCCAGAAAGTTTGGACCAGATGATCTTTGGGGTTCCCTTCCAACCTGGCATTCTATGATACTACAAACATAACAAAAGTCGCATGATTATCATGTCAGCTGGACTGCATAAGTAACTTTGAATCTGTGGCGTGGTTCTTCATGCACTATCGTATCAGATCCAGAATTTACTGTCACTGACTTGCAAAACTATGCCTTTTCATTGATCCTGCAAGCCTTTTTATTGCACCAGAGTGCAAGCAACTTCATGTTCTCTTCACAATACCTTTTATCATTCCTTGCACACCACACACTTCCAATTTGTAACTTCTTCCCAGATGTTCAAGCCTTTTAATCATTAAAGGCATGCATCCAGCAAGCCTTTAAAGCAAATTCACATCTTTAGACATGTATTTAGTTCTATCAAATCAATACTTCAAAGTAATCTTTAAATGAAGCTCAGACCCTAAGGGGTATTTTT
The DNA here is from genome assembly GCF_014839835.1 of Dryobates pubescens. Taxonomy (NCBI): domain Eukaryota; kingdom Metazoa; phylum Chordata; class Aves; order Piciformes; family Picidae; genus Dryobates; species Dryobates pubescens. Next base: position 132,380,237 of record NC_071657.1, read on the forward strand.
GAACCCGAGCTACAAATCCTGCCAGAAATTCATTTCTTGCATGCAGACTTTGTTCCATTGTGTTTCAAGATTTTACCAGACTAATACACATCTAAGCCGCACAGCGTGCACTCAGCTGACAACCAGAATCACCTAACATGCCCCCCCTGTCATTTATGCACTAGAAATGCTCACATGCATTGGGAGAGCAGTAAGTTTCTTAGGTCAGGAGACTTGCTTTCTGTTCAAATACCATTAGTACACATTTTGAGGGGGGGAAAATCCACAAACAAACAAAACCCAACAAGCCAAACCCAACCAGATAGGTTGAAACAGCTTGGAAGAGATAGCTTTGCAAAATGCTGTGCATATTTCAGATGGAGAATGAGCACAGACATCATATGATCATCCATATGGTTTGGTTTTCCTTTTTTTTTTTTCCTGGGCTGACAGACAAAAATTAACTGTTTCTGGGTTTAGATCACTGGGATTTAGGAGTTTTTGCTTATGGAACACAAATATGAAACCACACTCTGAAGAAATCCAGACAAAGAAGCTGTGTCTAGTTGTAAAAGAAACTTTTTTCTGGTCAAAAAGTTAAAACTTTTAATTAACTTGAGTGTCATCAGCAACAGTTTTGTTCTGATTAACAGCCACCTAAACATGAGCCAGCAGTGTGCCCAGGTGGCCAAGAAGGCCAACGGCATCCTGGCCTGCATCAAGAATAGTGTGGCCAGCAGGAGCAGGGAAGTCATTCTGCCCCTGTATTCTGCACTGGTTAGGCCACACCTTGAGTACTCTGTCCAGTTCTGGGCTCCTCAATTAAAGAAGGACATTGAGATACTTGAACATGTCCAGAAAAGGGCAACAAGGCTGGTGGGAGGTCTGGAGCACAAACCCTATGAGGAGAGGCTGAGGGAGTTGTTTAGCCTGGAGGAAAGGAGGCTCAGGGGAGACCTTATTGCTGTCTACAACTACCTGAAAGGAGGTTGTAGACATGAGGGGGTTGGTCTCTTCTCTCAAGCAACCAGCACTAGAACAAGGGGACACCATCTCAAGCTGTGCCAGGAGAAGTTTAGGCTCAAGGTAGGGAGATAGTTCTTCACTGAGAGTCGTTCGCCATCTGAATGTGCTGCCCAGGCAGGTGGTGGATTCATCATCCCTGGAGGTGTTCAAGAGGGGATTGGACATGGCACTTGGTGCCATGGGTTACTCATGAGGTCTGTGGTGACAGGTTGGACTTAATGATCCTTGAGGTCTCTTCCAACCTTGGTGATTCTGTGATTCTGTCATAAAAAACCCTCACCAGAGTAACAGCTGTCTGACAGCTGCTCTCCTAAAGACTCAGACTAATGATAATACTACCTAATGCCTTTAATGCTCCTCAGTGCTGGATTGGATATCCTAACAGAGTAACTTTTCCCCTTGTAATTTAATTTCTGTGCTCTGGATTTGGCACCTACCTGAAGGAGGGCAGTGCTAACAACATATGTGCATGCGTGGGTCAGCTGTGTTGCTTGATCCTCCCAAACAATTCCATTTTTACTAATAAATCTCTTCACCCCACTCTGAAAGGATAGAGGACAATTTATGTGGTGTTGTAGTTTGAGCTGGGTGCCCCCCTGGTGCATTCACTTCCTGTGTCCAGAAGTCCAGCCCAGAGGGATGGACACAGGAAATTGTGTATTCCCTACCATAATTCTTTGCACCACTATAAGATCCAGTGCGGAGTCTGGCACTTCCTCTTTCCTTCCCTCTCCAAGACTTGGTAACTGGGGGAGAGATCTCCTGGCCATGGGCCTGATTAGGCCCAAGGCCACAGGGGGATGGGCAGTCTCAGGCCTGGCCAGCTGAGACTAGCCCAGCAGAGGGAGGGGGAAGAAGGAGCCCTGGGGGTTTTGCATGCACCCTCAGGTGGGGATGGGATCTTTCTTTGTCACTGCGCTTTGGGTTTTCTGTAACATTCACTGCTTTCTATTTAAACTTTCATCACTTTTGCAATCCGTTTGCCTGAGTCGTTATTTCTGCCTGTGGTGGGGAGGGGACCTGCCCCCAACCCATTACATTTTTGGCGCCCAACGTGGGGCCAACTGCAGCTCGGATTGCAAAAGATGGAGAGTTTAAATTTAGTTCTGGGCGTCGGTTTGGGTTTGGAAAGTTGGGGCTCAGGTTTTGTGTTACCGGGGCGACTGTGTGAACTCCTGTGGACTGCAGAAGGATAGCTGGTGCGTGGCTGATGGCATGGAAGTCCCTCCTGTTCCTTGGGAACAGCAAGGGGTGGTTCTTTCTGTGACTTTCTGCCCAGGGTAGCTTAAGAATGCTCGAGTAGCCTAAGAAGGCGAGACCTGCCTTCTCCTCGTTCTCTGCGGAGCGGCAGGGAGCGGAGGAGGGGCAGCGTCAAGCAGAGCGTGGTTGGCCTGCGGCCGCTGCGGGGAGCGGACACCCGCGGCGAGCGGGCAAGCGACTGCTGGAGGTGACTCGGACTCTGCATCGCGGCGACAGAGACGGCGGGGGCCGGGCCGGGCCGCGTTCAAGCGGCGGCGGCGGCGGCACCGCCCGAGCCGGGCTGCGTTCAGGCGGCGGCGGCAGCTGTAAATCTTTCCCTGGTGTTTTCGGACGTGCTCCGAAAATGGCGCCGAGCACCTGGCTCCGCCTCCCTGCTTCTTCAGCGGGCTGTGGCGCAGCTCCTCCCTCTTCCGGGGGTGGAGGTTGTGCAGCCGGATGCTGTCCTGCCTCGGTACGCGAGCGCCCAGCCGGGGGGTGCGGAGTGCCTCTGACATGCATCCGTGTAGCTTTGGTCCGCGTGAAAACGGTTGGCTGCGGCACCCTGGATGGATTGAAAAAGGCAGTCGTGGAGCCGGATTGTTCCGACTGGCCTGCCCCAGGGGTGGAGAATTTGCCGCTGAATATGAGAGTAAAGGCTTGGCTGAGAAGTTGTGAGGTATTTCCAGGTGACCAGGATGTCCCAAGGAGTCCACAAGGAATTCACGCTACAGGAGAAGGACTGCGTCGCTGGGAGGTTCCATCACATGAGGAAGAACAACTGGAATGGACTGATGCTTGAGCCTGAATGAGAGACTGTTTGAGTGGACGCCCAGATGAAGATGTGGACTTCGCCGGACATGTCATCAGAAGTTTTCTGATCTGATGATGTGTTTGGGTGCAAAGATTATGCTATGAAATACAGGGGTGGCATGTTGTAGTTTGAGCTGGGTGCCCCCCTGGTGCATTCACTTCCTGTGTCCAGAAGTCCAGCCCAGAGGGATGGACACAGGAAATTGTGTATTCCCTACCATAATTCTTTGCACCACTATAAGATCCAGTGCGGAGTCTGGCACTTCCTCTTTCCTTCCCTCTCCGAGACTTGGTAACTGGGGGAGAGATCTCCCGGCCATGGGCCTGATTAGGCCCAAGGCCACAGGGGGATGGGCAGTCTCAGGCCTGGCCAGCTGAGACTAGCCCAGCAGAGGGAGGGGGAAGAAGGAGCCCTGGGGGTTTTGCATGCACCCTCAGGTGGGGATGGGATCTTTCTTTGTCACTGCGCTTTGGGTTTTCTGTAACATTCACTGCTTTCTATTTAAACTTTCATCACTTTTGCAATCCGTTTGCCTGAGTCGTTATTTCTGCCTGTGGTGGGGAGGGGACCTGCCCCCAACCCATTACATGTGGCTGCTTCTGCAATGAAAAAAATTTAGTATCAAAACATCAGAAGCTGGGGTGACATCCTATGTGTCATTTTGTGTTATTCCTGCCCCTCTCCAACCACTGCAGTCTAGTGGGACCATCAATAACCTTTTCTTGGTTCTCCTCTCCCTCTGCTCTGCCCTGGTGAGGCTGCATCTGGAGTATTGTGTCCAGTTCTGGATTCCTCAGTTCAAGAAGGACCTCAGGGAACTGCTTGGAAGAGTCCAGTGCAGAGGCACAAAGATGATACAGGGAGTGGAACATCTCCCTTATGAGGAGAGACTGAGGGAGCTGGGGCTCTTCAGCTTGGAGAAGAGGAGACTGAGGGATGACTTCATTAATGTTTATAAAGATGTAAAGGGTGAGTGCCAAGAGGATGGAGCCAGGCTCTGCTTGGTGATTGCCAGTGACAGGACAAGGGGCAATGGGTGGGAGTTGAGGCATAGGAAGTTCCATGGAAAGATGAGGAAACAAGAGGACACAGTCTCAGGCTGCACCAGGGGAGGTTCAGGCTAGATGTTAGGAAAAAGTTCTATACAGAAAGAGTGATTGCCCATTGGAATGGGCTGCCTGGGGAGGTGGTGGAGTCGCCATCACTGGAGGTTTTCAGGAGAAGACTTGATGGGATGCTTGGTGCCGTGGGTTAGTTGTTTGGGTGGTGTTGGATTGGTTGATGGGTTGGACACGGTGATCTTGAAGGTCTCTTCCAACCTGGTTTATTCTATGTATTCTATTTATTCTATGTATTTTGCCCCTGTGAGGGTGACAGAACACTGGAACAGGCTGCACAGGGTGGTTGTGGAGACTCCCTCTCTGGAGATATTCAAAACCCACCTGGATGCATTCCACTGTGATCTGGTACAGGTGATCCTGCTCTGGCAGCGGGGTTGGACTGGATGAGATTTCGATGCCCTTCCAACCCTAACATTCTGTGGTTCCGTGATTCTGTATGGCTACAGATTGACCTCTGCAGTTTCAAATTTGCTTTCAATTCAGCCAACAGCCACCCATTTCATTGGCATGTTATTTCAGGCAAAAATAGTACTTGGAAACCAGAATTTTATAGACCAGTATCTCTAATCTGTCTACAGAATACCACCAAATTGCTGCTGATAGAAAATATTGTGACTCCTTGCCCAGGGGAATTTTGATTGCTTACTGTTGGAAACACGCTGTGTGCTTGTTTGATTGTCTGTTGGTTTGCCCAAAAACCTGTCACATTCCTGCCTATTTTAACTGCATTTCCATCTGTGTGCTTTGTGTAAAATTAGGCTTCAGGGCCTACCCAGATTTTTGCACTTTTGGCATATCACTACTTTCTACTTTTCCTCTTTTCTTCCAACAGCAGCAACACCTTTGGTGCTCTTTCTTTGGCCTTGAACCAGTTCCCATCTCCTGCCAAGTGCCATAGGTCCACAAAGTGCTTGTTCTGCAGTTGTAATTTTGCAGCCTCATTTAAAAAGAGCAGAGCTTGCTCTGGAGTCCTTGCTATAAATAGAACAGAATTTCTCTTAGGTCTCCTACTGATTTTCCAGATTGATTGTATCTCTGCTAATCAGCCTGAATAATGCATTGGCATTCTCCTTTTCTCTTGAAATCATACTGTATAAATGTTTTGCTTAATGCTTCTGGGAGGTTATTTATATTGTTTTAAGTGGAAGAATACTTTTATAATGGCTAGATGTTTTAACCCCTAATTTTATGCTGAAACATCATATGTACACATCACTGGTGTACATATAATTGAGGCATTTGAAGGTTAATTCCAATAAGGTTACCCTAAACTATATTTTTTTCACCTCTCTTCCCATCTTTTCCATCTTTCTGGAGTCAGTCTTCAGCCAGCAGGACCAGTAAGGTGTTTAAATAGTGCATGTGAACAGGAAATGAATTTATGTGCCAGTTTAATATGTTGGAAAGTTTTCCCTCCCTTATCTAAAAATCTTTCTTTACCTCTGATTTTCCTGGCTTTTGTGGATTTATATGCGATCCTTAAGGTTATTTCAATGTATTTATTCTGTTGTTTGATGACTTTCAGGTTGTTTTTACTGGGGATATCTCTCTCACACACACACATGTGCTTATATCTATATGAAGAAAGTAAAAGTAGACTTCCACTGAGGAGGTCACCGAGTTTTCATGAACACAGCAGAGCTACCAAGTGCAAGACACCTTCTTATTTCAGATCTATGCATTCTTCAAAGAGTCTTGAAGAGTTCCAAAAGTCAACCAGAGAAAGTCAATGAATGAGAGAATTGGCAGGGTTGGAAGGGACCTCAAGGAGCATCCAGTTCCAAGCCCCTGCTATGGGCAGGGACACCTCACACTACAGCAGGTTGCTCACAGCCACATCTAGCCTGGCTGCAAAAACCTCCAGGGATGAGGCTTCCACCACCTCCCTGGGCAACCTGTGCCAGTGTCTCACCACCCTCATGGGGAACAACTTCTTCCTAACATCCAATCTCAATCTACCCATTTCTAGTTTTGCTCTTTTCCCCTCACACTCTCCTATAAAATACCTCAGAAATGCTGTTTTAAATGACAAATTAAAATCCTGAACAATTTTAACATTAACAAAAAATTAAAATCAAGTTTAGCTCTCGTATGGTGGAAAGGGAAAGAAATTTAGTTACTATTGGTTTTAAAACTGATATAATTAAGAATTCAAGTCATTAAGAGAACAATGAAGAGAGCATCATTGATATGGTAATTTCAAGATTATGGAAAGAGGAAACCTATAGGCCTATTGAAAAAGTGATTGGCAACATGGCCTTAAATATTTGCATAGATTGCAAGTGCCTTTAATTAGAACACAGTCTAATTTCTTCCAGAAGAATATGCTTGCATCTGCCAAGTTTGGAACGGGGGAAAAAAAGTGAACTATATAACTGTAGTTTGCATCTACCACTAGAATCCCATCCAGCTCAAAAGCAAGTACCTTTATTTGCAATGAGCTGCTAGAGTATTCAAAAGAGATATCTCAAATATATACCTTCAGCTAATTGCCCAAGAGAGTACAATAATTAAGGAAATAGCCCAGGAGTAGGAAACTTTATTCCCCATTTCTGAATCTGCTATCAAATTCTACTTCCATGTATTTAGGATGGCTTTTCAAATTCTTATGCACATTTCAGAGATCTATGGCAGTCTGTTTTGGGAGTAAAGAGGAGAGGAGGTATCTTTTGGAGTGTACACACGATATTTGCTATTATGCTAATGTGTCACAACAGTATGAAACATCCCACAGCACTTCTGCTACCACTTTCTCAGCTGATGCGTGACACGCTGGGTGGCAAAATCCAAGAGCACCTAAGCATGGCACTGTTGCAAATCACAGGATCAAAGGATGTTAGGGGTTGGAAGGGACTTCAGGAGATCAAGTCCAACCCCCTGCCAGAGCAGGACCATAGAATCTAGCACATGCAGGAATGCAGGAATGCATCCAGACAGGGCTTGAAAGTCTCCAGAGAAGGATACTCCCCAACCTCTCTGGGGAATCTATTCCATTGCTTTGTGACCCTCACAGTGAAGAAGTTCCTCCTCATGTCTCCTCCTAAACACCTCCAGTGACAGTGATTCTACCACCTCCCTGGGCAGTACCAGGGGAGGTTTAGGCTGGATGTTAGGAAGAAGTTCTTCACAGAAAGAGAAATTGGCCATTGGAATGTGCTGCCCAGGGAGGTGGTGGAGTCACCATCCCTGGAGGTGTTTAAGAGGAGACTGGATTGAGGTGCTGTGGTTTAGTTGATTAGATGGTGTTGGGTGATAGGTTGGACTTGATGATCACGAAGGTCTTTTCCAACCTGGTTAATTCTATTCTATTCCATTTTGCTGAGCCTAGGTGAGGAAGCTATTTTTTCTATTTTTTTTTCAGGTGAACACCAAGAAAAAGCTTAATTACAGGGTGAGTGTATTGGATGAAGATGCAGTCATTAAAAAAAAAACCAACAAGTTAATTGAAATTGCCATCTCATTGCAAACATTTATATTAATTCCATACCACTCAGCTTTAGGGTTCTTTGCACTCACCCTAATTAGAGAATACATAGAATACATAGAATAAACCAGGTTGGAAGAGACCTTCAAGATCATTGTGTCCAACCCATCAACCAACCCAACACCACCTAAACAACTAACCCATGGCACCAAGCACCCCATCAAGTCTTCTCCTGAAAACCTCCAATGAGATGTGGATTCAGAAGATTATGAATGTTCTGGTGACAACAGAACCAGATAGCTAGTACATTTCTGTAGTTTTACACAGATAGGTGAAGAAGAAAGGAGATGAAGAGAAGGTTCTAAGGTTATGAATTGTCATTATCAGAGACAGGAATAGGAAGGAAAGGCAGTGATACAGGGTCAGCTGTGTTGATACTGGATCTCAAGAATTGTCTTTCCTGATGCACTCGGTACTAGATGCTGAAGGACTTTGTGTTGTAAGAACAATTTTTGTCCACATCCTACGTGCTGTGACTTTGTCTGTGCAGTTGCTTATCGACACAAACAAGCAGCATTACGTATTTAGGCAACACACACAAGTTCCAAAGCAAGTCTCTGGAGGGACTGAACTCTAGAGGGACCAACCACTAGAGGGTCAGATCTTTATCGCAATTGTACACAGAACTGTTGGACATGAGTCAAATTTGATTTTACCCCTTCTGTGTTTACCAGCCATATTCAATATGTGTCTGGTACACGAAGCAAGTAATGCTGCTTAAACCATTGCAATATGAAATCAGTCATATGAAGCTTACAATGTAGCTTTTGCATGTCAAATGAGAGCTTACTGCACTAAAAAGAGTCTTGTGGAATGCATAACTGAGATTTATGCAGAATGGAAGTGAATATTTCATATATGCATGAAGAAACACTGGTGGTTTAAAATACACTTCTCAGAATTAAAGGGACTTGTAAGACAACTTCATATTCAAACATATTCTGTGTATGGCTGCTAGTATGTATTGACTACAACAGAACTGAAGAAGTGTCTAGCATAGTCATTTGTTATATGTACAAACAAGACCTGGTTTTGTCAGTTAGCATGGATAAAGCCTTAAAAGGTGTTTGTATCAGTCCAGAGAGGGAAAGAGACTCAGTTCTTTTGAATACTCCTGTGTTATGAAATTAGAGGCACAAACGAGGCCAAAATATCAACAGCTAGGCTATTTATTAACAGAATAAAGTGGATGGAGCAGAAGGGGAGAGAGAGAGAATAGAGAGGGAGAGAGAAAAGAGGGAGAGAGAAGGGGAAAGGAATTATATTACCACACCCCTCACCCCCCCAAGACAGTTTGGGTCTGTGGACAAAGGCTGCTGCAGCTTTGGCGTGGAGGAGAGGTCATCCTTGTTGGCTGTGCTGTCCTCTAAGCAGCCTTCTCAGCTCCATGAGTTGCAGCAAGTGGACCTGAGGACACAGAGAGATGCTCCCTCTTGGTCTGCTTCTTCCAGGTTCCATGGTGATGTCTTTGTCACTTTTTTCTCTCCTGGTATTCTCTCCATTTTTCTTCAGAGCAGCATTGCCCTGGGCTTTTCCTTCTCTCCTGTTTTCCTTCTCAGCGGCATTGTCCAGGTCTTTTCCTTCTCCTGAGCCAGTTGTTGCTCAGATCTTTTATACAGTTTTTAGGTATGAGTCCAGGTGGTGAATATGCATATTCCAGAGAGAATGGATAGCAGTGGCCTCTGCCCATTATTTCCAGGGCAGCTGCAGTCTGGTGAGCAATCTTTATCTGTGCACCTTCCAGAGAGCTGTTCCAGTGGCGTCTGCCCAATACACATCAGCTATCGTCTGGGCAAGCAGCAAAGGTGATTTTATCTTCGTTGAATCACATCAAGAGATTTAGTCTCTCACAGTATTTCACTGAAGTTTAAGGATGTCAACCTGAATCTAGGTTTCAGCATCCATCCAGTAGTGATTAACACAGGAGCAGGTGAAAAGGGGAACAACATATTCTTTAAATATGATTTGGTTGCAAAATAATCTTTATGTAAATACAAAAATATGTACCCACTGAAAAATACTCTGCTTAATTATATTTGTCAAGAGCCTCAATCTATTATCCCTATTTAAACTGACACACTGTGCCAACAATTATTCCCACTACAGACTGAAAGAGTTGGGGCTGTTCAGTCTAGAGAAGAGAAAGCTCCGAGGTGACCTAATTGTGGCCTTCCAGTATCTGAAGAAGGCCTACAAGAAGGCTGGGGAGGGACTTCTCAGGATCTCAGGTAGTGATAGGACTAGAGGGAATGGAATGAAGATGGAGGTGGGGAGATTCAGGCTGGAGGTGAGGAGGAAGTTCTTCACCATGAGAGTGGTGAAGCCCTGGAATGGGTTGTCCAAGGAGGTGGTTGAGGCCCCATCCCTGGAGGTGTTTAAGCCCAGGCTGGATGAGGCTCTGGCCAGCATGATCTAGTGTGGGGTGTCCCTGCCCATGGCAGGAGGGTTGGAACTAGATGATCCTTGTGGTCCCTCCCAACCCTGACTGATACTATGATACTACAGTAAAAACCCAGGAAAATCATGTCTAGAATACAGACAAACTGGGGATCACTACGTTTGTGATATTAACATCCTTCATTAACACAATGAGTGGATTTGGAGAAAGCAGTTCAGTTGTCTTAAGACAGGTGCCTGATATTTGGCCAGCTGAATGGTTCTTTATACTCCATGTACTGTATCAAACGCCCATATTGATCCCCTTCCTCTGTAACACCACATCTAGCTCATGCTGGACATCGATGCTTAGTCTTAATCTCAGGCTGAATCACACTGATGAATTCAGCACATGCTGGCCATCTGGGCTTGATTAGCGAATAGCAGAAGAACTGGATCTGATGTGAATCTCCAGAAAAATCTGATGAGACTGCTCTCAGAGCTCTCACTAGGCAGAAAGCTCTGATGACATCTACATGTGGTGTCACAGGCTAGAAAGATAGCTTAATCTGTGAGTGTTAACAGGTGGCAGATAAGCAGGGGAAAGGTGATGAATGTTCACAACTGAAGTTTGAGAGTAAATTTTGATAATGACTAAAACTGAATGTCCTGAATCCTCCAATATATATAAAGACAGATTAGGCAGAAATACCAGTTAGGAGACTGATTGCTCACTTGGCTTCTGCACACAGGTTAGTTAGATTTTGAAAACAGGGGAATCTGGTCACTGAAGAGGACAAAAGGAAATGTTCAAGGGAAGAAGTGAATTCAGAAATAAGAAGGGTGTCTGGAAAGAAAATCCTGTCTGTAGCAAAGATCCTGGAAGTCAGGAGACCTCCAGGCTCCAGAAGGTTGGAGATCAGGGAGAAGTGGGAAGATAAATGATGAATAATACTCAGGGACATTGGCCCAGTAACACCCAAGGCTGGGAACTGGATAGCATCATAGAAGAAACAAAAATGACTTTCTGCCCAGCCTTTCAAGACTAGCAATGATGTCCCTGATGGGAAGTCAAGAAGTAGTGAACCTGACACTGTTCAGGGAGAAGCAAGTAAGTGTGTAAGAGAGTAAAATCTCTAATTTGTTTGGTTCTTATGTATAATCACCAGTGTGTGGTTCCACTGCAGGTCATCACCCAGTTTGTTGTGCTGGTTATTGCAGCCACTGCTCTGAGGGCAGCTGCAGGAGGGATGAAGAGTGAATGGGATTGCAAAATACTTCCAAGCTGACCAGCTGCACACTGTAAAGCAAACAGTAACAATCCCTGTGTGCCAAGAACAACATCCTCATGCTGGAACCCTTTGATTGGAACATGCTGCAGAATCCACCTCTTTGACACACTGGCACCTCTCATTGGGAAACGATTTTAGCTTTTATGTGGTTGGGTTTTACTGGTTAAATGATTGATAACAAAGAGTATATAAACAGCCACTCTGAGCAATAGAGAAACTTGGAGGCTCTGTGTGTGGTGTGTTAGCGCTGCTAGGGACTTCTGCTTCTGTTAGCTACTTCTGTTAAGGGCTTAGGTTTAGGGATGCTGCTAGAGATATGCTTGGGTCTTCTACTTTTGATAGCTGCTTTGTCTGTTAAAGGCTTCTGGGACTTCTGCTGTTAAGGACCCTCTAAGACTCTGTCATGCAAGAGATTGTACAACATGGTGATAAAGGACTTCTGAGAAGACTTCTGAGATTCTCTGCCCTCTGCATTTCTGGAATCTCATTGATATACTGCACCAGGGTTGATGCACCATTCATCACCCAATGGCACCTTGTTATAAGGGGTCTACAACTACATTCAGCTCCCCCAGGCCAGGGGAGTGATACTTATGACAGTTTTTCATCTTGCAGTCAAGCATGATTCTCTAGTTCAGCATGCATAGTTTAGATGATCTGTCACACCATATAATGATCATACCTATAATGATCATAAATGCTTTGCTGTTAATGGATCCCAGTACAACTGCCCTGCCTTTAATTAACCTCCTATCTGTACCTTGATAGATTTTTTTCTGTTAGAGGCTCATTTAAGGCAGAATATATACAGCATCTTAGCATCTTATTCATGCACTCCAAGGAAGGAGAACTGTTTCTAGGATCAGCAGCATAGATAAACTGGGTTAACATCAATACATGAACCTGCTATAGAATACAGCCCTTGGCAGACAATGCTCTTTGAAGAGTAAACCTTATTAGGGTTTTTTCTGGGGCAAAATAGTTCATTTCAGGTCAGAAATCAGTGCAAACCAGTGACAGTCAGTATTAATAATGGGGCATGTTGGACACAAAAGCAAAACTGGAGCAAGACAACATAAATAGTAAAGAAGCACCTTTAAAGCAGTCCTTCAAAAGAGTCAGGGCCAGCAGTGGTTCCAGTATGGATGCAGTGAGTTGCTAGAGGGGTCAGCATACAGGTGGCAATGTTTAGCTCCACTGTCCTGTGGTTAGCCAGGAGCTATGAGGAAATAAAAGAGCTTAACACAAGTCTGCCCTCCCAGAGTTTTCAGAACAAATTAATGAGGCAAAGGAGTGGGTAGCATTAGTTATCCAAAATGCAGCAATTGTTTGAAGTGTAGTCTGATGAAGCATAAAAGGCAGTAGAAAGGGACTGAGAGCTGCTATATAATAAATTAACAGAAATTAGAAGGTGTTACAGTCACCCACACAAGAGCAACTCCTTGCTACACAGCGTGCAAGAAGCAGGTACCATGTACACATGACAGTGATCTTTGGTCTCCAAAGGTACTTAATGTGGGGCTCTGTTAGTATTTTCAGTGTGTCAGACCTCTCATCTCTAATCAAAGAAATCACAAGCAGATCAGACCAGGATACCTTTGCCTGCTTCTGGCTGATCTTCTGTGCCTTCTGGGCTACAGAAAGCTAGACACATCTACTGTTTAATCAGCATCCCTACTTAGTTGGCTTTTTATACTTCAAAACATCATAATCAACATCATAATCAGGTGCTGCTGCCACTCTGATCTTTTAATCAAGGCCAGTTTAAGTATTTATTAGCTTGTTAGCATGTGGCCATATACAGATGTGAATTGCCTCTATTTCATGCCCCACAAAAATGATTGCTCTACAAATATGTCTGACTGATATTTATAGTAAAACAAAGGAGCCATAACAGACATGGGTCTGCAAACTGGGATACACCTGAGCATATCAAATAGACTCATCACAAGGCAGGGAGGTGAAAGTCATTGTGACCTGACAGGGCAAAGATGTGAGATGTCCACACAATAAAAACTCCTGGTATAGTTTAAGGTGATCTCATGATCACTAACCCTTGTTCTCAAGGGGGACTTCCTCCTCCTGCTGGAAATACAACAGAGAGGGAGCAGTCCTGGAGGTTCCTAGAGTGTGTGGTGGATAGCTTCCTGACATAGCTAATGAGGAAGCCAAAAAAGGGAAGGCACCCTGAGGGACCTGCTCTTTGTGAACAGAGGGCTTATGGGTGATGTGGTGGTTGGAGACTGTCTTGGGCACAGCAATCACAACATGATAGAGTTCCCAATTGTTGTGGAAGTAAAGAGGGTGGTCAGCAGAACTGCCACCTTGGTCTTCCAGCAGGCAGACTTAGGCCTGTTTCAGAGAGTGGTCAATAGAGTCTCTTAGGAGGCAGTCATGAAGGGCCATGGAAGGCTCAACACTGTTCCAGAGGGAACTGTTGAAGGTCCAGGAGCAACCCATCCCTGTATTGTTTAGGCTGGAGAAAAGGAAGCTGAGGAGAGACTTTACTGCTCTCTACAACTGCCTGAAAGGAGGTTGCAGCGAGGTAGGTGGTGGTTTTTTCTCTCTGTTAATAAATGATAAGACAAGTGGAAATGGGCTGAAGTTTCAACAGAGGAAGTTTAGATTGGATATTTGAAGAAACTTCTTCACTGAAATGGTTCTCAAACACTGGAATAAGCTCCCCTGAGAGGTGGTTGAAGCACCATCCCTGAAGGTGTTTGAAAGATACATCGATGTGGTGCTAAGGAGATGTGGTTTAGCAGCAGACATGGTTGAATTAGATAATGGTTGGACTCTTAAAAGTCTTTTTCAACCAAAATAATTCTCTGATTCTATTCTCTGATCTTTTTCATCTGCTGTACAGGGTAGCTACAGGCACAACAGTGAACGTTCTGAAATAAAGAGCATGAGATTCCATCACCTGTGGTGCCCTTCCCCGCTGCCTGGACTCCATAATGTGCTTTACTAAGCTGGTATTTTTCTTAACTTCCTAAACACAAGGATTGAGAGAATATGACACCAATCTGGTTTCTGTGTTTGAAAAGTTCTCCTGTTTCGCCCATTGGCTCATTCATCCTCAAAGAAAAAGGTGCAGCTTCATATATTCAAATCCCACCAGTCAGACAAAGTCTGGATGTTAACCTGTGCAGCTGTCAATTTGAAATGTCTTACAGTTTTTGAGCACTGGCATAACAATGATCAAAGAGGCTGTGACATCTCTAGGTACAATGGGAAAGATTTCTTCCTCAGCTTTGTCCCAGAATTGCTTATAGAAAACGTAGCATTGGGCACTCTATAGAATAATTCTGTTCAAATTCCTCTTCAGATTAACTTTCAGTGTCTCTTATCCTGAGTCCAAACCTTCCTCCTTTCCCTTGAGCAGAGAACATTGGTGGGGAACAATAACACAAAGAAAACCAACTGAAATGTCAAGTGCTTTGTGCTCCTTTTATCTTTCATTGAGCAGAACAAAACATAGCCATATAGAAAACCTATATAAATCATAAGGCTGCCCGAGGCTAGTTTATTACATTCTCTTCTTTTTCCTGACTTATCTTGCTGTACAATGAGCATGCACACTTCAAGGGATAACTCAGGAAAAAGAAAACTTTCCCCCCACCTTTTATTTCTCTGATCCAGCCTGTGCTATCTTCACTTCCCAGTTTCATTCTTCAGTGGGTAAAACAAAAAAAGTCTAAATTTCTAAGGAGAGCAGATTAGCTGCAAAGAGATTTGGTCTCCATACATAGTAATGTTGTGTCCTTTTTAGTGAATAGAATGGAATAGAATGGAATAGAATGGAATAGAATAGAATAGAATAGAATAGAATAGAATAGAATAGAATAGAATTAGCCAGGTTGGAAAAGACCTTTGAGATCATCGAGTCCAACCTATCACCCAACTAATCAACTAAACCATGGCACCAAGCACCCCATCCAGTCCCTTCCTAAACACCTCCAGTGATGGTGACTCCACCACCTCCCTGGGCAGCACATTCCAATGGCCAATCACTCTTTCTATAAGAACTTCTTCCTAACATCCAGCCTAAACTTCCCCTGGTGCAGCTTGAGACTGTGTCCTCTTGTTTTGGTGCTGGTTGCCTGGGAGAAGAGACCAACCCCCATCAGGCTACCCTTCAGGTAGTTGTAGACAGCAATAAGGTCTCCCCTGAGCCTCATCTTCTCCAGGCTAAGCAACCCCAGCTCCCTCAGCCTCTCCTCACAGGGCTTGTGCTCCAAACCCCTCCCCAGCTTTGTTGATACAGAATACAGAACTAACCAGGTTGGAAAAGACCTTTGAGATCATTGAGTCCAACCTATCATCCAACACCATCTAATCAACTAAACCATGGCACTAAATGCTTCATCCACTCTCTTTCTAAGCACAGATGAAAAATCACAGGTAAATAATGCAGAAAAGTCAAAATCCTGCACTCTTGTCAAGAATAACTCTTAACCCTCATCTGTTTATATATTTTCCTTTGAAAGAAGATTTTTGCATTGCTCAAAAAAAAAAATAATAATCACATATTGCTAACAAATTTATGAGAGAAGTCTAAAATCTAATTGATGGGGTGATTAGTTATGGCAAAATACAACCAGAGAGTTGACTAGTTGGGTTTTAAAAAGCCATTTGTGGTAGTGTGAAGATTTAGACCTCCTGCACCCACATAAAGCACAGCTAACTCGGTCAGAGACGCGAACAAAAAGCTGTATTTCACAAGCGGAATGAAATGCAATGGATATATACAAAATACACAATATTTACAGTAGGTACAAAAATATACAGGAAAGAACATAACACAGAAAGACCCTCCCGAGGGGGTTTCACCTCGGGTTCCCCCCAAACCCCCTCTCCTCCCCCCACCTTTCCTGTCCAAGTTAATTAGACGAAAAAAGGAGAAAAGAAAGAAATGGTTATTAAGGGAATTTGTTAGTTTAAAGCAGTTGTTAGAGAAGTCAGCCTCTTGTCTTATCTTTTCCAGCCCAGGGTCAGTGGCATGTACTCTGGCCAAGAAAAGGAAAAGACAGAATGACACTGGAGAAAGAAATGTGAGGGATATATTGCTATGGTAGTCTCACGTGGCACCAATGAAATTCATTTAGACTTATCTTCCCTTTGTTTCTGCTTTTTACACCAAAACATTCAGCTAGAGAACTCTGCAGCTTTCTTTCTTAAAGGCACAGCCTAAAACTCTCACACCATTGCTTGGCAGAACACAACACTTAAGCTAAGCTTAACAAAGGTATCTTGAGTTAAAAAAAAAGCAGCAACAATACTCACCCTATCTGCTTTGTGATCCTCATGATCTGTGCATTGCAATCCACCTACTCATGCATATTTGCCTCTTTTTGCCCAAGTTGTCTTTAATTTTGACAATATATGAGCTTGAATGTAGCTCTGGAAGACTGAGCAGAGTAAAAGGAAGAAAATTCAATTATTCCTTCACATTCACATTTACTGAAGACATGCTTTTGTCTGCTGCAGGGGATAAGAGAAAACTCACACAAAGGGAAGGTGCACTTTGCCTGGATGTATGAATTCCTCCTGACCAGCAGCAGCCACGTGCACTTTCATGACATTACAGTGCACATAAGGATGCATGATTTTGATGGGGAGAAATGAAATAAGCATGCTAGGAAAGTGCACTCAAGAACTGGTCTCCTGAGGATTCATCGCAGGGCATTGTGTGCTTTGTTCAGGGAAGAGAAAAAGTCAATGGAAATATGCTGGGCTGCATATGTGAGGACTTGACAGGGCATGTTTTTTTCTTTTGCTAATGGATCTCAGGGAATTAACAATCACAGCAGTTCATACAGTTTCTAAGATCATCTTAAGCACACATTGATTTCTGGAAATGTTTTTTGCTGTTTGCATTTTAGCTTTTGAGTTAATCTTCATGTAGAGGAGGCAATTAAAAACAAAAAAGGAGGGGAGGGGGTGTTGGAGGGGGGAAGAAAAGAGACAGCATGACACACACTGGCATCTTGCATGTACAAATCCCAGAATCATAGAATCAACCACATTGGAAAAGACCTCAGAGATCATCAAGTCCAACCTGTTACCTAATACCTAACACCTCAGGACAACTGCACCATGGCTCCAAGTGCCACATCCAATCCTTTTTTGAACACCTCCAGTGATGGTGACTCCACCACCTCCCTGGGCAGCACATTCCAATGGCCAATCACTCTTTCTATAAGAACTTCTTCCTAACATCCAGCCTAAACTTCCCCTGGTGCAGCTTGAGACTGTGTCCTCTGGTTCTGGTGCTGGTTGCCTGGGAGAAGAGACCAGCCCTCACCTGGCTACAACCTCCCTTCAGGTAGTTGTAGGGAGCAATAAGGTCTCCCCTGAGCCTCGTCTTCTCCAAGCTAAGCACCCCCAGCTCCATCAGCCTCTCCTCATAGGGCTTGCGCTCCAGACCTCTCCCCAGTCTCATTTCACAGTCTCAGGCTGCATCAGGGGAGGTTTAGGCTGGAGGTTAGGAGGAAGTTTTACACAGAGAGAGTGACTGCCCACAGGAATGGGCTTACTGAGGAGGTGGTGGGGTCGCCGTCACTGGGGGTGTTCAGGGTGAGGCTTGACAGGATGCTTGGTTCCATGGTTTAGTTGATTGGGTAGTGTTGGATGATAGGTTGGACATGATGATCTCGAAGGTCTCTTCCAACCTGGTCTATTCTATTCTATTCTATTCTATTCTATTCTATTCTATTCTATTCTATTCTATTCTATTCTATTCTATTCTATTCCACTCCCCTTCTGTGACACGTTCAAATGTCTCAGTGTCCCTTGGCACAGTCTCGAGCTGCACCAGGGAAGGTTTAGGCTGGATGTTAGGAAGAAATTCTTCACAGAAAGAGAGATTGGCCATTGGGATGTGCTGCCCAGGGAGGTGGTGGAGTCACCATCACTGGAAGTGTTTAAGAAGAGACTGGATGGGTCACTTTTTGCCATGGTTTAGTTGATTAGATAGTGTTGGGTGATAGGTTGTTCTCGAGGATCTAAAAGGTCTTTTCCACCCTGGTTAACTCTATTATATTCTAATGTCCTTCTTAAATCGAGGAGCCCAGAACTGGACACAGTACTCAAGGTGTGGCCTAACCAGTGCTGAGTACAGGGTCATATCCCTGTTGGTTTGGGAAAACATATTCTTCCTTCACAAAGAATTTGTGGTTTTCCTCTGTTTTTTTTCTCCTCCATAGCAATTTGTTGCAGGATGATGACTATATTGCAGTAAGGAAGGTTATAGAAGTTATCTCTCATTAAACAGCTGCTTGTTGTGAAGAAATATTAAAGAAATTTATCATAAAATGAGTTGTTTATTTGGAAACATCATAGGGTAAAGCCATATTTTGCTTTTTGGGCTTTGCTGTTGTTGTTTTGTTTTGTTTTTCTATTTCTGTCCACATTTCTCTGGAGTTTCTAAGCTGCCTGGAAGGTGGTATTTTATTAGGGCTTTCTCTCACCCCTGGAAAATAAGATCTTCACTGTAATTGTTTGTTTCTTGGCTGTTTATCTTATTCCCTACCATTCTAAGCTATTATTTTTATTCC
Source organism: Dryobates pubescens (assembly GCF_014839835.1). Taxonomy (NCBI): domain Eukaryota; kingdom Metazoa; phylum Chordata; class Aves; order Piciformes; family Picidae; genus Dryobates; species Dryobates pubescens. The sequence continues at coordinate 132,399,124 of NC_071657.1, forward strand.
CCTTCAGCCTGGAGTTGACATACACCTAAATACTGTAATTTCACCATGGGGACAAATTACCATCTCTCAGTTGCTTTAGACAACACTATATCTAGCAATGTTTCATTAGTTAGGAGTGAAGAAAACCCACCATAATGCCTCCATTTTACACTGCCAGTATTTAATCTTCATCACAGGACAGAGAATGAAACCCCCATAGACAAGATATTCTGATGGTAGTTGATTAATATGCAGTTTATTTTGTAGTGCAGAATGACTGTTTGCATGTAAATGAAAAATGAGAAAGGAGTTGCCATATTCTTGCACTCTTTCTAAGTGTTCTGAATTTAAAATTGCTTGTGAAGTCCAACCATGGTCTTCAGTTTCAGGGGCACATACATAGCAATATAGTACAACACAAAGCTGGGGAGGGGTCTGGAGCACAAGCCCTATGAGGAGAGGCTGAGGGAGCTGGGGTTGCTTAGCCTGGAGGAGGCTCAGGAGAGACCTTATTGCTCTCTACAGCTACCTGAAGGGAAGTTGTAGACAGGTCCCATCCTCAACTAGATCAGATTGCCCAGAGCCCTGTGAAGCTTAACCTTGAATATCTCCAGGGATGGGACCCCAACCACCTCCATGGGCAACCTGTTGCAGTGCTCCACCATCCTCATAGTAAAGAACCTATTTCTAAGATCCAATCTACTCTTCACAGTATCACAGTATCACAGTATAACTAAGGTTGGAAGAGACCCCAAGGATCATCAAGTCCAAACTGTCCCAACAGACCTCACAACTAGACCATGGCACCAAGTGCCACGTCCAAACCCCTCTTGAACACCTCCAGGGACGGTGACTCCACCACCTCCCTGGGCAGCACATTCCAATGACGAATGACTCGCTCAGTGAAGAACTTTTTCCTCACCTCGAGTCTAAACCTCCCCTGGCACAGCTTGAGACTGTGTTCCCTTGTTCTGGTGCTGGTTTCCTCTTCTCTAGTTTGAAGCCATTGCCCCTTGTCCTGCCACTGCAGGCCTTTGTAATTTTTGAAGGAGGAGGAGAATTTTCCAATGTGTGCCACGCTAATTCTATCTTCTCTCAGAAGAAAATAGATTTCCCAAGCAAACCATGCAGAAGTATTGTACTATTCTTCACACTCCTCCTATCTTTGAGGACTGAATTCCCTGCCCATGGCAGCAGGGTTGGAACAGGATGATCCTTGAGGTCCCTTCCAACCCTGACAACCCTGTGATTCTGTGAAGTGTAATACAGAATAGAATAGAATAGAATGGAATAGAATGGAATAGAATAGAGTAAACCAGGTTGGAAGAGACCTTCAAGATCATTGTGTCCAACCCATCATCCAACACCACCTAATCAACTAAACCATGCAACCAAGCATCCTGTCAAGCCTCGCCCTGAACACCCCCAGCGACGGCGACCCCACCACCTCCTCAGGCAGCCCATTCCAGTGGGCAATCACTCTCTCTGTGTAAAACTTCCTCCTAACCTCCAGCCTAAACCTCCCCTGACGCAGCCTGAGACTGTGCCCTCTTGTTCTGGTGCTGGTTGCCTGGGAGAAGAGACTAACTAATAGGTTTGCTGTAAGTAGAAATTAACAAGAATTTTGTGATGAAGCATTTTCTGCTAGAAAGAATTAGCCAGAATGAAAGATTTTCATGGGGGAAAAAAAAACCCCATTGTTAGCCTTTGTAGAGATTTTTCCAGGGTATCTGGGATAGTGTGTCACGGGATGATGGTCTGACAGACTCATTCCAGGGAACTGTTATTTAACCTAAAACCATATGGCAGCTCATTTATTAGTTTTAGATGTACTGTAGGGTCACTTTGGACTATCTGGCAGAGCAATTGCTGTTAAAAGACCAGAGAATATTTTTTTTTCCTTCTGTCTCTCTATAGTAATCATCATTTACTCAAGATGATTTGCCTTATGATGGCTCTTGGCTTTCATCTGCCTGAATTTGATGTGGGACTTGCTGAAACCTCACGATTAATAACATGCAGCAGTTTCATATTAATCAAAAAAAAAGGGGGGGGGGAGGGGGGGAAGATATTAAACTTCCTGGGTAGCTTGAAGTGTTATTTATGTGCTTCTGAAGTAGTATTCAATGTCTCTAAAATTATGATGCTGTGTAAGCTCAGTTTGTTCTTCTGCTTACCTCAGGTGCATTGCTTTGATGAATAATTAACCGTACATGCCTTTGTCAGGGCTAGCCACTATTTTTCATCCTGTCTGCTGTGAGGGGATTTTATTTGTTAGATGATTTTCCCCATTCCCTTCAGTGACATTTTTGCCTTCCCCCCAAATAATTGAAAATATGCAAATTCAACATTTTAGGGGAAATCTTTTTCTGCAAAGTCCTGCGCTGGATCATATTTGTTGAGGGAAAAACAGCCTCGAAAGGGGAGGATAGGGTTGGAACATCACACATGGAGGAAACCAAGGGGATAGCAGGCTAAGTAGGTAGTGGATCAAAGCCAAAGGCATCTAATATCTGACACTGCTAAATACAGATGAACAGTTCTTCACCCCATCATCCAACAGCTACACAGAAGAGTGTTGTATGGCAGCATCCCAGGCCATATGGGCATCTGCAGGAACTCCAGTGAAGATCATAGCAAAGGCAGTGAACATGCTGTCAGCAGCGTGTGAGAGTGTCTGCCAAGTGATGATGAGCTTATGCAGCACAAGTCCAGACACTGACAAAACATCCCTGTCTCATCACCTTGCCATTACTAAGCTCTGATGCTACCAAGTTAGTCAGTTCAGGTTTTAAATTGCTGAAAAGAGCACGGTATTGAAGTGAGAGACACAACCCCCAGGACTGATCTTTCACAGGAGTGTGTACTGCTCTCAGGAGCATGCATTTACAACAGGAGGTACCAAAAAAGTCAATCTGTGCACATCAGCAATTGAGTATCTGTCTAAAAGTGTAACTGGTCTATTACTAATCCTATTGAGACAATAAAATAGTGACTTTTGCAATCACAGAATTGTCAGGGCTGGAAGGGATCTCAAGGATCATCTAAGTCCAACTCCCCTACCATAGGCAAGGACACCTCACACTAGGTCAGGCTGCCCAGAACCACATCCAGCCTGGCCTTAAAAACCTCTGGGAAGGGGGCTTCTACCACCTCCCTGGGCAACCTGTTCCAGCGTCTCATGGCCCTAATGGGGAAGAACCTCTTCCTAACACCCAATCTGAATGTACCCACTTCTAGTTTCGCTCTGTTCCCCTTAGTCCTATCACTACCTGACACCCTAAAAAGTCCCTCCCCAGCTTTCTTTTAGGCCCCCTTAAGATACTGGAAGACCACAATAAGATCTCCTTGGAGCCTTCTCCTCTCCAGACAGAGTAGCCCCAACTCTCTCAGTCTCCATAGGGTACTTCTTTTCGTTCCTTCCTATGTTATGTATGAAGCTGATTCAAGGATCCTTTGCTATAAGGGTTGGAGGAGGGTATGTAGAGAAAGGGTGTTTCTGGGTGACTTACCACCTCCACTGAATAGGAGTCCCTTTCACCTTTCAGTCTCGTGTTTGTAATACAGGAAAAGAAGAAACAGAACATTTGGGAAGCTGTGTAGCATCTCAGTGGGGATGAAACAGTACCTGAATGACATTTAGGTTCATCTAGGCAAGCTCTGAGCCAACAGCTCAGTCAGACAGATCTGAAAAAGCTGTCACCTAGCAGAGAGACAACTGCTTGAGGCAACAGTATCATGTAAGATTTGGGTGTCTTGTGTGTTTTTCAGTTTTGATGTATTGTCTTCTGGCTTCCAAAGGCATTATTATTCTGCACCTTATCCTGCATGAAGGTTTTACAGATAGAAATAACCTAAGTGGTTCACATGAAAACACAATTAAAGACACAGTGATATGAATTTTAAGGCTAATTGCTGGGCAAGATTATGCAGCACAAATCAGCTCATGACTTATGGAGAAACTCCTACCCAACACTGCTGATGATGAAAATACAAATGCAGTTTTAATCTGTTCCTGTTGAATCACATACTTTTTAATTATTATTTTTCCCCCCCTGAAATGTTTTTCATAATAACTAAATGCTTCTGAGTCATGGCTATATTGGCCAGGGCCCTGAAAGAAAAAAAAGGTCAGTGCTATAAAAGAGTTCTCAGGCTTAGCAGGAGAGGTTTTTGTAGCTGCAAATTGAATGTTGTGTGCTTATACTTTGGCAATAGAGATCAGTCCTGATTCCTTTCACTTTCAGCAATTTTGCACATGCCATTTTTTAGAATACTTTAAATCCATCTATGGACTTTGGATAGGTCATAGAATCAGGGAATTGTTAGGGTTGGAAGGGACCTCAAGGATCATATAGTTCCAACCCCCCCACCATGGGCAGGGACCCCTCACACTAGAGCAGGCTGCTCAGAGCCACATCCAGCCTGGCCTTAAACACCTCCAGGGATGAGGCTGCTATCACCTCCCTGGGCAACCTGTTCCAGTGTCACCTCCCTAGGCAACCTGTTCCAGTATCACCTCCCTGGGCAACCTGTTCCAGTGTCTCACCACCCTCGTGGTGAAGAACTTCTTCCTAACATCCAATCTGAATCTACTCATTTCTATTTTCTTCCCATTTCCCCTAGTTCTATCACTACCTAACACCCTAAATAGCCCCTCTCCAGCTTTCTTGTAGGCTCCCTTAAGGTACTGGAAGGCAACAATTAGGTCACTGCTCATAAGTCACTGCTTTTTCTTTCCCCTCCTTCCCCCTTCCCTATTTTTTTCTTCATTACTTGCTTACAGCTTCAAAGAAATAATTAATGTCTTTTTTTCCTATGGAGTGGTGAAACTCCTGTTTAAATTCACAGATATTTGGATCACTCTAAGTAAATTTACAGTTTAATTTTACAGACTGGTCACTCATTTTACATGAAGGACAGTTTGTTCTTCTCTTGGAAAATCTGAATCTATACATTGTATTACATATTGAAAACAAGCTCCACATCCCTGCCAGTGATTCCATTTAGCAGTGAGGGCTTGCAAGGGCTTATCTAGTGAAGGGGAAAAAGGACAGTATTGAAAAATCATTTCTCCAAGTTCCTAGGAGAAATGGTAAGAGAATCTTTATGTATAAAATGTAACATACATTTATTGTCTTCAGGTGTATCAGCATTATTTACCTAAGCCTTAGTACTCCCCATTGAAACACAGAATAGCAGCACGCATTCACGTGTTTTGTTGTATGTATGCACTGAGTTTTTGAGGAAGAAGGCCTAACTCTGTCTCACTAATCCCTGGGATTTATGCATCACACATTCAGACTAAGCTCCATATGCCTCCTGTCTTTTCCTGCCAGCTTTTTTTTTTTTCAAATCAGAGGCACCTCGTGACTGATATCATGGAAACGTTGTTATGAGTCTCATATACATGCGCGGCCATTTACACTTTACCCAAAATCAAACCGCTTTCTACTTTATTTTTCCTGAGTTTAGGGCCTGTTTCCAGGATCCTAGAATCACAGATTCATAGAATTTTAGGATTTGAAGGGACCTCTAGAGATCATGCAGTCAAATCCCCCTGCCAAAGAATTGCCTAGGGCAGGCCACACAGGAATGCATCCGAGGCTGGTTCTGAAAACATTCAGAGGAGGCTCCACAACCTCTCTGGGCAGCCTGTTCCAGTGCTCTGTCACTGTTACCATAAAGAAGTGTTCTAGCTTGTATTCATTGTTCATTGTCCTGTTAATGGGCACCAGTGAAAAGAGCCTGACGCCTTCATCTTGACACCCACTCCCCAGACAGTTAAAGACATTGATAGGATCCTCTCTCAGCCTTCCCTTCTCCAGCTGAAACACCCCCAGGTCTCTCAATCAGTCTTCATAGGAAAGATGTTCCAGTCCTGCAACCATCCTTGTAGCTCTCTGTTGGACTCTCTCTGGGACATCCCTGTCTCCCTTGAACTGGGGAGCCCCAAACTGGACAGAATATTCCAAAGCATGGTCTCACCAGGGCAGAGTAAAGGGGGAGGAGAACCTCCCTTGACCTGCTGGACACTTTTCTTGATGCACCTTAGGATACCATTGGCCCTCTTGGCCACAAGGTCACATTGCTGTCCCATGGAGAACTTGCTGTCCACTAGAACTCTTACGGTTTTTCTTCATGGAGCTCTTTTCCAGCAGGACAACTCCTAGGCTGTACAGATGCCTCTTGTTATTCCTCCTCAGATGCAGGACTCTACACTTGCCCTTACTGAACTTCGTAGATTTTCCCTTTTCTCTACCCTGTCCAGATCTCATGGGCAGGCAGCACATCCTTCTGGCTTACCAGCCACCCCTCAGTTTCAAATCATCAGTAAACTTGCTGAGGGTAAACTCACACCCCTCAACAAGGTCACTGGTGAATACATTGAAGCAAACTCGACCCAGCACTGATCTTCTGGGGAACACCACTTACTTATGTATCTTTGTAAATCACTTAACTAAAGTGAAATGTGACCTCCTCTGTTGGCTGCTTGATGTAGAGTTGGGAAAATGGCGTGTTACAGGGTTACAATCCTGGATGCAAGCAGATGGCAGCAGAAGACAGCAGACTCTTACTCCTTATCCCAATTAGAGAAAGGTGTTGAGTTGCTGGAGCGTGTCCAGAGAAGGGCAACAAAGTTGGTGAGGGGCTTGGAGCACAAGCCCTATGAAAAGAGAGGCTGAGGATCTGGGGTTGCTTAGCCTGGAGAAGAGGAGGCTCAGGGGAGACCTTATTGCTGTCTACAACTACCTGAAGGGAGGTTGTAGCCAGGAGGTGGTTGGTATATTCTTCCAGGCAACCAGCACCAGAACAAGAGGACACAGTCTCAAGCTGCACCAGGGGAGGTTTAGGCTGGATGTTAGGAAGAAGTTCTCCATAGAAAGAGAGATTGGCCATTGGAATGGGCTGGTTGTGGAGTCACCATCACTGGAAATGTTTAAGAAGAGACTGGATGAGGCACCTGGTGCATTGGTTTAGTTGATTAGATGGTGTTGGGTGATAGGTTGGACTTGATGATCTCAAAGGTCTTTTCCAACCTGGTCTGGTCTATTCTACTTATTCCATTCCATTCCATTCCATTCCATTCCATTCCATTCCATTCCATTCCATTCCATTCCATTCTATTCTATTCTATTCTATTCTATTCTATTCTATTCTATTCTATCCCATCCCATCCCATCCCATCCCATCCCATCCCATCCCATCCCATTCCATCCCATCCCATTCCATTCCACATATGAGCTTCATGCTGCCTCATTACTAAATCATTTTATCTCTTCTTATTTGACAGGTGATAGATCTTCCGTGAGGTGAACTATAAGAAAATTTTCAAATGTCTGAGGAGCAAAGGCTCATCTTTGTGTTACTCTTTCATATATGACACAATGATTGATATCAGTTTAAATACTAGCTCATCATACAAATTACCAAGGCAATATCACCATGTATTGTCCTTTCTGTACAGACCAGGTGTAGAGAAAACAGTAGGGTAGTTGGGAAAGTGTTACAAAACTACACTGTGCTCACACAATAAAGCAGTTAATGAGTTCTATTCTTGGGTTAAGTAAAGCCCAGCCCAGAGCAAAAAAAAGTAGCAGGAAGATCAATGAGTTCATAGAATCATGGAATCAACCAGGTTGGAAAAGACCTCAGAGATCATCAAGTCCAACCCATTACCTAATACCTAACACCTCCTGACAACTAAACCATGGCTTCCAGTACCACATTCAATCCTTTTTTGAACACCTCCAGGGATGGGGACTCCATCACCTCCCTGGGCAGCCTAACTGTTACTAATAAACCACCAAACTAGTAGTGATTTTGGAATAAAACTCAAATTCAGTTTTAGATGATAGGAGTTTCAGAACATACTCACAATGCTTGCAGTGGTAACTTCCAGTTAGCATTATGGGTTTTAGAGGTGACCATTACTTTAGACACTGCCTGTAAGTAATATGCCTTGTGAGATGTGTGAGAGTATGGAGTTTCCTGCAGCTCCTAGCCAAAGGCGCTGTCTTCTCTGCCTCGCTTCCACATTGGCTATGATTAAAGAGGGAACCCTTCCTACAGATACTGGATGGTTGAATCCAGAACTTCTGATGCCATTTAACTCTCTCATATGACCAAAATCTCTGACAGCTCCTCTGACTGCACAGAAAGGAGGGAAGTGGGGGCTGAGATGCCAGAAGTCCGCTTCAGAAAGTTAAGTGCGGAGAAGCAGGAAGCACACAGCCATGCAGTCTGTGAAGACTCTCTCTTTTTATCTCAGCTTACATAATGTAATAAACCAAATCTTTCTCTGGAATCTTCTGCCCTAGACACCCAATATAAGGCACATTCACTTACTTCCTTGTTGATAAGTGTCACCATCCACTCTTGTGCTAATGTATCAGTTCAGGTTTGAACAAATTCCACAGCTTCTTTGGAACTGGCCTGGGCAGTGCTGATTGTTCAGCATCCAAGAGAGGAATCTAATTTGTGACCAATAGCAGTGTTGACAATACACCCTTGGGAGCAACTATTCTTGGCAACTATTGAAGGCAAAACACAACAATCTCCACAGTTCTCCTGAATCTAGCTTGCCTTCATGTCACTTAGATGTTGGTTGCTCTTCTTGCACATGTCCTCAGGACACTGGGCTCCTGCAAGGAGAAGTCCAGTGTCTCTCATCTGCCTGACACTGTTGACAAGACAGATTGTGTAGCTAGAGGCTGCACAGAGCCCAGGTGTGGTCACACAGCAGATAAATATAGCTTGGAGGACACCGTAGGCACTGTTTGTACCCAGCATTTCCCTTCTCAAAGTATTAGCTGGAGTGGTCTGCATATAGTCCCAAGGCAGCCTCCAGCCTGCTTTTGCATTACTGCCATCAAAGCTGTGTGTCTCTTAGCAAGGACTCTGTAAGTAGTCTTCCACAGAGTCAGTGCCAGATTTAGCAGCAAAGCCCATGTGTGCTAAGTACTAGACAGCAAATTAACAAAGAAAATGTTTCCCAACCTGGGTGGCTTAGAGTCAGGAGAAAGACAAAAACCAACATAAGAGTCAATGTGAAGATGAAGAGAGGTTAACAAGGGCAGAATTCTTTCTGGATAAGTTGTGTGTGTTTATGAGTTGAGGGGATTAAGCTGGTGTGGCTAAAGACACGAAGCACTGTACCACTGTTTAAACTCATCAGACCACATATCTAGAGAGGAAAAAAGAAAGCTCACAACCCTAAATTACTTGCTTAAATGAACCTTTTAAAAAGACAGTGATGTACAAGAAACCCTGCAGGATTTAAGAAGCTTATCAGCCTCTCTGCAGACTTGCTTGTTTCTGCTCTGTCTCAAGGATCATTCTGAGGGTTAGGAAATTACTTTCTCCTCTTGCACTGTTTTAACCATAGACTGTCAAAGCAGACAGGTTCAAAATGCATTCCAACCTTTTTTTCTTCCCCTTGTCTTCCCACAAGCAACTTTGGGAAGGTTTAATAACCAACTCTGAATTAAATGTATGTCTGAATTAAATGAGTCCAGAGAAGAGCAACAAAGTTGGTGAGGGGTTTGGAACACAAGCCCTACATGGAGAGGCTGAGGGAGCTGGGGTTGCTTTAGCCTGGAGAAGAGGAGACTCAGGGGTGACCTTATTACTCTCTACAACTACCTGAAGGGAGGTTGTAGACAGATGGATGTTGGTCTCTTCTCGCAGGCGGCCAGTACCAGAACAAGAGGACACAGTCTCAGGCTGCACCAGGGGAGGTTCAGGCTAGATGTTAGGAAAAAGTTCTATACAGAGAGAGTGATTGCCCATTGGAATGGGCTGCCTGGGGAGGTGGTGGAGTCGCCATCATTGGAGGCTTTCAGAAGACTTGATGGGGTGCTTGGTGCCGTGGGTTAGTTGTTTGGGTGGTGCTGGATTGGTTGATGGGTTGGACGCGATGATCTTGAAGGTCTCTTCCAACCTGGTTTATTCTATGTATATGTATTCTATGTATATGTATCAGGTTTTAAAACAGTTATGAAATGCAAGCTCCTTGGGCATGGGAAGGCAACCATTCAGCAAATCCCTGGGATGATTTCATTCCAAGTTGACCAGAAGATCAGCACCTCAAACCTTTTTCATTATTTGTTTTTTCCTGTTTAAATTGACACTGCTACTATATGGAGAAGAATCATGCTCTCTGTGCTCACCAGAAGCTGAAAACCTTGCCAGGTTAGGCATGAATATTCATTACCTTGAAACCATTCATTCTGGACAGAGCACATCTGACCATCATGCAAATCCCCCCAAGAGTTTCAAGGCCTGTTTTTAGAAGAGCTGAGTGTCAAGAATATTACATGGCACTTCAGTCCAGAAGCTTGGGGACTAGATTGTAGTGCAGGTGATAAGCCTACAGAAGCAGATAAAGATAAGATGTTTTGTATGGTGCTCTGCAAACATACTTACAGTCCTGTGGAAGGTAGATGTCCGATAGCAACTCATTTTTAGAGCAAAATATGTGAGAAAAGGAGGGTGAGGAATGGATGATGTCAACCTTCTGTGTCCCCAGAGTGCTGGACGGCAGAGATGGCCCAAGGAATGCATCATAATTAATGACAGTAGAAGTCATGAGCCTGGCACAATAAGGAAGCAAGGTGAAATTAAATTTTGTGAGTGTGAAAGTACTTCTAAAATGGTACAGCTTTCACACAATATTTTGCTGAAGGCTGTGCCAAAGGACACACTGAACCTTTAATTCTGTGTAGCAGCTTTCCCAGAGCTAAGTAGAGGTCACTTTCATGCAGAATGCTGGTTTATAATGTAAGGAAATAAAACTACAGGAGGGAACACAGAATCCTAGTCAACAATTTATTGTGTTGCAGGAATAATAGCTAACATCCATTATTTTGGTCACTGACAAAAAAAAGGACCTTTTTTATTCTTGCTACTATCTTAAATCTCCTTATTTTGGCAAGATATTTTGTACATTTTTGCTTTAACTTTCTGAGAGGAATGAAACATTAGGGGGCCAGCCTCTTCTCCTTGATGGCAAGTGACAGGACTAGAAGAAATGGTTACAAGCTGTGCTAGGGGAGGTTTGGGCTGGATATTAGGAAATATTTCTTCACTGACAGGGTTATGGAATGGTCTGCCCAGGGTAGTGGTGGAGTCACTATCCCTGGGGGTCTTCAAGTGCTGTGTGGACCCAGTGCTTAGAGAGAAGGTTTAGTGTTGACCCTTCAGTGCTGGGTCAAAGGTTGGACTGGATGACCTTGAAGGCCTCTCCCAACCAGATACATTCGGAGATTCTGTGATTCCAACATTTATTATTTTCATATATATTCACTTAAATTTATTTGGATAGACATTAATGTTTGCACATGCTTCCAATGTCACTCTTGGAAGTCCAAGTTTCTGTGGTGTTGTTTTTTAAGGAATGGATTCCTCTGGCAAGGGTTGGTTACACATTGGATTGTGCAGACTGCTGTAACATGCAAGGGCAGTCTTGCTGAACAGGAGCACTCAGACTACAAGCCTCAGTATGGCAGCCCCTTGGAAAGGCAGAGCTTGAAGATCAGAATTTCAGTACAGTTGAGTGTGATTCAACAAGTAGAAATGGTTGAATGTAACAGGTAGATTGTGTTGGTTTTAATTACTTCACCCTCTTAGATTTGCAGAGCTGCAAAACGCAGCATTTCCTTCTGGACACACATGGCAGATGCAGTACTAGGGAGCAAACTAAACCAGGGTCATGTTTGTACAGACAGCCTGAAAATACTTGTATCCACACCATAAAGACTTTAAATACATTTACAAATTCCTTCATAGAATCATAGAATCACTAAGGCTGGGAAAGACCTTTGAGATCATGGAGTTCTTTCATAACCCAACGGTCATGATGTGATGGGCTGAGAGGACTGCTGCTGGCTTCCTGCTTCTCTGCCATATGGTCAGGCCTGGTCCTCCTCCCTGATACATCCATGCCTTTTCAAAGGACTTCAAAGGACTGGTTTTGTATATATATTTTTTCCCCATCCATCCTTGTTCCTTACCCTTGTGAACCCTTCCTGTTATTGTTTCATATATATATGTGTGTGTGTGTGTAAATATATATATAAACCAACATATATAAAAACCAATATATATATGGAAGTAGAGAGGTAAAAATTTTCTTTAAACTATATATATATATATTTTGTCACTGCAGACCTCTGTAAACAGTCGCTCTCCATCATTCCTGTATGCCTCTTAAGGTACTGGAAGGCTGCTATTAGGTCTCCCCAGAGCCTCCTCTTCTCCAGGCTGAACAACCCAGCTTTCTTGTAGTACAAGTGCTGCAACCCCCTGATCATTTTCATGGCCCTCCTCTGGACCCTCTCCATCAGGTCCATGTCCTTCCTGTACTGAGGGCTCCAGACCTATACACAGTACTCCAGGTGAGGTCTCAGAAGAATAAAGTGGCAGAATCACCTCTCTGGATCTGCTGGCAATGCATCTTTTGGTGCTGCAAGCTCATACTGTCTGATCACATCCAGCTGCTCATCCATCAGCACCCCCAAATCCTTTTCCTCAGGGCTGCTTTCTGTCACCTCCTGTCCCCATCTGTATTGATAGTGAGGATTGTTCCATCACAGGTGCAGAACCCTGCACTTGTCTCTTGCTGACCCTCATGAGGTTCACTGGGTACAACTCTCCAGCTTGTCCGAGTCCCTCTGAATGACGACCCATCCCTCTAGTGTACCAACAGCACCACACAGCTTGGTGTCATCTGCAATGAAGATTTTAAAGTCTTTATTTAAACAAAATTGCTGATGGTAAACTCTGTAGAGTTTTTAGGGGCCTGAGGGGGTGAAGCTTTTCCTTGATGTTTGTTTATTTTGTGGGGCTTTTAAATCCTCATGTTCAAAATAAGTTTTCCCCTAAATATTTAGAATCACAGAACCATTCAGGTTGGAAAAGACCCTAGGGATCACTAAGTCTGACTGATAACCCTATTCTACAAGGGTCACCCCTAAACCATATTCCCAAACACCACATCCAAACCACCTGTAAACACATCCAGGCTTGGTGACTCAACCACCTCCCTGGGCAGCTCATTCCAATGCCTGACCACTCTTGCTGTGAAAAATCTTTTCCTACTGTCCAGTCTAAACCTACCCAGTCATAGCTTGAGGCCATATAATTTCAGGGTAAGTTATAAAGGGAAACCAAGATGTAAGAAAACGATCCCATTTGTGGTAATTTGTGGAAGTATTGCTAAATCACTGCTTTTAGAGAAATTGAATGTATTTTACTTTTCATAGTTTATGTAGTGAGCAGAAAAAATATAAGTCTCCACGCCCTGGTGTTCTCCCCATTAATTCTGGTTGATTTTCTAGCTAAAGATCTGACCTCACTTTAGTATAAGTTACTGGTAAATGACTGTTTTACATGCAAAGATGCAAGCTACATTATATTCTGTAATTACTTTGCAAGTAATGACAGTAGTTTTCTTGCACATTTCAATCCTCTGAAATGAGGAGAGAATGAAGCTGGTCACATCCCTTTTTTCCACACCAGCTTTCCAACAGGCAGAGGAGTGCCTTAAGATGCCTACAGAACTTCAATACCCGGCCTGTTTTTAACTGGTATTGTGTTTGGTTAGCTTCTGAAGTTATGCTCTTTAGTGTTTTTCAAGTTATATTCCTTTGCTGAGTGCCAAAGTAGTGGAAAAAATATGGAAAAAAAGAGGGTAGAAATGCCCAGAAAAACCTTTTAAGTATTTGGAAGTAGGATTCCTAATTTATGAATAGAAATAATTCACAGCAACATTCATTCAAGTTGGAAATCAGGATCACCAAGTCCAACCAGTAACCCTACTCTACAAGGTTCACCCCTGAACCACATCCCCAAGCGCCACATCCAAATCACCGTTAAACACATCCAGGCTTGGTGACAGGGACTGGGCAGCACATTCCAATCCCTGACCACTCTTTCCCTGGAAAAAATTTTTCCTAATGTCCACTCTAAACCTAACCAGTGACAGCTTGAGGCCATTCCCTCTTGTTCTATCACTAATTACCTGTGAGAAGAGACCAGCACCAGCCTCTCCACAATGTCCTTTCAGGTAGCTGTAGAGAGCAATGAGGTCTCCTTTCTGTCTCCTCTTTTCCAAACTAACCATCCCCAGCTCCTTCAGTTGCTCTTCATCAGATTTATTCTCCAGGCCCTTCCCCAGCTTCCTTGCCCTCCTTTGCACTGGCTCCAGCACCTCCACATCTCTCTTGTATTGAAGTCCCCAAAACTGAACACAATACTTGAGGTGTGGTCTCACCAGAGCTGAGTAAAAGGGAACAATCACCTCCCTACTCCTGCTGGACGCAGTGCTTTTGACATAAGCCAGGATGCCATTGGCTTTCTTGGCCAACTGGGCACACTGCTGGCTCGCATTCAGCTCTTGTCAATTAGAACCCCCTGGTCTATTTCTGCCAGAGAGTTTTCCAGCCACACTGCCCCAAGCCTGCAGTGTTGCTTGGGGTTGTTATGACCCAAGTGCAGAACCTGGCATTTGGCCTTGTTGAAGCTCATCCCGTTAACGTTGGCCCATCTGACCAATAAGTCCATCTTATACCTCAGATCATAACAGGGACTCAAGTTTAATGTGCATTCTTTTCATTTATTTGAAAAATACAATGAATAGAATAGAATAGAATAGAATAGAATAGAATAGAATAGAATAGAATAGAAGTAAATTAGAATAGAGTAGAGTAGAGTAGAATAGAATAGAATAGAATAGAATAGAATAGAGTAGAGAAGAGTAGAGAAGAGTAGAGCAGAATAGAATAGAATAGAATAGAATAGAATAGAATAGAATAGAATAGAATAAAATAGAATAGAGTTAACCAGGTTGGAAAAGACCTTCAAGATCATCAAGTCCAACCTATCACCCAACACCATCTAATCAACTAAACCATGGCACCAAATGCCTCATCCAGTCTCCTCTTAAACACCTCCAGTGATGGTGACTCCACCACCTCCCTGGGCAATCACTCTTTCTATGAAGAATTTCTTCCTAACATCCAGCCTAAACCTCCCCTGGTGCAGCTTGAGACTGTGTCCTCTTGTTCTGGTGCTGGTTGCCTGGGAGAAGAGACTAACTCCCACCTGGCTACAACCTCCCTTCAGGTAGCTGTAGACAGCAATAAGGTCTCCCCTGAGCCTCCTCTTCTCCAGGCTACACAACCCCAGCTCCCTCAGCCTCTCCTCATAGGGTTTCTGCTCCACTGCTGAAAAATGTAATTTATATGAAAAGAGACAACCTTTTTGAAATGTGGTATGCATTTTCTCTGGAATAAAAACTGCTATTTAGTTTTACAGCAATAGTATAGTATAGAGTAATACCCAGCTATTTAAAACAAAATTGATCCAAATACTGTATGTAACAAATGGATCCCTAAACTGTAACCTAAAAAATTAAACCACTTTCAGATAATTCCTGGTTCAGAAAGACCATGTATGTAGAAGCCTAGGTTGGAAAGGCAGTTGTCTACTGCCTATATATATTGGCTTTCAGAAAGCATGAGTAATTTCTGTTCATTGCTCAGTTCATTGGTTAAATTCAAACCAAGCATTCATTTTTTTTTTCCATGTGAACCATTGAGCAAATCACTGAACTGAAGAAAAGCTGAGCAAGCAATGCAGAAATGGTGGAATTTGTCCTAGATGAGAGAGCTAAGACCAAAGGTGCAAGATATATATATAGTATACCTTAAAAGTATATGGTAAATGTATGCTATATCATCCCTTTGCAGATCCAGTCCTGGACAAGCTATAGCACTTACCTGAGCAGAATTTAAGAGCACCAGAAGGTTTTGTCCTTGTCTCCTGAACATTTGGGGAAGGGATGGATCAGCATGATGTAAGTACCACCAACTCCCTTCTGCGCTGGGAGAGAGAAGATTGGAAGATCTTTGGGGCAAGAATTATTTCTTCTTTTTCTAGCTAAACAGTCCCCAAGTTTAACTAGCCTTCCTTAGCTTGGTCAAAGGTTCACAGTCATTGCTGTAATAGAAACACAAAGGCCGGCATGCCATCACCAAGGAAGGTTTTAATGTAGCCAAGATGATGCAGAGGGAATTCCGAGTCCCAAGCTGGGACCACAAGAGATGCTACATTGCAGCTTGGCAACTGTATTATTGCAGCAACAAATTTTGTTGAGCAGCCCTCCTCAGCACTGTTGACCAAAACCTTACAGAAAGCATTGTATTTTGTTGACTTTACTGCTATGAAATTTAATGGAAGGATCATTGAATTCATATTCCTGCTGTGAGTTATGTTTCACAGTCTTATCCTATTCTCTCACCATTACAAAAGAAATGCTCACATGTGAAAGGAGTAAATATATTCTGGTTTACATTTAGCCTGAGAGCAAAGTAAACATATCAAACTAACAACTCCCAGTGCCTCCATTGCTAAAAAATGCATAATTTAAATAAGCAACAACAAAAAAAAGAGATATATTTGATTCTGATGAATATTTATCTTCAGATTCTTAAAAGTAAGCAGTGAGAGTAATAATTCCTGAGGATGCATGGTGAGAGGCAGGGATCTGCTGGAGAGAATCCAATGAAGAGCCATGAGGATGAAATGGGGGATTGAGCATCTCCTCTGTGAAGTGAGATGAGAGCCCTGGGGCTGTTTCTAGCCTGGAGAAGAGAAGACTGAGAGGGGATCTGATCAATGTCTATCAGTATCTGAGGGGTGGGTGTCAAGTGGAGGGGGCCAAGCTCTTTTCTGTGGTGTGCACTAATAAGACAAGGAACAACAGGTTAAAGCTTGAACATAGAACATTCCACCTCAACATGAGGAGAAACTTTTTACAGTGAGGGTGACAGAGCCTCATCCCTGGAGGTTTTGAAGGCCAGGCTGGATGTGGCTCTGGGCAACTTGATCTAGTGTGAGGTGTCCCTGTCCATAACAGGGGAGGATGGAACTGGATGATCCTTGGGGTCCCTTTGAACCCTGACAATCCTGTGGTTCTGTGAGATGGGGCACTTTCCATGCAGTCAGACTGGGCTATCTCCAGAAAGCTGAACAAAGCCATTAAAAAAAAAACCCTAACCAAACAAAGTGGAAATATAAGGTGTATGTGAAATGGGCCATGGGAACACAGGTCAAATGAGGAGAAGAAAAAGAGATAGGAAATAGCTACTTGCTTAGCCATCAAAGAAACTTTATATGGTCTGATAAGGACCAAATCATCCTATGTGTGTGCAAAAAAGAGTCAGTTAATGGTAGGAATTAATAAATTAGCAATTTTCTAGAATTTATGTGCTTCCCTTTCCCATCTGAATATGCTTTTAAAATATCATGCTTTATGAAATATTAATGTGGTAAAAAATGCATTAAAATAATTCCCCCTCCTAAAAGACATCGTGTAACTGGGAAATTTTTGACCTCCTCTAACATGTGTGATTGGCTCATTCCAGTTGTTAACTGTTGCCAGTCTATTGGCCCTTTAGGAAGAAGTCCCAGCTTCTGCAGTCTAGTGGCCAAGGAGAGGTGAGTGGGAAGTGTGCTGGGGCAGAGGTGGCCACCCACTGCCATTATGACAATCTCATCCCCCTGCAAGGATTTGATACAGAATCTGGGGACACACCCCTGCTTGAAGAGCAGCTGGATGTTGTAGGAAAGACCTGAATGGTATCCCAGCCACTGAGTGCAGTGGTGTAGCAGTGATGCAGGGCTGTTTTAGCTTCACCATTACCCTGCTGAGCATCTGCCACCTCCTCTGCCCATGCTGAACAACCGAAGTGGGAGCTTGGGCACCCTGGTGCTCCTGCTGATACCTATGCTCCAGAGGCAGATATTTATGACAAACTGAATTTCACCCCACTTGCCAGACATTTGTCTGCAGGCATTTTTCAAAGGCTCAGGTTAAGCAGGGCTCCCCTGAAAAATTATTTCTGTTGGAGCAAATGGGGGTCAAGTTGTTTTCATTTGTTTCCCAGTTGCTCTTTTGTGCTGTGGCCTGTACTTAATCCTCTGTGACATGTGGCCCAGTTTATTCATTGCTAATGAGAGCCATACATGGCTGTAGATATAACTATGATACCTGAATTTCCAGGCTGGAGGCTTGAATGTGCAAGCTGTGCCTCATTTCACTGCCACTCCTCGCTCCTCTGCAGCATTTCATTTCTACCTTTGCACTTATTGGGAAGCACAGTTAGGAAAATCTTCACAGAATCACATAGAATCACAAAAAGTTAGGGGTTGGAAGGGACCTCAAAAGATCATCAAGTCCAAGCCCCTGCCAGAGCAGGTCACACAGGAATGCAGCCAGGCAGGTTTTGAATGTCTTCAGTGAAGGAGACTCCACAACCTCTCTAGGCAGCCTGTTCCAGTGCCCTGTCACCCTCACAATGAAAACGTTTTTCCTTATGTTTATGTGGCACCTCCTCTGCTCCAGCTTGCACCCATTGCCCCTTGTCCTCTTGTTGGACATCACTGAGCAGAGCCTGGCCCCATCCTCCTGACACTGAGCAGAGCCTGGCTCTGTTCTCCCAACACTCACCCTTCACATCTTCATAAACATGAATGAGGTCACTCCTCAGTTTCCTCTGCTCCAAGCTAAAGAGCCCCAGCTCCCTCAGCCTGCTCTCATAAGGGAGATGTTCCACTGCCTTCATCATCTTTGTGGCTCTGTGCTGGACTCTTTAGCACAGCACTGCCAGCATGTAAAATGGTGGCTGCATTGTCAATATTTATTACTATGCATGTATGCAAACAAACACATTTTTATTATGCAGGAAAGGAGGTCTTTGACTGTTATTCCCACAACTATTATACAGGTCAAATGAAATGAATAATTTCTGTGCACTGTGATTGAGATAAAACTCTGAAACTTCCTCTAAGCCTGCTTTGCACAGTGTCACAGTATCACAGTACATTAGAGGTTGGAAGAGACCTCAAGAGGTCATCAAGTTCAACCCCGCTGCCAAAGCTGTATCACCTGGGATAGTCTGCACAGGAGTGCATTGAGGTGGGTTTTGAAAGTCTCCAGAGAAGGAGACTCCACAACCTCTCTGGGCAGCCTGTTCCAGTGTCTCACCACCCTCATGGGGAAGAACTTCTTTCTAATGTGTCCCTGACACTGAGCCTCTGGGGAACAATGTAATGGAAAATCTCATAACTCCAGAGAAAATACAGCTTTGTGACTCCATGATGTGGCCATCCTTGAGAATGAATGAATCTTGGGTTTCATCCTCTGCTGCCTGACTATTTCTCATATTTTATCTCATGGCTGACTACTATAAAATACAAACCCAGTGTTTCCAGTGCTGTTAGTTCAAACTTTTTCTTTCTCATTATTGATCTTGTTTTACTAGAGCCTGTTTGATACTTAAAGTTGTAATTTTGATTCTTAGACTTTATCTTCCCCCAAATCAAATCACAGGATCACAGGATGTTAGAGGTTGCAAGGGACCTCTGGAGATCATTGTCCAAGCCCCCTCCCAAAGCAGAACCACATAACCATAGAATATAGTGCAGGTCACACAGGAACACATCTAGATGGGTCTTGAAAGACCCCAGAGAAGGAGACTCCACAACCTCTCTGGGAAGCCTGTTCCAGTGCTTCATCACCCTTACATTAAAGAAGGTCCTTCTCATGTTGAGGTGGAACTTCCTGTGCTGTAGTTTACATCCATTGCCCCTTATCCTATCATAGGGTGCAGCTGAGAAGAGCCTGGCCACTTCTTCTTGACACTCAGTCCTCAGATATTTATAAACATTTGTTAAATCCCCTCTCAGTCTTACTGCCAGACTAAACAGCCCCAGGTCTCTCAGCCTTGTCTCATCAGGCAGTCCCTTCATCATCCTCATAGCCCTTCATTGGACTCTCACAGGTAGATCCCTGTCCCTCCTGAACTGGGGAGCCCACAATTGGATGCAATATTCCAGGTGAGGTTTCACTAGAGTAGAGGGGGAGGAGAACCTCCCTCAATCTGCTGGACACCCTCTTTTTAATCCACCCCAAGGATCCCATTTCCTTTTTGGCCACAAGGGCACATCACTGTCCCATGGAGAACTTGTGACTCCCCAGGTCCTTCTTCACAGGGCTGTTCTCCAGCAGATCACCTCCTAACCTGTACTGGTGCAGTTTATTATTCCTTCCCAGATGCAGGACTTTGCACTTGTTCTTGTTGAACCTCATTAGGTTACTCTCTGCCCAGCTCTCCAGCCTATCCAAGTCTCGCTAGATGACTGCATAGCCAACAGATGCATTAGCTAAGCCTCACAGTGTGGTCTCATCAGCAAACTTGCTGAGCAGACACTCTGTCTGTCCCCTCATCAATGTCATTGATGATGATGTTGAACAGGACTGGACCCAGCACTGATCCCTGGGGGACTGCATCAGTTACAGCTCTCCAGGTAGACTTCACACCATTGACCATCACTCTTTGGACTAGGGGGAATGGAATGAAGCTGGAAGTGGGGAGATTCAGGCTGGAGGTGAGGAGGAAGTTCTTCACCATGAGAGTGGTGAAGCCCTGGAATGGGTTGTCCGGGGAGGTGGTTGAGGCCCCATCCCTGGAGGTGTTTAAGATCAGGCTGGATGAGGCTCTGGCCAGGCTGATCTAGTGTGGGGTGTCCCTGCCCATGGCAGGGGGGTTGGAACTAGATGATCCTTGTGGTCCCTTCCAACCCTGACTGATACTATGATACTATTTTGTAACCAGTTCCAAATCCATCTCACTGTCTGTTCTTCTATCACACACTTCCTGACCTTACTCACAAGGATGTGACGGGAGACTGTGTCAGAAGCCTTACTAAGGTCAAGGTAGACTACATTCACTGGTCTCCCTGCATCTACCCATTCAGTTACAGATGCTATTGAAGTGCTGAAATTCCTGCTGGAGGCCTTGCAATAGTCTATTGTGTCAGTATGTCCAGTTCAGCATGGATAACCTTCACCCAAAAAAATATTAATGTAGACCTCTATTTTAACCCTAACATAGATCATCCTGTGGGTGACAATATGTTGGTGGAGTTGTTAAAGTCACTACAATTGTTGTAAGGTACAATGACTATAGGAAGTGTGAGGTTTTGAGCCATAGGTGCTGTTAGGAATGACAACAAATTTTAACTGTGGGCATGATTACCAGCTCTGTTTGCAGGATGGTACCTCTAGGAGGATATCTGTTTGTAGAAAGAAATCAAAATTGAAAAGCAGCTGTCTATTGTGGAACAATCAAACCCTCGTAAACAGACGTTGCATGTAAATATTTTGAGCATGTTTTTGCCTGCACCAAATTACTACATCTTCAAGCATTGCTAAATATTTGCTAAAAAGCACAAAGAGATCATTTCTCTGTGTTTGCAGGCTGCAGTGTATGGGGATGAGTGAAGCCCTAATTAGCAATGTTTTACAGTATAGATGAGCGTAGGAGGAGGAAGGAAAACAAAGACCTCATAACAAACTGCAAACACAGTAACAATTGCTTCTCTTTTATGACATTTTCATTGTTACTTAACTTTACAAGCCAATGCAAAATGTACCTCAGAGATGTGTTTCCTACAGTAGATGTATTTCCCAACGTAAGTTTCTGAAGGCTGACATCAGTAAATTTGCAGATGACACCAAGTTGGGAGCAGGTGTTGATCTGTTAGAGGGTGGAAGGGATCTCCAGAGGGACCTTGACCTGCTGGACAGATGGGCAGAGTCCAACAGGATGGCATTCAACAAGTCCAAGTGCCGGGTGCTGCACTTTGGTCACAACAACCCGATGCAGCACTAGGGGCTGGGGACAGAGTGGCTGGAGAACATCCAGACAGAAAGGGACCTGGGGGTACTGGTTGACAGCTGGCTGAGCATGAGCCAGCAGTGTGCCCAGGTGGCCAAGAAGGCCAATGGCATCCTGGCCTGCATCAGGAATAGTGTGGCCAGCAGGAGCGGGGAAGTTATTGTGCCCCTGTACTCAGCACTGGTTAGGCCACAGCTTGACGACTGTGTCCAGTTTAGGAAAGATGTTGACCTGCTGGACCATGTCCAGAGAAGAGCAACAAAGCTGGGGAGGGGTTTGGAGCACAAGCCCCATGAGGAGAGGCTGAGGGAGTTGGGGTTGCTCAGCCTGGAGAAGAGGAGGCTCAGGGGAGACCTTACGGCCATCTACAATTACCTGAAGGGAGGTTGTAGCCAGGTGGGGCTTGGTCTCTTCTCCCAGGCAGTCAACACCAGAACAAGAGGACACAATCTCAAGCTGCACCAGGGGAGGTTTAGGCTGCATGTTGAATTCTATTCTATTCTATTCTATTCTATTCTATTCTATTCTATTCTATTCTATTCTATTCTATTCTATTCTATATTATTCCATTCCATTCCATTCCATTCCATTCCATTCCATTCCATTCCATTCCATTCCATTGCAAAATGTACCTCAGTGATGTATTTCCCTACAGTATTTGTATTTCCCAATGCAAATTTCCAAAGGCTGACGTGTTTCCAGTACTTTTTGTGATGAGTGGAACAGAAAGTAGAGAGGCTGGATTTATTGGAAAGAGCTGAGACATAGATATGAAGGGTCACAAATTAGACTGTCTGCAGAAAAATTATGTTCAACAACACCCAATGATTGCACAGAACTGATTCTCCATGAGGCTAAATTTAAATTATATATATGTTTAAGACTCAGGAAATAACTACAGAAGGGTAAGAATGAGTGCAGGAACATTATTTTCAGCAAGGAGCAAGGATGTACTGGGAATCAATTCATTGTGACACTAAATTAAAAAACAATTACAAACAACCAACCAACCAACCAAACTTCTTTTGCCTTTAATTTGAGACTGAGGGCCTACTGAATCTCTTCTGCAAAAAGAAATATTTGGGTCATGAAATTGTGGGTGTCTGTGTTACTGCCATGAAAAGGATGAGAGCTTTCCTTTGAAGCCCAAATTTCCGTGTATAATCTGTTTAGCATTCAGTGGTATCTCATTATCATCACAGACCAAATGAAGCAGAATGATCTAGTAGCTCACTTTGTGTTAGTCTGTTCTGTGATTCCCGACCCTGAACCTAATTCGGTTTAGCGCAGCTGTGTTGTTACTGCCTTTTGCAAACGGGTGCCTTGCTGCTTCTTCCAGCGCTTACTTATAGCTGTGCAGTCAAACACTGATGTGGGGGGCTGACTCTGGCTGGACACCAGGTGCCCATCAAATTTATTCTATCAGTCCCCCTCCTCAGCTGGACAGAGGAGAGAAAATACAACAAAAAGCTCATAGGCCAAGATAAGAATATAATGGAATGGAATGGAATGGAATGGAATGGAATGGAATGGAATGGAATGGAATGGAATGGAATAGAATAGAATAGAATAGAATAGAATAGAATAGAATAGACCAGAGCAGACCAGAGCAGACCAGACCAGGTTGGAAGAGACCTTCAAGATCATCCAACTTATCATCCAACACCACCCAACCAACTAAACCATGCAAGCAAGCACCCTATCAAGCCTCCTCCTGAACACCTCCGGTGATGGTGACTCCACCACCTCCTCGGGCAGCCCATTCCAATGGGCAATCACTCTCTCTGTGTAAAACTTCTTCCTGACATCCAGCCTAAACCTCCCCTGGTGCAGCCTGAGACTGTTCTGCTACTGGTTGCCTGGGAGAAGAGACCGACCTTTGCCTGTCTCCAACCTCCCTTAAGGTAGTTGTAGAGAGCAATAAGGTCACCCCCGAGTCTCCTCTTCTCCAGGCTAAGCAACCCCAGCTCCCTCAGTACAACTACCTGAAAGGTGGTTGTAGCCAGGAAGGGGTTGGTCTCTTCTCTCTAGCAACCAGTGCCAGAACAAGGGGACACAGTCTCAAGCTGTGCCAGGGGAAGTTCAGGCTCGAGGTAAGGAGATAGTTCTTCAAGGGGAGAGTCATTGGAATGGGCTGCCCGGGGAGGTGGTGGAGTCACCGTCTGTGGAGGTGCTCAAGAGGGGATTGGATGTGGCACTTGGTGCCATGGTCTAATCATGAGGTCTGTGGTGACAGGTTGGACTCGATGATCTTTGAGGTCTCTTCCAACCTTGGTGATGATACTGTGCTAAAATTTAGGGATGCGTTCCTTTGCAACCTGCACTAGATTCTATGGCCCTGATCTGGCAGGGGGAGTTGGACTCAATTTCTGGAGGCCCCTTCCCACCCCTAACATCCTGTGGTTCTTCATGGTATGAGAGGAAGCGATGTACTATGCCCATTTTAGCTTTCAAGTCTGCCTACAAGTCAGTAGGCAGATAAGTATTTCAGAATCTATGACTGAGATCTGTCTCTGTTCTCTCTTAGGGAAAAGAGGAAAAAAAAAAGTAATATAAAAATATATTTCCTGCAGAAGTACTGATGGTCTCTTCTGGGATAATCTCAAAGAAAGGCTTTTTTGCTTTTCCACAAGTAATGTCTTCAATACCTTTAAAAGCCGTCGCTAAAAACCCTTCAAAACAAGTCTGTGAACATAATAGTGGAAAGCCTACTTACAAGCTTTCAAATGCTCCATTTTCCACACTATGAACTTTTATTACCCAAAGCAGAAGGCAGGTGGAAGGAAATAATACCTGATTTGCCAAATGCTTGCATGCTTTTAAAGAAAATCTCTCTTGGCTCCTTAGCAACTGAGTTTCAGGAGTGCATAGTAGCAGAACTCTGGCTTTGCTTTCAGCCAGCAAGCACCACCACACAGTATATAAAAATATTGGACCTTCCCCAATCACTCTTAAGGGGAACAGTCTTAGACTAGAGAAATATCCCTTGGTAATGGAAAAACTACTTGCCAGTACAGACAGCACACACCATATGAAAGGATATTGATATATTCATTTGAATAGCAAACTCATTTCTCTGATTCAAGCAAATTAATCTTAGGAAGGATGGCACATAGGTAAGTGTTAAAAAGGGATAAAATAATCACCACCATCAGGAGCAGCTGGGGATGTGTCCTGGGGATGTGTAGAAACTTTATGGGAGAAAGTCAGAAGTTGCCACCTTCTGAAGAGCCTTAGAGCTCAGATGATGCAGTCTGGACCACCTAACCTCTCTAGGTTTTACATATTGGAAATTGGCTTAGATGCTTTACATTCAAATCCAAATGCAAAGTTAAAAGAGCTCTATTCCATGAGACATGTGAAAGCAGAGACTGTTTCAGAAACAGTCTAAAGGCTTTGCTCATATCTCTCTTTATGCCTGAAAGTAAAGTACATAAAGCAGGATTGTGAAGGGATGAGTTGCATTATCCCCTCAGGTTTTTGTTTTGGTCCTGGATTTAAATATAATTTGAACCTCCTCACAACAACATATTTGTGAAATATAAGAGAACAGAGATCAGCCCTGAAGTCAGAATCTAGTGTTTAAGAGAGGAAGATAGTGGCTCACTCAAAAGGAATACAGGCAGTTGCTCCTCTCACTGAGAGTATGGTAAAAAGAAAGATGTATTTCTGTTAGAGGTTATAGTCTCTAGGGAATACCTAGACCTCTACCCTAGAGCTTTGACACTCTTCCTCACACAACATGAAACCACAAAACTATGTAGAACAGTGCACAAGGACAGAGTCAAGTTTAAGGACTAATACTTTAGACTATTTCACAAGCAATGATTGCACATAAACACATGCATCTATCACTGACAGTATTGCAGACAGTTGTATTTCTTTATTATGCTAAGAGTATGTATCTTAAGTCATGTAGTATGCAGGCTCAGCAACCTTTTGTCTTGTTTTGAGAATCACTGACTGTGTTACACATGCAGAAAAACTGCAGTGCAAAAATCACCTCATTGTCTTAGAGAATTGAGAAACCAGATCAAATTTCTTAACAAACAAAAAAACCCCCACATCAACATCATAAGGAACACAAGGAAATAAAGTGCAGACACAGGCAGTTACCTCTTGAACTACTTTGATTAGCTGTGAATACATCCTTTGAGGAGATCTGCCCTAGTGAGTGCTGACCTGGAGTATTGCATCTAGTTCTGGGCTCCCCAGTTCAGGAGGGGCAGGGATCTACCCAAGAGAGTCCAATGGAGGGCTATGAGGATGATGAAGACACTGGAGCACCACCTGACAAGAAAAGGCTAAGAGCCCTGGGGCTTTTTGATATGGAGATGAGAAGATATGGAGTTGAGGGAGGATCCAATAAACATTTATGAATATCTGAGGGCTGAGATTCAAGAGGGAGGGAAGAGGCAGGGGCAATGGATATAAACTACAGCACAGGAAGTTCCACCTCAACACAAGGGGGAACTTCTTTACTGTAAGGGTCGCAGAGCACTGGAACAGTCTTCCCAGAGAGGTTGTGGAGTCTCCTCCTCTGGAGACTTTCCAGACCCATCTGGATGCATTCTTGCTTGACCTGTGCTAGATTCTATGGTCCTGCTCTGGCAGGGGGTTGGATCTCCAGAGGTGCCTTCCAACCCCTAACATCCTGTGATCCTGTGATCTCTAAGCTGCATCATTTCCCTCAGGTTTATTCAAACAACTTAGTTCCTTAGAATGTGAATACCACAGCAAGGAGCATTTTGTAACCACTGCTTGCTACCGAAAAAACCTGTTGAAAAGCTTTGTTTTGTTGTTTCACCTTCTCAGTGCTCTTCTAACAAATTATTTTACTTTTATTTCCTGCAACTAACAAGCAAAACTAAGCAGAACTTAAAAAGACAAAATAACTTTGATTTGGTCTTCACTACTGAGCCTGTTTTCAAAGCTCTTTTATCTGAATTGTAAGGATTTAATTAATAACTTGTATTAATAATTAATACAAGTTATTAACTCCTTACAAGTATACTTATATACTTTAAGTACATATTGAAGTAAATGTACAAGTATAAGGGAAGGCTGAGAGAATTGTGTTTTGCCTTGAGAAGAGAAGAAAGGGATTAGGGGAGACCTTATTGCCACCTACCAGAACAGAAAGGGTGGCTAACTAAAGGATGGAGATGCCCATTCTACATGGAGTCACATGGAAAAGAGGACATGGATACATGTTACTCCTGGAGGACATTGTGACAGGATTCCAGAAGAAAATGTTTCACCATAAGAACAGCTAGACATTAGAATAATCTCCCAAGGGCAGCAGTGGATTCCCCTACACTGGACATTTTTAAGACTCAGTTTGACAGGGTGCTGGGCCATCTCATTTAAACTATACTTTTACCTTGAAAGGTTGGACCAGATGATCCTTGAGATCCCTTCCAACATCTATGATTCAATCATAGTATCAGTCAGGGTTGGAAGGGACCACAAGGATCATCTAGTTCCAACCCCCCTGCCATGGGCAGGGACACCTCACACTAGATCAGCCTGGCCAGAGCCTCATCCAGCCTGGGCTTAAACACCTCCAAGGATGGGGCCTCAACCACCTCCCTGGACAACCCATTCCAGGGCTTCACCACTCTCATGGGGAAGAACTTCCTCCTCACATCCAGCCTGAATCTTCCCACCTCCAGCTTCATTCCATTCCCCCTAGTCCTATCACTACCTGAGATCCTGAGAAGTCCCTCCCCAGCCTTCCTGTAGGCCCCCTTCAGATACTGGAAGGCCACAATTAGGTCACCTTGGAGCCTTCTCTTCTCCAGACTGAACAGCCCCAACTCTTTCAGTCTGTCCTCACAGGAGAGGTGCTCCAGCCCTCTGATCATCCTCGTGGCCCTTCTCTGGACACCTTCCAGCATGTCCATATCCCTATTGTAATAGGGGCTCCAGAACTGGAGGCAGTACTCCAGGTGGGGTCTTACCAGAGCTGAGAAGAGGGGAAGAATCACCTCCCTTGACCTGCTGGCCACACTTCTCTTGATGCAGCCCAGGATCTGATTGGCTTTCCAGGCTGCAAGTGCACATTGAGAGCTCATGTTGAGCTTTTCATCCCCCAGCACCCCCAAGTCCTTCTCCTCAGGGCTGCTTTCCAGCCAGTCACTGCCCAGCCTGGATTTGTGCCCGGCTTTGAGACAAATTTATAAAGCTACACATGCAAAGAAAATAAATTATGCATTTGTCCAGAGCCTTTAGGGGCTAATGAACAGACCATAGGTATTCAGGGGTTCATCCTTACTCTATACTTCTCTCTAAACAATGGGCAAGTTTTCGGTCAAAAAGATTCTATCCAGTTAGGAGGCAAGGCGCAGCAGGAAACTCTTTCATACACACAGGCATTGGGGAAGCAACATCCTTTTTTCTCCACTCAATGACTTCCTATGGAGTATTGAAGAGGAGAGTGACCTAGTTACTCTTCACTTCTCTACACCCCAGATAAGTCAGTCAACTGCTTGCTCCCACTTTATGGATAAATGACAATGCTCCACGGTCTGCTGAGAGCGCTCATGGAGGCAGAGTACACGGCAGAAGTCTGCCTTCCTGTGAATTATGTTGTAATGACCAAAAACCTTTCTGAGATTAGTCATCACCTAAACTCTATTTTATTTTTACTCCTGTTTCTTGGCAACTGGAGATTACAAAGAAAATCTAGCTCTTCCATGCTAAAGATTTGTCAGCACAAGTCTAAGTTTGCATTCTATTAAACAAAGAGTCTTTGTAGCATGATAGAAATGGTACTGCATGACTTGCTGGTGTCTATGTGTGTGGTTTTTGTTTAAAGTCTGTTCAATTTCTTTTCCCCACTCATTATTAGGAGCTGTGATTCCCTTTATTGAAATTATTATTAGCTACAATGCAGACAGAAGGAGTAGGTATAGGCAGAAGGCTTCTTTCAAATATCCAGTATTTGGATGAGTGTTTAGCTGCTGCTATTTCATTTCTCTGTTAGAAAAAGGGATTTTTTGGGGGGAGAAAAATGTTAATTCTTCTGTAAAAGTTTATCTGAAGATCAAATGTCACAAAAATACCCCAGTAATGTGACTTATTTCCTAAGTCAATCACTAGAATTATGGAGTTTGGGCTGCTAGCTTTGTTAAAACCTTCTTCAGAGGGCAGGGAAAGCAATTGTTGAAACTATTTGAAAACTTGAGTGAAAATAATGAAATTATCACAGAATCATAGAATGGTCTGGGCCAGAAGGGACCTCCAAAGGTCATCTAGTCCTACCTCCCTGCAGTCATCAGGGACATCCTCACCTAGCTGAGGCTGCCCAGGGCCTCACTGAGCCTCACCTTGAATATTTCCAGGGAAGGAACCTCAACCCCCTCCCTGGGCAACCTGTTCCAGTGTTCCACTACCCTCATAGAAAAGAACTTCTTCTTGATATCCAATCTAAATCTGCCCTTCTCTAGTTTGAAGCCGTTGCCCCTTGTCCTGTCACTGGAGACCCTTGTAAACAGTCTCTCCCCATTCTTCCTGTAGGCTCCTTTCAGGTACCGGAAGGCAGTTATTAGGTTTCCCCAGAGCCTCCTCATCTCCAGGCTGACAACCCCAGCTCCCTCAGCCTGTCCCTGTAACAGAGGTGCTCCAACCCCCTGATCATTTTTGTGGCCCTCCTCGGGACCCTTTCCACCAGGTCCATGTCCTTCATATATGCTGAAAATATTGTAGACAAAATCATTCAAGCTAAAGCAAAATTCTTTGCTAAATATTTTCAAAATGTATGACTAAGAAAAAAACATGCTGGATGTGCTGGAAGGTGTCCAGAGAAGGGCCACGAGGATGATCAGAGGGCTGGAGCACCTCTCCTACGAGGACAGACTGAAGGAGTTGGGGCTGTTGAGTCTGGAGAAGAGAAGGATCCAAGGTGACCTAATTGTGGCCTTCCAGTATCTGAAGGGGGCCTACAAGAAGGCTGGGGAGGGACTTCTCAGGATCTCAGGTAGTGATAGGACTAGGGGGAATGGAATGAAGCTGGAGGTGGGGAGATTCAGGCTGGAGGTAAGGAAGAAGTTCTTCACCATGAGAGTGGTGAAGCCCTGGAATGGGTTGTCCAGGGAGGTGGTTGAGGCCCCATCCTTGGAGGTGTTTAAGCCCAGGCTGGATGAGGCTCTGGCCAGGCTGATCTAGTGTGGGGTGTCCCTGCCCATGTCAGGGGGGTTGGAACTAGATGATCCTTGTGGTCCCTTCCAACCCTGACTGATACTATGATACTATGATACTTTGTGAACCTTTAATGGAAATCCTAATCCTGTAATAGAACAATTGACTGGCTCCATGTACAGGTTGTGGAAAGACATACCAGGTCTATGGGGGAATTTTGTAATGGTTTTTGGCATTCAGCTAACAACTGCCCTGTAAAAAATATGGAAGTGAGGAGGAGCCTTGAATGCTGTTCTGCAGAAAGCTGCTTCTAACACTGTAT
Source organism: Dryobates pubescens (assembly GCF_014839835.1). Lineage (NCBI taxonomy): Eukaryota > Metazoa > Chordata > Aves > Piciformes > Picidae > Dryobates > Dryobates pubescens. The sequence goes on from NC_071657.1 coordinate 132,429,313, forward strand.
ACCTTAGGTAAAGGTTTAATAACCTTCTTTATTGCTGGAGGCTTAATAGTCTGCATTTACTGAAAACTTAAGTATTCTAAACTGGATCACAGGCCTCAGTTATAATGATCTCAATTCTCTTTCAAAGCACCAACTTTTATCTAATCTTTAATCTCAGTTTCTTCTGTTGGGAGGGAGGTTGTTCCATAGATTCACACACTCCACCTGAAAAGGTGTTACTGGTATTACTAAGAGATGACCTGAGCTTAGGAACCTCTATTTCTGACTTTCCCCATGACTCTTAATGTTGGTCTTTCATCTTTCTTCACCAACAACCTTTAGATTCAGAGAGTTATTTTATTTTATTTTAATTAGTCTTAAATATTCCAAAGAAACTGTATGAGACAAAACCCCATTGCTCTTCAAAGCTACTTTACTACTGATATGTAAATTTGGGCTGTGGTACCCTCAAAACCTAAAAATAACCTGCTGAAATGACACACATTTATAGACTCATTCTTAGAAAAGACCCAGACTTTCTCATTAATTCTTTTCCAGAAGTCTTGTAAAAAGACCTGAAGGAGTAAGAATCTTTTACCTCAATCTTTTCATCTCTCCTTATCCAGAATTAGAATAGAATTAACCAGGTTGGAAGGACCTTTGAGATCACTCAGTCCAACCTATCACCCAACACCATCTAATCAACTAAACTATGGCACCAATTGCCTCATCCAGTCCCCTCTTAAACACTTCCAGTGATAGTGACACCAACACATCCCTGGGCAGCACATTAGAATACATAGAATACATAGAATAAACCAGGTTGGAAGAGACCTTCAAGATCATCGCGTCCAACCCATCAACCAATCCAGCACCACCCAAACAACTAACCCACGGCACCAAGCACCCCATCAAGTCTTCTCCTGAAAACCTCCAGTGATGGCGACTCCACCACCTCCCCAGGCAGCCCATTCCAATGTGCAATCACTCTTTCTGTATAGAACTTTTTTCTAACATCCAGCCTGAACCTCCCCTGGCGCAGCCTGAGACTGTGTCCTCTTGTTCTGGTACTGCTTGCCTGGGAGAAGAGACCAACATCCATCTGTCTACAACCTCCTTTCAGGTAGTTGTAGAGAGTAATAAGGTCACCCCTGAGTCTCCTCTTCTCATTCCAATGGCCAATCACTCTGTCTATGAAGAACTTCTTCCTATCATCCAGCCTAAACCTCCCCTGGCACAATTTGAGACTGTGTCCTCTTCTTCTGGTGCTGGTTGCCTGGGAGAAGAGGCCAAGCCCCACCTGGCTACAGCCTCCCTTCAGGTAGTTGTAGAGAGCAATAAGGTCTCCCCTGAGCCTCCTCTTCTCCAGGCTAAGCAACCCCCTAGGATATCAATTGCATCAGCAATTAATTGGAATGGGCTGCCCAGGGATGTGGTGGAGTCCCCGTCCCTGGAGGTGTTCATAAAAGGATTGGACGTGGCACTTCAAGCCATGGTTTCGTTGTCAGAAGGTGTTAGGTATGAGGTAATAGGTTGGATTTGATGATCTCTGAGGTCTTTTCCAACCTGGTTGATTCTCTGAGTTAATTAAAATATATGCTTTTTGATTCTAGTGGGTTTTTGTTCAGGAAACAGGTATGTCATAAAAAATGAGTGTTGTTGCTTACTCCTAACACTCCAGGAGAAAAAAAACAATAACAAATCCATTTGTCTTGCTGTGTGTGGTGCCTCCTTTTCTTCCAATAAATTACACTTAAAAGTAAATCTGATCCATCTCATGTATGGAAGTCTTAGTTCCCTGGGGAATTTGTTCTTCCAGTATTGACATCACTACACGAGAAATCCTGTCCCTCAGCTGACAGGCTGCTTTTGTTTAGACTGCTGACATCTGTGGAAAAATTGCTCACCAAATGGTGGCAGTCACATTGTCCCTTCATAGAGACAAGAACAGATTAATTTCTTTTCAGCATAGGAAATTAACATTACCCAGTGCTGTGCCATCTCATTTAAAAAAGCTGTAGCTACAGATTATGCTTTATTCTCTTGAAACAAGTACATCAAATGATAGGGCAGGTGCTTTATCTGCTTTCCATACAATTCCTTCCTTTATTTTCTAATTTATTCATTAAAAATAATAATACATAAATCAGTGATGGATTAAAATCTTTCTGATGACAGAGGAAACAGCAGCTATGACTTATTCTTCCATTTCAAAACTGAGGAACCCCTCTAGCTAAACATTCATCTCTAACAGCACAGAATCACAGAATGGTAGTAATTGGAAGGGTGCTCTGGAGATCAACTAGTTCAACCCACATGACCAAACAGGATGCACAGGAAAGCATCCAGAGGAGTTTTGAATCTTTCCAAGAAGGACAATCCATAACCTCTGTGGGCAGCCTGTTCCAGTGCTCTGCAACCCTTGAAGTAAGAAAGGTTTTCCTTATGTTCAAATGCAATACATTACAGATCTTCAGAGTTGCTGAAAAGCTTATCTGGGGAATAGGATAGGATAGGATAGGATAGGATAGGATAGGATAGGATAGGATAGGATAGGATAGGATAGGATAGGATAGGATAGGATAGACCAGACCAGCCCAGACCAGGTTCGAAGAGATCTCAAGGTCATCAAGTCCAGCCTATCACCCAACACCATCTAATCAACTAAACCATGGCACCAAGCACCCCATCCTGTCTCCTTCTAAACACCTCCAGTGACAACAACTCCACCACCTCCCTGGGCAGCCCATTCCAATGGCCAATCTCTCTTTCTGTGAAGAACTTCTTCCTAATATCTAGCCTAAACCTTGCCTGGCACAGCTTAAGACTGTGTCCTCTTGTTTTGTTGGTAGTTGCCTTTGGAAGCAATTCAAAATGTTACAAAGAATTCAGTCCCAGTGTCAAGGAGATGCCTTTCCTGTCCTTCTGTGAAAGATCCCACATTTGGGTAATTCCTTAAACATATCTCAGCATTTCTCACAGTCAAGCTGTCTAAAGCTCCCACTTCTCCTATGTCCAGACTTCCCAGAATCACAGACATTGAGTTTGAGCTTTCCTGAAATTTTCCTTCTCTGCTCTGGGAGGCATTATGCTACAAGACACTTGAATCAAGAACCTGCTCTCTTTAGTCTATTAAGGGCAATATACAAGAAAAATGTTCTATGCACAAAGCAAAGATGAAAAAGCTGTTTGGGGGAGGGTGGGGTGGGAGGGAATAGAAAGAAGTCTCTCCACAGGCAAAGTGAACATTGGTGCAGTTGCAAGGAATAAGAGAATGTGGAAGATGTGGGAGAAGATGTGGGAGAAGATGTGGGAGAAGATGTGGGAGAAGATGTGGGAGAAGATGTGGGAGAAGATGTGGGAGAAGATGTGGGAGACTATATAACTTTGCTGTATAACATAATAAACCACTTTGCCTGCTTACATCTTCTCCTGGAAGCTGTGCTTGGGGTGGTGGAACAACTATATTACAACAGTAAGAGGAACTCCCATTTCCTAATTTACTACACAACAGCTCAAGATACTCCTGATCTGTTTTGCAGACGCACTCAGGAGAAAAATGCAACTAGTGGGAGCTTTATTTTGTATGTAGGAAAGTACTACATGCTGAAAAGAAGCAGCCTTGGGATTCTGCAATTAGCATCCACAATTAGTTATTGCTTGGAAATTTGTGCATTATCTGTACACTTGAATTCCAGGTGTGTAAGTAGGTATAATAACTCCATTTTTTACAGAGATGATACTAAAATGCATGCCTTACTGTCTGCTGTCTATTTCATATATATTGTGGAAACAGAAACCCTTAAAAACCAAGTAGTTATGTTTTCTGTGAAGGAAATAGAAAATATTTTGGTGAAAAGGACATTTCACAGAATCACAGAATCACCAAGGTTGGAAGAGACCTCAAAGATCACCAAGTCCAACCTGTCACCACAGACCTCATGACTAAACCATGGCACCAAGTGCCACGTCCAAACCCCTCTTGAACACCTCCACGGATGGGAACTCCACCACCTCCCTGGGCAGCAAATTCCAATGCTTAACAGTTCTCTCAGTGAAGAACTTTCTCCTCACCTTGAGCCTAAACTTCCCCTGGTGCAGCTTGAGACTGTGTCTTCTTGTTCTGGTGCTGGTTGCCTGGGAGAAGAGACCAACCCCCACCTGGCTACAACCTCCCTTCAGGTAGTTGTAGACAGCAAGAAGGTCTCCCCTGAACCTCCTCTTCTCCAGGCTAAACAATCCCAGCTCCTTCAGCCTCTGGCCAAGAACTGACTAATGCTTCTGGAAAGCAATACCAAGCAACTGTGCATTCAGTTGAAGCAAGTAGAATGCTATGACAAAAGAATAAAAAGAGAGCATATCACTGAAATCTGGTTTACCTAATCACAGAGGATCCAAATTCATGTTACATAGACAGGGACAGAAATGATGTGCTGCTTAAACTTTGGCTGCTTGATGCAGCACTTAAAGACCACAAAGTTCTTTCAGAATAGGTAATCTTCTATGTGATATTCTCATGCTTTAGAGACCAATTATTCCCACTCATATTGAGTAAGTTGGTGCTGGTTGGCAATAAATCTCATTGCAGTGCAATTTCCAGATGCTGTGCTCTACTCTCAAGGGTGCCTGAAAAGTTGAAAATGTAGAAAATTGGTATTTTACCTGGTCATAAAAAGACATTCTGCTTAGCAATCATTCAGGAGGCAACATCTGACAGCCTCACCAAGATGCAAGCATTTGTGTTGTTGTGGTTTAACCCCAGCTGGCAATTAAGCCCCACACAGCCACGCACCTGCTGCCTCTCAGTGGATGGGGGAGAATTGGAAAGGTAAAACTGAGAGAACTTGTGGGTTAATATAAAGACATTTTGACAGAGAAAACATAAGTGGAGCATGCAAGCATAGCAAAGCAAGGAATTATTTCACTACTTCACATCAGCAGGAAGATACTCAGCCAGCTCTAGGAAATCAGGGCTCCATCACACATCATGTTGCTTGAGAAGGCAAATGTCATCACTCCAAAAGTCCCTTGATTTCTTCTTCTTCCCCCAGGTTTATGTGCTGAGTACGATGTCATGTGGTAGGACATATCCCTTCAGTCAGCTGGAGTCAGCCCTCTCAGCTGTGTCCCCTCCCAGCTTCTTGTGCACCCTCAGCCTACTCGATGGTGGGATAGGGAGATTGCAGCCAGGTAGGGTTTGGTCTCTTCTCCTAGGCAGCAAGCACCAGAACAAGAGGACTCAGTCTCAAGCTGTGCCAGGGGAGGTTTAGGCTGGATGTTAGGAAGAAGTTCTTCACAGAAAGAGAGATTGCCCATTGGAATTGCTGCCCAGGGAGGTGGTGGAGTCACCATCAGTGGAGGTGTTTAAGAAGAGACTGGATTGAGGTGCTATGGTTTAGTTGATTAGATAGTGTTGGGTGATAGCTTGGACTTGATGATCTCAGAGATCTTTTCCAACCCGGTTAATTCTATGGCTTCTATGATATTGAGAGAAATAGAAAAGGCCTTGACATGTGTAAGCACTGATCAGAAGGAACTAAACCAATCCTTGTTTTAGCACTGTTTCCAGCACAAATCCAAAACCATAGCCCATACTAGCTGCTAGGAATAAATACATCTATCCCAGCCAAACACCAGCGCACATATGAAACCCAAAGTTCATTCAAGGATTTTGTCTAACACTGCCAGGATTGTCATGAAAAATGGTGTGACAATGTAAGTAAATGATGTAGCAATTAGTCATCAGAACCTGCAAATACTTATTTAGGATTATCTCTACACAACTTCTTCAGGAATTGCTGTTTGCTGTTGCTTATTCATTCATGTTCACAGGCTAGCTTCAGGGAAAGGAAATATTCTTACATGGGAGGCAACGAAGAGATTTCTATTTTCTCATGAGTTTCTGCTAGAATTTCTCTGATAAATACCTTTATGTTCTATCCATTCACACTCAAAAAGTGAAGTCAATGAGTGGGGAGTGCCCAGCTAAACTATTTCATGGGGAAAAGGTACTTCCTTCCAGAAATTTCCAGTGCACTGACTGGGGAGAAACTTGTCTCTTGTGTGCTTCATAAAAAGCATTCTTCAATCATTCACTCCTAATTCCTTATGCAATCGACTTCATTTCTTCATTCAACTGTCTGTAAGGACAAATATTTTCCTCTTCTGAAACCTAACTTCTTGGCACAATACTTAATGGTGATATAGTTAATAAATATAATGTATTTGCCTTATTAGTGTATTGTATACCTCGGGATTGGGGAATAGAATAGAGTAGAGTAAGAGTACAGCAGAGCAGAGTAGAGCAGAGTAGAATAGAATAGAATAGAATAGAATAGAATAGAATAGAATAGAATAGAATAGAATAGAATAGAATAGAATAGAATAGAATTAACCAGGTTGGAAAAGACCTTTGAAATCATCAAGTCCAACCTATCACCCAACACCATCTAATCAAGCAAACCATGGCACCCACTGCCTCATCCAGGCTCTTCTTAAACACTTCCAGTGACGGTGATTCTACCACATCCCTGGGCAGCTCATTCCAATGGCTAACAACTCTCTCTGTGAAGAATTTCTTCCTAACACCTAAACTTCCCCTGGCACAGGTTGAGACTGTGTCCTCTTGTTCTGGTGCATTGTCTGGGAGAAGAGACCAACCCCCACCTGGCTGCAACCTCCTTTCAGGTAACTGTAGACAGCAATAAGGTCTCCTCTGAGCCTCCCCTTCTCCAGGTTAAGCAACCCCAGCTTCCTCAGCCTCTCCTCACAGGGCTTATGCTCCAGACCCCTCCTCAGCTTTGTTGCCCTTCTCTGGACACCTTCCAGCAACTCAACATCTTTCCTAAACTGAGGGGCCCAGAACTGGACACAGGACTCAAGGTGTGGCCTAACCAGTGCTGAGTACAGGGGCAGAATGACTTCCCTGCTCCTGCTGGCCACACTATTCCTGGTACAAGCCAGGATGCCATTGGCTTTATGTACTAACAAAGAACAGCATTGGTTATAGCACAATAAATATATATTTCACATAGAAGTTCCAAAACTGTGGCTCCTGAATGGGTGCCAGAGATGGCAGCTTGATTGTTATTCCTTTCTGAGGACTTCTGCTTCTCACTTCCAAAGTCCAAGTTATACCAAAGAGGCTTAAAAAACAGTATTTCTTTTATAAGAGATGACTATGTACAAACTACACTAACTAAACACAAGTTATTGCGACATTTTTGACACTTAAGATTATCTTGCCCAGTCTCCAGCTTTCACTTGTAGAGGGCATGTCACTCACAGGAGTAGGAAGCCTTAGATACTGTTGGCAGCTTAAGACAGAACTAAACAATGCCTTTGTATGTGAACAGGCCCAGAGATCTCTCTGAATTCCCTTAGCATATGGAAGATGAGATGTTTTTCTCATTTCCATCTGGGTTACAGTGTTGCTCTCCAGAGGCTGATTTATGCCAGAGTAAATAAAAAGAGCACTGGCCATACAGTCCTAAAAAGCACACTGATGTCTTTCATTACTTCTGTGCTCTTCCACTCTTGGAAGTCTCATTTCTAAAGGCACTGTGATGCCTCTCCTGATCATGTCTTTGTTTAGTTTCATTTTTCAGTTACAACTGTGGATATTATCAAGTGTAGTGGGATGCTAACAAGCCTGAAACAGATTTAAATTACAGAGACTAGAGATCTAAATGTAACTGATAGCCTTTATTTTACCCTTCACAGCATTCAGTAAAATGTGTGTAACTCAATAACATTTTAGAAACAGTAGAGATTGAAGAACAGATGTAATTTGAGCTGTATAGCTAGGAAATTGCAGTGCACTTTACACTTGTATGAGGCAGGAGAAGCACCATTCCAAATGAACTCTTTGCTCTACCCGGCCTGGGGATAGCTGTGTCTACTTCACTTGTTCAGAGCAGAAGGATGATTTTGAAGTTGATCTCCTGCTTTTCTTCATTTCCCATGTGTTGCTTCATTGCTGAGAGCAGTTTTGGTGTTCATGAAATAGATTTTTCCAGAGGAAACTACATCAGAATCTCTGCTCTCTAAGTGCTTCAGTGCTAATGGGGATATTATACTCAGGACCGATGTGCAGGTTTTATTACCACAGCATCCTCCACCATGCACATAACTTTTTTTCCTTACAAAAAGAGCCAGCTACATGAGTAATTGAAACACTCAACTGAAAGAATGGGTTGAACCACTCAATACAGAATGAATTTAAACTGAAATAATGCCTAAAGTATCAATAGCCTTAGCTTCAGGGGAGGTTTAGACTGGAGGTGAGGAGAAAGTTCTTTACTGAGTTGTTAGCCATTGGAATGGGTGGTGGAGTCACCATCCCTGGAGGTGTTCAAGAGGGGATTGGATGTGGTACTTGGTGCCATGGTTTAGTCATGCGGTCTGTGGTGACAGGTTGGACTCGATGATCTTTGAGGTCTCTTCCAACCTTGCTGATTCTGTGATTCAGTCACTTCTGTTTAAAAATCCTTTCCCACTGTGCTGCATTGCCTACTAATCTAGGCATAGAATTATATTAAACTTAATTTTTAGCCCTTAAATGTTGGTGATTTTAGAAACCCAAGCACAGGCAACCTTACTGCTTTCTCTTTTTAGCAGTGGCAGGAATTTCAACAGGAAACCCAGCAGTTGCTTTCCTCATTCCACGTTGCAATGGATAGCCAAAACCAATTCTATTTTTGCTGTTAGAATCATAGAATCGGCCAGGTTGGAAAAGACTTCAGAGATCATCAAGTCCAACCTATTACCTAATACCTAACACCTCATGACTAACTAAACCATGTCTTCAAGGGTCATGTCCAATCCTTTTTTGAACACCTCCTGGGACGGTGACTCCACCACCTCCTGGGCAGCACATTCCAAAGACTAACAACCCTTTCTGCGAAGAACTTTGTCTGTTTTAGCAAAATCATCTGGAATGAAAATGGAGTAAATTATTAGCACTGCTTTCTTAGATAGGTACCAAATATTTCTGAAATAAAGGGTTCTTCAGTGTCTCAGGTGTCTTATGAAATAAAGATGAAGAAGCCAAGGTTGCTATGCACTGGCATAGAGGATTTGGTACAGTTCCTTATAAATGCACTGAGAAATACCTTCCACAGGGCCTTAAGTGAGATCTCTGCAGAGGGACCTTGACAGGCTGGACAGATGGGCAGAGTCCAAGGGTATGAGATTTAACACATCTAAGTACTGGGTTCTACACATTGGCCACAACAACCCCATGCAGTGCTACAGGCTGGGGTCAGAGTGGCTGGAGAGCGACCGGGCAGAAAGGGACCTGGGAGTACTGGTTGATAGTAGGCTGAACACAAGCCAGCAGAGTGCCCAGGTGGCCAAGAAGGCCAATGGCATCCTGGCCTACATCAGGAATAGTGTGGCCAGCAGGAGCAGGGAGGTCATTCTGCCCCTGTACTCAGCACTGGTTAGGCCACACCTTGAGTCCTGTGTCCAGTTCTGAGCCCCTCAGTTTAGGAAAGATGTTGAGTTGCTGGAAGGTGTCCAGAGAAGGGCAACAAAGCTGGGGAGGGGTTTGGAGCACAGCCCTATGAGGAGAGGCTGAGGAAGCTGGTGTTGCTTAGTCTGGAGAAGGGGAGACTCAGGGGAGACCACATCACTGTCTACACCTACCTGAAGGGAGGTTGTAGCCAGGTGGTAGTTGGTCTCTTCTACCAGGCAACCTGCACCAGAACAAGAGGACACATGCTTAAGCTGCACCAGGGGAGGTTTAGGCTGGAGGTGAAGATGAAGTTCTTCCCAGAAAGACTGATTGGCCATTGGAATGTGCTGCCCAGGGAGGTGGTGGAGTCACCATCACTGGGGGGTGTTTAGGAAGAGACTGGATGGGGCACTTAATGTCATAGTTTAGTTGATTAGATGGTGTTGGGTGACAGGGTGAACTTGAATTAACCAACCTGGTTAATTCTATTCTATTCTATTCTATTCTATTCTATTCTATTCTATTCTATTCTATTCTATTCTCATCCTGAGAGTAGATACTTGGAAAACAACGTCTGTTGAGGAACCAGAAGCCTGATTATGAGATGTATTTATTTATACTGAATTCATTTGATTTTTTTCCATTACTTCTGTACTGAGCCACAAGAGGCTTCAGCAAACCAAATATGTTTCTGTTGCTGCAACAGTGAGATCCTACACTGGCTATTATTAGAAGTGCATACTTGAAAGCATCTCCCACATGGCTAAGTTCAATACACAGCATCTTCTGTAAGTTTGGGCACGTATACACACAAGGTTATTTAGAAAGTAAAGGAACTGTTAGCTTCAGATCTTGAAACTGCTGGGGTTACTAGGGATATAATTCAGGTGGGGATACTGATATAACTCAGATTCAGGCAAAAATACCCATTATAATTTCTATACCAGCTTTAAAATCAGACAAAAGATTGTTTGAATTGATAGAATTTTGAGTTTCTCATGAATTGGTGTGGTTTTTTTTCTTATAGCCTTATTAAATTAAATTCAATAAATTAAATAATTAAATAAAATAAGAAAAGAAAAGAAAAGAAAAGAAAAGAAAAGAAAAGAAAAGAAAAGAAAAGAAAAGAAAAGAAAAGAAAAGAAAAGGAAAGAAAAGAAAAGAAAAAAGAAAAGAAAAGAAAAGAAAAGAAAAGAAAAGAAAAGAAAAGAAAAGAAAAGAAAAGAAAAGAAAAGAAAAGAAAAGAAAAGAAAAGAAAAGAAAAGAAAAGAAAAGATAATTCCTTGGAATGAAAGAAAAAAAATGTTTAAAGAGGTTAGTATTTCATTATCAAGAATATTTCAAATCACTAAAAAAAAAGACTTGAAAAATTGAAGAGAAGACAGATAATCTCATTACTAGCAGCTAAATTGTCTCTTCTGCTAGCCCAGCCAGTGTAGCTTAGATGTGGATTGCCTATGTTCCTGTTCTCATTAAAGTCACAAAGAATTAGCAGTTGAAGTTGATTAGTCCCTCCTAGGAAATGCAAGCCATCGGTCCCTCCGAGCAGCAGCAAATCTGCCTGGCAGTGGTATGCAGCCAGACAAAACTGCCACAGCTCTTGTATTACTGGGAGGGGGCTGAGAATTAACTAATGAGTGACATGCCTTAAAAATCCTCTCTTCTGCCAGGCAAGTATGACAGAAACGTTAATCAAGCAGTGGAGTGCTTTCACACAGGCAGAGCAAGTCCATTTGCTGTTGAGATATAAGATAGAGCCTGCAAGAATTTGCTCTCAAATCTCCTTTGAAACATAAAATATCTTTTCTTTTTCTAATCACAAGTGTTGCAATACAATGGGTGCACTGTAAAGGGATTTCTTGGCCTCTAGAACATTTGATGGCCACTTCCATAGCTAATAATAAGACCTAGCTTTAGTTGGAGGTTTGTAACTCTGCATCCCTCACAAATGAAGCTTCATTATCTCCATTTTACCAACAGAGAAATGGATGTACAAAAAATTACTTCTTCAAGTCATCACTGTCAAAGCTGGGAAGGGATATAAAACAGGACTACTTTCCCCCCACCACCTCTTTTGCTTTATTCAGAAGATTGGCTCCATAACATGTGCAATACAGAGACCTGGGGGTTGAGCCAGAAAAACAATTGTCAGTGGACTTTACTGTAAATTTCATGGGAAGAACAGGTTTCTCCCACACTCATTTTATGCTTGTTTGAAAGCAGCTATTTAGCAGCAGTAGGGAATGAAGGTTTTGCTGAAGAAATAACAGCAAGCTGATAGTAGGCACGGTATGGTCCTTCTCTGGTCTGCATTCAGCCCAGCAGGAGCACGAGAATGGCAGTGTTTCCTCACTCAGAACTGTGTGTTAAAATATCAGTTAAGCTCTTTAAAATATCTTTCCTTTTTTTTTTGTATATTACTGTTTTCAATTGGTTTTCAGTGCATGGGGTTGTCAGCTGCATGCAAACTCCTTCAGAAAACAGTGTTTCCATCTCTGTCTCTTCATCCACTGAATATTAAAATGCAGGATACAATATATGCCCAAACTTGAAGTTCTTTTTCATTGAATTTGTGTTCCATCACCACAGCATTCAAGTGAGCAAGTCAAAAGTAGGTCACAAGGTAATGCTTAAGTTCTGTGGTCCTTATGTATTTGTGGTGGGTTGAAACCACACCCCCCCCCCAGCTAATTGGAATTTACCCCTAGAGTAAATTAAAACAAACAAACAAACAAAAAGGCTTACATTTGCAAAAGGTAAACTAAAATCTAGGAGTATAAAATGCAATGAATAGGTACAAAATATATTTGCATATATTTACAATTCAGACAGAAAGCCAATCACAAATACAAGGATCCCCTTGTACAGAATCACCCTCCTGGACAGCCCAGAGGGCTGCTTGCAGCTTCTTCCTCCCTCTTTCCTCTGGTACATTCAGAGAGACAACACAAATCAGTTCAGCCAGCAGAAGGTCAGGAAAGAGATAAAGGAGCAATGCAAAGCAGAATCAGAGAGAAGCAGCAAAAAATAAAAGTGGGGAGAAAAGGATAATTCATGCAGCAAACCATACCCTAGTCAGCAAGCCAATGGAATGCTACAGACAAATCAGTTGTTATTCTTCTGTTTCCAATGGTAATTTATTTACCTTTTAGTCAAAGATTTCCAGAAACTTCCTATTCTTGTTTATGGACACTAGGCTAAACCATCAGCCTCAACATTGAGTCCTGTGTCCAGTTCTGGGCCCTCAATTTAAGAAGGACATTGAGACTCTTGAACATGGCCAGAGAAGGGCAACAAGGCTGGGGAGAAGCCTGGAGCACAAGTCCTGTGAGGACAGGCTGAGGGAGCTGGGGGTGCTTAGCCTGGAGAAAAGGAGGCTCAGGGGAGACCTTCTTGCTGTCTACAGCTACCTGAAGGGAGGTTGTAGCCAGGAGGGGGTTGGTCTCTTCTCCCAGGCAACCAGCACCAGAACAAGAGGACACAGTCTCAAGCTGCATCAGGGGAAGTTTAGGCTCAAGGTGAGGAGAAAGTTCTTCACAGAGAGAGTTGTTAGCCATTGGAATGGGCTGCCCAGGTTGCTGGTGGAGTCACCATCCCTGGAGGTGTTCAAGAGGGGACTGGACATGGTACTTGGTGCCATGGTCTAGTAGTCATGAGGTGTTGGGTGACAGGTTGGACTTGATGATCTTTGAGGTCTTTTCCAACCTTGTTGACTCTGTGATTCTAACCCGTAACAGCATTGTACATTTGCTCTGTGTTGTCTCTTGTTTTCCTCTGCTTTACGAGCTGTCACTACTTCAAGACAATTGTAATTAAACCTCAGTGCATGTGCAAAACTAAAATACTTGATAAAGGATAGAGTCCTCTGCCACTTGTAGGTTCAGTCCTCAAGATATTGCAACAGTCCTTGAAACTAATTACTTTGCAGCTGTCAGTACTCAACAAATATTTCATTATTTATTAATGGCAGGAATATTTTTTAGTTGCATGTCTCAGTAATATTCTAGAAGCTGTGGTGTTTCAGTTTAATATGCTGTCATGTTTCAGTTTAATATACTGTAGTGTTTCAGTTTAATATGCTGCTCCCTGTTTTCCTAGTTTATAAATTGTGTCATTCATGTATCAGGAGAAAACAGGAATAATTCCTATCATGGCACGCACTTACCGTTCATCTCCATTTACCTTCATTCCAAAAGATCTGAGAAGACATATTCATGGCCAGTTCTGTGACTTTCTTATTTAAAATAGCCAACAATTTGTCCTTTTGGCCAAGAAGCCCAGTGGTACCCTGGGGTGTATTAGAAGGGGTGTGGTCAGTAGGTGGAGAGAGGTTCTCCTTCCCCTCTGCTCTGCCCTGGTGAGGCCACATCAGTTTGGGGCCCTTCAGCAGACCTCAGGGAACTGCTTGAAAGAATCCAGTGCAGACCCACAAAGATGATTAAGGGAGTGGAATATCTCCCTTCTGATGAAAGGCTGAGGGAGCTGGGGCTCTTTAGCTTGGCCAAGAGGAGACCAAGTGGTGACTTCATTAATAAAGCTGTGCAGGGCAGTGTCATGAGGATGGAGCCAGGCTCTTCTCAGTGATGTCCAATGATAGGACATGGGGCAATGGGTGCAAGCTGGAGCATAGGAGGTTCCATATGAACATAAGGAAAAATCTTTTTCACTGTGAGGTTGACAGAGCACTGGAACAGGCTGCCCAGAGAGGTTGTGGACTCTCCTTCTCTGGAGATATTCAAAACCTGCCTGCATGCACTCCTGCGTGACCTAGTCTAGGTGATCCTGCTCTGGCATGGGGGTTGGAGTCCATAATCTTTCAAGGTGCCTTCCAACCCCTAGCATTCTGTGATTCTATGTGATAGCCATCTTCTTCTCATTTTATGGTCCTGCTCAACCTCTCAGACTGAGTTTTTAGAAACATTTTACTTGAACCTGAGTTTATTAAATCTCCTTTTAGAAACTAAAATTCTGGTACTTGTAGTCCAAAATCCATCATTACATATATAACCCCTCATTATTATATATTTATATAAACACCCATTATTACATGTATTAAAGCCCATTATTATATATTACACACATTGATTCAAATGATAGACATAATAAACTGATGTCATAACAAAATAACAGCTCTCCCATTAATATCCCCAGAAAATGGTTTGGAAGTGCTTAAAAAAGAAATATCTGAGAAAGAATAAGGAACATGCACTCATTAGTGCCTCATATAATAAACATCCTTTCATCAATTAATTAATCAGTATGACTTTTTTCCTTCTGATAACTATTGTGGGTCACAAGTAACTGGGAGTTATAACCCTCCAAACCAAGGAAGCAAGCACAGGGTGAATATCTTTATTGATGGTCTGGATGAGGGTATTGAGTCCATCATCAGTAAATTTGCAGATGACACCAAGATGGGGGCAGGTGCTGATCTGTTAGAGAAAAGGAGAGCTCTGCAGAGGGCCCTTGATAGGCTGGTCAGATGGGCAGAGTCAAAGGGCATGAGATTTAACACATCTAAGTGCCAGGTTCTGCACATTGCCACAGCAACCCCATGCAGTGCTACAGGCTGGGGTCAGAGTGGCCGGAGAGCGACCAGGCGAAAGGGACTTGGTTGGCAGCAGGCTGCACATGAGCCATCAGTGTGCCCAGGTGGCCAAGAAGGTAAATAGCATACTGGCCTCTATCAGAAATAGTGTGGCCAGCAGGAGAAGTCATTCTGCCCCTGTACTCAGCACTGGTTAGGCCACACCTTGAGTCCTGTGTCCAGTTCTGAGCCCCTCAGTTTAGGAAAGGTGTTGAGCTGCTTGAACATGTCCAGAGAAGGGCAACAAAGCTGGGGAGGGGTTTGGAGCACAAGCCCTGTAAGGAGATGCTGAGGGAGCTGGGGTTGCTTAGCCTGGAGAAGAGGAGGCTCAGAGGAGACCTTATTGCTCTCTACAACTACCTGAAGGGAGGTTGTAGCCAGGAGGGGGTTGGTTTCTTCTCCCAGGCAACCACCAACAGATCAAGAGGACACAGTCTCAAGCTGTGCCAAGGGAGGTTTAGGTTGGATGTTAGGAAGAAATTCTTCACTGAAAGAGAGATTGAACATTGGAATGTGCTGCTCAGGGAGGTGGTGGAGTCACCATCACTGGAGGTGTTTAGGAAGAGACTGGATGGGGTGCTTGGTGCCATGGATTAGTTGATTAGATGGTGTTGGGTGACAGTTCAGACTTGATGATCTCAAAGGTCTTTTCCAACCTGGTTAATTCTATTCTATTCTATTCTATTCTATTCTATTCTATTCTATTCTATTCTATTCTATTCTATTCCATTCCATTCCATTCCATTCCATTCCCTTCCCTTCCCTTCCATTCCATTCCATTCCATTCGAAAGTGTTGTAGGATACTTCATGTGTAAAGCCGTTCAGATGTACAGGTCAAGTTTTCTCAGCATAGAGCACTCAGTGAATCACACAATTGATTCTGATAATGGAATAGAATGTCCATAATATTCTCCAGGGAATTAACCAATATGAGTATTTCCAAGAGACAGTGTTTTCCTGCTGATTTACATACACAACCTCTGGAGGATTATTAGGTCTAATAGCGTCACTCGATATTGCTTCTAATAAATAAAACTGCCGATTGCAGCACAAAAATATTAGAAGCTGTGAACTATAGTTGCTGGATTGACTACCATAAGTGGTGGCTGTGAGCCAGGCAAAACACATATGTTGGTTTATTATTTAATACAAGAACCTAAGGCAGAACTCCAGCAGAAACCATAATGCATATTGTCTAATTAAAGAATATCGAAGTGTATCATCATGGAGATAATGACTCAATGTTAGGACAATAAGTGTACTCTTCTCATTAATATTCCTTAAGTTCTGAGTGCTTCACTTTGCACAATCTACATTACACTAGAACCATTTTCAAGGCTGAATTTCCTGGCAAGGTCTGAATGCAAATTGCCATACCTGAAGAGAGCAGTGAAGGTCTCATCCATAGCCATGCTTCAGGACATGCAAGATCCACCTGAATGAGAGAGGCATGCTCGAAAGCAGAGAGCTGGTGAGCCACACACACCGTCCCCAATCCAAGGGGTACTTCAAGGCTGGCAAACACCACAACACATGTCCATTTGCACCTCCTCTAACTTTTAACTAATGCAGGGAAGTCATTGTGCCCCTGGACTCAGCACTGCTTAGGCCACACCTTGAGTACTGTGTCCAGTTCTGGGCCCCTCAGTTTAGGAAGGATGTTGACTTGCTGGAGTGTGTCCAGAGAAGGGCAACAAGGCTGGTGAGGGGTTTGGAGCAGAAGCCTTATGAGGAGAGGCTGAGGGAGCTGGGGTTGCTTAGACTGGAGAAGAGGAGGCTAAGGGGTGACCTTCTTGCTCTCTACAGCTGCCTTAAGGGAGATTGTAGACAGGTGGGGGTTGATCTCTTCTCCCAGGCAACCAGCACCAGAACAAGAGGACACAGTCTCAGGCTGTGCCAGGGGAGGTTTAGGCTGGATGTCAGGAAGAAGTTTTACACAGAGAGAATGGTTGCCCACTGGAATGGGCTGCCTGGGGAGGTGGTGGAGTCACCATCATTGGAGGTGTTTAGGAGGAGACTTGATAGGGTGCTTGGTTGCATGGGTTAGTTGATTGGGTGGTGTTGGATGGTAGGTTGGAATTGATGATCTTGAAGGTCTCTTCCAACCTGGTTTATTCTAATCTATTCTGTTCTCTAATGTCCTTGTCTCGAGACTAGCTTTGAATTCAGAGAATATGAATGTGTTTTCTGTTGCAAAAAGACTTCACCAGTGCAATGAATGTGAAACTCCACTGGATCCCTCTTAAACAGGGGGAAGTTTAGGCTGGATGTTAGAAGGAAGTTCCTCACAGAAAGAGAGATTGCCCATTGGAATGGGCTGCCCAGGGAGGTGGTGGGGTCATGATTCCTGAAGATGTTTAAGAGGAGACTGGATGAGGCACTTAGTGCCATGATCTAGTTGATTAGATAGGGTTGGGTGATCGGTTGGACTTGATGATCTTGGAGGTCTCTTCTAACCTTGTTGATTCTGTGTGATTCTGTGATTCTGTGCTTATGTAAACTCTTTTTCTTTTCCTTGGTTATATCAGTGGTGCTGCATTCTGTTCTTGGTTTGTTGTGGGGTTTTGTTTCTTTGGTTGTTTTGTTGTTTCTTTTTTTTTTTCACATTGACAAGTAGTGGCTCCTAGGAGAATTTCAGCTGATGTACCCTGATAACAACAAAAGATGAAGATGAAAAGCCTTAAAGTTGTAAACATCCCTTTCAGATAGAAAGAACTCTCTGTTCTTGTGCAAGATGAGGGAAACTCAGAATAATATCAATAATGATCCATTTAGTTTTCACTCTAGGTACTCCTTATCAATTATCTTAGACAAACCACACCACATCAGGTTTTATCAATGAGTTGCAAAGAACAAAGGTTAGTTTTTTACATGGGAAAACATTTAACAATACACAAGTTGCCCACAAATGGCTGTCATTCTTTACAGTTGAGGTAAGAGCCTTTTCTCTGACTTTAATGAAGATGAAATCAATTTCCCAATGGAGACCTTCAGAAGAATCTTTCCTTGTATCCATGCCTCATAAGATTTCCCCACAATTACTAGGTTGCATAGTCTCTGTTCCTCTGAGACCTTGCTCCACAGCATACAATTTCATGCTATTGTTTTGGGAATTTTTGTGCAGCAGCTGCTTCCAAAGGCTGCAGTACTGAGGGACTTCACTCATTTTTTACTGTCTTTTTAATGTAAGAAGCTATAGGGTTCTCCCTTTGATGTCAGGTAGTTTCATGCAAGTCATGGGCCTCATTCTTTAATAGAAGCACTCTGCTTTCTTTGCCTCCTCCCCATTAAAGACCACCTCTTTTCCATTCTATTTAACCAAATAGAAAACTCTCATCATGAGTAACTCTGGGGACAACAAATGATATGCTATCATTTGATATGGCATCATGGCATCTGGGTCAGGGCAATCCCAAGCACTGATATAGGCTGGGCAGGGACTGTCTTGAGAGCAGTCCTGAGGAAAAGGACCTGGGGGTGCTGGTGGATGAGAAGCTCAACATGAACCAGCAGTGTGCACTTGCAGCCCAGAAAGCAAATCCCATCATGGGCTGCATCAAGAGAAGCAGAGCCAGCAGGTCAAGGGAGGTGCTTGTCTCCTTCTATTCTACTCTGGTGAGACCTCACCTGGAGGACTGTGTCCAGTTCTGGAGCCTCTATTACAGGAAGGATCTGGAGGTGCTGGAACGTGTCCAGAGAAGGGCCATGAGGCTGGAGCTCCTCTCCTATGAAGACAGACTGAGGGAGTTGGAGCTGTTCTGTCTGGAGAAGGGAAGGTTCCAAGGAGACCTAATTGTGGCCTTGCAGTATCTGAAGAGGGCCCAAAACAAAGCTGGGGAGGGACTTTTTAGGGTGTCGGGTAGTGATAAGACTAGGGGGAATGGAATAAAAATAGGAATGGGTAGATCCAGATTGGATGTTAGGAGCAAATTCTTCTCCATGATGGTGGTGAGACACTGCCACAGGCTGCCACGGAGGTTGTGGAAGCCTCATCCCTGGAGGTTTTTGAGGCCAGGCTGGATGTGGCTGTGAGCAACCTGATCTAGTGTGAGGTGTCCCTGCCCATGGCAGGGGGGTTGGAACTAGATGATCTTTGAGGTCCCTTGCAATCCTGACAATTCTGTGGTTCTATGATTTTATGTTTTATTGGATTTTTTTTTCCTAGCTGTGAACAGGAATTAATGACAATTATTAAAAACAAACAACAACAAAAGGCAAAAAGCACAGGAACAAAAGAAAGAAAAGCCTATAAAAGAATATTTTAGCATAAGAGATTATTTTATGGTTGGAGTACCAAGCACATAAAAATTAAAGCAACTTTCCTTCTGATTTCTCCTCTACGATAGAATTCTTACTTGAGACTTATCAGAAACTCATACTTTCCCCCAATGAGTTCTGTATCTGTGATCACTGCTGTAGGGAAGAATATAATTAACTGCAACACAGTTCTTTCCCCCTGCTTATAATGGTTAAATATCAGATGCATCCTTTGAACCTTTATTGTCTAACAAGTCCAAGTGCTGGGTTATACACTTTGGCCACAGCAGCCCCATGCAGTGCTACAGGCTGGGGACAGAGTGGAGAGCAGCCAGGCAGAAAGGGTACTGGGGGTACTGGTCAACAGCAGCTGAGCATGAGCCAGCAGTGTGCCCAGCTGGCCAAGGTGGCCAATGGCATCCTGGCCTGCATCAGGAATAGTGTGGCCAGCAGGAGCAGGGAAGTCATTGGACCGCTGTACTCAGCACTGGTTAGGCCACTCCTTGAGGACTGTGTCCAGTTCTGGGCCCCTCAGTTTAGAACAGATGTTGACTTGCTGGAACATGTCCAGAGAAAGGCAACAAAGCCCTGTGAGGAGAGGCTGAGGGAGCTAGGGTCGCTTAGTCTGGAGAAGAGAAGGCTCAGAGGAGACCTTATTCCTGTCTACAACTAGCTGAAAGGGAGGTTGTAGCCAGGTGGAGGTTGGTCTCTTCTCCCATGCAACTGGAACCAGAAAAAGAGGACAGAGTTTCAAGCTGCATCAGGGGAGGTTTAGGCTGAATGTTAGGAAGAAGTTCTTCCCAGAAAGAGAAATTGGCCATTGGAATGTGCTGCCCAGGGAGGTGGTGGAGTCATCATCCCTGGAAGTATTTAAAACAAGACTGGATGGGGCACTTGGTGCCATGGTTTATTTGATTAGATGGTGTTGGGTGATCGATTGGAGCTGATGATTTTGAAGGTCTTTTCCAACCTGCTTACAATCAGATTTAATCCTGGTGTGTGAGGAGGACAGAGGTTAATAAGGTGAAATTTGCAACCATGTGCACACACACGCAATTTTCTGCATAGTTGCACAGTTCAATATAAAATGATTCTTTGGCTGATCTTCATTATCTATAAGCTACTAAGAATGTATATCATTGAACAGTAACCTCATGGAAACAGCTGTTCCCAGAGATGCCTAAAATGAGGCAGACACTCCTATTAAATCACAGATATGGCTCTCAAAGTTTGTGTTTCAAAATCAAAAATGCCTATTGGTAAAACCAGTTGGGGGCTCTGAATAAACCCCACACATGTACTTATCAATCATGTACAAAGCCAGAATGCTGCATGAATATATCTATCATACATAAATGAATTAATTAAAATGTTCTTAGCTATCAAAAATTAATTGATAGGAACCTTTATTCTGGCTCAAAAGCCACACCAGGCTGGTCAAAAATTTCCCCTCCATAATAAGCAGGCACAAGTCTTTGTGTATTAGCACTCTGTGATTTACAGTCCCATTTTGAAAAACAGCAGAATCAACTGGACCATGAAATAAATTATCAAGGGAAGTGGTCATGGCAACATCACTTCAGAGACTGAAATCTGTGACATTAGTGAAGATGGCTTAACGAACTGCTGTGCCAAATGTAGGTCGAGTTGTGTTCTACAGATAGTTGGATTATCTGACCCTGAAAGCAGAGACCTCAGGTTTTACCACCACAGTCTAGACTTTGCCTTTTCCACAACCTTCCTGTCTCATTCTCAGGCTTTTTCCAGCCAGAGGTGGCTGCCAGAGGTGGGGGATGGCTGTGCCAACACTGTAACCCCTATACCAGGGGTACTCAGTGGTTAGATTGACTGTCTGCCTCCACTGCCTTCCATGCCCCCAGAGAATCCTTGTTTCTTGTTTTACCCTAATGAGAAAGCCATGCACAAACCTCTCAAGCACACCAGCCTGACAGCCTGCATCTGCCTGTGCAGTGAAGTAGATGAAGCAGGTGGCATAAGACAGCTCTTCTCAAGGAAAACAAACAAACTAAGAAAATCCAAACCAAAGCTCATTAAAGAAATAAGCAGAGGAGGAAAGTTCTTGATCTGTGCTGTCCCACAGACCTTGTCCAGACAGGCTACTTCTGGTTGCCACAGGCCTGAGCTGTGCCAGGGACCATGTTAAGAAGAAGCTGTGCCAGGGACCACGTTTCACAGAGAAGGGCAAGAAAGCTGGTGAGGGGTTCGGAGCACAGGCCCTATGAGGAGAGGCTGAGGGAGCTGGGGTTGCTTAGCCTGGAGAAGAGGAGGCTCAGGGGAGACCTTATTCCTGTCTACAACTAGCTGAAAGGGAGGTTGTAGCCAGGTGGGGGTTGGTCTCTTCTCCCATGCAACCAGCACCAGAACAAGAGGACACAGTCTCAAGCTGTGCCAAGGGAGGTTTAGGCTGGATGTTAGAAAGAAATTCTTCCCAGAAAGAGAGATTGGCCATTGGAATGTGCTGCCCAGGGAGGTGGTGAAGTCACCATCACTGGAGGTGTTTAGGAAGAGACTGCATGAGGCACTTAGTGCCATGGTTTAGTTGATTAGATTGTGTTGGGTGATAGGCTGGACTGAGTGATCTCAGAGGTCTTGTCCACTCCAAAAGGCTTGGATAAGATGGATGCATAAAGCAGAGCCTGAGAATAGAGACAGCTCCGGGAATGTTTGTACCCCATGTGTAAGGATGAGACTACACTCGAAGAACGTGTGTTAAACAAATTACTGCAGAGGTATTTATTATACAATACATAACTAAGCCATCTAAGCATGGTCACTTCTTTCCAGAAGATCCTCATCTTAGTAAGTATGTATAACAAAAAGAAGCAGGGAACTAAAGGCTTGGGCAGTAGCAGGGCAAAAAAAATAATGGATCAATGGTCTGAGTATCTCTTCTGCATCCATGCAGAAGCTCAGTGAACAAGATGCTAGATTGGAGAGTGTCCTTACTTAGTGCCTTTGTGAGAGGCTGGACAGCTCATTTAAACCAGACTGCCAATAGGAGGTTTTGGGTATCTCAAAGCATAAACCTTTGCTCTATTTTGCAGAAGAGAACAGAGAGTTTTTTCAGCATACAGAGATGTAAAATGCATACAAATGCTGTCAGGGTACTAAGTACTCTGAAAAACTCACCTCTGTGTGTTTCAAATTAGTACCCTGAAGAATGGATACTTTGGATAATTTTGGCCTTAAACTATTTATGGTAATTCCCCATGGGTGAAATGGAGTTACTTGACAGAAGGGCTGTGCAGATAAATTCATTAGCATCTTTTTAAAATCCACTGGATGCACTGTCAAGCATTTCATAGAATCATAGAGTAGAATCACAGAATCAATAAGGTTGGAAAAGACCTCAAAGATCATCAGCTCCAACCTATCACCCAAGACCTCATGACTACTAAACCATGGTACCAAGTGCCACGTCCAGTGCCCTCCTGAACACCTAAAAACAAGAAAAGCTCATGAGTAAAGTGAATAATTCTGTGCTCAGAATGGGTTCAGTAAATAATGAACAGGTCCATACAGCCACAATAATGAAGAGTAAACAAAATAACATCAAGCTATCATTTCAAGGAATACTCTTTACTCTTACACATCATCAGACAGCTTTCTGGGGGGGGTGGGGAAATAGAAGTCTATCAGTGCAAGTCTTATGAGAAATAGGAAGCCCAGTTAATGTAGCCTGAGACAATTTTACAATTCCAATGTGTACTTCAGGAGTGGGAAGAAATGTGGTATTGTATAACCCTACAGACGTCAATCACAATTTAATTCCTTGGTGTGAACACAGTAAGCATGGTTCCCAGAAGTTTTTCCTTAGTAAGCTTCATTAAAAGAAAATGTTTTCTTTTGTGCTTCCACTGAGGTGGAGGCAAAGCTCACATTTAGTTTCAGAGATGGTGTAGCTGTTTTAAGCTAGACACTGGCTCAGATACTAGTAGTGAACAGGAATTTCTGGAGACTCCTGAATATAGTACAAATAATGAAGGGATTGGATGTAAATAATGACAATAGATAGATTAATATAATTCCATTGGTGTGCTGGAAACCTTATATCTTGCAGCAGAGTTTCTTTGCTCTCTGCTGCTGGCTCTGCTTTTGGGATTTTTGGGTTGTGCTGTCTTCCCTCTGACCTTGGGCCTTTTTCAGAGTATCATAGAATCAATAAGGTTGGAAAAGACCTCAAAGATCATCAAGTCCAACCTGTCATCCAAGACCTCATGACTACTAAACCATGGCACCAAGTGCCATGTCTAATCCCTTTTTGAACACCTCCCTGGGCAACCCATTCCAATAGCCAACAACTCTTTCTGTGAAGAACTTTCTCCTCACCTCAAGCCTAAATTTCCCCTGGTGCAGTTTGAGACTGTGTCCTCTTGGTCTGGTGCTGGTTGCCTATGGCTTCTGTGAAAAAGGTACAAAGGGGAGAGTGTGGCTGACCTTTATTGGGGCCCTTTGTACCCAAGAGGGGACAAGGACCTGATTCAAAGGTACAGGGGTGTCCAGTGCTGTTACCCTTTCTCTGTCTTTATAGATAGATATAGATAGATATAGCTATAGATATAGCTATATAGATATAGATATAGCTATGTAGATGATATAGATATATAGATAGATATATAGCTATAGCTATAGATATATAGATATAGATATAGATGTGTGTGTGTGTAAATACACTCTGTACATGCATATTGCCTTTTATACAGTTATATTTAGTTTCTCTTGCAAATACAATTCCAATTTACTTCCAAGTTGTGTGTGCTGGGAGCTCTGCTCTCTGGGGCAGATATTGGGGCAGGGGGGAGAGGGAGGATCCAATTCAACCCATAACAGATGGGAAGACTGTTTACTATGCTCCTAAATGTACAGTGCTCACCTGAGGGTTTTTTATGATTATTAAGACTATCTGATAAAAGTCAGGCTTTGGAACTGTGATGCTGTGTATACATTTTGTGGTGTTTTTTACATTCACAATATCACCTCTGCATATCTTTGGCACTCTTTCCAAGTTCTCTCTCTTAAAAAGCACTGCATTTAGTTACTCCGTCTCAAATAATAATCATATCTTGAAATATATTGCTGCTTTGGCATGAGGAAGGCAAGATAAACCTGAAGCTGTTTTCTTTCCTTATTTATGTTTTTTTTCTGAGCATTAGACACAATTTTCTTCACCACAGTTTCAAGACATATTTGATAGCACGTGTATGTTTTGTTAAAGTTCCAATGAATGTAACAAATCTCTTGAGTTCAGCTTCTCTCCTTGGCAGTTTCACCACAATCCCTTGTTAGGAATAAAAGTGTGTGCCTTAATCTTTAGGGAAAGATTATGTAAGAGAAAGCATTCTTTAAGCAAAACAGTGAGGTTGTTAGCTGTATCATTAAAACATTTCTGAACATCCATCATGAGCACTGTCAGGCACACAAGAATTATAGACTACTAAACTAGAGACTACTGTGTTTCCTTCAGTTTTACATGACAGAAAGGCTCAGAGGATGTCTGAAAATATTTACACATGTGGTGGGTTGAAATTTCCCCCCCAGCATTAAATTTGCCAGACCAGCTCAGTTGGTAGCAAATGAAAACTGTATTTACAAAGAGAACTACAATCTACAATGGAATGTGGACAAAATATACACTATTTACAATATTTACAGATATTTGCAATTAATAAACAGCACAAGAACCCCCCTGGCCAAGGACCAAGGGAAGCTACTATGGTGGAGTCACCATCACTGGAGGGGTTTAGGATGAGACTGGATGGGGCACTGGGTGCTGTGGTTTAGTTGATTAGATGCTGTCGGATGATAGGTTGGACTCGATCTCGAAGGTCTTTTCCAACCACATCTATTCTATTCTATTCTATTCTATTCTATTCTATTCTATTCTATTCTATTCTATTCTATTCTATTCTATTCTATTCTATTCTATTCTACTAGCTTCTCCCTCTTTGCTCCCCCCTTACTCCCCTCTACAAAAGGGACAAGAGACAGAAGCAGAGAAGTTAATACCAGTCACAATGAAAGCAGTGCAGCCAAGGTCAAGCAGAACCAAATGAGTATCTCCAAGCCCAGGGAAGTGAGAAGGGAGAAGAAACATTTTACATTATTAGCTTAAGTACATTATCTTCTGTGGTGGGTTGAAAGGAAAGGCTCCACTTTCCCTCCCTCACTGAGAAAGAAACCGCAGCTAAAACCCAGTTGGAGAAAGGAGACTATATTTTACAAGGAAACAGATTATATGTAACACCACAAATACAGGTATTTTACAATATATACAGGAATATACAGCAAATTAACTCAACCAGAAACCAGACCCCCAACAGGGGGCTTCGCCCTGTGCCCCCTTCACCCCCCTACCTCCCTTCTCCCCGCAAAGAGGTAGAAAAAAGAGACAAGGGCGGTTAGTAGGGGAGGAAAAAAAGGAGAGGCCTGGTATAAGAGTTAGTTCTTATCTCTTAGTTGGCCAGAAGCCCCGAAGCAGTCCAGCCGAAAGGAACAGCGAAGGAAAGGAAAACTGAGAGAAAGTCCCAGCTCCCCTGGGTCCAAGACCTTAATTAGCCAATGAAATTCATTTAGAATACCAAAATATTTTATAAACATTTAGCCAGTGTGCCCCTTCCTTAAAGGCACAGCCTCAAACGGTCACATCTTCCCAATGGGATTCTTTAGAATTATCTTTATTTTCCTTTTTACACCCAATAGTGGTTGATTTACATTTTACTACTTTCTGTTCAAGATCTGTGACAAATTTTTAAAGGCATAACCTGAAACAACCACAACACAGAATCAGCACAGAATCACAGAATGTTAGGGCTTGTACGGGACCTGCTGAGATCATCAAGTCCAACCCCTCTGCCAAAGCAGGATCACCTAGAGCAGGCTGCACAGGAATGCATTCAGGCAGGCTTTTAAAACATTCAGAAAAGGAAGCTCCACAACCTCTATGGGCAGCCTGTTTCAGTGTTCTGTTGCCCTTGAAGCAAAGGAGAGTCACCTCATGTTGCGGTGGAACCTCCTGTGTTCTAGCTCATACTTTTTGTGCCTTGTCCTACCCCGGCCACCACCAAAAAGGATCTGGCACCTTCATCTTGACACCCACCCCTCAGGTATTTATAGACATTGGTAAGATTCCCTCTCAGCCTTCTCTTCTCAAGGCTAAACAGCCCCAGTTCTCTCAGTCTTTCCTCATAGGAGAGGTGTTCAAGTCCCCCAGTAGAATAGAATAGAATAGAATAGACCAGACCAGGTTGGAAGAGACCTTCAAGATCATCGTGTCCAACCTATCAATCAATCCAAGCCACATAACCAACTAAACCATTGCACCAAGCACCCCATCAAGTCTCCTTCTGAACACCTCCAATGATGGTGACTCCACCACCTCCCCGGGCAGCCCATTCCAGTGGGCAATCACTCTCTCTGTATAGAACTTCTTCCTAACATCCAGCCTAAACCTCCCCTGGCGCAGCCTTGCAGCTCTCCATTGGAGTCTCTCCAGCAGATCCTGGGTCTGTCTTGAATTGGGGAAGCAGTGACCTCCTACTCCATAAAGAGGGCATGGTTTCATAATATATCAAATAGCACAAAGCTGACAGTTCAGGTGGAAAGGCTGATAATTTTCAATACAAGAAGGTACATTATTTGTTTTTCATGTCCCAATTTATTGTTAGTGTGAGAGAATGAGAGAAAACTAAGATATGCTCGTGTACTTTGCCTCAAGTGTGTGCTCAGTTCAGCCATGAGAGCTTAGGAAAGTTTAATATTGAGTACTGATTTATGGTCACCTGTTACTTGGTGAAAGAAACTCAGCTCCATACTTTGAATAGTTCCACGAGTATGGTTATGGAAAGCACAACATGTACCTGTATAAATTTCTTTTATGTACTGTGCTGACTTTTTAGGAGCATGTCACCCTTAAAAGTCCCAATGACTGTAGCAATACAGGGATTTTATGGTGTGTGAACAGCTGTGGCATGCATCTCAGTTTTGCATAACACAGTGTGGTATAACAGAAAGCGAGTGTTGCAAGCCACAATGAAAATATCAACACGAGGTAATTTGTGCAAACATCAATATTCAACACTGACCTGGTTCTTACAAATTATGTCACTCTAAACCATAAAATGGCTTAGGTTGGAAGGGACCTACTCTAACCTCTCCACCATGGGCAGGGACACCTCTCAGCTAGACTCAGCTGCTCAAGGCCTCATCCAAATTAGCTTTGAAAACCCCCAGGGAGGAGGAATCCACAGCCTCCCTGGACAGGCTATTCCAGAGTCTCACCACCCTTGTACTGAAGAACTTCTTCCTGAGATCCAGTCTAAACCTACTCTTATGCCCATAAGTACACACTCATACACACACTGTTCTGAGTATCTCAGGGGAAAATCTGCATTCTTCTAATTTTCATTGCTGGTTCCTGTCTGTTTCTACTTAGCAAGAAGAAAGGTAACTGTGCCTTTGTATTGATATGCTTCTGTGATGTTCATCACCATGAGGAAAATCCTTGCCTGCCTGGTTACAATGACTTTATGATGGTAGTGTGGGCTCAGTTTTGACCCACAGTCAAGAGGAGCTTTACCCTCAGGGAAACCTATTACCTCCAATTCTATTGAAAATCCTATATGGGGCTCTGAGCAGCCTAATCTAGTTAAAGATGTCCTTGTTCACTGGAAGGGGGTTGGACTAGATGGCCTTTAAAGGTCTCTTCCAACCTAAACCATTCTATGATTCTATTTTACTTCAAGCCTATAAGTAATTTCTTCCTCTTCAGATACTATGGTTTCCTCTTGCAAGCTGTTACAGATTTAGGCAAGTCTAATGAGCTGACTTTCCCTGAAATTATTGTTTATGTGGTGAATCAGGAAAAAGCTATTTAAATGGTACAGCCTTCCCAGGTTTTATTATCTTGTCTTTGTAGGAGGACTTTTCTGTCCAGTCTGCTTCTCTCTGATCTAAATGCTTACATAGGCTCAGATCCAGGGTAGCCCTCAAACATTTATTTGACTTGGAACAGAACATTCATTCTACCCTTGCAATTTCAGTGTGATTTCTTTCACATGCAAAATGTATTTCACATACAAAATTAAGCTTCTCCCTAAATACTCTGCTCACTCAGGACAGTAACTGTCCCACCAGTGGAAAACAGCTTGCCTGTGACAGCTTTATTGTTGTAGACATGCAGCTAGTACTTCAATTTCTTTCTGCTTTAGTGTCATGATTTTGCTCTCCAAGCGATGTCTTATGACTTATGGACTCAAACAAACAATGAATTCTATCATGTCT
This sequence comes from Dryobates pubescens, assembly GCF_014839835.1. NCBI lineage: Eukaryota > Metazoa > Chordata > Aves > Piciformes > Picidae > Dryobates > Dryobates pubescens. Next base: position 132,457,894 of record NC_071657.1, read on the forward strand.
TTAGGTAAGCATCTTCATTTAAAGCTGTATTCAGCCCTACATTATGGCTATAATAGAAGTATGTCTGTTTGGGCTTAGAGACCTAATAGAGTTCAGGTTCCATTATTTCTGTGAAGTACAACTATGGAAAAACAAGGAACCTACCTGCTCTGTTTCATAAACACCTTTACTTTTCCTCTACAGTAACTTGTTATTTAGTATGCAATGAGAATGATTCTAGGAACACAACACAAAGCCAGCTGTCAGCTCTCTGCTCTGTCAAATCTATCTTAACCTCAGATTTCACCTCTCCCTTAATACTTGTGAAGCTCTCACAGGAATGGAAATGAGCATCTCCTTAAGTGTCTCCTGAAAATCACGTAGTGAGTTTTCTTCCTAGTACTCTATGTCACCTGTACTCCCACAGCAATACTGGTCAGGATCACAGGATGTTAGGGGTCAGAAGGGACCTTCGGAGGTCATAGACTCAACCAGGTTGGAAAAGACCTCAGAGATCATGAAGTCCAACCTATTACCTAACACCTCATGACTAACTAAACCATGGTATCAATCCTTTCTTGAACACCTTCAGGGATGGTGACTCCACCACCTCCCTGGGCAGCACATTCCAATGGCCAATTACTTTCTGTGAAGAACTTTCTCCTCACCTCAAGATTAAACTTCCCCTGGTGCAGCTTGATACTATGTCCTCTTGTTCTGCCACTGGTTGCCTGGGAGAAGAGATCAACCCCCTCTTGGTTACAACCTCCTTTCAGGTAGTTGTAAAGTGCAATGAGGTCTCCCCTGAGCCTCCTCTTCTCCAGGCTAAGCAACCCCAGCCCCCTCAGCCTCTCCTCACAGGGCTTGTGCTCCAGACCTCTCCCCAGCCTCATTGCCCTTCTCTGGACTCATTCAAGTATCTCAATGTCCTTCTTAAATTGAGGGGACCAAAATTGGACACAGTACTCAATGTGTGGCCTAACCAGTGCTGTGTACAGGGGCAGAATGACTTCCTGCTCCTGCTGGCCACACCATTCCTGGTACAAGCCAAGATGCCATTTGCCTTCTTGGCCACCTGGGCACACTCCTGGCTCATATTCAGCCAGCGGTCAACCAGTACCCCCAGGCCCCTTTCTGTCTGGCTGCTCTCCAGCCACTCTGACCCCAGCCTGTAGTGCTGCATAGGGTTATTGTGGCCAAAGTGCAGCACCCAGCGCTTGAACTTGTTAAATGCCATCCTGCTGGACTCTGCCCATCTGTCCAGCCTGTTAAGGTCCCTCTGCAGAGCTCTCCTTCTCTCTAACAGACCAACACCTGCCCCCAACTTGGTGTCATCTGCAAACTTAACCAATGGTGGACTCAATCCTCTCCTCCAGGTCATCAACAAAGATATTGAACAGGATGGGTCCCAGCACTGATCCCTGGGGGACAGCACTAGTGCCTGGCTGCCAGCTGGATGTGACACCATTCACCACCATTCTCTGGGCTTGGCCCATCAGCCAGTTTCTAACCCAGCACAGAGTGCTTCTGTCCAAGCCATGAGCTGACAGCTTGGCCAGGAGTTTGCTGTGGGGGACGGTATCAAAGGCCTTGCTGAAATCCAGGCAGAGCTCATCCATTGCTCCTTGTCCTATCACGGGATGCAACTGATCAGAACCTGTCTCCTCCCTCTTGACACCCAGGCCTCAGATATTCATAAACTCTTACCAAATTCCCCCTCAGTCTTCTGGGCAAAGGTGAATCTAAAAACCCCTCATTTTTCAGGGTTTTAGAGAAAGCTGCACTTAAATAAACATGGCTAATAAAGCATGACAGTATGTAATTTATACCTTGGGGTACTCCAGCATGTTGCATTGTCTTAAGTGCCTTACCCTTTTGTACTGCTAAGGGCCTTCTATCTGCAGCTCTGTAAATGCCTTTAGGTAAAAAAATAGCATGGGAAATAAATACTATGTTTTCTTTAACATAAATATGCTAAAATCTGAAATCATAACTCAATAGTTTGAAAGCAAATTTTGTGCTTGTATAATCTCAAGCAGTACCACCTCTGAGGCATGTTTTGCACATGGCTATGTGGCTATATTTTAAACAATTTACTGTTTTGGTGTATCCAGATTTTTCAATTGGGTCATGGTGATTTTATTTTCTTGCTGCATGAGAAAATCTTAACCACTTCCTACAAATAAAACTAGTTTACCTCTGAGCTGTGGCTGACAGACCCAGGGCTTTTCAGTCTGGAGAAGAGAAGACTGAGAGGGGATTTAATACATACTTATAAATATTTGAGGGCTGGGTGTCAAGAGGGAGGGGAAAGGCTCTTCTCACCTTCACCCTGTTATAGGACAACAGATAATGCATATACAGCACAGGAGGTACTGCCTCACCATGAGGAGGAACTTCTTTACTGTAAGGGTGACAGGGTACTGGGACAGGCTCCCCAGAGAGGTTTCAGATTCTCTTTCTCTTGAGACTTTCAAGACTCATCTAGACTCCTCTCATTCCTGTGGGACCTGTGCTAGATTCTATGGTCCTGCTCTGGCAGGGGGTTAGACTCGATCTCTAGAAGTCCCTTCCAACCCCTAACATCCTGTGATCAGTTTGATGGAGCTGTCTGAAAACTGCTATTCAGCAATTATCATCACTAACTCCTTGAAAGTTATTCCTTCTTCACATTAAGTAAAGCATGGTACTATCTGAAAGAAAATCTCATTGACTTCTCAGTAAGTATTGAGAAATTGGCCAGGCTGGATGTGGCTCTGAGCAACCTGATCTAGTGTGAGGTGTCCCTGCCTATGGCAAGGGGGTTGAAACTAGTTAATCCTTGAGGTCCCTTCCAACCCTAAGAATTGTATGGTTCTATCTATGGTTTAAACTGACCTTAATCCTTTAAAAATACTTTGGAGGACTTACAATTCCACTAAGGTTATTCACATAAGCAACCACTAAAGATTCATGCCCACAGTATCTCTTAACCTTGTATGTTCCTACCAGCTATGCCTGCTTGAGAGAATCATCTTACAAATAGCACACTGTAAAAATTACTAAGTGAAGCTTTGGCTCATTCTCTCCCCCACCCTGTTTTGTCATGTCCTCCATTTCCTGAAGACTACATGTGAGCAACTTTATTTTTTCCAAGATCATAATGATTCACCATAAATACCTAGTCTGATACTTTAGATTCCAATGATTCTCAGGCTTAAAATAGAGGCTTTACCTGAAACTGAGATCAATCCACCAGAGTGTTATTCAGCAGGGAAAAAGCAGTTTTAAGTGACCTAACATTTAAGATGTTCTTGGTGTGTAAAAATAACATGGTTGCTGTGTTCCAGTTATAGTATTGACATGCTGTAAACACAGATGTCTAACACAGAAAGCAGATGTTTTCAAAAATAGGCCAGGAAAAAACCACTCTGACAACCTCCAGTGCTGACAAAATGACAAAACAGAGAGTGTTCAATTCAGTCAGTTACACTGAGGTGTCTACAGCTCTGAGAGTCTCTGTTAAGTGTCTCATGCACTCATCTAGGATGGCCCTCTGTGGGGGGTTGAAGTTCCCCCCCACCCCAACATTAAATTTGCCAGACCAGCTCAGATGGAAGCAAATGAAAGCTGTATTTACAAACAGAACTACAATCTACAATGGAATGCAATGAATATGTACAAAATATACAGCAATTACAATATTTACATGCATTTACAATTAATAAACAGCACAAGAACCCTCCTTGTCAAAGACCTGGGGAAGCTACTACCTTCTCCTTCCCTGCCTCCTCCTTACACCCTTGTACAAAAGGGAGAAGAGAAAGGAGTGGAGAAGTTAGACTTGGCCAAAACAATGCAGCCAAGGTTCAGCAGAAGCAAGTTAGTATCTGTCCCAGAGCAAAGAAGTGAGAGAGAGAGAGAAATTGTTTTGGCAATTAAATCTCGCATTAGATCTCTCTCCAATGGGATCATGGAGAATTATCTGTATTTTCCTTTTCACACCCAAGAGTGATTTATTTACATTTTACTACTTTTTGTTCCAGATCTGTGAATAATTTTGAAGGCATAGCCTAAAACTACCATACCCTACATGAGCCACCTAAAGGAGTCCCATAGCCTTCTGGACTGGCAAAGCTCAAGCACGATCCCACAAATGGTGCCACGTGCTCTGAGTTTATAATGGAAACTTGTCAACTGCCACTTACATCAGCATTTGCCCAATGATTTCAGAGATGTCATTCATGAATCAGAAGTTAAATCTACCTTTCTGTCATGGGTTCAGCCAACTGAATCTGCTGATGGATGTTCAATACCACACTGAGGTCATGCCAGCTTTAAAACAAAAGTGCTAGCTGGGGGAAAGCATCAGGGGGCTCATAGTTCAGTCTGTAACATAAGAGGCTTCCTGTTTACATTTGCTGCTTCTGGTTTCCAGTTTTGGGGTATTGGTCTTCTCTGCTGGGCTGCCTGGGGGGCTTGGGTGGCCAGGAGTCATTTTATAGCTGGCTTCTGCTGCTGCTTCTGCTGTGTTCTGTTCTTCCTGTGAAATAAGATCAGATAACTGTACATCAGATCAGCTCCTTGAACTCCTGATCTCAACCCAAGCATTTGTGTGTTACTTTTCCTCTTGATCTTGCTTGCAAGAGCAGGCTGTCTTAAACCAGGACACTTTCACAACCTGAAGACAAAACAAACCAGACTAAATAGATTTCTCCAATCAAGAAAGAGAAGGTGAGAAGACTCAACTTTCTCTTTGAAGACGCATACCTCTAAGTAAACTACACTCAGTTCTGAAGGCATCAGTTTGGTTTGCCTACATCCTAGGTGATTCTGGAGGAGTGGTATCTGGTACATTTGGTCTGTTGGTGTACCCTAGTCTTGATTGGCTGGTGAGAGGCCTTGAGCACAAGCCTTATGAAGAGAGACTAAGGGAGCTGGGGTTGCTTAGCCTGGAGAAGAGGAGGCTCGGGGGAGACCTCCTTGCTCTCTACAACTACCTGAGAGGAGGTTGTCGCCAGGTGGAGGTTGGTCTCTTTGCCCAAGCCACCAGAACAAGAGAACACAGTCTCAAGCTGCACTAGGGGACATTTAAGATGGATGTTAGGAAGAAGTTCTTCATTGAAAGAGTGATTGGCCATTGGAATGTGCTGCCCAGGGAGGTGGTGGAGTCACCGTCCCTGAAGGTGTTCAAGAGAGAATTGGATGTGACACTTGAAGCCATGGTTTAGTAGTCATGAGGTGTTGGGTGACAGTTTGGACTTGATGATCTCTGAGGTCTTTTCCAACCTTACTGATTCTTATGAAATTAAGTGCTCCATAGAAAGGGAGGGAAAGGTAATCAAACCTGCACCTGCAAGAATGTACTTGTGCATGTGTAAAAGGACTCAAAAATACAATTCCCACTGTATTGTACAGGTTGATGAGGGCAACACATTTCTAATTATTTTCAAGGGAATATTACCAGTGAGTGGGAAATAGTCAATCATCTGCCCTTTAAGCTGTGACTCTCAAGATTCCTAAGACTTTTTTATGCCAACTCATTTGCAAAGCACTTTGTAGCATGCCCCTTCTACATGTCTTCTGCCTCTTCTCTTTCTTTGTCAGAGTTGCCTTTGGTATAAAATTCAAACAGGAATAAATTTGTAGGTCAGAGAAGAACCAAAGAGGTAAACCCATTCAAAGCTGCATTTACAGATTCAAACAAGCTGTAAGGAGACTTCAGATATGCAAAGACATTTTTTTGTACTAACTACATCCAAATAAGCCATGGCACAGATACACCATAGAAGCATGTAGCAGCTACATTTATCTGTTCATTGCAAATCTATTCCATTAAAATATGTGGTGGCTTAATTCAGAGCTTTAGCCTTTTAATTTCTCTTAAGAGAAGGCTTTGATGCCAGTTTATCTGACAAGGCAAAACTTTAATAAGTGAGGGAAAGAGCTTAGCAGCCAGACATGTAATCTGTGCACAGAGCAATTAAAGCTATGCATCTGCTCAAAAAAAGCAACTGATAAGAATTATATCTATATATATATAAAAATTTACTTGTTTTATGCAACTCACACTTAAAAAGCTTTACTCAACTGTTAAGAAAAATACCCACCTCTGAAGCTGAAGTGAAATAACTTCCCCATCTAGACTACATTTATTGAAGGATGGGCAATGTCCTCAAATTGTACATGTCGGTATCCATACAAGACCTCTATGACTGTCTTAGGCAGTAAGGATTTGATATGCTTGAGGAAATAAGAGGAGATAGCAAAGTAGAACAGATGTTTTGTCTCATTCAAAACCACTTTGGAAGTAGATGTAAAAGGTACTCATCTGTAGAGTGCTTTTGCAGACCCCCAGGACTGGATATGAGTATGAGTAGAACTATTAAGGGTATCCACAATGCAAAAAATGTTTTCTTGTGAGAAACTGTAGCTCTGATAGCACAAAACCAATTTGGGGGCTCTCCTGCAGAATGTATAATAATAGGTGTAATAGCCTACAAATTTTTCTGCCACAGCCACTGAATTGGAAAGAGACTATCCCATTTTAAAGGTGGTTTTCTTAAATTATGAGATTACTTGAAAAGAGCTAGAAGCAAAAGAGCAAACCATAACATAATCTTGAACTGAGTGACCGTGGGTTGCTTTAATTGAATAAAAGTACATCTATAACTGAAGTTCTCCAGCCTGACTCATTTCCCATCAGACTTCTTTCCTCTTCTGGCAATGCAATTTTTCATTAAATCAGGACAGCTATTGGTAGGCAAATGGGAAGGCCAAACAATGGCTCAGAAGAACATCCCTCAGCAGACACCTGAGGATAGTTCGAAGATGAGTTACTCATGAATGAGGCTGGTTCAACCTTCTGAATTAATTAAAATCTTAATCAGGCAGAGAAATTCAGTCAAAACTGAAGCTCAAAGTAGACAGAGAATGCAAAGACCATTCAAAGAAGTGATAGAGAAGTTGAGAAGGTGTCTTTACCAAACAGTGAAGTTCAGCTGTGACTGATATTTGTGTATGCAATCTGGTGCTCCTAAACCTTTTCCTCAAATACATTTAGATTAAATAAGATTGTTATTTGAAGAAAACTCCTCCCTTACTCCCTTCATCACTGACTACAGGAACGGCTGAAGGGACTGGGGTGGTTTAGCCTGAAGAAAAGGCAGCTTAGGGGAGATCTTATCAATTCTTCAGTTATCTAAAAGGAGGTTAGATGGCTGTCCATCTGTTCTCTCATGTAGCAAGCAGCAGGACAAGAGGAAGTGACTGCAAGTTGTGCCAGGGAAGGTTTGGATTGGACATTAGGGAAAAAAATTCTTCACAGAAAGGGTTGTAAAGCACCAGAACAGGCTGCCCAGGGAAATGGTCAGGTCACCATCCCTGGAACTATTTAAAGGACATGTGGATGCGGTGCTTAAGGGCATGGTTTAGTGGGGGACGTGGCTGTGCTGGGTTAGTGGTTGGCCTCAATGATCTTAAAAGGTCTTTTCCGATCTAAATGACTCTAGGAATACAACAGAGATAATCTATAGAAATGCTTATTATCATTTCAATTATTTCATTACACTTAAGGATAACCTATCAAGGACATAAAGGCTGAATGAACTGGTAACTGGTTGTCCTGCCACAGGGCACTGGAATGCCATGCTAGGTAACAAATTTATACTCACAACTGGAAACAAATAGTAAGAATAGCTGATGAGAAGTAATTTTACATGATGATTTATTGTTCAGTATGCATTTACACAAGGAAAAAGATCTGATGCTGATGATTCATGCAGGTTCTCAGGAAGGACAGCTGTTGGATGGCTTCTTGCTATCATCCAGCTAGAGACATGGAAAGATTAAGTCAGAAATGATGAACTATGAAGATGTAGGCAGAGTACAGAGAAAAAACATGAAAGTGGGGGAAAAAAATGAAAGAAAAAACATGGACAAACCAACTGGAACAGGCTGCCCAGGGGGGTCGTGGAGTCTCTTTCTCTGGGGATATTCAAAACCTGCCTGGATGCATTCCTGTGTGATGTACTCAAGGTAATCCTGCTCTGGCAGGGGGGTTGGACCAGATGATCTTTCGAGGTCCCTTCCAACCCCTAAGAGATTCTCTGATTCTGTGCAATAAAGCATTAACCCTCTGCATGTATGGAAGAGCATGTATGTGGAATAAAGGGGAGAACAAAAATTATAATCAGGCATATGCAGTAGGTCAAGCTCAGCTTGTTCCTGATTATCTGTATCATTTTTCTCTGCAGCTGTTTCCATGAAACATGTAGGAATGTAATACATTCAATATATCATTCCTCCAGGGGAAACAAACAGGCATGCCACATAGAGTATAACACCATGAAATTTATTATTATAGTTCAAATATATTTCATTATCTCAGCAGTGAAATCTTGTTGATGTAGTCAACATGATGAATTATGGCCAAAGTTTTTGACTAAACCAACCAAGATTAGATAGCAACGATGGTTTACACTAGTTAGGAAAGAAAGCATAGAATCACAGAGAATCTTGGAATTGGAATAGACTCATAAGGATCAAACCCAGATAAGGATTTATAGAATTCTTCTGCCTTTTTTTCCTTCAAAAGATAAAATGATATGCTAAATAAGCATCAGGGATCTGCTGCAGAGAGTTGAATAAAGAGCTATGAGGACTTGAACATCACTCTTACAATGAAAGACTGAGAGACCTGGAGCTGTTTAGTCTTGAGAAGAATGAGAAGGTAATCTTATCACCATCTATAAATATCTGAGGGGTGGGTGTCAAGATGAAGGTGCCAGGCTCTTTTTGCTGGTGCCCAGTGATAGGACAAGGAATAACAGGTACAAACTGGAACACAGGAGGTGTTACCTCAACACGAGGAGAAACTTCTTTACTGTGAGGGTCATGGAGCACTGGAACAGGCTGCCCAGAGAGGTCATGGAGCCTCCTTCTCTGGAGACTTTCAAAATCCACCTGAGATGTATTCCTGTGTGACCTGCCCTAGGAGATCCTGCTTTGGCAGTGAGGTTGGACTAGATCATCTCTGGAGGTCCCTTCAAACCCCTAACATACATAGAATAAACCAGGTTGGAAGAGACCTTCAAGATCATCTATGATACTATTATTCCATGATCAATTTAGAAGTACTTCAACTCTATAGACAATAAAGCCAGTTTGAGGGCAACCTTTTCATTTAGAAAAGTCCAAAGATGAAGGAAAAAAAATAATCACACTTTGTAGAAATGGAAGGAACTGGATTTAGACAAGAAATGTAGAAGTGATTTGAATAGTCTCAGATTCATGAAAATTTCAGTTATCAGATTCACTTAAATTACCTAACAATTAATCTGGTAGCTCTGTGAAGCTAACAACCAAAACAAATGCATTCAAAGCTCACAGATTTCATGAAAAAAAAATCAAAGGAAAGATAACCATCCTTGAGCTTTTACACTTATTAATGCCTCTAAGCCAAGAGGGCCAATGGCATCCTGACCTGCATCAGGAACAGTGTGGCCAGCAGGGAGGTCATTCTCCCCCTGTACACTGCGCTGGTTAGCCCACACCTCAAGTCCTGTGTCCAGTTATGGGCCCATCAGTTTAGGAAGGATGTTGACTTGCTGGAACATGTCCAGAGAAGGGCAACAAAGCTGGGGAGGGGTTTGGAACACAAGCCCTATGAGGAGAGGCTGAAGGAGCTGGGGCTGCTTAGCCTGGAGGAGACTCAGGGGTGACCTTATTGCTCTCTACAACTACCTGAAGGGAGGTTGTAGACAGGCAGAGGTTGGTCTCTTCTCCCAGGCAGCCAGCACCAGAACAAGAGGACACAGTCTCAGGCTGCACCAGGGGAGGTTTAGGTTGGATGTCAGGAAGAAGTTCTATACAGAGAAAGTGATTGCCCATTGGAATGGGCTGCCTGGGGAGGTGGTGGAGTCACCATCGTTGGAGGTTTTCAGGAGAAGACTTGATGGGGTGCTTGGTGCCATGGGTTAGTTGATTAGGTGGTGTTGGTTTGGTTGATGGGTTGGACGCAATGATCTTGAAGGTCTCTTCCAACCCAGTCTATTCTATAAGGAGGGACTGTGTCATTTTCACATGTTCTTAACTCAAAAGAAGTATTTAGTTGGATTCTCTTGTGTCTACTAAGAAGTGACATTGTTATCAGTTTTCTTTATGGGAACACTAATGAGATACCTTTGCTTTATAAAACTACCTATTTGCATAAATACTTGAATTGTATATTTCCAAAATTCTGAATTGCCACATTCAGTTGAAACTGGCCAGTGTGATGAGAAAACACTGGCTGGAGACCGAGAAGGCATTTTACATACTCGGGCATCCAAGAAGCTGTGACAAAAAAAACATACCATGGGTGCAGCATCTTCACTCAACTATTAATTCTGCAATCTGGCCTTTACAACAGGTTAGTGTCAAGTCCATTCAGTCACAATCTGAGTAAAATATCAAAGACAATCACACTGTAAAATTTCACACCTTGTATGGGAAATAACTGAAGTTTATAAGACAGGAGGAGGGAGAATGGCTGACTGGAAAGCAGCCCAGAGGAGAGAGACTCGGGGGGTGCTGGTAGACGAGAAGCTCAACATGAGCTCTCAGTGTGCACTTGCAGCCTGGAAAGCCAATCAGATCCTGGGCTGCATCAAGAGAATTGTGGCCAGCAGGTCAAGGGAGGGGATTCTCCCCCTCTACTCAGCTCTGGTGAGACCCCACCTGGAGTACTGCATCCAGTTCTGGAGCCCCTATTACAAGAGGGATATGGACATGCTGGAACGTGTCCAGAGAAGGGCCAGGAGGATGATCAGAGGGCTGGAGCACCTCTCCTATGAGGACAGACTGAAAGAGTTGGGGCTATTCACCATGAGAGTGGTGAAGCCCTGGAATGGGTTGTCCAGGAAGGTGGTTGAGGCTCCATCCCTGGAGGTGTTTAAGCCCAGGCTGGATGAGGCTCTGGCCAGCCTGATCTAGTGTGGGGTGTCTCTGTCCATGGCAGGGGGGTTGGAACTAGATGATCCTTGTGGTCCCTTCCAACCCTGACTGACACTATGACAGAATGATAAAATCATACACAGAAAAGGTGCAAAGTAATTTTGATCATTAAATTGGTTTTGTTGTCTGGGGTGAAGGTTTTTTTGTGGTTCTGTGGGTTGGTTTTTGTTTGTTTATTTTGGTAGGGGGGGGTTATAAAAATCAAGAAGTGAAAGCCAGGAGAGAAATCTTTTTTTCATTCTACAGAAGGACTGAGCACTAATTTCAGTAAGGAGATACCTCAGAAGTCAATTTCTACAACTGATAAATCAGTTTTAAGTTGCTCCCCTTTCAGAGTGTATTAGTTACATTAGTTCATATATTTGTGTATTCTGCTATTAAGGCTGTTGGTGAAGACCCATTTTTGTTTGTTTTCCTCTAGATTTAGAGCTCTATAGCATTTTTACCTAGATCCAAGCCCTTACTTTTTGAAATATATGGGAAGAAACAAGTATGTCTCTGTTTTCAAATGAATATGTCTCTGCCTTTCCATTGGAAGTTTTGTGAGCATCTTTGTATTTCATACCTGCAGGTGTGAAATATTTGAGAGTGGAGCTGGGTACTGCTTGGCTGCAGCAAAGTATCTCTTTTTGGCTGTCACATTTTAACATTGTCTCCCAAGTAGATGAAGCAGCCTAGCAAAATCTGTTTCTTAATTTGCATGAGGCATTAGTTCTCCGGAGCTTGAGGCATACTCTCTGTAAATGCACTGACAGCAGTGACTGCAGCACGTTGCACATACAGGCACGCACTCAACACCAGCCTCTAATGTGATGAAATGGCTGAGCAATAATAGATTTGCAGGGGGCTTAAATCTGCTAACAGTGATTTGATGCTTTGTTTCCTTCTCTTAAGAGTGTAATATGTTGGAAGGAAAGGGAGGTTGTGCAGCAGCAGGGAAGACATTTGGAAAGATGGTCAGGGAGTCAGGTTCCCTGGGGAGATGGGGGTTGTTTAATGCAGAGTTGTAGCAGACAGGTGGCTGAGTGCACTCTGGAACCCACCAGGAGGCAGACACAGTAGCTGAACTGGTGGCCTAAGCAGTGATGCACTGTGCACACAACTACAGACATTTCTGCACAGGGATGTTACATCAAATCATGCAGTAACCACATAAATATCAAACAAACGTGTGGTAACAGATATCAAAGTGTCCACCTTAGGAAATGGCAGGGAATTTTTACAGCAGCACTTCCTTCCACGAGAAAATTAAGTTTACTTAACTAAGCACTACTATTACATCTTTCAAAAGCATTACACTTGGCCTAGACTAATAATTATTTCCTGTCCTAGACTTATAACTATTTCCCAAACAGTTTGGAGAGACAGATAATTCTCATATATAAATCATATCAATTCTCATATATAAATCATATGATATTATGATTTGATTATTATGATGTGAGGTCACTTTGCCTAGTAGTTAAATTCCTCTCACTGGAAGAAAAAGCTAATTAGTAAGAAGCACTGTGATGTTTGCAAGAAACTAGCTCCCAACAGTTGTTCAAAGATATTTATGAACAATTTTGTGTAGTTTCAGCTACTTTCAAATTCCAGCTAAGGTTATACAGGTGTTGCCAATGCCATCCTGCACTGGCAAAACATTTTGTGTCTCTGTGAATGCTACAGCATTGCTTCTAAACACATCTGATTTACAGCACTCAGAGACAGGAATAAAAAATACCAGATCTCTGTGTTTATATTCTGACAGCTGGCTTTGCCTCAAGCCCTTACACAGAGACAGAATTTCATGTTGATGTTTCCAGTTGTCATCAGGACAAAATGATAGCCTTTTTGTTACAGTGTAAAAGTTATACTGGCATATGTGCTGGTCTCCTTCCTTTTTTCTGGGGGGGAGGGGTAAGTGAAGGGGGGGAAGGCAGCTGAATCTTTTTTCCTATTCATTCTTTTGGTCTTCATACTCCTGTCTTATACCCTTAGAATCACTGAGGTTAGAAAGGAACTTTAAGATCATCAAGACCAACCATCAGCCCAACACTAATATGACCACTAAGCCATGTTCTATAAGGCCACATGTACACATTTTTCTAACATCTTCAGGGAGTGTGACTCTACCACCTCCCTGGACAGCCTGTTCCAATGCCTGACCACTATTTCAGTAAAGACATTTTTCCTAATATCCAATTGAAACTTTCCCTGGCACAACTTGAGGCCACTTCCCCTCATCCTACTGGTAGCTGCTAGAGTGAAGAGACCAAAAACCACCCACATCTTGAGCAAAAGAAAATGAAGCACTGGGGCTCTGAGGTGACCTTCTTGTGGCCTTCCAGTATCTGAAGGGGGCACTACAAGAAGGCTGGGGAGGGACTTCTCAGGATCTCAGGTAGTGATAGGACTAGGGGGAATGGAATGAAGCTGGAGGTGGGGAGATTCAGACTGGATGTGAGGAGGAAGTTCTTCACCATGAGAGTGGTGAAGCCCTGGAATGGGTTGTCCAGGGAGATAGTTGAGGTCCCATCCCTGGAAGTGTTTTAAGATCAGGCTGAATGAGGCTCTGAGCACCCTGATCTAGTGTGAGGTGTCCCTGCCCATGGCAGGGGGATTGGAACTAGAGGATCCTTGTGGTCCCTTCCAACCCTGACTGATTCTATGATTCTGATGTTTATCAAAGCCATACTTTCACCTTTACTGTTAATATCCTTTCATGATTTTTATAGTAATCCAGCCTAAATAAAAAACATAACTATTTAAAGTAATATATATATATTCACAATGCTCCTCTCACTTAGAGTAGCAATCAGATTTTTAACCAGCATTTCTAAATTTGGGGCTAAACCAAGAATAGATTAAGATATACAAAGTGTCATGTTTGCACTTTATTTTGGGTTCACTGATGAACACAATGACCAAACTGCCTTATCTTCTTTTAGGTTGCCATTTAGTCTTTTTTTTCAGTTGTGACTCAGACATTAAAAATAAACAATCAATATTTATGTGTGTATCCTGACTGTGCTCTTCTATGGAAAGATGAGGATGTTCTCTCAGATCTAAATCATTCTGTAGGCAAGTCATTTATGTATTTATTTTTTAAAATGACATACTTTTGAGTAAGTGAAGATCCTGCTATTGTGGGAATATCTGACTGCATGCAATCTTAGCATTGATTCCACTCACATCAGGCACTTATTATAATGCTTATCGGTGCACTGCAGTTAAGGGTGTAGTTTATTTCCTGTTTTGTTGGGTTTTTTTTCCTTCCCTTAATGCAATAGAATCCTTTACATCTCCATTTTTTCTGTTTAATACAGCAATCAGATTGCTAAACAACTACTTCAGTTCTGGAAGGTATAGGAGTATATGGATAGGCTTGGGACGTCGATTCCAGCTAAGGCCTTTTCTGTCCTGCTGCTGAGCACTCACCAGTGAGCTGGAATTTAAGAGTGATTTTTATGTATATGAAACAAAGATGACATTAGGCAATGAGACATCTTTAAAACTGGTGAAATATTTATATGTGTGTGTGTATATATGTCTCCCCTTATCAACAGTCTATGAGAATTTGCTCTTTCCACATTAGCAGCAGTGGCAGTTAAATATTTTGTACTGCAATCCATATGTTATAAGAAGAGAAATAAAGGCAAGTAGTACTTTTCCCTAGTAGCAGATCTATATGCTGTTTGATTTAGTTTGTGACTAACAAGTAATAAAACACGTAAAAATAGGATTTTTGATGCTATGAGAAGCTTATTTCGGTTCCTGCCCTGTCTGCTGGTGAGGACACACCCACACATCTTGGCTCATTACCTCTAAGCATGACTGATTTGTTAGTGGTGGGGGGAAAAAAATGGCACAACACTATAAATTAGTCAACTGGAGCTATAATTGAAAGAAAGTGGAGCACATGAAAGACTTGCTTTGAACGCCTGGATAAATCCATTTGACTTTCACTACTACCATCTGACAAAGTTGGCAAATACTCTGGTGCTATAAAAGCTTAAGACATGCAAAAGCCTTTGATGCCTTGTTTGTCAGAACAAGTAGTGGAAAAGATCTGTTTCAGAGTGGGAAGGTGAACAGCATGAAGTGTGATGAGTTTGGTTTGCTGGGGTTATATCTGACTTTTACTTAGTGAATACAAACTCCAGACTCTCTTTTTTACTTCAAAACTAGTCTGTAGTGTACACTGACTATATTAATTAAGCAACCTCTTAGAATGGAACAAGCCAGGTTGGAAGAGACCTTCAAGATCATTGCGTCCAACCTATCATCCAACAACACCTAATTAACTAAATAGAATAGAATAAACCAGGTTAGAAGAGACCTTTGAGATCGAGTCCAACCTATCACCCGACACCACCTAATCAACTAAACCATGGCACCAAGTGCCCCATCCAGTCTCATCCTAAACACCTCCAGTGATGGTGACTCCACCACCGCACTGCAAAGCCCATTCCAATGGGCAATCACTCTCTCTGTGTAGACTTTCTTCCTAACATCCAACCTAAACCTCCCCTGGTGCAGCCTGAGGCTGTGTCCTCTTGTTCTGGTGCTGGTTGCCTGAGAGACGAGACCAACGGCCACCTGGCTACAACCTCCCTTAAGGTAGCTGTAGACAGCAAGGTTGTCTCCCCTCAGTCTCCCCTTCGCCAGGCTAAGCAACCCCAGCTCCCTCAGTTTCTCCTCCTAGGGCTTGCGCTCCAAACCCCTCCCCAGCTTTCTTGCCCTTCTCTGGACACCCTCCAGCAACTCAACATCTTTCCTAAACTGAAGGGCCCAGAACTGGACACAGGACTCAAGGTGTGGCCTGACCAGTGCAGTGCACAGGGGCAGAATGACCCCCCTGCTCCTGCTGGCCACACTATTCCTGATGCAGG
This sequence comes from Dryobates pubescens, assembly GCF_014839835.1. NCBI lineage: Eukaryota > Metazoa > Chordata > Aves > Piciformes > Picidae > Dryobates > Dryobates pubescens. The sequence continues at coordinate 132,473,721 of NC_071657.1, forward strand.
CCAGGATGCCACTGGCCCTCTTGGCCACCTGGGCACACTGCAGGCTCATGTTCAGCCTACCATCAACCAGCACCCCTAGGTCCCTTTCTGCCTGGCCACTCTCCAGCCATTCTGACCCCAGCCTGTAGCTCTGCATGGGGTTGTTGTGGCCAATGTGCAGAACCCGGCACTTGGATGTGTTAAATCTCATCCTGTTGGATTCTGCCCATCTGTCCAGCCTGTCGAGGTCCCTCTGCAGAGCCTCTCTACCCTCCAGCAGATCAACTCCTGCCCCCAGCTTGGTGTCATCTGCAAATTTACTGATGATGGACTCAATGCCCTCATCTAGATCATCAATAAAGAATGTACTATGGTGCTTTCTTTTGTCATTCAGCATTGCAACAGAAAGGTTATTGAGGATCTGACTCTCAGAAGTGAGGCAAAGCTTGGGAAATAAAATAAATTTTGTACAAAATCATGACAACACAGAAGCACAATAAAACTTGGCAGAGGAAAGGAATCAATATAAATTGTTAGTATCTGCAGATGCTCTACAATCTTCTCATCTCAGCTGGGAACTAACACAAGTATTGTCTCACCAGAAATACAGATGACTACTCCAGGAAGATATTGATCCAGCTTATCTGAATTCCCAGTCAAGGGAGAGAAAGAAGCACCTCTGAAGACCTACAGAGACAGATCCAGTCCATCTAACAGAGCTGCATTCCTTTTAAAATTACTACACTGCAGATGGGATCAAAGTGGAGTTTTGCTTAAATCTCAGTAGTAGCAGAGCTCAACTCGAGCCAGATGATCACTGTCCAAAGCAGTCACTTTCAGGTGTTAATGACTAATGTCAAATATTTAAGGGAACTCTTAAGACATTAAGGAGAGTCCTGGAAAGTAGATGGACTTCATTCATTGCTACTGAGAAGAGACTTGTAACATAGATCAAAGCCCTCATTTAGGCAGGATTTAGCACATAACTATATCCCAGTATATACTAGACAATCATGATGGGGAATCCTGACAATGGAAGCTGAAATAGTGGTAAACACAGTTATGAAAAACATTCCTCCCAAATACACTGCTGAGACACATCCTTTTCCAGGTCTATTTCTGTCTGTGCACCTTCTCTCATGATGAATTTTAGAAGTGTTACCTCTGATTGCATGTACTTAGAGATCTATGCTAACTATAGATGTTAATTACAGAAATGACTGTTAAAATGTGTTACAGAAATCCACAATGTTACTCAGTGTTTTTCCCTCCCACACACTATTTTCCACGTGATCTATTGTGAGATGTTCCTGCCCATGGCAGGAGGGGGTTGGAACTAGATAATCCTTGAGGTCCCTTCCAACCCTCACAATTCTATGATTCTATACTACACCTTTCATCTTAATTTTCTTTGATCCTCAAATTTAGAATTAGACTAAACCAGGTTGGAAAAGACCTCAGAGATCATCAAGTCCAATCTGTCACCCGACATCATCTAATCAACTAAACCATGGGACCAAGCACCCCATCCAGTCTCTTCCTAAACACCTCCAGAGACGGTGACTCCACCACCCTCCTGGGCAGCCCATTCCAATGGCCAACTTCTCTTTCTATGAAGAACTTCTTTCTCACATCCAACCTAAACCTTCCCTGGTGCAGCTTGAGACTGTGTCCTCTTGTTCTGGTGCTGGTTGCCTGGGAGAAGAGACCAATCCCCTCCTGGCTACAACCTCCCTTCAGGCAGTTGTAGAGGGCAATGAGGTCTCCCCTGAGCCTCCTCTTCTCCAGGCTAAGCAACCCCAGCTCGCCCAGCCTTTCCTCATAGGGCTTGTGCTCCAAACCCCTCACCAGCTTTGTTGCCTTTGTACCAGTATTGTCCAGCATACATTCTCCTTGAACATTCCAATATAAATTATGGAAAATTTGGGGGATTTTTGTGTTTTGTTTTGGGGTTTTTTGTTTGTGTGTTTGTTTTTAGTTATATGCCCTTATTTTAATGGGAAACTTTAAAAACTATTGTAATTTGAACTCGAATTTTGGATTCCTGTCCATGAAATTACTTATCCAAGTAGAATTTATCACCTTCTCTCAGTGCAATGAAATAATGGGATTTCTTTTTTTTTTTTAAATGAAAACCAAACCACACCTCTGCAAATTATAAAAGTTTTTTTAGCTACCTTCCACTGTTCACATTTCCATAAGCAATAGAAAAATCACATCCAAACAAAGCCACTTGTACAGTTCCCAAAACTCTGCAGAAGTCAACTTGATCTTGAAATAAATTTTCCCACGATTAAAAAAAAAAATAAATAAAGTAAAATAATCTACTGAGCAGTTCTGGCTTCTATTCCAGATCACTCCCACACAATCTTACAAGGAGCATGCTGTATTTTTTTTTAACTGCAGTAGATACTAGGATTTATATTTCTTGCAGCTGCACATGAGAAGAAACCACACGGGACCTAATTCCTTTTTATACCAACTCCTGCTACTGAATCGAGTGTCCAGTTAATGGTTCCAATTCTAGAGCATACCAACATGAGGAAGAGAATCAACATATTCAGTAATGGCAACAAGGCTGGTGAGAGGCCTTGAGCACAAGCCTTATGAGGAGAGGCTGAGGGAGCTGGGATTGTTTAGCCTGGAGAAGAGGAGGCTCAGGGGTGACCTCATTGCCCTCTACAATTACCTGAAGGGTGGTTCTAGACAGGAGGGGGTTGGTCTCTTCTTCCAGGCAACCAGCACCAGAACAAGAAGACACAGTCTCAAGCTGTGCCAGGGGAAGTTTAGGCTCGAGGTGAGGAGAAAGTTCTTCACCAAGCGAGTCATTCATCATTGGAATGTGCTGCCCAGGGAGGTGGAGTCACCATCCCTGGAGGTGTTCAAGAGAGGATTGGATGTGGCACTTGGTGCCACGGTCTAGTCATGAGGTCTATGGTGACAGGTTGGACTCCATGATCCTCGAGGTCTCTTCCAACCTTAGTGATACTGTGAAACTTACATAAACCTAAAAGTTCATCTCATATCCCTTTAATATATAGGGTGAGTTTTCCTCTGAAGCCATGAAAAAAATCTGCATTATAGAGTTAAAAAATAATATGAAACAATTTCTCCCTTTAATGCAGGTATACTGCCTTGTTTCAGTTTGCTTTCTGAATTTATTCCTGGATTCAGCCTTATTACAGCCACAAGTATTAAGAGCCCTTCATATGAGCTCATTTTTGATGTGGTTCAGCTGAAGGCCTACTTTTAGTTACACTAGCACCAATTTTATATCCAGACAAGGCTGTTAAATATTTATTGCTGGTAATTCAGGGAGATGCCATTGCTTGCTTATAATTCCAAGTGAACACCTTCATGCTGTCTCATTCTTCCAGCCATATCTAGCGTTTTCTGCCTTTTAAGTATTGCTCATCTGATATGGGATATTGAGTAGTGACAAGAAATTTAATGGTCATAATGTTATTTTTAAAGAGGTATTTCCAAGACCCCTGGTTATTTCTTAACAGGTCACAAGATTTGGCTGAATTGCAGGTTATTAGATCATGTATTTATTTTATAACTATTTCATTTGCTTTTACATTTCCTTTTATTGTTCTTGCTGGAACAATATCCTTTTTGATAAATATTTATTTTCTTGAGGCTGTTTTAGTGTTACTGCAATTTATGTTTGCTGTTCTTAATCCAGCTGTTTGGTTTGGTGGTTTTGTTTTTTTTTTCCATCCTTCCCTGTGTAAATTCAATCTCTCCACAAGGCAGTTCTAGCCAGGTAATATTTACACAGATATTCCAAAGACAGAATCTTTCCTTTAGCTCTCTCACCAAATTTTCTTCAGGGCTTGTGAACAAATGAAGAAAGACTGAGAGAATTGGGGCTGATTAGCCTGGAGAAAGGAAGGCTGAGAGGGGATCTTATCTATAAATATCTGGGGGGTGGGTGCCAAGATGAAGGTGCCAGTCTGTTTTCAGTGGTGCCCAGTCACAGGAGAAGAAACAATAGGTACAAGCAAGAGCACAGCAGGTGCTCAATATGAGGAGACACTTTATGGTGAAGGAGATGGAGCACTGGAACAGGCTGCCCAGAGAGGTTTTGGAGTCTCCCTCTCTGCAGGCTTTCAAAAGCCACCTGGATGCGTTCCTGCACATCCTAGTCTAGGTGATCTTTCTTTGGCATGGGGGTTGGACTCAATGATCTCTGGAGGTCCCTTCCAACCCATAACATTCTGTGAGTCCATGAAGTGTCTCCCTGCATGCACAGGGTAAAAAAACAAGTTTAAAAGTCTGTAGATACTTGACTAGGTTTAAAGATGGACAGGGGTGACCTCATTGCCCTCTACAACTACCTGAAAGGTGGTTGTAGCCAGGAAGGGGTTGGTCTCTTCTCCCAGGCAACCAGCACCAGAACAAGGGGACACAGTCTCAAGCTGTGTCAGGGGAGGTTTAGACTCAAAGTGAGGAGAAAGTTCTTCACTGAGCGAGTCATTCGTCATTGGAATGTGCTGCCCAGGGAGGTGGTAGAGTCACCATCCCTGGAGGTGTTCAAGAGGAGATTGGACGTGGCACTTGGTGCCATGGTCTAGTCGTGAGGTCTACCAAGACAGGTTGGACTCTATGATCCTTGGGGTCTCTTCCAACCTTAGTTATACTGTGAGACTGTGACAACATTCTTCATACCTACAACAGTAGCTGCACTCTTCCATGGCCACAGCGCTAACTCAACAGCTTTTGTTTGGTGCTTCACACTGGACTGTAGAAAACAAGTAACCCTAAAAGAGCTCAGAAAAACAAAATGCATTAAACTACTTTCCCCCTTTTCTACACACACTCAATTTTTTGTCTAAAGACTTAAAGATTTTAAAAAAGAATGAGTCAATACTAGGAGCCATCATTAAGGCATGCTGAATAAAGATATGTAATAAAAATTGTATTGGTACTTTAGAAAGATGGAGAGGAATTGACATATAGAAGTGGTTGAGGACCCATCCTTGGAGACATTCTGTAGTACATATGTTTATATATACTTCCCACAGCAACAGGTATAGTAATACACCTCAACTGTCCAAACCCCTTTTGGGATACATCCAAAATCGCTCTTGTGAGGGGCTCGATCATATTAAACTTTTTGAGATGAAGGATCTGCTCCTTGTACAGCATGCTGTCTTTGCTTTTGTTGGGAACTGGTTGGTTGGTTTTGGACTGGTTTGCTGGGTTGTTTTTTTTTTTTGGTTGTTGTTTTCATCTTGGTGTGCTGCATAAACTACACCATACAGAAAAAGATGGTATCATGTAAAAATCCAGAGTGATGACAAACCTTCTGTTTTCCTCTGACTAACAAACCGCAGGCAGACTGACCTATTCCCAAACTTCACAGAATCAACTTAGGTTGGAAAAGACCCACAGGATCACCAAGTCCAACCAATAACCCTACTCAACTTAAAGTTGTTTCTAAAGGAATGCATTCTGATACATAGAATAAATCAGGTTGGAAGAGACCTTCAAGATCATCGTGTCCAACCTATCAACCAATCCAACCCACCTAATCAACTAAGCCATGGCACCAAGCACCCCATCAAGTCTCCTCCTGAACACCTTCAATGATGGTGACTCCACCACCTCCCTGGGCAGCCCATTCCAATGGGCAATCACTCTCTCTATGAAGAACTTCTTCCTAACATCCAGCCTAAACCTCCCCTGGTGCAGCCTGAGACTGTGTCCTCTTGTTCTGGTGCTGGCTGCCTGGAGAAGAGACCAACATCTGCCTGTCTACAACCTCCCTTCAGGTAGTTGTAGAGAGCAATAAGGTCATCCCTGAGTCTCCTCTTCTCCAGGCTAAAATATGATATGACCACATATTCTGAAGATGCCATTCAGCTACAACTAGACTCATTGTCTTCAGGAGGGGTGCCACAGTAGCTATTGAAAGAGGATGTCCAAGCATGGCTCAAGAGAGCAGCAAGTGTGATGGAAGAGTACATGCAAATGAAATTCAAGCCCTGTAGCTGTAAATGTCATCCTGTGTTCAGCAAAATTTGAATATGAAAGATTTTGTTTTCTGCTCTACTTGCTGTCTTGATGCAGAAGATATAAATATACTGTGAGGAGATGATTAATTTGTTTTGAAAAGTGATACATCCGATGCCTTATTTGCTGACCATTGGGGGTCATACTCTGACACTTTTAAACTCCTGCTGATTAGTATTTTACTTTGAGAACAGTTTCATTGATTTTTGGTCTGGCCATGAGTCCAGGCAGAAAAGTGCCTAGTATGTGCTGATTTAGTTTTGCTTTACATTACCTGTGCAGAAGAAAGGACAACTGATACACTATTGGAAAAGCAGGTATGCCAAGTCAGCAGGTTTCTTGCTGCTTTTCTCCCACTTGCTGAAGAGTCACAAGGGCACATTTAGACTTTTGAAGTTTGAGAGCTCTTTCTCAGGCTCTTTTCTCAAAAGAGAAGCACATTTCTCAAAAGAGGAGCACATTAGGTATCCAAACTCTCTCACACACCTCCCTCCCTTCCTCTTTTTCTAGATACCAGAGCAACTGCTACTACTTGAGATGCCGGATACATGCCTACAACGAAGGACGCGACAAACATGGAAAGGAATTCAGTGATGCAGATACAATTTCCACTGTAACCATGGTTTCATCACTGAGTACTTCTATTGTTAGCACACCATTTTAAAGGGAAAGAAGAAAACAGCAGGTCTTTCTGATAAGAAGATAAGTTTGCATCCAACATGACATAATACCTTACATAAGGAAGACACAAGACTTAGAGGGGTATATTATAGTTCTCATTATTGCCAGCACGTTCCTGAATTAATGAAGAAAAAATAATCACATGCCTGAAAACACTATATGCCTCAACTGATGTCCTAATACCCTGTAGAATGATCTGAAATAATGAATGCTGCATTATACAGTGAAGAGCCAAGGTGGAACCATAGACACAGATAGATTCTAGTATGATTATTAGCATTGTGTAAGCTCATCAAAAGTTTCCTTTCAATCTTTTGATCTAACAAACAGTTTGGGATTAATTTAATGAATGTAAACCAGAGACACTCCCAAGTGGATATTTCGTGGCAAGCTATTTCTGTTCCTCTTGAGATTTTATCTGAAACTTGGAATTCTACATCTTTAATCCCCACAACTGGAATCTACTTCAGATATAATGGCAAGGATGAATGCAATATAGAATGAGAAATAAAAGACAGTGTGGGAAGTTGGTAGAGTAAAAATAAACATACATGAAGGATTCACCATTTCCTAGACATACTGAACAGAAGATAATTAATATAGCAAGAAGGCTGAAAACTCAAGCTCTCTAGTGGCAAGAAATCCCAAACATAAGCCCAAAATAATTATGGGGAGTATTAACATAGTTGTATTTTACCATTTTGCATCTTAAAACTCCCCTTTATAAATTAACTATAAACACAATGGGTCAAAAGAGCTGGCTGTGAAATCAAATAGAGTCAGGAGAGTAACTTAAGAAGACTTTCATTAGTGTGTACATAAAAGAAGAAAGTCCTGATAGACTCCAACAAAAGTAATATGTGTTTAGAAACTCTGCCATAGGGGAGTTTATCCTCTGATCAGGGCTTTGGGACAAACAGCTCACATGAGCCTCAGAATCACTGACAGAGAGTACTGTTGCTCTTAACACTTCCATTTCAGAGGTGGTATGTGAGAACATATAGATGATATCTTTCTAGGCTAGTCTACCTGCTGTAGAGTTTATTGCTCATATGGAGAAATCAGGGCAAAGGCTTAACTTTTCTCTCATGCTATTTTTACTTTGTTCCCTAATTCTCCCAGGTCGAGATCACAATTTCAGTTCCCTTGGAACTGTTTCCTGCACATGCAGAAGCACTGACCCATGTGTAAAAGGAAAAACAAAACAACATGAAAGAAGACACTTATGTACTTGATATTTTTCACAAGCATCACTCTAGATGCCCTTATTCTGTCTCTTTCCTCCTCTCTATGCAGAAATCCTAGTTAAACTACAGGTTTGACATGCCTATCACTTCAAATCCCAGAGCTGTAAGATTGCATGAAAAGTTTAATTTTAACCAAAACATGAAACCCTCGGGTTCCATTATGTTACAAAAGAAGTCCTGAAAACACAACAAAATGTAACCAACACAGCAATGTGTGCTGAAAACCAAGTTCTGAGATCTCTAACAGTCAGATACAGCTGGAGAGGAGAGCGTGGACCTCGCAGCCCTATGCCCTCTGCCGCTTGTGACACTGCTCAGAAGAGCTGGTACCACCGATCTGCATCCTTTCAGCTCAACGTATTGTAAGTGCCAGCTACTCAGAGACCTACTGACAGTGTGGAAACAGCAACCGACCAGATAAGATAAGACCCTTCTCTGGAAGTGAAAGGCAGAGAAACACCCCCAGGTAAATGCCTAGGTTGTCCTGAGGGAGGTGCTTCAGGAGCTATTGACCTGTGTTGCATGTCAAGGCCACAGAGGGCAGGGAATAGAATAGAATAGAACCGAACCAGAAGAGACCTTCAAGATCATTGCATCCAACCTATCATCCAACACCACCTAATCAACTAAACCATGGCACCAAGCACCCCACATCCAGCCTCCTCCTAAACACCTCCAATGATGGTGATTTCACCACCTCCCCAGGCAGCCCATTCCAATGGGCAATCACTCTCTCTATGTAGAATTTCCTCCTAACATCCAGTCTGAACCTCCCCTGGCACAGCTTGAGACTGTGTCCTCTTGTTCTGGTGCTGGTTGCCTGGGAGAAGAGACCAGCCCCTGCCTGTCTACAAGGAAGCACATGGGGCACTGGCTGAAAGGATCAGTGCTGGGCTCACAGGCTGACATACACACTCAGTGACACCTCACTTGCTGCAGCATACCAATGCACACTCCTCCCAGACAAAGCTCAGTCACCTCAAATGCACCCTCATTTTAGAGCAAAAACAGAAGAGCAAGAAAGCTCCATGTACTTCAGCCTCTTACTCTTTAGTTTGTTCCTCATTTATGGGACTATCTCAAGTACTCAGTCTTTGTGTACAGTCAGAATGAAGTTATTTGTAAAAATAATGTGTGGTAAATTGGCAGACAAGTACAGTTTAAAATATAGACAATCTGTTGGGTGCCTTAGGAGAGCTGCCATAAAATTTTATTCCTTACATTATAAGATGTTTAACATTTTATGCAGCATAGCACTTCAAGGAAAAAAAAAAAAGAAAGTAAAATGAAACAGTAAAGATGCTTTAAAAATGCCTTGCAAGGAAGAACACATGGAGTATCTGTCAGGGGACAGCAGAAGATGGCTCTAGGGTGGCAGGGCAGAGCCTGGCAGCAGGGCCAGCCACAGCCAGGAGCAGAGCAATCAATGGGCCCAGGGGCAGCTCCAGCCTCAAGCCTCTTGCACCCTGAGGATAGGAGGGGATGTGGGCCCATGGGTGGGCCAGGCTGGGCACAGCTATGGGAAGCTAGAGAATGACCCCGGGGCAGTGGCTGACAGCCCCTGAGGGTCCTGGGCTGCGGGCACGGTGCAGGAACCCAGGGAGAGGTCAGGGATAGTCAGGGCTCATGGCGCCCTTGGGGTCCTGGTTTGCTGAGCTTTCAAGGGAGGGAAGTATCTACAAACAGTACCATTTTAACCTTTAATAAAATAAAAACTATTACTGGTATTCTATGCTTCACAGAAAGAAACCTTCACTGTATTTTTCCAGGGTGATGTTAATAGTATTTGTGATCTGATGAATTTATGATATAGTAGGATTCCACTGGGCTACAGAAGATTGCAAATATCTTGCATGTGGGGCCTCTGGGCCCTGACAGCAGCTATTAACAAATGCTGGTAATGTTCTACTTATATTCACCACCTGTTAAAATTCCACGAAGACTCAGAAAACAATCATTTTCTACACTCAGAAATTAATATGAGAGTCACCATACCAAGTCATTCAAATGCATGACGAGAATACCAAATGGCTTTGTAATTGCAATTTTAAAAATTAAACAGACATAGCTAATGATTCATTTGGCATCTCAACACTGGCAAATCCAACAGTGTGGCCAGCAGGAGCAGGGAAATCATTGTGCCCCTGTACTCAGAACTGGTTAGGCCACACCTTGAGTCCTGTGTCCAGTTCTGGGCCCCTCACTTTAGGAAAGATGTTGAGTTACTGCAAGATGTCCAGAGAAGGGCAACAAAGCTGGGGAGGGGTTTGGAGCACAGCCCTGTGAGGAGAGGCTGAGGGAGCTGGGGTTGCTTAGCCTGCAGAAGAGGAGGCTCAGGGCAGACCTTATTGCTCTCTACAACTACCTGAAGGGAGGTTGTAGCCAGGTGGGGGTTGGTCTCTTCTCCCAGGCAACAAGCACCAGAACAAGAGGACACAGTCTCAAGCTGTGCCAAGGGAAGTTTAGGCTGGATGTTAGGAAGAAGTTCTTCTTATAAAGAGAAATTGGCCTTTGGAATGTGCTGCCCAGGGAGGTGGTGGAGTCAGCATCACTGGAGGTGCTTAAAAAGAGACTGGATGGGGTGCTTGGTGCCATGGTTTAGTTGATTAGATAGTGTTGGATGATAGGTTGGACTCAATGATCTTGGAGGTCTTTTCCAACCTGATTAATTCTATTCTATTCTTATAGAGAGTCAGTTTCATCCCAGTTCTTTACACCAAATCCTAGGACACAATGTAGTCCCTTGTTTTGGTGTTGGGGTTCTGTATTAAAACCTACCTTAGGAAAAGTAGCAAGCCTACCAAAATTCTTACTCTGGTTAAACTCAAGAGGCTGGCAATTAAGTAAAGTAATTTTTTTTTTCTTATTGTACAGTTGTATAGTTATAAGTTATATTTTAAATAATAAATGTAGGGTGAAGAGAGTTACTAGGAAGCTCTCACAACCTGGAAACCATATAGCAAATCACTCAACATTTTTTAAGCTCAAGACCTGCAGAAACATTCTCCTTGTTTAAGTGTATGATTTACTTATTGGAGAGATCAACAACAATATCCCTACCTGACCGGGGGGCCACCAGGCCCCCCGGCCTTTGTTGTCACCACCACCATCACCCAGTGTGCACCATGGGCACTCACCAGTGATGAGAGGAGGATCCCTCAGCCCAGATGGGCTCAGTTTGGGGCTTCTGCCTTTCCTGAGTGGGATTAAATAGGGGTGTGGGCAGGGAGGGCAAAGTGACCACACCTGGGGTGGGAAGAGACCTCCCCAACAGAGCCCAGGTGCTCTGGGATTTTTAGACTGGACATCAGGAGAAAAACTTCACAGCAGAAGTGGTCAGGCATTTGAATGTGCTGCCCAGGGAGATGGTTGGTTCACTGACCCTGGATATGTTTAAAGGTCATTTAGACGTGATGCTTGGGAATAGTTTAGTGGTGAACTTTGTAGAGTAAGGTTATCAGTTGGACTTGGTGATCCTGAGGGTCTTTTCCAACCTCAATGTTTCTGTGATTCTGTGTAATTGAATATGAAAAATTAGGTGGAATGTCTCCAGGATGTAAAGGAGACACGGAGAAGAATGGTGTGTAAAATTTTCATTCAAAAATGATACTTGTATTGGTCACATGTTACCACAAGATTTGTTCATTTTAATGTGATTAATATTGAAAAAGAAAAACCCTCTCAAATAATAGTTGCTGTTTTGATAAATGTAGGAGGTAATTTTCTAGAGTATTCTTACTGCATTTTGATTCTGTAGGCAGGTAATTTTTTCACACTCTCTTGGGGATCTGTTGGCAGGTGTGTTTGTGAGTATATGTGTGTGTGTGCACAAAATGTGATGGGTCTCCTTCAGCTGGGATCCTGGGTTCTGCAGACAATGACTTTTTGCTCATTTCTGGTTTTCTGCTTGCCCTTCTGTCTTCTGTTGTCTACTGGTAAAAGAAGAGTGAAGCTTGTCGTGTATACAGATGTTAAGAAATCTTTGCAGTGTTTAAAGATAATTTGAAAGTAACAGAATAAATTGCTAGCAGTAATGCACACAATTAGGAGAATATATAGAATAGAATTAGAATAGAATACAATAGAATAGAACTAACCAGGTTGGAAAAGACCTTTGAGATCATTGAGTCCAACCTATCATCAAACACTACCTAATTGACTAAACCATGGCACAAAGCACCCCATCCAGTCTCTTCCTAAACACCTCCAGTGATGGTGATTCCACCACCTCCCTGGGCAGCACATTCCAATGGCCAATCACTCTTTATAAGAAGAACTTCTTCCTAACATCCAGCCTAAACCTCCCTTGGCACATATTGAGACTGTGTCCTCTTGTTCTGGTGCAGGTTGCCTGGGAGGAGAGACCAACTCCCACCTGGCTACAGCCTCCCTTCAGGTAGTTGTAGAGAGCAAGGAGGTCTCCCCTGAGCCTCCTCTTCTCCAGGCTAAGTAACCCCAGCTCCCTCAGCCTCTCCTCATAGGGTTTGTGCTCCAAACCCCTCCCCAGCTTTGTTGCCCTTCTCTGGACACCTTCCAGCGACTCAACATCTTAAACTGAGTGGCCCAGAACTGGACACAGGACTCATGGTGTGGCCTGACCAGGGCTGAGTACAGGGGCACAATGACTTCCCTGCTCCTGCTGGCCGCACTGTTCCTGATACAGCTCAGGATGCCATTGGCCTTCTTGGCCACCTGGGCACACTGCTGGCTCATGTTCAGCCAACTGTCAACCAGTACCCCCAGGTCCCTTTCTGCCTGGCTGCTCTCCAGCTACTCTGACCCCAGCCCGTAGCACTGCATGGGGCTGTTGTGACCAAAGTGCAGCCCCTGGCACTTGGACTTGTTGAATGCCATCATGTTGGACTCTGCCCATCTGACCAGCCAGTCAAGGTCCCTCTGCAGAGCCCTTCTACCCTCTAACTGATCAACATCTGCTCCCAACTTGGTGTCACCCAGAAATTTACTGATGACTGACTCAACCCCCTCATCCAGATCATCAATGAAGATATTAAACATGTCTTTTTATTCGTGTTACTGTGCAAGTGCACAGACAAGCACACAAAGGAGCAAACCCAAGAGCCTTGTGCTGGTGTGCAGTCTGACAAGGGGAGAGGCTGAAAACCCTGGTGCAATGCAAGTTATGCTGTTCGGGCCATGTGAAGAAACACACTCTTCTGGTTACAGGAACAGTAGCATGCAAGCTGCTTTAATATCTCTCTCTCTCTCTTCCCCCTTCCCCCCTTTTTTTTTTGTCCTTGTCTGCCATTTGTTTTATCAGTATTTGAAATTCTTTGCCAGGCTTGTTTTTCTGGGCTGCAAACTCAGAACATACATCATAAACCGGTCTGTGTATGACAACATGTCTGAATACAATGACTAGCAACATAAGCAAAGAGTTTGGGCTTTTTGTAATCCTGCACCTTCCACTATTTTCCCCCTATTGATGATTTTGCACCTAAGTTTGTGCCAGAAAGATCTATGCTTCATGCACTGCTTCTCCTCCTCAGTTTTGCATCAACTGAGGAAATATTTTGTACAGATAAAACTCCCACTGTCACTCTCCTTTTTCTGGATATGCAACTGGAAACCCCTTCAAAATATCTGGCTGTTGACAGGGCTGTTAGACTTCACAGTGAATAAAAAATTCTGTTTCTTTCTCTTCATTTCCCTCTCTTTTTTTTTCCCTTTTTTTTTTTTGTTTATTTCTGTTTATTTTTCCTTTTTTATTTCATAATTAGCCCCATTTACTAAACAAAATGAATTTGCATTATTCAGAAGCCAAGAAAGGGACCTGGGGGTACTGGTTGATAGTAGGCTGAACATGACCCAGCAGAGTGCCCAGGTGGCCAAGAACACTGAGCAAGCAGGGCAGCAAATGCACCTTTCCCCTGCAGGTGGGGGTTGGTCTCTTCTCCCAGGCAACCAGCACCAGAACAAGAGGACACAGTCTCAAGTTGTGCCAGGGGAGGTTTAGAATACATAGAATAGAATACATAGAATAAACCAGGTTGGAAGAGACCTTCAAGATCATCGCGTCCAACCCATCAACCAATCCAACACCACCCAAACAACTAACCCACGGCACCAAGCACCCCATCAAGTCTCCTCCTGAAAACCTCCAGTGATGGCGACTCCACCACCTCCCCAGGCAGCCCATTCCAATGTGCAATCACTCTTTCTGTATAGAACTTTTTCCTAACATCTAGCCTGAACCTCCCCTGGCACAGCCTGAGACTGTGTCCTCTTGTTCTGGTACTGCTTGCCTGGGAGAAGAGACCAACATCCGTCTGTCTACAACCTCCCTTCAGGTAGTTGTAGAGAGTAATAAGGTCACCCCTGAGTCTCCTCTTCTCCAGGCTAAGCAACCCCAGCTCCCTCAGCCTCTCCTCGTAGGGCTTATGTTCCAAACCCCTCACCAACTTTGTTGCTCTTCTCTGGACTTGTTCCAGCAAGTCAACCTCCTTCTTAAACTGAGGGGCCCAGAACTGGACACAGTACTCGAGGTGCAGCCTAACCAGTGCAGTGTACAGGGGAAGAATGACCTCCCTGCTCCTGCTGGCCACACTGTTCCTGATGCAGGCCAGGATGCCATTGGCCCTCTTAGCTGCCTGGGCAGGATGTTAGGAAGAAATTCTTCACAGAAAGAGTGATTGGCCATTGGAATGTGCTGCCCAGGGAGGTGGTGGAGTCACCATCACTGGAGGTGTTTAGGAGGAGACTGGATGAGGCAATTGGTGCCCTGGTTTAGTTGATTAGATGGTGTTGGGTGATAAGTTGGACTTGATGATCTTGAGATCCCTTCCAACCTGGTTAATTCTATTCTATTCTATTCTCCCCTATCCTATCCTATCCTATCCTATCCTATCCTATCCTATCCTATCCTATCCTATCCTATCCTATCCTATCCTATCCTATCCTATCCTATCCTACTTTCTTTTGTTTCAACATAATTTCTTTCACCAAAAATTTGCACAAAAGAACCCAACTCCTAAAAGCAAAGAAACAAAATAGCCAAACAACCCAAACCTTAAAAGAATGAGAAAGAGGCAGTACTTGTATATGGTAAAGCTAAGAAATCACCTTGGTTGAGAAAGATATAAAATTGTATTGCTAAGTCTTACATTGTAGCATGTGAATGATTTGAGAAATATTTTAAAATGTTATTTATTTTGCACACCTGCAGTGAAGAGTTGCCAGCCATAACACAGCACCATGAGCAACTCTGCATTCTTTGTATCTTTTTACACACAGAGGGAATGAACAAAAGCAAATGCTGCAATGCAGCGTTGGAATCTCCTAAACTATTGATGCTGTCTATTGACAAAGCAGAGCTTTATGCTGTTGGCAACTGGTCAACTTATGAAGTTCTCTTAGCACCAGAAGTTACTATGCTCTGTGCCAGCATGGAAAGAGTTATCCATATGACAGCAATGCGCCCTTCCGACCATGAGGGCCAATGGCATCCTGGGACACATTAAGAAAAGTGTGTCCAGCAGGTCTAGGGAGGTTCTTCTCCCTCTCTACTCTGCCCTGCTGAGACCACACCTGCAATATTATGTCCAGTTTTGGCTACCCAGTTCAAGAGAGAGAGGGTTCTGCTGGAGAGTCCAACAGAGAGTTATAAGGATGATTAGGGGACTTGAACATCTCTGATGAGGAATGACTGAGAGACCTGGGGCTGTTTAGTCTTGAGAAGGCTGAGAGGGGATCTGATCAACATCTTTAAATATCTGAGGCAGGGGTGTCAAGATGAAGGTGCCAGTCTTTTTGGTACTGGCCAGTCATAGGACAAGGCACAATACAGAACAGAGGAGGTTGCAGCTCAACACTAGGGGACACTTCTTTATGTTGAGGGTGATGGAACATTGGAGCAGGCTGCCCCGAGGTTGTGGAGTCTCCTTCTCTGGAGACTTTCAAAACCCATCAGGATGCATTCCTGTGCAGCCTGCCCTAGGTCATCCTGCTTTGGCAAGGAGGTTGGACTGGATGATCTCTGGAGGTCCCGTCCAACCCCTAACATTCTCTGATTCTGTAATGTAGAAATCTGGTTAAAATTCCAATTAAGCCATTTAATCTTGATGGTTGCTTAGATCCCATTCTCTAGCACAATATTCACACACTCAGAAGTATTTCACAAAGTGCTTTCCCTAACATCTGTTTTAACAAGCATCTCTTGTGCATTTTTTCTTTCTCTTGTCACAGGCAGGTGGTGTACAGCGAAGTGACTTACTTCAGCCTATTTTGTTGTGTGTATCTTTGTTTTGGCATGTTTATACACTGGTGTAGTCAGGCTAGCAGCTAAGAAAATCCTATGAGGATCTTTAATTTTACTATTTTTGCTGAGCAGATGAGATTTTTACCAATAATTAAACATTCCTTTATAATAAAAGAATACAGCTGTCAGTCCTCAAACTTTAATTAAGCTACAGGCATCCAAAAATCCTATGGAAAAATTGAAAGTATTGAGAATCAGAATTTATTTTAAAATTCCATATCCCCATCTTTAAAGCAAAGAATGAAGAGTGGAATGTTGATTTTGGCTTTTCCCTGAATAACCTATCCAGCTGAGGAGCCATATTGAACTACAGTGCAGTCCTTGCAGTTTCCTGATCATAGAGGTATTTTTACCCAGATGAATCTCACTCTTGTAGTAAACCCTGAAAGACTATGAATGTCTTAGTGGCTGAAGCTATCTCATTGACATTACACAGAGATAGAGTTTGCTGGCAACCTAGTGATGGAAATTTTAATTTGAATATTCTTTTGCATGGGTTTAGTGTAAACAGGTTTGATTTATTTGCATGGGAAGGAGCCAGCCATGATCTGAAACATCTGTGAGATACTTCAATGTTTTGACAGTTGGAGATGGAGAGCTCAAGGGTCTTTAGCTTCTTACCTTTTTCAGGTTGGTGATGGAACAGAAATCTGAGGGTGGAAAAGAATCATAGAATCATAGAATCAATAAGGTTGGAAGAGACCTCAAAGATCATCAAGTCCAACCTGTCACCCAAGACCTCATGACTACTAAACCATGGCACCAAGTGCCAGACTAATGGTGTCAGTTAGCTTATCGTGATTCTGGGTATGATGCCTGTCTTATTGCCAATAGTGTTATAGATTGGATTGCTTATTAATTATAAGATCTTCCATCAACATCAATTATGGCTCATGTTATTCTTGCCAATTCCTCCAGTCAACATCTAGTTGGTGAGGGGTCTCAAGCACAAGCCCTATGAGGAGAGGGTAAGGGAGCTGGGATTGTTTAGCCTGGAGAAGAGGAGGCACAGGGGAGACCTTATTACTCTCTACAACTACCTGAAGGGAGGTTGTAGCCAGGTGGGGGCTGGTCTCTTCTCCCAGGCAACCAGTAGCAGAACATGAGGACACAGTCTCAAGCTGTGCCAGGGGAAGTTTAGGCTGGAGGTGAAGAGAAAGTTCTTCACAGAGAGAGTAATTGGCCATTGGAATGGGTTGCCCAGGGAGGTGGTGGAGTCACCATCCCTGGAGGTGTTTAAGAGGGGATTGGACATGGCACTTGAAACCATGGCTTAGTTATTCATGAGGTGTTGGGTGATAGGTTGGACTTGATGATCTCTGAGGTCTTTTCCAACCTTATTGATTCTATGATCTACTCTGCGGTCCTTGTGTGGGTTTGGAACTAGTCTCTCCTTCTTAACTCACATTGCATAAGGAAGTAGATTATTAAATGAAAGACCTTTAACAAATGCATTATGATCAAAACCTTTAAAATCTTGATACAGTTGCAATTTTATAGTCTGCATGGTTTTATATTTCCACGGATGAAAATGAAGCTTCTTAGCTGAGCAATGTGCATAGAACATGAATTTCTCTCTCATGTATCTGGATTTCAGTGACTTTTAAAGACATTGTTGCTATCCACTCAGATCTGTTCCATGCCATAGGCAGAGACTGGTTTAGAGCAATTTCTAAAAAAAGAACAAGAAATAATTAAATTAAACAAAAAAGAAAAATTATACCAGAAAAGGGAAAGGTTTTTTTCTTGCCTTCAAGTGGTGATTTTGTTTGCATCCCTATCTTAAAGATAAATAAAATCATAATTAAGTTGTTGCTTGAGAATTTGATGGCAAAGGTAGCTACTCTCAATAAAGATGAATGCCATTTTCCACTTTTTATGGTTAATCATGTTAGCATAAAATTCTCTATTATGCCTGAAGTATAGACTGAAATAAAATGTTTACTCATAGCTTATGCCACTTTACTTGCAAGCAACACTTCAGCTGAGTAGCATGAGGCAGAGTGCAAAAAGAACAGAAAGATGTACTTATACAATGTTCCCAATCTCTCTCTCACCAAGAAAAGCAGGACTTTATCAGCTGTGCAACCATGTCTCCAGAAAAAAACACCACCCTGAAGGATTGTAATAAGACCAGAAGATTCTGGTCCAACCAACCATTCTCTAGCCAGGAGTTAGAATCTTATCTGCAGATTGAACTGAGACAGAAATAAAACCTGTCCTTTCCCAGTTGAAGACTTTGAGCTGCGCCGAAAGGTGCCAAGTATGCTATCGAACTCTCAGGCTTGTCTTTTGTTGGTCCTTAGTTGGCCTTGAACAATTCACAGCTAAGCTAAAGGTATGTTCCTGTTCTAAGCTTTCTCTCCTTCCATCATGGACATCTAGATGTCTGCCATTAGGGACAATTTTTGAAGCCACATGTGGAATTGCTGTGGTGTGTGAGAAAAAGAGGTTCGTGACAGTCTCCATGCGAAACACAGCAACCAAGTTAGGAAAGGTAAAACCCAAAGAAGAAATACTTAAGACATTTAAAGTGCAGAACTACAGAGGAACCCTTAAAGCTATTCTAATATGCAGAGAACCTTTGGGAAATAAGGATGAATGTAATTATAAAGTACAATTAGAACTACAACTCAAATTATGTTGGAATGAAATTTATTCACATGATATTACATTCCTTTTCTCAGCCAAGATGCTCTGAACTTAGTTTTGCACTTCTCTTTTGGTCTTTAATGGCTTTTTTTAACAAGTGAAGACTAGGTCTAAATATTGCTATTGTTTCTTTCTCTTTTTTTCTTTCTTTCCTTCCTATGTAACATTTCTAAGGCAAATTCTCCTTTCTTCACTTTTTTCTAAAACTATTATGCAGGCCTTCACCATGCAGTGATAGCTGTTGGCAGGAGTTAACAAATGAAGTGTTACATCATCAATATTTATTCAAGAGGGCTACAGGAATCACTTTCCTGTTGTACTGCTCTGACACATTTGCTACCACTGCCTGCTCCTCGGTTTGTATTGTGTATCTTTAAAAGTAAAGACAAATCTTTTCCAAGTTGGATCTTCACCTCCTTGTATGATCAATTGTTTCTGGAGAGTACGGTGGTGTTGGTTCCCTCTTTTACCCTTTCCATAGCAAAACATTTCTTCATTGGAGTTAGCATGTGAGAAAGAACAAAAGGACACAGTCTCAGGCTGCACCAGGGGAGGTTTAGGTTGGATGTTAGGAAGAAGTTCTATACAGAGAGAGTCATTGCCCATTGGAATGGGCTGCCTGAGGAGGTGGTGTTGTCACCATCATTGGAGGTGTTTAGGAGGAGACTTGATGGGGTGCATGGTTACATGGTTTAGTTGATTAGGTGGTGTTGGATGATGGGTTGGACATGATGATCTTGAAGGTCTCTTCCAACCTGTTTTGTTTGTTTGTTTTTTAATAACCTGGCAAATAGTGAGGAGGACTTGCTATGGTAATAAAGGTGACAGTCTCACCACCCTACTCCTACCTATCTTTACACACTTAGTTTATCTTCTCTAAATTCCATGTTCTCAAATACCATTTGAAACAGAGACAGTCAATAGAGAGATTTTGGCAGTAATTAACAGAATTGTCTGGCATACCTGGAGCTTAGCTAAGCAAAACTGTGTTTTGGAGATCTGATGGTCAAATAGTATGTTGACTTGCTGGAGCATGTCCAGAGAAGGGCAACGAAGTTGGTGAAGGGTTTGGAACACAAGACCTATGAGGAGAGGCTGAGGGAGCTGGGGTTGATTAGCCTGGAGAAGAGGAGACTCAGGGATGACCTTATTGCTCTCTACAACTACCTGAAGGGAGGTTGTAGATAGGCAGATATTGGTCTCTTCTCCCAGGCAGACAGCACCAGAACAAGAGGACACAGTCTCAGGCTGCGCCAGGGGAGGTTTAGGCTGGATGTTAGGAAGAAGTTCTATACAGAGAGAGTGATTGCCCATTGGAATGGGCTGCCCGGGGAGGTGGTGGAGTCACCATCATTGGAGGTGTTTAGGAGGAGACTTGATGGGGTGCTTGGTGCCATGGTTTAGTTGATTAGGTGGGTTGGATTGGTTGATAGTTTGGACGCGATGATCTTGAAGTTCTCTTCCAACCTGGTCTATTCTATTCTATTCTATTCTATTCTATTCTATTCCATTCCATTCCATTCCATTCCATTCCATTCCATTCCATTCCATTCCATTCTATCCTATCCTATCCTATCCTATCCTATCCTGTATTCATTACCTTTAACTACCAGAATTTCCATAAAATACATTGTTATGCTTTCATGCCCTCATTCAAAATAATCCACGGTCAAGTTTCACCAAAAGATGTCCTCTATTGCAAAGAGCATTCCCTTATGATAAAGCCCAAAGGATTTGTTCCATCCCAGTTTTTGTGGTTCTTCCATATTTCTTCATTTTTTATTCTTTAAATTGTTCTTCTTCTTCCATCTCAATGACCTCAAAGATCACAAGCTTGAATAGAAGGAGGCTCCTGTTTGTTTAAATTTGTGCCACAAAGCATAGGTAGTAATTGGTAGCTTCTGCCCTATGCAGTAACCTCAGCACTGCGAAACACAACACTTCAGCCACTTACTTGTCTGTAAATCTGGCAATAGGGAAGCTAAGAGCTAGAGGTCAACTAGGACAATACTATGAGAACAATAACAGTCTTTCTGAGCAGGGTTTTTGCTCTAATGGTCAAAAGGCAGTAGAGAGGATGAGCATGAGGAGCTGAGGGAACAACAGACTTCCCAAAGTATTCTACAAATGTTTATAAAAATGGAATAACTATACAAATGGAATGACTATAAAGGAGGCCTGTCTGCTATACAGCTTTGCAAATTATTGATTCCTCCGGTGCAGGGAAGAGAGACTGGCATCTTTTCCAAAGCAACAACCACCTTGAAAGAACACAGACGATGAACTCGGATCTACCACATGCCTGACAAATGCTTCAATTAGTAAGCTGCTGTTTGAAAGACAGGAATAAAGAAGATTGTAATAAATGACACTCATCTTTATCAATAACTGGGGGGGAAAAGTGATACTTTCACAAATACAGCTACTCTTATGAAAAACAATAGTGATGAGTTTCAGAGAGTTTAAAGCTCCAAATCCTGATCTGACCTGTGTAGCCTGTGGTATAGAGAATAGTGTGCTTCAGCTCCAAGGAAAAGGAAAAAAAAAAAAACCAACAAAACAACAAACTAAACAAAGAAAAGAAAACCTCCCCCAAAGCTTCAAATAATGGAAAAAAAAATTCCATCAGATATGCCCTTCTTTAAAGTTCATGCTAGACAGCCTACATGGCTGCCTGCTGGACATGCTCTCACGGGTGTTTCCCCTGCTGCTTAGTTTTTCCTTACCTAACTCAAAGCTCAGATTCATTTTGATAGTCATGTGAATAAGACTTTGATGTATGATGGATCTTGCCCTCAGCTACAGCATGATGGTCAGGCAACTGGTCTAGTCAATTGTATGTTGATGATGAATAAGGTTAGGATATGATCTGAAATGTTTGAGAAACATGACAAAACTCCACGTGCAATAATGGACCAGTTGGAGGGGATGAGTTATATTACTTTGGCTCTTTTAATTCATGTGTTGCACTGAAAGGCCAAGCTCTGGAAACAAACTCTTGCATGGTATCAGTACTTTCTTTGCTCTTGTTTTTAAATGCCTGTCTTGGCAACTCCTCTCAGGTCTTTGCCTTCTACTGTACATATGCATCTTCAGTGCATCTTCAGTGGACCAAAGCAGCAAGCATCACTAAGCCTGGAACTCACTGCTGGCCATGGATCCCCATGCTTCCCCAACACCTTTCTAAAACAGTCTATAAAGCAGATGAATTCAGGCTTCAGTCCTTCGTGGATTAAACTATTTTTGGTGTGTGTAAATAAATACTGCAGTATTTTTAGCAGGAATGAAGTTTGTGTGGTTGACAACCTGCACATCATCGTCAAAGAGGGATGAATTTAATTTGAAACACACACTATGAAAATGCCGACTTTAAATGGTTTTCTGATACTCATTTATTCATGTAGCCCAGTTCTCCCAAGAATTCCCACCAGTGTCCTCTTCCCATCCCTTTTCTATGCACCCGAGCGGGCCAGCATTGAAAGGCGTGGAGGGGCGCTGGGGTGATGAGGCACCTCCGGCAACAGCAATGCCAAGCCCCCGCGCCAGGCGAGGGTTGCGTTTAGTGGCTAAAGCGCCGCAAATCTCTTCGCCCCCACTATGCCCATCCGTGCCGCCCGTCAGCCTCCCTCCCGTCTTGGGACAGGACGGATGAGGGGGTGGGAAGCCCCCGCAGGGAGCCGGACGGGTGGTGGGCAGCAGGGACGAAGGGTGCCCAACGCACGGGCAGGGGCACGGGCAGAGGCACGGGCAGGGACACGCGCACGCCTCCCTTGCTGCCTTCCCGCTCTTTCCATCGGCAGGAGAGGAGTGGTGTCCCTGAAGAGAAGGGGAGGAAGCGATGCTCTCCAGTTAGGCTTAACCCCTAGTACCCTTTCCTCTCTCTTTTTCTTTTTTCTTTTTTCCCCCTCCTTTTTTCCCCTAAGGAGTGGCGTGGGGGACTTAGCGCCCTGTAAGCCGCGAAGCAGCAGTAGCAGCAGCAGCAGCAGCTGCATCTGGGGAGCCGTGTGCGTGAGGCAGGGGGAGCAGACGTGATTACTTCAGAATTTATTTAGGGACTGGTGGAAACCACTGCAGCGGCTTTCAGGGGAAGTCCCCGCCGCGGAGGAGCACGCCGAGGCCAGCAGCACCCGTAGCCGCTCTCTCCACCTCCACCCGCCCCGCTGCCTCGCCCGCTGCTGCCCACCCGCCCTCTGGCCCCCGGCGGCTGCACGCCCAGGCCTCGGGCCCGCTGCGAGGGCGCTTGCTCACACCCTGCGTTTCCAAATTCACGATATTAATTACACGCCTGGACTATTCAGATCATAGCAGATTTCACCACCGCTTTGTCATTGCCGGATTACAGCAGATGATACGTTTTATTACACTATATATCCGATTAGATGAGATGCTGAACTCTAAATTACAGCTGTGTAGAGCTCTCATACAGTTTTCTACACAGGCATCACCGCGTAATCAGCCAGGACAGCGGCGGAGGGGTGGCTGGCCTTGGGCCGGTGGTGATGCCTCAGGTGTGGCAGGTTCTGCCCCGCGGCGCCGAGGCGCCCGGCAGGCGCAGGGCGGTGCGCGGTGTGTGGTGCCACGCACCCGCCGTGTGTGACTCGGTGAGGGCTTTCCCAGCTCCCACCGCCCCTGCTCCTGCGCTGCCGCTGCTGCTCTGTACCGCTGAGATCAAGCTCTCTATGGTGCCTGCAAGGCAGAGATTAGCTTAGGCGGAGGATTTATTTCTGTAAAGCTGAAAACCGCCTTTACTTTTGATCGTGCAGGCAGTCGTGCATGCCGTGTGGACTTCAGGCACACAGAGGCGTAATTAGCCTGGGAGGCAGAGAAACCAGACATCGCTTAGTAAAGTTTAACGAAAGATGGGAAATAAAAGAAAGATGCTTTCGCCCTGGCCCCTCCTCCCTGTAATCGGTTGTCTCCAGCTGCAAAGATGCTGCTGATCGAAAGGGGCTGCTGGAGCTTTAAGAGCCGCTCCCCCCGCTCCTGCTCCCGACAATGGTCTGAGCCGAGCTCTGCTTCCCAAAGCAAAATTTGTAATATGCCATTTTCCCATGGATGCTTCTCCTCTTGGCTGCTGACGAAGTGACTGAAGAAAATGCTGAGGTGCCAAGCAGCCAGTCTTGCTGGAGGATGGATGCGGGGGCTTGGGGTTCCTCGGAGCAACGCCTGTGTCACCATTGCTAGGAAGATGGTCCAGGAGTGCTCGGCTGTGTGAGTCCCCGCTCGAAGCTGCTGGAGACTGCGGTTGTTATTGATCAAGTGAAATAGCAGACGCCGAAATAAAAGCCACTAGGTACTGAACCTTCTATTTCTGAGTTAGACATTTCCTTCTTAGTTAGCCCCGATACCCTCCGCGAGGTTAGGTGCACATGCAAAATCTTGCCGTCTGCGTCTTGCCGTAGTACTTGTGCGCTATTTAAATGCATTTCTATAATGGGAGTTGGGGAATTTCAGACTAAAAAATGTGAAGCCAACTTATTTTTTGATTTTTTTTTTAGTGTGTGTGTGAGATGTGAGGGTGGAAGGAATAACGTAAAGAAGAAATAGTTGGAATGAGGGTGTTTGGCTTTTTTAAAGACACTGTGTTGATCACCCTCTCCTGTGTGGAAGGAGTGCAGGATGCTTCTGTTAAAGGTGATATCATAGTTTAGTGGAGACTGGCAGGTAAGGAGTTAACTAGGAGGAGGAATATGCATGTAATGCAACTCAGACAATAGGAAGGATTTTCCTTATGATATTGCGCCGTGCTGCTGCCTAAGAGTGATTTTGCTGGGAACATCTGAAAAGACATAATTTCAGTAAGAACTGGTTTTATTAGCTACTGTATCTATTTAATGATTTGGGGGGGGGGAGAAAAAAGGGGGTATAGGGGAGAAAAGGCTTGTAAATGCAAAATAACTGGAATGCTCCAATGACCTGAGTTTTCAGGCTGATGTCACTGTGCATGGGCTAGAATGTATGCTAGTTAGATTTCTACTTCTTTTTTTCCTGCAGCAAAATTACAAGTAACTTGAAGTCACTCCTCAACCTTGGCATGCAAATCAAACGTGATTAGACACAAAACAAGCTTTTAGAAACAGTTATAGACAGAAAGGTGAGAGAGCAAAACTAGATTCACATCTGAGGTGGTAGCCTTCAAGGTGAGCAAAATGAATAAGAGTAGAGCCTTTGTCAGGCAAAGGCCAACTAGTGTTTCATCTTCTCATTCCCAGAGCTTACTCAGGTGGAAGAAGTCCAGCTGCACTTCTGAATTATTTGCAGGCTACCTCAGATTGTGAGGTGGTTTTGGTACAGCATTCACTTACAAATAAATAAATTCCAAGATTCTTGAACCATTGAGATAACAGGAGATGTCAGATGGGGTGGGGTCCAATGAGAAGAAGGAGTGCAACTTTTTCATTTCCCAGTCTCACAGGATGTGTACCACAGAAATTTAGAGTAGTTTTAGAAAAAGCCTGTATTGAGCACTCCCTTTCACAGCTGGTCTGTACATAATTATCAGCATCTATAGATAGAAGATGCATAAGAGAACTGCTATCTATTTAGTTGATAATGTAGTAGCTCCTGAAAAGGAGCTTTATGTAACTCTTAACAAGGGGTGGGCATATCCCCTGTCGTTTGTTACTCATCTGGATGTCTAAACCTAGCTGCTGAATTCCTCACTGAGTTTATACTGAGTTCACTCTTGATGGAGACCTAATGCAACCAGCACTACAGATCTGCTGTCACCTTTTTTTCATTCAACCTGAAAAATCTTTAGTGCAAAGACAGTGAAACATGTTCTTTCTCCCTGACATAGAACAGATCGCATTAAACAGTTGTTACTTTTTTTTGCCAGTTAAGTGTTGTGTGCTTAAAGGGGAAACCTGTCCATGATTTCTGATAGTATTGTAGGCAATGGTCACAATAATATCCAGCATCCTCCCTAGTCATGTACAACCTGCATATGTGATTTTTTTTTCTCTTTTTGCTCCTGTTTGGAGGTAATAACATGACAGGAGGGTTGTGGCTCACCTGTTAAGTGACTTTTCTAACTATCTACACTGATCCAAACCCACTGAAGCCTGTGATAAAATTTCCATTAGTTTAAGCAGTTGTTGGATTAGGCTCCATGTTAATGGTGGAAGCAAACACTGAAATAGGGACCAATCAATCTGGAATAGATTACACAGTAGATAATGTAGTAGATACACAATAGATAAGGAAGAGAATGTGTTTCAGAGAACTTTAATGTGCTGCTTCACAGGCTGCTATTGTGTATGGCTATGATACCTGAGCTTTTCACATCTAGAACTACTATTAAAATAAGCACTTGGGCTTTGTTTCATGTTAGAAGAATTCTAAATTTGTTAAATTGGCTAAAAAATATTTTTCTAGGGAACATGTATGTGCTACATGGATTTTAAGGCAAACACTGATTTGTCAGTGTCCTGCTTCTCCATCAGGACCTCTCAGAGGGTTTGGGTTAGTCATAAGGTGCTGCACGAGTTCAGTATCTGTTGCAGTCCTTGAGAGTTTTGGGTGTTTCGTGTGCCTCCTTGAGCAAGGGAATTGTAGCATCTGCTCTGTGGGTCCTGATGAATCTAAGAAACAATGTTTGGTTACTAACAATAAAATGCCAGTGACTCAGTGAATGCTTTGTTGAGGGATCTCTTTGCATTCAGAATACTGGCCCAAGTGGTAAACCCTTACTACAGAGATACTAAGTTCAGTATCAGTGTAGCTTTTGGTTTTCTTTTTGAAGAGAGACACATTTTAAAAGTCTTATTTTTGTTGACTTTGATCAGTCAAGCATGGCTTTAATTAGGTTGTATTACTACAGGACAAGTCAGCCTTTTTCTGGCAGAGGAACAAAAAAAATGTCTATTTTTCCCCCTCTTTGAATAAAGACATATAATGCATATTTACATCTTAATAAAGCATATGTCACTTCATCAAGCCCTTCCTCTTCTTTGGCTGTATGGGAAGTACTGCACAAAGTTATGTACATGAGGGTTTATTCTATTATCATTAATTTCTGTGGTGGTTAGTCCACCACTTGCTGTTCCTAACAGCCACTGAAAGAAATTCCACCTCCCTCAAGGTTCTTTCTTCGATGCCTATGTTTCCTTATGTATAGCTCAGCATGCCTTCAGTCATACCTTGAGGGAGCAAGATGGCTTCCACTTAGTAGTGCTATTGTAGCTGTGTGGCCTGTTCCTTACTTAATCTTCAGGATGGTTAATGAAGGTCTTCATTATCTGTTTCATCTTCTGGTCCTCCCACATATCCTTTTCTGACTCAGTTTTCTTGGAGCAGTAGTTCTCTAGTGGCACAAAGAGCTGCACGTATCTGCATGGTTGGGCATCACTGATACAATTAAGTAGGATTTGAGGTATCAGATGAGGAAACAAAGTTGTATGCCTCCCCCCACCATCTTTTCCTCCATGTGGAGAAAGTCTTGGTAAAAAAATATTCCATAAATTACCTCAGAGGGAATTTATTCATTGTCTGCAGCTACATCCTGGTAGATGGTTATGGATCTGAGAAGGCAGCAAGTGTGTGTTTCTCCATTCTTTGCTTTGTTTGGGGTTTTGTTGAACTGATTGATTGCTTTTTGAGAGGATGGTGTTACAAACACTTCTTTTTTTAATTCCTGAAGAGAATATGATGTGTTTGTATTTTTATTTCTGATTAATGACACAGTCAGAACACTGCTTAAACGTACCAAGCAGCTCATGACTTATGTTGTAAGCGTTGACTTGCTAATAGATTATGACCTCAAATTGGATCAACTTCAGTGTTGGAATTGTGGGGAGAAAATACTTATTTACATATACTGCTGCTTTGCTTTAGATTCTAGAAGGAGCATTACCACTGAAGTACCATCATCCCATACTTCTGTTTTCCCCTGCCAAGCTAGGCTTCAGCAGCTTTTCAGTTTTCATTCTAAAACAATTTTTTTTCCCCATTATTGGCTTTCCTGTGATTCACTGGGTGGGTGAAAAAACACAAGTGTTACAATCCTCATATCCTTCCCAGAACATGAGTAAAGCCATCGAAGTTGAGTTGTAAGACTTTTCAAATGCTTACATTTAAAAATGTTCTGTGATGTGGCATTAAATCATCCAACTCTTCTTGTTGTTGTTGATTTCCCAAAAATTTATAATTTCTGGTAAAGAGTGATGCCTGCATTTCCCAGTATAAGCACAGATTTTTGTTTACATTTGGATCTCTGAAAAGTACATCTTCATTTCCTATCCTCAAGGTTACATTTTCAGATTTCTCTGATTTGTTGTTTGTGTGTGTTTGAGGTGGTGGGGTTTTGTGTGTGTGTGTGTGTTTGGGGTTTGTTTGTCTGTTTGTTTGTTTGGGAGAGGCTGGTTCTTGGTTTTAATGTCACTCAGAAATAGGCCATTTAGTGCAAATAGCAATATCTGAAAGCATGCCCATACTTGTCATCAAGTATAACTGAGGGTTTTTTTCTTAATGAATAGAATAGAATAAACCAGGTTGGAAGAGACCTTCAAGATCATCGTGTCCAACCTATCATCCAACACCGTCCAACCTATCATCCAACACAACCCAACCAACTAAACCATGCAACCTAGCACCCTATCAACTCTCCTCCTGAACACTTCCAGTGATGGTGACTCCACCACCTCCCCAGGCAGCACATTCCAATGGGCAATCACTCTCTCTGTGTAAAACTTCCTCCTAACCTCCAGCCTAAACTTCCCCTGGTGCAGCCTGAGACTGTTTTGTTCTGGTACTGGTTGCCTGGGAGAAGAAGTATAACTGAGTTTTTTTTTTTCTTAATGACAGATCTCTCTAATTTTTGTAGAAGCCTTCCAGATACATAGAGCCCCAAATTCCCCCCAAGGCAGATCATCCTAGTAAAATCAAACTTCTTTTTGTTGTTTGTTTCAGTCTGGTTTGTTAACTTTGTTTTGTTTGTTTAGGCTTCACGGGGTTTTGTGGGGTTTTTTTTTGTTTGTTGTTTGGGTTTTTTCTTGCTTTTGTTTTGTTTTAATTTAAAATTAATTTCCAGCCTTACTTAAATGCATATTAACTTTCAGAATCTCCGTGGTGAGTGTGTGAATTCCTTGAGCTCAAAGTCCTCTCCAAACACATGAAATTATTCAATGTGGAAGGGGTGTTTGGAGGTCATCTGTGCCAACACCTTGCCCAGTACTGGGCTAACTGAAAAATAAGATGATGCTGCTCAGTGCAGGTTGGGGAAAAAATTGAAACAAAGAAGATTCAGTGATTGCTGTGGAGTTCTGAAGCTTGAGGCAGATCAATTTTGTTAATGTTTGTCACGTTACCTGACAACTGTAAGAGGAGTTACTTTGCAAGTTAGAATTGTGGTAAAGCAGTTCAAGCTTTCTGTGGTAAACTTCAGGGAAGGAATTCTGATGCTTCATGCACATTGTTGTCTTTGCTTATCCATCTTTTACTGTTACTGTCAGCTCTGATTTATTCCCCCCCCCGGTTAGGACTCAATGGTATGTAATTATAATTTCCTTGTAGCACTTGATACAAAGGTATTGATTAGTGAAAGGAATACTATCCTGGGATAAGAGAAGTCTTGACATAAGAACTGGCACATACAGAGCAAATGGGGAGGTTAAAATGTATGCAGTCTCAATGAACATATTTGTGCCTCTGAATTTCAGTGTGTACGTGGAGTTGATTGAGGAACTAACAGCCTATTACACTGTGTAAAACAAATTCAGAAGAGTCAAGGGCTGGGAAACTTCATCTTGATATTTAATTCCTTGAGACTGTTCCTTGTTGCATAGTTATGGGCTGTCAGTTGCCTGACAGGGGAGCAGGATCTCAAACCATTGGCTGATGAACACAGTTAGAAGACGCGGAATATCCAGATGTCAGCTTATGTCTGTATTTAGTCTATCCGGAAGTTATGGTTTAGAAAATAAAGTCCTATGAGCCTAACCAGTCTTAAAGGCAGTAAGAATGGAGGACAAAAAGGAATTTTAAGGATGGTCCAATATTTATCTTGATGAATCTGTTCAGAGTAGAATTGGTATCTATGTGAATTAATAAGAACTGTGCACTTGAGACAAATGCCTGCCACATATGCGTGGATCTCTGTATGTGTGTGTGTGTGTATATATATCTAGTAAGTCCAGGATGCACACCACCTGTGCATATGAAAACTGGATCCATTCATGTGTAGTAAAATGTTTCTGAGGTCAAGTTCTGTAAACTCAGAGATCAGCCATAAAAGCACATGTGGCATGTTACACCTAAAATGTAATAGAAGCAGGCTTGCCAGTAGCCTCATTCTGAGCCTTTAAGACCTGCAGCATTGAATGTGGCTGTGCCTCCTCTATAAATATGATTGAAAAAGGTGTGTGTTTTTGACAGAGTGATTATTTCTGGTTGTTTTACCAAAGAGATCACTTCCAGTGTTTAATGGCTGGAATCCTTCTTCTATAAAATACACTTTGTCCACCTGGAGAGGTGGGCCCAGGTGAACCTCATGAAGTTCAACGATAGCAAGTGCAAGGTTCTGCACCTGGAACAATCCTCACTATCAATACAGCCTGGGGGATGAGGTGTTAGAAAGCAGCCCTGTGGAAGAGGATTTGGGGGTGCTGATGGATGAGAAGATGGACATGAGCAGGCAGTGTGAGCTTGCAGCCCAGAAGGCAAATCACATCCTGGGCTGCATTAAAAGATGCATTGCCAGCAGATCCAGAGAGGTGATTCTGCTGTTTTACTCTGCTCTGGTGAGACCTCACCTGGAGTACTGTGTACAGGTCTGGAGCCTTCAATACAGGAAAGATGTGGACCTGATGGAGAGGGTCCAGGGGAGTGCCACAAAAATGATCAGGGGGTTTAAAATTTTAATGTAAGAGGTTTACAATTCAAAGTTACATAGAAGTAAAATCAGAAGTTGCCCTCTTCCCTCACTGCAAATTTGAAAATAAAATTACACAGGGTACAAGCACATTACCAATCAGACCTCATTGTTCATAGCAAGCTATTTAATGTTTTAATGTGAATCCCTCAGTTGTTTCCCCCTCTGTTGTCTTGGCTTGGTTCTCTATGTGCTTTTGGTTTGTGCAAACAAAATTCCTTTCAACTATAATTGACTGAAAGCTTACTTTGAATCTTATGTCCTGACCCCTTGTGTGAACAACATCATAATGTAGTTAACCAAGAGCTGTCTAATGTGTACACTCTCAGAAGGCTCTGGAAATTTCAAGAACTCTTGTGACTGTCTGAAATGATTCACTTCCTAGATAAAGATCCAAATGCATATGTGCCCTCCTGTTTGTCCTCAACTGCCAATCATCTGTTCCTAAATTGTGGTCAGTTTGTTTGCTGACATTCTTGCTCTACTTTTGTTGAAGTCCTTTGTTTGCATCATCTGCTTCTCTCTGCTCTTATTGCAACTTCACCTGATGAACCTCCCTTTTCTTTTTCCTTTTATTTTCTTCCTTTAAAAATTCTTCAGGTGTTCCCAGTATTTGGATTCTTTTCTGCTATCAAGCAGACAATTCATCAAGGGTGCAATAAGGTCCAGAGCAATAAGTGGCTCTGTTCTTGAACATGTGCTGGAAGAAGGTCAGCATTTCTTGGGAACGGTGTTAAATGGTGGCAGCCTTGGGACGTTGAAAGCATCCTATCTGCTGGCAGATATAAAAGTGATTAATGCCAGATAAAGTTTAAAAACAGGGAAGGAAAAAAAAAAAAAAAGGCAAGAAGATACAAATCATAGTAAATTAGACCAGCATGAGCTATATAGAGATATATATATGTTTTTCATGAAGAGCTATAAGAAATCTATCTTTGGAAGCCCCACAATAAACCTGCGGTTGTTTGAAATTTTGTTCCCTTTTTCTGGGTTGATGACCCAGGAACAGCCTGAGAAACTAGGTTCCCTTTCAGAGTTGTTCAGGGGTTCTCATTGTTGGCTTCCACAAAGGATTCATGGTCCATAATTCCCTTTTACCCTGCTTCTCACTGTTGCAAGTATCCCTTGTATCCTTTTCTGGCATGCCTGGTCAGCATTTCCCATCTGGCCCAGGTCAGCATACTGCTTTTCGATATTTATCTTCAAGCTGAGGGTGAGGAAATGGAGAGGATGCAGGTGGTTCCAATGGAATAATGGCATTGATCTCCAAACTGCCTGAAAACAATGTACATCACCACTCTGACTGCAAAAATTACTGTACCTTTTAAAGATTCTCCTGGGGCTGTGAGCTATGGGAGAAAACTTCTAAATAACTGCTGCCTACATCAGGAACTGCTTTCCATGGCTTTTCTGAGGTCTTACTCATAGGCCAAGATTGTTACCTGTGCCATGTCAGGATAATGCAGCCCAGGCTTTCAAAATAAGTGCTGTATGGTCCACTCCCCTCCCTGAATGCAGCAGCTTAAGGGGGAGATGTAGTAACAGTACCGTTAACATTCAACCCATGGATTCCATTGCTGCCCCACAACCATTTATGTGGCTTCCTGCATCCCTGTGATGGCTATAGGAGACTTTCTTTCTAGTTTGAATACTACATGCTAAGGTAGCAACAGCTGTCTGCACAGAGATTTCCCTACTTGCTCTCACACACACACCAACCAGCATGAAATACTGCACCATTCACTCTGCCACTGCCTTTGAGCAGTGGTAGTGTACCCTGTGCTGTTCAGACCATAAACTTTATGTGCATGTTCAGGGCATTGGAGAAAATTTTTTTGAATGATGAAGGTTCAGTGGCAAGAGTAGGGATAAGATATGTGCCCCATGAGATGATGATCACGAGAGGGGAAAAAGGTTCAGCGACAATCTTGAGTAGTTTTCTTTGGTCTTGAATCATGGGCATGCAGAGACCTTGGTCTCTGGCCACCTGCTCCATATTGAAAAGTTATGTTTAAGTAGAGCAAGTAGCATATGGCCTTGGATGTTTTTAGTTGTCCCTTTGCTCACTGTGAATGTGAACATTTCAAGCTAGGTAACCACAGGTGGGACCTGGGTGAAGATGTGATGTCCACTTGTGGAGTGGAATGTATTCCCACAACTTTGTGAAAGTGTCATGGGGGTGAGACAGAGGATTGCCACTGCTTGTAGTTCCAAGCTATCTGTGGACAGTGAACAAAGCAGCTACATCAGCAAGAAGTCCCCAAAAAGCTGTTCTGCCTCTGCAGAAGTGTAGGAGGATGAGTCCTTGTTTATTCAAACTGTGCTAGTGCAGCTGCACAGTTCAGTCACTCCCCATCTGTGGTGCCTCACAGTACACACTGTCCATAACCACAGACTCACAGAATGGCTTAGTTTGGAAGGGACCTTAGAGATCATCTCCTCCAATCTCCCTGCCATGAGCAGGGACTCCTCTCCACTAGACTTGGCTGTTCAAGGCCTCATCCAACCTGGCCTTGAACACCCCTGGGGAAGGGGCATACGCAGCCTTCCTAGGCAGCCTTTTCCAGTCTCACCACCCTTACACTGAAGAACTTCCTAAAATCCAGTCTAAACCCACTCTCCCTCAGCTTCAAACCATTCTTCCTTGTCCTGTTGCTAGACACTCTTATGAAAAGTCCCTCTCCAGGTATTAGAAGGTAGTTTTAAGGTCCCCCTCAGAGTGTTTGTTTCTCTAGGCTGAACAACCCCAGCTCCCTCAGCATGTCCTCAAGGTGGGGTCTCACAAGAGCAGAATAAAGGGGCAGAGTCACCTCTCTTCACCTGCTGGCCACACTCGTCTTGATGAAGCCTAGGATAAGATTTGCCTTCTGGGCTGCATCAGAGCAGGAAGTGGTAGGTAACCTGAAGGTTGGTTACTAGTGCTGCAAATGTTTTTTAAACTTGAATTTTTTTGATGGAGATGAAGGCAGGGATGTATGGACAGCACCTAAGTATGAATGGACATTGTGGTGCATCCTAGTGGAGCCTATGGTTTAGGAAGGGCTGAGTTTACCAGAACTCAGTTTTAAAACTCTGAGCAATGGAGATATGCAGTATTGAATCAGTTAATCCTGAGTAAATATACCTGACCTAAATATATTGGAGATAGGAGGAACTTTTCAGTGTCTATCACTTCAAGCTATTAACAGCTTCTCTTCCACTTGATTGTTTTTATAGTGGAGAGTCGCCACAAGTAACTTTTACCTTGCCTGCAGTCCAGACACTTTAAAAATGGCATGAAGACCTGCCTGAAACCTCAGTAGTGAAGCTATCACTTATGAGAGCTATGCAGTAGTAGCTGATAATTCATGCTGAAACACCAGTGTTTGGTGCCAACTTTGCTAGTTCTCACGTCTGCCAAAAAACTGAAAATGAAGACTGCAAAATTCTGCATGAAAAGTCAAAATATGAGCAAGGCCAGCTAATCTTGGGAAAGCTATGCCATTTTTTTTCCCCAGTAAGTCTTAGCAGCAAGTGGTATTAGCAGAGGAATTGCTAGGGACTCAGAAGGAGTTCGTTTTAATGAATGAAATACAGTTGTCTTAATTCTTTTGTTCCCTGGGATTGTTTAGTCTGGAGAAGAGAAGGATCAGGGGTGACCTCATTGCCCTCTACAACTACCTGAGGGGTGGTTGTAGCCAGGAGGGGGTTGGTCTCTTCTCCTAGGCAACCAGCACCCGAACAAGGGGACACAGTCTCAAGCTGCGCCAGGGGAGGTTTAGACTCAAAGTGAGGAGAAAGTTCTTCACTGAGTGAGTCGTTCGTCATTGGAATGTGCTGCCCAGGGAGGTGGTGGAGTCACCGTCCCTGGAGGTGTTCAAGAGGAGATTGGATGTGGCATTTGGTGCCATGGTCTAGTCATGAGGTCTGTGGAGACAGGTTGGACTCGATGATCCTTGGAGTCTCTTCCAACCTTAGTTATACTGTGATACTGTGATACCTGTCTTTAAGTTCCATAGTGTATTTTTTCATAAGTTCCACCTTCACAAGTTCCATTTTCCTACTGTGGAAAGCAGACCAGATTTAAGAATGCATAAAGCTAATCCATCCCAGTATTGAGATTGAAGTGATGAGAATCACAGAATGATAGGTGTTGGAAAGGACCTCCAGAGATCATCGAGTCAAATGCCCCTGGCAGAGCAGGTTCACCTAGAACAGGTTGCACAGGATGGCATCCAGGCAGATTTTGAGTAACTTCTGAGGCTGCACCACCTCTCTGGGCGGACTGTTCTAGTGCTCTACCACTCTCAAAGTAAAGAAATTCCTTCTCCTATCTAGTTGAAGCTTACTATGTTCAAGTTTGTGCCCCTTACCTCTTGTTCTGTCACTGGGCATCATGGCCCCCATTCTCCTGACACCTACCCTTTAAGTATTTGTAAGCATTAATTAGATCCCTCCCTCAGACTTCTCTAGGCTAAAAAGCCCCATGCCTCTCAGACTTTCTTCATAAGAGGAATGTTCCAGTCCCCTAATCACATTGTACCCCTTTTCTGTATCCTCACAAGTAGTGGAACTGGGGAGCCCAGAACTGGACACAATACTCAGGATGAGGCCTCACCAGGGCTGAGTAGAGGGGGAGGAGAACCTTGCTTGACCTGATTGTCACGTTCTTTTTAATACATCCCAGGATGCCATTGGCCTACTTGGCCACAAGGGCATATTGTTGGCTTTTGGTCTTTCTGTTGTCCACCAGGACTCCCAGGTCTTTTTCCTCAGAGTGGCTATCTAATATGCCAGCCCCTAACCTGTACTGACACATGAGATTATTCCTTCCCACATGAAGTACCTAACACTTGCCCTTGTTGAACTTCATAAGGTTTCTCTATGCCCAACTCCCTAGCCTGTCCAGGTCCTCCTCAATGGCAGCATAGCCTCCTGGTGTGTCAGCCACTTCTTCCACTTCTGTGTCATCAACAAACTTTCTGAGGGTGCAGTCTATATCCCTTCTGGACCCAGTATTGACACACCACTTGTTACAGACCTTCACAGTGGGAGTGTGTAGACAAAATTTATGTCCAAAAAGTCCACAGCAAACTTTTACATACAATGTTTTAACTTCCAGTAGATAAACCAAAAGCATCTTGATCTCACTGAAACAAAAGGCTTCCAGTAGCTACTACAATAAACATTTCCAGAAAGGAACCCTTAACTATGTTTTAGGCTATATTAGATGTACTACTTCAGTCATAGTAGGAAAACAATTTTGATTCTTTGAATGTTGTCATTGGGTAGATATCATCTATTGTTAGCAGTCATACTCTGGTGAGACCCCACCTGGAGTATTGCGTCCAGTTTTGGAGCCTCTATTACAGGAAGGATTTGGATGTGCTGGAACCTGTCCAGAGAAGGGCCACAAGGATGATCAGAGGGCTGGAGCTTCTTGTCCTATGAGGACAGGCTGAGAGAGTTGGGGCTATTTGGTCTGGAGAAGAGAAAGCTCCAAGGAGACCTTATTGTGTCTTTCCAGTGTCTAAAGGGCACCTACATGAAAGCTGTTGGACTTTTTACATGTCAGGTAGTGACAGATTAGGGGGAATGGAGTAAATATAGAAATGGGTAGATTCAGATTAGATGTTAGGAAGAAATTTCTCATCATGAGAGTGGTAAGATACTGGGACAGGTTGCCCAGGGAGGTGGTGGAAGCCTAATCCCTGGAGGTTTGTAAGGCCAGACTGGATGTGGCTGTGAGCAACCTGCTGTAGTGTGAGGTGTCCCTGCCCATGGCAGAGGGGATTTGGAGCTAGATGATCCTTGAGGTTCCTTCCAACCCTAACAATTCTGTGATTTTATGATAATTATTTATTTTTTCCTCAATCTGAGCTTTGAAACCTGTCATAACTTTAGAGTTATTGGTTTCTTTCCACCTGCTGAACCACGTATCTCGTAGCATAAGCTTCTCCCCATGCAGGAACTGAGGTTTTGAGGTGTACATAAGAAGCTTTACAACTGAAGAATGGGACTAAGTGATCTTATTTGATGTTCTCAGGACTGGGTTTAGGAAACCTCAGCAATTCTCTCTCTGAAAATTCAGTTTGCATGAGATATCACAGGGATGGCAATTAGCAGATAGTTTCTAGTTCTTGACCTCTTACTGAAGAGCTCACTGGAGAATAAATACACCTGAGGGTGGGAATAACTAGATGGGAAAAATAGATTAACGTGGCATTGTTAAGGCAGCAGGATGCTGGATCATGGTTACCCTGAGCTGCATGGTAGAAATGCCTAGAGCAGGACAAAATCTGGCAGTTAATGGTAGCTATTGGCATCAATACCAACAGTTCAACAGTGGCACTAAGTTAGAGAGGGGAGGACATAAATGATAAAGGAGATTAGAATTGGAGAGGAAGTATTTTCTACCATTTTAAGAGGGCATCATTTGCAAAAATACTAACTGAAAGTATTCTGTTACCTTCCATCTTCTTCCAGTCATCCCTCTTTGAGTGTTGGAAGCAGATTCAAAGTCTTTGCTTTGTGGAATTAGTCACTGTATTTAATCCCTCTCTATTGACCATCTGATTAACATCACAAGCACCAAGTTGAAAGAGGGAACAATGCAATAATCTACTGTGTCAGTGTGACAGAGTTAATTCCTCTTATGAAATCCCCTCCAATGTCTTTCTGCTGAAGAGGTTTTCCTTTGATTTGTAGTTTTTTTGTTGTTGTTTTTTGTTTGTTTTAAAGAAATGATGTGTGAAGTGATGCCAACGATAAACGAGGACACCCCGATGAGTCAGCGGGGGTCCCAAAGCAGCGGCTCGGACTCGGATTCTCACTTTGAGCAGCTGATGGTGAACATGCTGGATGAAAGGGACCGTCTCCTTGATACCCTTCGGGAGACTCAGGAAAGCTTGTCACTTGCCCAGCAGCGCTTGCAGGATGTCATCTACGACAGAGACTCCCTCCAGCGACAGCTTAACTCGGCTCTGCCTCAGGTATGTGGATTATGAGGATTTCTTTGTTAATTTTGCTAATTTGATGTCACTTACTTTAACCTTAATCAGTATTTAAACCTTGAGGCCCAAATTCTGCTCCCATTGAGGTCGGCTGTGGAACTCCTATCAATTTAATAGTACCTCTTTGGGTTCTGACTTCTCCTCAAAGTTAAGAATGGGAGTAATGCTGTTGACTTCAAAGAGAGCAAGACGAAGGCATGTAGCTACTGGTTCTTTTGGCTGTTGCTCTAGCATTTGGAAGATATCAGGGATCATTTAAATTAAAGATCTAATGGTGGGAATGAAGTAAAAAGAATGAGGATGTTTCCTACAGACTCTATTCTGGATAAGACTTCTAATTAGTGTTACAACAAAACTATCCTGTGTAGGTTAAACGAGATACTACATAAAACCACAGGAACTGCAAAATTAATTATTTCACTTAAAATAATAACGTAGTATTGTATCAATATAACATTATTTTTCAATATACTAGGATTAAAAACAAGAAACACTTTAATCTGTATATCTAGCCAGAGGTTTGAAATACACCTTGATTCTAAACTCATTTTCTCTCCATGTTTTCTTGTCTCACAACTGCCACTTACTAGATTTGAATTTGATTGTAGCCATGAGGGCCTGGGCATACTGGCCTGGGCAAAGTTGTCTCCCTGTGAGAAAGAAGGAAGAGAGATTTAGCTGTGTGATTGGAATAAGGAAGTGGGAATAAGGAGGTGGTAAAGATGAATCAAATGACTGAGAAAGTTCTTAAAGACAGAAAAGGAAAAAGGCATCCACTGGAATTGGGCACACAAGCAGTTGCTTAAGGTCTAACCCCAGCAGATTATTGGAATATCCTGGGATAGGGGTGAAAAAGAGAGACACTGTAATAATTTGAAGAATAACATTAGCAACTTCATCATTACCTCCAGGCATTAAGAACAACTACATTTGATTTGTGTTAAACAAAAAGGAGTTGCAATGATATTGATATATAGTAAAATCAAGGACTTTTCTCCTGTTTAGTTGAGCTTCTTTTCTACTTCCATCTCTTCATAGAATAGTGTGAAAGACTAAGCAAAAGACAGCATAAATCCTTTATTCAAAGGTTTATTACAGAAAGAGAGGTGGTTCTGCATCTGTGAACCCCTGTTTGGCTTGCCACTTAGGACAGATGCACTCTCTGCTGAGACTGTGGTGAAGTACGTCAACTGAGCCCTAGCAAGTGTCTAAGCCTTACTGTTTCTGTCTCTGTGGGAGGCTAGCTAAGAAAATAATATTCAGAGCCTAAAAGAAACAAAACAGTCTAAGGAAGTGGATGATGATAGGATTTAAATCTTTACTTCTAATAAACATTGTGATGTGTGTTTTTGACTGACAGCTGTACACTCCCTAAAAGTAACTGATGTGTTGGGTGAACACTTTGCACTACCATGTACCACTAAGAATCCATATTTCAGGTAGCATTTATCCATATATCTGTGTAGAGATGTGGGTTTCCCATGAGGGAAGCTGTGTGACATACTGCTTACACTTTAGAGCAGAAGCAGATACACACACCCCCCGACCCCCACCCCCCCACCCTCCCCCCATCACTCTAGAGTGAGTAATTCAATTCTGTGGAAATCTGTTTGTGTAAGTACAAATCACTGGCCTCTTGTTCCGTACAGCCTTCCAAGAAGAGCGAGACTTGGACAGGCTGGAGAGTTGGGCAGGGAGAAATTTAATGAAGTTCAACAAGGGCAAGTGTAGAGTCTTGCACAAGGGAAAGAGTAACTCCAGGTATCAGTATAGGTTGGGGACTGACCTGTTGGAGAGCAGTGAAGGGGAAAAGGACCAAGGGGTCCTAGGGGATGGAAGGTTGACCATGAGCCGGCAATGTGCTCTTGTGGCCAAGAGGGCCAGTGCCATTCTGGGGTGTGTTAGAAGGGCTGTGGTTAATAGGTTGAGAGAGGTTCTCCTCCCCCTCTGTTCTGCCCTGCTGAGGCCCTTGTACAGCAATAATATGTAACTGTTCATGGTAGCTAGCAAACAAATGTAGACCTTTCATTTTTACTAAATATTTATGAAGAATTTACAAATATAGGGAAGACCTTCTAAAATTGCATGTCCAATAGGACAGCTGACATGCCTGCCCTACTAGCCTCTTCAGAATTTTAGTGGAAATATCTTTATAATGAATCTTTACAACAGACAGGTAAATGGTCAGTGCTAAAGCATTAAAGTCACACTTTCTTTTTGGTCTTGGTAAAGAAAGTTGAGGGGAAATGGCTTCTGTTTCTTAATATTTTTCTTTTTCTTTCTTTTTTTTTTAATTACCTTTTTTTTTTTTCTTTATTCCCAGCAACTTTGAATGTGTTGGAATTGTAGTGAATCTCTCCAGTGGAAATATAAACACCTAGTTCTAATTAAATATAAAGTCTTCAAGAAGTTGCAAATATATATTTTCCCCCTCTAATGAGTGTTATCATTAGCACTGCCCAGGGAGGTGGTGGAGTCAACCAGCCCTGGAGGTGCTCAAGAGGGGACTGGACGTGGCACTTGGTGCCTTGGTTTAGTCATGAGGTCTTGGGTGACAGGTTGGACTTAATGATCTTTGAGGTCTCTTCCAACCTTGGTGATTCTGGGATTATCTGCTCTTTCTGGATATATATAGTAGAATTGTTCAGGGTGTGGGACTGCAATGCTACAAAAGAATCCTTTGAGATCCTCTGCTACCTCATGGATTTCAGCTAAACTCTAATTGTTAGCTACAATAACTCAGTAATAAAATCAGTAATAGAGGTATACTCCTAATCATTAAGGTTTTATTTTACCTAATTAGAGACCACTTACAGAAGTGCTTACTGGAGGCACAATAGAAGAGAAAATCCAAAGAGGGAAATGTAATGACCTTGTTTTATTGAACCAGTTTATGTAATTTGATCAATATTAAGCTTTAATAGGATTGTGATCAGAGAACTTTGTTGATAGCCTTGTAGTTTCTTCCAATAGTGATGAACAATTCAAGTTTTTCCTGCCAGGGACAAGAAAGGTATGGGAAGACAAGAGTGAGTCAGTAGGGCCTTATTCTGAGTTTGAATTTTCTGTTTAAATGTGCATGCACATAGTGCATAGATAGGAAATAGTGGCATACATATAGATGCATACTGTGACACCAATACAAACCCAAAATACCCCACCAGGAACAAATAAGCACCTTTTTCAACAACTGAAAATAAGTGTTCTTCATTGAAGATTGGCCACATGCTAAGCAATTTCAGGTATTTGCTGTTAGGGTAGAAAGAATATTTTGACCTGCAGTATTGTTCTTAAAATAGCTTTTGTTCTTGTGTGAAGGTGGAATGATGGCTTTTCACTCCATTTTATTTCTTTCTGGCTGTACTGAAGAACAGAGAGTACCAATAGCATCCTGTATATTTGAATGAGTAATCAGTACTCTTTTTTTTTTTGCTTACTAAAAACCTCCTCTTGCACAAAGGGCTTTTGTACACTCTCCATTCATTTTCTTTATATTGCAAAGTATTTTTTCTCACATTTCTACAGAATTCCAAGAAATTATGACCCTATCCCATATGTCTGAAGTAGAAGTGTCAAGTTTTCTGTCTCAGAAGTCCAGTGAGACACTCAGAATTACAGTATCACAGTATAACTAAGGTTGGAAGAGACCCCAAGGATCATCCCCAATCTGTCTCCACAGACCTCATGACTAGTGATACAAGTGTTGCTTAACCCAGTTCTTGCTGTGGTCTCTGGGACACTTCTATTGTCTCAGAGAATAGTTGCTCAGGCTACCAAATAAAATTGTCTTAATTTTCAGGTATTCTGAACCCCTGCAGTTCCCTCTAAGTTCAGTGCAAGTCTTTCTGACTACCCAAGTTAGGTTGCATTACTGAAAATAAATATTTTCATGAACAAATTTGAACTGTATTTTTTTTTAGCTAATTATCTCAGCTGTTTATCTCAAGCTATGAATATTAAGGGAAGCAAAAGATGAGGTATTAAATACAACTATTAAATTAATTCTAATATAGTAAATACAGAGGTAAGTACACTTCCCCCAGCATTTAAATGTATGGTGGAGAGACAGAGCATCTGGGATTCAAAGGACACTTGTCATCATTGAGCTACAATGGTTTAAGTGGAATAGAATGGTGAAATATTAGGTGTATCCAATCTTAGAAACACTTAGGAAAGATTCAAGTGTAAGCTTTTTCAGTTACTTACAGAACATGTATGACTTTTCTACAGAAAAGCAGATAAAAGTTGTTTGGATGATATTAAATGCTGCTTTTGTTATAGCTGACAACTCCTAAGTAATATTATCTGTAGAAACACAGACTGGCTGTATCAGTGGCGTAATTAGCACAGTGCTTTAGCTGCTTCCTCTCTAGACTGTCTTGTTTTTAAACTGTCAGCTTATTCACAAGACAGGACAACCATAGGTGCAATTGTATGTAGAAGGAATTACTTAAATTCTTTTCAGGTGTGAGTTTATTCCTTTGCTCTTGTGAAGTTCTATGTATTCAGTAGTGTATTGCAAATATTTATCAGCAGATTTTCTCTTAAAAGCTGCAGACTTTGCAATAAATACATGACGGCTGAAGAAGACTAATGTGACAGTCCAGCAGAAGAAAAAAGCTGGGATAGGAGAAAAAGGGTGGAAACAAATATTTAGAGGAAGGGAAGCATGTGGTAAATGCCTGAAGCTAGCAACAACACTGTGCTCCCATTGCACTCTATAGCTGCTTCATCAACATTGTGCTTAATTATTTTAGCTTGAACTAGGCACATCAACTGCTACATTAACTATTGATGGCTCACTGTCTGAATGCTTATGAAAGACATGACTGAATATGTGATAAAACACAATAGCACTGGTCAACAGAATGGAGCAGAGATGGCTATCTGAGTCCTTATAAATGAAGCTGTTGCCACAAAAATTGTAGACACTGTAGTTTTTGTAACAGCTATACTCATGTGAGCTTTTTCTAGTTTTCATAAAAGCTATAGGCATAACAGCTATAGTTGTGCCTGTCAGTGTTTAAGAGGCATTTGGACAATGGCCTTAATATTTCATTTGGTGAGCTCTGAAGTAATCAGGCAGTTGGATGCAATAATCACGATGGGTCCTTTCCAACTCAAGTATTCTGTTCCACAGTGAGGAAAAACTGGAGAAAATAAAGCAATTTTATGAAGCTTAACTCTGAATGGAAAACCCTTTGCTTATGTCCTTGACAATGGATGGTAGAGGCTCAGACATCATCCAAGAACAATAAACCAAGACAAAAGTGTAGCTTGAAAATCCATGTTCCTTTGTAAATAACTTCTCTGTTGAAAGCCATGAAGATGCAGCTTTTCCAAGTGTCTTACTCGGGCTTCTATATTAACAAATACTTGCCTATGCCAACATGTATTTGCTCAAAACCTTAAAATCAAGTAATGTGCATGCTTTTTTTTCTGAAGTACACGTAATTTAGCTCTCACTGAAGTCTGTGGAGTTTTCCTGATGGTTTGCTTGTATTGTTGAATGTGTATCTTATCTCTGATAATCTGAGCTTCTTTGAGCCAGGTGGAGCAGCAACCTTATTTTATATAATACAATATTTCTCTAGTCAAGATTCTACTCCAAATCATACGATGACTATATCTTCTCCTTTAAGTGGGGTTTTTTTCCTAGTTAGGATAAGATTATGTTTTGATTATTTAAAAAAAAATATTGTTGGTCTGCTACAGTTTTTTACATAGAATACATAGAATACATAGAATAAACCAGGTTGGAAGAGGCCTTCAAGATCATCGCGTCCAACCCATCAACCAATCCAACACCACCCAAGCAACTAACCCACGGCACCAAGCACCCCATCAAGTCTTCTCCTAAAAACCTCCAGTGATGGTGACTCCACCACCTCCCCAGGCAGCCCACTCCAATGTACAATCACTCTTTCTGTATAGAACTTTTTTCTAACATCCAGCCTGAACCTTTTTACCATATACAATTCTAAAAAACCCTCAGTGGAACAGGTCCAGAGAAAATGATCAGAGGGCTGAAGCCTCTCTTCTAGGAGGACAGGCTGAGGGAGCTGGGGTTGTTCAGCCTGGAAAAGAGAAGGCTTAAGGGAGACCTAATATCAGCCTTCCAGCACCTGAAGGGGGCTACAAGAGGGATGGGGAGAGACTGTTTACAAAGGCCTGCAGTGACAGGATGAGGAGCCATGGCTTGAAACTAGAGAAGAGCAGCTTTAGAGTGGATGTTAGGAACAAGTGTTTTACTATGACCACCAGAACAGGTTGCCCAGGGAGGTGGTTGAAGCACCTTCCCTGGAGATACTCAAGGTGAGGCTCGATGAGGCCCTGGACAACCCAATTTAGTTGGGCATGATCCTGCTGAATGCTGGGAAGTTGGACTGGATGACCTTTGGAGGTCCCTTCCAGCCTGGACCATTCTATGATTCTGTGACACTCAATTTATTATGACAATCATCTGTCAAAACAGATAATATTAAATAAATCTTGGAGACCTACAGCAAGGTCCTCTGTTGTAGGTTAGTTTATTTGAAATTATGAGGTAACTAAAATTACAGATTTTCTTTTTTTCCTCAGATGTTTATGGGTTTGTTTTGTTGTGATACCCTAAGCAGAGGGAGCATAATGATAAATAAAAGGAAGGAGTAATAATGTAAAGGTAATGAACAAGTAGATAAGCATCAAAGGGTTGGACTTCAATAAGAATGAAAGTCTGCACAGGAAGTAAAGCTCTAAGCCAGAGTTTATGGAAGTTAGTATGGAAGTTTTTCCATTTATTTCATTCAGTGATAGAACTAGTCCTTAAAAAGCAAGTAATGAAGGGGCAAGCTGAGCAAAGGGGCAAGAAAGGCAAATTTTTCACTGGCTGTTTGGCATTGAAGTTACATCTGTTATCAAATAATTGCATTATGTGTTTAAAGAAGGGCACAGCATAAAAAAACAGCCTTGCAGTTTTATAAGGTGAAAATCTTTCCCTGTCTTGGAACAACATTCACACCTGGTGCCATGGGTTAGTTGTTTAGGTGGTGTTGGATTGGTTGATGGGTTGGATGCGGTGATCTTGAAGGTCTCTTCCAACCTGGTTTATTCTATGTATGTATATCTGTGGGGTGGGTGTCAAGTGGAGGG
Source organism: Dryobates pubescens (assembly GCF_014839835.1). Taxonomy (NCBI): domain Eukaryota; kingdom Metazoa; phylum Chordata; class Aves; order Piciformes; family Picidae; genus Dryobates; species Dryobates pubescens. The sequence goes on from NC_071657.1 coordinate 132,518,571, forward strand.
GGCCAAGCTCTTTTTGGTGATGCACACTAATTAGACAAGGAACAACAGGTTCAAGCTTGAATATAGAAGGGTTCACCTCAACATGTGGAGGTGAAACCTGTGATTCCTTTGGAGCCTGATCTTCGCTCTGAACAGCTCCTCACGGGTTTGCAGTGGGTTATCCTAAAGATTAGGCACATGCACAAGAATGCAGTGCTGCTCGAAATGCACGCAGTAACCGCTGGAGTTCTTTGGACAGGGTTTTAGGCATAAGCTAGTGAGTTAAGGAAGACACATCCAGGAGCTTCTAGAGAAACATCTTGCTCAGACGTGATGTGGCTTTTAGATGAAGAGACAGTCTCAAGCTGTGCCAGGGGAAGTTTAGGCTCGAGGTGAGGAGAAAGTTCTTCACTTAGAGAGTTGTTAGCCATTGGAATGTGCTGCCCAGGGAGGTGATGGAGTTGCCATCCCTGGAGGTGTTCAAGAGGGGATTGGATGTGGCACTTGGTGCCATGGTCTAGTAGTCATGAGGTATTGGGTGACAGGTTGGACTAGATGAGGTCTTTTCCAACCTGGTTGATTCTATGACTCTCTGATGTTTGGTTGTCCAAGACCATTTGTGATTTAGTTTCCCTTGCTTAGCAAATAAGAGTATTTGCACTGTGCCTACATCAGAAGTGCTTCTTGATATTCTCACTATCAAAACAAGGCTTAAGAGAGTATTTGAGTTAGTGCAAAAGTCTGATTTTGGGGTGGGGTTTTTTGGGGTGGTTTTTTGCTGTTATAATGACAAACACTGTGTAGGCATTGAACACTGAGGTAAATGCTGCATTCAGAAAGTGGGTTCTCTGATCTCCTGAAAAAGAAGTTGCTCTTGCTTTGGTGCTTTCTGAAGAAATGTGCCTTGGAGCTGGAATTTAGAGATTATACACTAATCATACTTCCTTTGTTGAATCACATCAAATCCTGCATTGAGAATGGAGATAATGAATGCCAAAGAAATTAAGAACTGCTGCACTTTGCAATGTTGTATTTTCTAAAAGGTGTGAAGGATGAAGATTATCTCATGTACCTGAATAAGCACATTGTTGTCTGTCTTTGGTCAAAAAGGTATAGAACTAGATAGATACAATCCTTTGCCTTATATTTCCAGAGATGGCTGAATGATCTTGGGTATAACATACAAACAAGTGTTGTCAAGTTCGTGACCCCATAGTGCTCATTTCTAGACAAAGAAATATCAAAGCAAAGGTCTAATGCATGAGATATGAGAAGAAACACTGCAGTGTGAGATCTCCAGAATGCTCTCCCAGGCTTCTGTCATTTGGAAGTGGGGACAGGTTTTCAACTTCAGCTTACATGCTACTCCTCTAAGACAGAAGTGAAGTCTTTGTGTTCCAGAACTGGTACAGTTGCTTCTGAGACTATGTAAAGGTTTTAAAAAATCATTGCATGGACTTTGACATACTTTTGTGACGGGTTTAGGAATTACACCCCCCCACCCATGTAAATTTGGAGAATTACCCCCACAATAAATTATCAGACTAGCTCGGAAGGGTTTGGAAGCAAATGAAGCTATATTTACAAGCCAACTAAAATTTAGAAATATGAGGTGCAATGAATATGCACAAAATATATATTTGCAATTTATAAACAACACAGAGACCCCCCTGGACAAAGCCAGGGGCAACAAATAGCTTCCCATCCCTCCCCCTGTACAAGAGACAGAGAGAAGAAGCAGTTAAAATAACTTGCTGTTAGTACTTAGCCACAACAAGGAAAGCAACCAAGGTCAGCAAAGCCAAGCAGAAGCACCAGCTAGTATCAGCTAGGGCTAGAAGGGAAAAAAAAGACAGAATGATTTATGCAACTAACTTTTATGCCAGTTAGCAAGCTGATGGAATTATTTAGACCCCATAATTATTTTACTCTTACATCCAATGGTTATTTAACTATTTTCTTTGGAATTTTCCTAGGCATCAGCCTGTAACTGTGACAACTTTGTTCTTTTGTTTTAGTTTATCACTTAGGACATCACCAGCTGGTATCCTCACCTCCACAAAGATGTGGAAAAAAAGCAGACTTGCTATCACTTTTTCAACAACAAAGAAAGTATTTAGGCACTTGTAAACATGCCAGTCTTGTGTGTGAATGTCCTTGTCTGCATGCAAGCAGTGAAATAAATAATATTCATTTCACCACAAGCTACTGATCAAGATGCACTTAAAAATCTGAAAACAGATGAGATCAGTAGCAAGTTAAATTTAGTGGACTCATCAGTTCAAGTGTTTTCTCCAAGTAAGAAGGAAAAAATAGCAAGTATTGATACTACTGAATGCAACATAATTTTTGAGCTGTCTTAATGACACTGCTTCTGAGAGGAGCAAGAGCACATTATACATTGTCTTTGCAAAACTGTTTTGTTGTCTTTTTTTTTTTTGCACAGAACATATCCTTGAGCAAGAGCATAACCTGCCTACCTCCTCTTTTTCCCATGAGTCAGTTGTGAATCATGATTGTTGTACATTGTCCTCCAAAAGTGAGTTATTCTATGAGGATAAATTGCTCTAAGTATGAAGAACAGTGACACAAGTCAAAGTCACAGCAGGTATTATTAGAATATTCACATGGAAGTCTGTACGTTGATGGAATTTTAAATGGCTTGTGGCAGACATCCTCTGGTTTGAAGAGGATGATGCTCTACATGCTGAAGATAAAGAACAGATTTGTTTTTCTGGTATGGTGATCATTCTGTAATGTAGTGGTGGGAGTTATGTAATTTGAGTATGCTTTGCCCTTCCTATCCTTCAGGATCCTTCTTTTAATTTCTAGTAGTGAAACTGATATTGGTATCTGTTTAGCCTGTTAGTGCAGGTACAGGTGTCTTTCCCCTATGCATGACTTTCTTTTCTCAAAAAAATCTTCTGAGGCTTTTCAGTGAGACTTAGCCAGGCTGGAGAGCTGGACAGGGAGAAATTAAATGAAACTCAACAAGGGTGAGGGTAGAGTCTTGCACCTGGGAAAGAACAACCCCATGGATCCGTATAGGTTGGGGACTGACCTGTTGGAGAGCAGTGAAGGGGAAAAGGACCTGGGGGTCATAGTGGATGGGAGGTTGACCATGAGCCAGCAATGTGCTCTTGTGGCCAAGAAGGCCAATGCCATTCTGGGGTGGATTAGAAGGGCTGTGGTTAGTAGGTTGAGAGGCTCTCCTTCCCCTCTAATCTTCCCTGGTGAGGCCACATCTGAAGTATTGTGTCCAGTTCTGGGCCCCTCAGTTCAAGGAGGACCTCAGGGAACTGCTTGAAAGAGTCCTATGCAGAGCCACAAAAATAGTTAGGTGAGTGGAAGATCTTCCTTACAAGGAGAGACTGAGTGAGCTGGGGCTCTTTAGCTTGGAGAGGAGGAGACTGAGAGGTGACCTCATTCATGTTTATAAAGATGTAAAGGATGAGTGCCAAGAGGTTGGAGTCAGGTTCTACTTGGTGATGCCCAATGACAGGACCAGGGGCAATGGGTGGAAATTGAGGCATAGGAAGTTCCATGTGAAGAAGAATTGTTTTAATGTGAGGGTGACAGAACACTGCAACAGGCTGCCCAGGGTGGTTGTGGAGTCTCCCTCTCTGGAGATATTCATGACCTGCCTGGATATGTTCCAGTGTGATGTGGTATAAGTAACCCTGCTCTGGCGGTGGGATTGGACTGGATGATCTTTTGAGGTCCCTTTGAACCCTTAACATTCTGTGATTCTGCGATTCTTGCTTCTGAAAGGACGTTTTGCACTTAAAACTTACAAACTTGTAGGAAGGAGTGAGAGCTGGCTTGCATGGAACATGAAACAGACACTGATGGCTATGCATGCTGAGTCTCAGATGAAGCGTCATTGCTGGAGCCGCTCTTGTAGCGACACACATGTTCAATTAACGGAGAATTTCCATTACACCCAAACTGCTGCTGCACAAAAGTTGGACTGATACTTATTAAATTAAATTCCAGCATTAATCTGATTGCTAATCATCATGAAACGTGGCTTTTTTTCTTACCTGAAAAGCATTGTTGGGGTTTATTTAATGATTGGAGTTTGTATTTTCCATAAAAGAGAAACTTGTTTGAATATTTTCAGTCTTTATTTCCTTAATTGTAAAAGGACATTTTGGAACCATTTAGTACAAATCCATCTTTGAAAAAATAATTCAGTTGGAAAAAAACACAATTGTGTATTAGCAGCAGAGGTTGCATTTTTGTGAAGAGAGAAACCATTCACTAAAAAGTCTTGTTTTGACAGCCCAACCTATTTTCCAGAGCATGTTATGACTGGGATATTGTTTTTGTTAAGTAGAAAACTAATATTAAAGATGGTGAAAACATTTTATTTTGCAGACATTGAAACAATTTTGAACAAATTAGTGAAATTGCTTACAGTTTTCATTTAGAGTCTTCTGTTTTGAATTTGCATTTGAAAAGAAAAAGACTACCTTCATCTGCAGTAAATCATTGAAGGTGAAATGAAAATTTGGGGGGGAGATTTGTCTATTTTTGTTACCAAGAAAATCAGCAAGAAAACCCTCTATTATGTGGAAAGTAAAACCAATATGTTAGGAAAAAAATAAAATACTTAATTGATAGTTTAAATCTTAAAGCAATGAAATCAACATGAATACATCCTGATAATTACCATTGTCTATTTCACTGAATTCTTCCGTATTATGGAAATATGCTGGTTTCAGAAAGAAGAGGAGGTAGGACTCTGCTTAGCCATTCATATTCCATTTTTCATAATGATTACTTTAGGCTGAGATGCCACATGTTTGGAGGTTGTTTTTTTTTTTTTAAAGAAACATAAATTAGTATTTTTTGACGGTGTAAAAATTCCTATCTGTCCATTTCTCTCCTGTTTCAGTAAAACAACCAATGGCAGTTATTTTGCCTTCCACTACAATTATGTCTCCTCTTACCTTTCTTCTTGAAAAACACTTACTGGTCAAACACACAAATTCCAACTTTACTCAGCATCATATGAATCAGCAGTGTGCCCAGGTGGCCAAGAAAGCCAGTGGCATCCTGGATTGGATTAGAAACACTGTGGCCAGCAGGAACAGGGAGGTGATCATCCCCCTGTACTTGGCACTGGTGAGGCCACATCTCAAGCACTGTGTTCAGTTCTGGGCCCCCTCACTACAGGAGGGACATTAAAGTGCTAGAGTATGTCCAAAGAAGAGCAGGAAGGCTGGTGAAGGGCCTGGAGCACCTGGGCTACAAAGAGGGGCTGAGGGATCTGGGGTTGTTCAGTCTGGAGAAGAGGAGGCTGAGGGGAGACCTCATTGCTCTCTTCAACTCCCTGAAGGGAGGTTGAAGTGAGGAGTGGGCAGCTACTTCTCCTTGGTGGTGAGCCACAGGACTCAAGGAAATGGTTTCAAGCTGCACCAGGGGCATATTACAAATAACATGACATGTACAAGCCTTTTGGCTGTCTGGGGCTTCAGAGACAAATGGCCTTTATGGCCCTATGGACCATTTCTTATTAAGTCACAGAATCACATCACATGTTAGCAGATGGAAGGGACCTCAGAAGCTCTTCCAGTCCAACCTTCTACCAGAGCAGGATCACCTAGAGCAGGTCTCACAGGAACACATCCAGACAGGTTTTGAATGTCTCCATAGAAGGAGACTCCACAACCTCTCTGTTGGCAAGAGTAAAAAGCAGCAAATGAGTCTCAGTGAAACTAAAGGATGATTACGCGCTGAAATACAAACTCTGTTTAGGTTTAGTCTCGAAGTGAGGAGAAAGTTCTTCACTGTGCAAGTCGTTTGTCATTGGAATGGGCTGCTCAGGGAGGTGGTGGAGTCACCATCCCTGGAGGTGTTCAAGAGGAGACTGGACGTGGCACTTGGTGCCATGGTCTAGTCATGAGGTTTGTGGAGACAGGTTGGACCCGGTGATCTTTGGTGTCTGTTCCAACCTTGGTTATACTGTGATACTGTAATTTTAGTAGAGTGACTTTTTCAAGCCCTAAAGCTACATCTAAAAAAACATGACCCTTCAGAGTTCCCAGCTTTCAGGTTTGGGGACATTGTGAGCTATGGACAGAGATCTTTTGCAACTTATTTTACCACATTCTGCAAGTCTGCAGTTCAGTGAGCTAAAGCAACACTGTGCAGCTTCTTCCATATTTTGGGCATAGCAGGAACTGATGATTTTATTCCTCATTTAGTCACTCTGAGGTACTCATCATTACAGAGCACATGGAGAGGAAGGATGGAGAACAGACTATAGCTGAAAGGTTTGCAACTTCAGCAAAGCAGTTGGAGTACATTGGGAATAACACGAGATGTTCTCTAAATTCTTGCCTTATGGCATTTTTATAGACATTTCTTAGTTTCAAGTAAGTGGAGCGGGTTGCCAATTTACATCTCAAAATATAACATCATGGTTAACAGTGTTTCGTAGTTTTCACTCTTCTATACAAGGGTAAAATGTTATGGAAATTAAAAGGGATTTCTCCAGAGAAATTTACTTATTTTTTGTTACTTTTATTTTAAGTACAACCTGTTTGTTGGTTGGAACACCCCTGAAACAATGAAATCCTTCATTGGTCTAGCTGTCCTCCATAGAAGATGGCTCTTTTTCCTTCATGTTAGATGACTGCTCTGAAAAATTGAGGGTTGTTATGTCTCTAACAGATGATGAGGATGATTAAGGGACTGGAGAGTGTGCCCTGTGAGGAGAGGCTGAGTGACCTGGGGCTATTAAGTCTGGAGAAGAGAAGACTGAGAGGGGATTTAATAACTGTTTATAAATATCTGAGGGCTGAGTGTCAAGAGGGAGAGAACAGGCTCTTCACTTCTGTGATAGGACAATGGGCAATGGATATAAACTATAGCACAGGAGGTTCCACCTCAGCATGAGGAGAAAGAGGAACTTTGTTACTGTGAGGGTCACGGAGCACTGGAACAGAGAGGTTGTGGAGTCTCCTTTCTGGAGACTTTCCAGACATGTCTGGATGCATTTCTGCGTGACCTGTGCTAAATTCTATGGTCCTGCTCTGGCAGGGAGGTTGGACTTGAACATCTCCAGAGGTCCCTTCTAACCCCTAACATCCTGTGATCCTGTGACATTTCTGTGCCTACTTTCATTAAAACTTTTAGAAGAGGACACAGTCTCAAACTCTGCCAGGGGAAGTTTAGGCTGCAGGTGAGGAGAAAGTCCTTTCCAGAAAGAGCAATAGGCCATTGGAATGTGCTGCCCAGGGAGGTGTTCAAAGAGGGATTGGACGTGGCACTTGGTGCCATGGTTTAGTAGTCATGAGGTGTTGGGTGACAGGTTGGACTTGATGCTCTCTGAGGTCTTTTCCAACCTTACTGATACTATGAATCTTTGATTCTAAAAACCTTTAGAAAAAGTTCATTTGCATTTCTGCAGTAGGACATTGGAGGTTTTCAGGAGAAGACTTGATGGGGTGCTTGGTGCCATGGGTTAGTTGTTTAGGTGGTGTTGGATTGGTTGATGGGTTGGACGTGGTGATCTTTTAGGTCTTTTCCAACCTGGTTTATTCTATGTATGTATGTATGTATTCTATGTATGTATGACTAAGGAGCAATTGCATCAAGGAATGTGGAGACAACCCACTGTAGATAATTTCTTACAGTGGTAAGTAATTCTTCACATGGGTGATGCAGTGCTGGAACCAGTTGCCCACAGAAGTTGTGGAGGCTCCAACCTTGGAAGTCTTCAAAGCCAGGTTGTATGGGGCCTTGAATAACCTGGTGTGGTAGGAGGTGTCCCTGCCCATGGAAGGGGGACTGGAACAAGTGTTTTAAGGTCCCTTTCAGCCCAAACTACTCTGTATTTCTGTGATTCTTTGTTCAGGATCACTAATCTGATAAAAAACATAGCAGGAAATCTGAGGGTTGCCTTCCAACTGTGTTCAGTCAGTGGTGAACAGATTTCCTCTGCAGATTGCTGTGTTCAGTTTTGGACCCTTCACTGCTAAAAGGAACTTGAGTTGCTGAAACACATTCCAAGCAGGGCAACAAAGCTGCTGAAGGGCCTGGAGAACAAGTCCTGTAAGAAGAGGCTGAGGGAACTGGAATTGTTTAGTCTGGAGAAGAGAAGGCTGTGGGGAGACCTCATTACTCTTTACAACTACCTGGAATGAGGTTGTAGGGAGGTGGGTATTGGTCTCTTCTACTAGTATCAAGTGACAGAATGAAAGGAAATGGCCTCAAGTTGCTCCAGGAGAGGTTTAGATTGGATAGTAGGAAAATTTCTTTACTGAAAGTGTAGTCAGGCATTGAAACAGGCTGTTCAGGGAGGTGGTAGAGTCACCATCCCTGGAGGTGTTCAGAAAATTTGCAGATTTGGCACTCTAGGACATGGTTTAGTGTTAGGGCAATGACTGGACAGGTATGCTTTTGTTTTTCTAAACTGTCTCCTGCCTCCCACAGTGTGAAACTGAAGACAGTAAGGCACTGCATTTTTATTTTTTTTTTGAAAGGACTTTAACTATCCCAAATCCTGTATCTCTCATGTATTATATGATTAATCAAAATACTGACCATTGTGGCATGATTTCTGGTTAGTTGGTAAATTAGACTGTTTTAAAAGCTATTGTAACAAGCTAGGGACCTAATTAGAAAATACAGGATTTTAATGTTTTTTTAATAGGAAAGAATTCTGAATGAGCAGCCTTCTTTGAAAGGTGCAGCTTTTGCTTACAGGATAAAAGCACACACATAGTATTTGTTTTGGGGTTTTTTTTCTGGTCAGTTACAGGTAATGTAACTTTGTGCTTCTAAATACCTGCTTATGAATTTAAATAGAGCGGGGAGGAATGGCAGTAATCATAGAATAGACTCATAGAATCAACTAGGTTGGAAAAGGCCTCAAAGGTCATCAACTCCAACCTGTCACCCAACACCAAGTGCCATGTCCAGTCCCCTCTTGAACACCTCCAGGGATGGTGACTCCACCACCTCCCTGGGCAGCCAATTCCAATGGCTAACAACTCCCTCAGTGAAGAACTTTCTCCTCACTTCCAGCCTAAAATTCCCCTGGCACAGTTTGAGACTGTGTCCTCTTGTTCTGGTGCTGGTTGCCTGGGAGAAGAGACCAACCCCCACCTGGCTACAGCCTCCCTTCAGGTAGTTGTAAAGAGCAATAAGGTCTCCTCTGAGCCCCCTCTTCTCCAGGCTAAGCAACCCCAGCTCCCTCAGCCTCTCCTTATAGGGCTGTGCTCAAGGTCTCTCCCCAGCCTCGGTGCCCTTCTCTGGACTCGTTCAAGAGTCTCAATGTCCTTCTTAAATTGAGGGGCCCAGAACTGGACACAGTACTCAAGATGTGGCCTAACCAGTGCTAGTCACATTTAGTTCTACTAATTCAGTCTGTAGAAATAGTTTGAATGTAAAAAAATAGAAAAAAAAAAAGTGGGACCATATGCTTGGGAGTCTGTGGTTGGGATGTGAGTGCACAGCAAGAAAACAAGTGTAAAACAAGAGGGTGGGCTTTGATTTAGAAAAGCTCAGGGGTACTTAGGCCTTCCTCTGAGGCACTCTGAAACTATAAGTCAATTCCTTAATTGTGTTGCTCAATTTTTTCATTTCTTTTTTTTTGCATTTTAAAATGTTTCTCAGGTGTAGTCCAGGCTTTGATTTAACTAGTCACTCATTCCCTCTCTCACTTGAGAAAGTGCAATCTCTCCATGCACCAAGATGCACATTACTCTGATTTATTAATGATGAGCTCTATTAAGGTATGGAGTAGTCTTCCAATGAGAACTGCAGAGTGCTGTTGGCATGCACTGTTTGAAACTTGGCAGAAAAAAGTTGTTTTAAAGAACCTTTGAGCTGGCTTTTAGAATAGACTTTGTGGGCATTCTCATGCCAGATTTACAGAATCACAGCATATATATCTGGTTGGAAGAGACCTCAAAGGTCACGCAGCCCAACCTTCTATCCAATACTGAAGGGTCAACACCACACCATGACCCTAAGGGCCAGGTCCACATGCTGTTTGAACTCCTCAAGGGATGGTGACTCCACCACTGCCTTAGTCAGACCATTCCAATGGTTGATAGCCCTTTCAGGGAAGAAATGCTTCCTAATATCCATCCTAAACCTCCTGTGGCGCAGCTTGTAGCCATTTACTCTGATCCTGTCACTTGTCTTCAAGGAGAAGAGGCTTTCCCCTCCATGTTCCAACCTCACTTCAAGTAGTTTTTCAAACATAGAAGAAAAGGTTTAACAAGAAACTTGTTGCTTTTAAAAGGTAAAGAAACTTAAGTTGCTTTTAAAAGGTAACTTTTTGTTTTAAAAGTAGTGTTAACAAATAGAGAAAGGTAGCTCGTACAAGACCAGGAAGATTTAATGCCACTTCTGGGTGACACTAAGTGAAGCTGAAACTTCTGACTTTTGCTGCAGGCAAATAAACGCTGTAGGGTTTTGGTTGTGGAAACTACCTGTGAGATAGCTGAGAAACCAAGATTCACATTTCATTGCTTTCTTGGGTGGCTTGTTGTACAGCTGAGTATTTTGGCAGATGTAAAATACCTTTTTGAGCATTCAGTTTTGCAGTACATATTAATACTTGTGCAGCTGTGACTTTCAAGGAATGGAGTGATGTGTCTTTTATCAAGATATGCTAACGAATTATCATTGGTAAATTAATATTCATCTTAAATCCATCTTTATAACCAAAGGAAAATTGATACAGTGTATAACTTCCTGTTGCATATTAATACTGATTCAGCCATTGATGCCTTTCAGGTTTATGATAGGGCCAAATGAATCTTAGCATCTATAGTGTCTCAGTATAAGTGGATACATGTCAAATTTTCTACCTTTCATCAAGCTGTCACTAAAAGAATGTTGCTTGTGTTGAAAACCTTTTGCACAAGTATTTCCTTTTTGTATCTTTTACCTCTTCCATGTAGGTGTCCATGAATTCTCTACTTATATTGGACTATAGTCTTAAAAAAATACAAAAGAGATCTGTTTTCTGCCTTCTCTGAATGTCACTTACTTTGATAGGTGTGTAAAATCTCTGGCTGCCCTAAAGCAATAAAAAAGAGCCATGCTGCAGCAGTTGAATAATGTAATATAGAGTAAAGCTTTAGCAGCAGTGCTTAATGCAAAACTGTGTGGGAAGATCATTTGCATTGCTGTTGAATGGATGCATGTGACGTATAAATTCATTTTGCTGATCCAGTCTTGCCAGATTTCTCTGGTCTTTCACTCAGTGTTCAAAAGCAATGGAAAAAAAATACAAGATGAGCTGTCAAAGTTATGTATTTGTGGCATTTATATAATGTGTCTTGTATGTTAAGTATTTCCAGCCTTCATATTTAGTATGGCTGTGTGGTGTGTTTACTGTACTGTGTATATAAATAATGCTGTAGATGTTTTGATCATGGAGATCAAGTATCAAGGTGATATAAGAAATGGAATCTTCTTGGGATCGAGGGATCACCAGCTCAGGGCCTGGCACCAGCTGGGTGGCACTGGGGCAGCTCCAGCCCCAGGCATTGGGCACCTCCCTGGCATCAGGGACTGGCTGAGGCTAGGCTTGAATGTTGGCCCATGGCTGGGAAGGGCTGTGGGGAGCTGGAGGCTGTCCCTGCTGTGGTATCACTGAAATAGGGGGTGAAGGCCCCACAGGGGCTAACATGAGGTCCTGGGCTGTGAGTGTATGGGGGGACCCCCAGGGAGAGGTCAGGAACAGTCAAGGAGAGTGGCGACCTAGGGGTTCTGATTTATCGAGTTCTCAAGGCAAAGAATAAAATCTCCAAGTGCTACCTCTTTAACAACAACAAAAGTTAAGTGGTATTCTGCTAATACACAGAAATAAAACTTCAGTGTGTTTTTCCAGGGTTGAGTTGATAATATTGTGATTTGGGGAGTTTATGAAGTAATAGGATTCTGCTGCTTGTACTGGGCAGTGAAAGATTACAAACGTATTGTGAAACGTGAAAACCTGGCACGTGGTTTGTGATAAATTTCTTTCTCTGTGTGTGCATTTATCTCCAAAATTAAAAGGCATAGTTTGGAAAGGATTTCCCAATCCATTTTTTACAGTTATATTCAAAAGCTATGATTTTGCAGGTTATAGCAAGTGGAAGGTCTTCTGTTCACCTGATTTGTCTTCAGTAGGCATCAAGTAGCTTTTAGGGCAGTATCTCGACCCACTCAGTGGACAACGAAGGAAATGAATGCTTGTGATCCCCTGAAAGAGGCTATCCCTCCATGGCAGGTCCACAGAGGCAGTAGAGTCACAACAGTGACCTGGAGGAACAGTACAAACCAATTTATCATGTTTTTCCTGACAATAATCAATGGTGTAAGTACAGCTGTTTTGACATAGGTGCTATTTTCTTGCCAACTGCTTTAAGGCACAACTAGGTTATTCCTATTAAGGAGGGGAAAGGAAAACTGAGTAGCAAGAAAGAGAAAGAGGGGCAGAGAGAAAGAGAGAAAGTAAGATATGACCACCCTTGGATCCAGCAATGTCTCATGGGATCAGTTCAAATCTTAAGTTCTTTGGTGGTGGGTGCACACCTGACCAAAATATTACTGTCCCTTGATATGCTTGGCATATGGGTGCCATCCCCCAATTTATACAGGAAGCATAGAGAGGTAGTGCTAATTTCCATGAGCTCCTTCCAGTGTAGTGTCCACTATAGACCTTTCCTTGGAGCAGTTGCAGTGGTTTAACAAAGTAATTAACTCAGGGAAGACACCCTCCTGCTTATACAGAAGCTGTGTCTTCCTATTGTTAACTTATCTGCAAGGAGCAGGTCTTTCCTTGAGCCAGAAAGGAGGAAGACAGAGTTGCTGAGGGCCACCGACACCTCCTGCCTCTGCCTTGCTTATCACCACAGAAAGTTTGAGACAGTAAGAGTTGGGCTCCTATAGGCAGTTCTGTATTGAAGAGGCAGGAAGCCTTGGGGATAGGTAACATTCTCACAAGTTTAAGAAAACTGAAAGTTGCCTAGAGACTTAAAAAAAATCATTTAGCTGCCTTTTTTAACTCCCTAGCAGGAAGATGAGGAACCTAATTATATATGCCTGAGTGAAAAAACAGTGTAAATCAGTGTGATTTGTTATCAATACACAATTAGGTTATAGAACAGAATAGAATTAACCAGGTTGGAAGAGACCTTTGAGATCGAGTTCAACCTATCCTCCAACACCATCTAATCAACTAAACCATGGCACCAAGCACCCCATCCAGTCTCTTCCTAAACACCTCCAGTGATAACTTGGGTTTGTTAGAGATGACAATTGTCACTGAGATTTTTAAAACAAAAATAATCCACAACTAAAATGAGTATTGAAATTCTTTTATGTGGGATATAAATTAGTCACTAATATACTAGTGAGTGTGGTCACATGATGTTATTTAGTGATTTAGAGCTTAATGACCTGGAGGTGTTCCTTTTATTATAACAGAGGTATTTTATGTAATTACCTGACTGAAGGGATATAATGTAGTTATTTATAAACCCCATGTGATTTTTATAGTCTTTGTTACGTCACAGCTTTAACAATTGTCTAACATGCAGAAAAAAAAGGGCACTTCATGTAATAAGGAGGAACAAAGTCATCATAAGGAAAAAGACACTATTATTTTCCCTATAAATGATGATTAATGTGTACATGTTCAAATGAGGTCCAATCCTTTCAAAGCATTTTGGGTTGGTGGGAAACAGTCTTAATGTGACAGCCCTAGTTATAAAAATTCCACTTCTGGAAATTAATAATAGTTAAAAAAATAAATTCCATTAAGAGCCCCGTGATTATTTTTGTGAAGCTTGTCTAGCTCCTTGAAGTTGCAAAGGTACAGGGTGCTATTGAGTGGTGATCTCCTGCATTTTAATAGCAATAATAATAATAATAATAAACCAGGTTGGAAGAAACCTTCAAGACCATCGTGTCCAACCTCTCAACCAATGCAACCCACCTAAACAACTAACCCATGGCACCAAGCACCCCATCAAGTCTCCTCCTGAACACCGCCAATGATGGTGACTCCACCACCTCCCCAGGCAGCCCATTCCAATGGGCAATCACTGTCTCTGTATAGAACTTCTTCCTAACATCCAGGCTAAACCTCCCCTGGTGCAGCCTGAGACTGTGTCCTCTTGTTCTGGTGCTGGCTGCCTGGGAGAAGAGACCAACATCCGCCTGTCTACAACCTCCCTTCAGGTAGTTGTAGAGAGCAATAAGGTCACCCCTGAGTCTCCTCTTCTCCAGGCTAAGCAACCCCAGCTCCCTCAGTCTCTCCTCATAGTGCTTGTGTTCCAAACCCCTCACCAACTTTGTTGCCCTTCTCTGGACACCTTCCAGCAACTCAACATCCTTCCTAAACTGAGGGGCCCAGAACTGGACACAGGACTCAAGGTGCAGCCTAACCAGTGCAGTGTACAGGGGCAGAATGACCTCCCTGCTCCTGCTGGCCACACTGTTCCTGATGCAGGCCAGCATGTCATTGGCCCTCTTGGCTGCCTGGGCACACTGCAGGCTCATGTTCAGTCTACCGTCAACCAGCACCCCCAGGTCCCTCTCAGCCTGACTGCTCTCCAGCCACTCTGACCCCAGACTGCAGCTCTGCATGGGGTTGTTGTGGCCAATGTGCAGAACCTGGCACTTGGATGTGTTAAATCTCATGCCCTTGGATTCTGTGTAATTCTGAGTAATTTCAAAGAAATTGTTAAACAAAGTCTGTGATACTGTTAAAGAAGCTTTTAACCCAGCAGAGTGTTCATACCTCATTCATTGTCAGCTTCCAAATATAAATTGGAAAACAGGTATTAAGTTAAATCACTTGAGAGGCTGGGTGATTAACCTAGTTAGCAGCCTCATACAGTCGCTGCTGCTCCACATAACAGCAGTCAGATGGGCTTACATCAGGAGGATAACTTTGTGTCCTGGTGGGACAGACTGCCCTCATTCTTTGGGGCACCTGTGGTATCCCTATTGCTTTCACCGACTTTGAAAAATGGCCCAGATCCTTAAAGATATCTTTTGCCTAAGTGCCTTTGATTCCTCCAAGAGGTTAAATAAGCTTCGTATGTACTGTGAAGCACAACCAGAGCTATTATCTAAACCTCCTGTCTTCCTCTGTGAGCCTTGTAGCTCAACTTTCACATCCACTGGCTTCAGTTAAATAGTCCTCACCATGCCAGTAATTAGCTTAGAGTGGCTAGCAGCAGCAGCAGCCTCGGCAGACAGCAGCCTACATTGCTGCAAGTTCTTGGAAAAGGAACATTGATTTTTATCTAGTCATTGTAATTTGGGGGGGGGGAATTAGAAATCTCTAATTTCACTTCATTGCTTTAATGATAGAAAATAAAAAACCTCAATAAAATGTACATCTCCAGAGTCTGATATGTTTTGTTTATTGGCTACAGGCTGGCCAGCTGAGAACTGAAGTATTTTTTGGCTTCTCAGGCTGCTCAAAGCTGATACTGAATTGCATGTAAGGGAAGTCATAGAAAGAGCACAGAGTGCATTATGCTGGAGGTTCATCTCCTCTAGGCAGAGTTATGCAAATACATATAACTTTGCATTCTGTCATCTGTCTTCTGAGTGGATTTATTTCACAAGAAAGTTGGTCTTTTCTAATCTGAAAAGAGCAACCTGCAAACTTAATCCAGCTCATCACCAATGAACAAGTCATCAGTAAGTCTTCCTTCTCACTAGAAGAAGGACTATGTTAGCAGTATATAGGTACTTCTCATAATATGTATGTGCACAGTTGTCACACAAACACTCTGGTTGGGCTGTTGCCATTGTAGAGCTATGGTTAATCAATAAAGAGCTTTTGAAGTGTAGACTTAGGCTTAATAAATAACTGTTAGTTGAGAGTTCCAGAATCTGAACTCATAATCAAATTTAGGAAGCACTGACAGCTTTATAAAGGCTACCTGTGGTCACCAAAGTCAACCAGAAGACCGAACAACATAATCTTTTAAAACAGCATCTCTAGTAAACCTTTTCTTTCTAGACTAGGATGGGAATTTAAGCCACTAGGACAGCTGTGGTAACATGGAGATGTTAAAATGTGGGGTTTTGTTTTTGAGAATATTCTAAGGTCCTGCACCTGAGTCAGGACAATCTCTATTATCAATACAGACTGGGAGAGGATGCAGTAGAGAGCAGCCCTGCAGAAAAGGACTTGGGGGTGTGGGTGGATGAGAAGTTGGACATGAGCCAACAATGTGCACTTGCAGCCCGGAAGGCCAATTGCATCCTGGGGTGAATGAGAAGCGTGGCCAGCAGGTTGAGAGAAGTGCTTCTGCCACTCTACTCTGCTCTGGGGAGACCTCATCCAGAGTAGTGTGTCCAGCTTTGGGGCCCTCAGCATAAGAAGGACATAGATCTGATGGAGAAGGTCCAGTGGAGAGCCACAAAAATTATCAGAGGGCTGGAGCACCTCTCCTATGGAGACAGGCTGAGACAGATGGTATTGTTCTGCCTGGAGATGACTCCTGGGAGACCTTATAGGAGCCTTCCAGTACCTAAAAAGGGCCTACAAGAGAGCTGGGAGGGACCTTTTACAAAGAGTTGTATCAGTAAGACAATGACAGTAGTTTTAGACTAGAGAAGGGTAGATTTAGATTGGACTTTAGCAAGAAGTTCTTTACCGTGAGGGTGGTGGAACACTGGAACAGGTTGCCCTGGGGTAGAGGCATCCGTGGAGACATTCAAGGTCAGGCTTGATGAGGCTCTAAGCAACCAGATCTACCTGGGGATGTCCCCGCTTACTTCAGGAGGACTGGACTAGAAGACCTCTACAAGTTCCTTCCAACCTAGGGCATTCTATGATTTTCCATTTTCATTTCATCCAGAATGAGTAGATTGTTAATAAGCAGACCACCAATGTAGTGTGGTACTACTTGAGTACTGTGTCCAGATCTGGGCCCCTCAATTTAAGAAGGGCATTGAGACTCCTGAACGTGTCCAGAGAAGGGCAACGAGGCTGGGGAGAGGCCTCGAGCCCAAGCCCTACGCGGAGAGGCTGAGGGAGCTGGGGTTGCTTAGCCTGGAGAAGAGGAGGCTCAGGGGAGACCTTCTTGCTCTCTACAACTACCTGAAGGGAGGTTGTGGCCAGGAGGGGGTTGTTCTCTTCTTCCAGGCAATCAGCACCAGAACAAGAGGACACAGTGGCAAGCTGAGCCAGGGTAAGTTTAGGCTTGAGATGAGGAGGAAGTTCTTCCCAGAGAGAGTTGTTAGCCATTGGAATGTGCTGCCCAGGGAGATGGTGGAGTCACCATCCCTGGAGGTGTTCAAGAGGGGATTGGACGTGGCACTTGAAGCCATGGTTTAGTAGTCATGAGGTGCTGGGTGACAGGTTGGACTTGATGATCTTTGAGACCTTTTCCAACCTTATTGATTCTATGATACTTGGTAACAGTGCAAACGCTAAAAGGTGCAGTAATAAAATGGAGCTAGTATCTTAGCAACTGTATGAGAGTGCACAGCAGCATAGGGGTGCAACTGTTTCTTTGATTGTTTGTGATGATACCTTGTGGGTAGGGAAATGAATCTGAATTTCCTTCCAAAAGGCTGTGTCATTTTTATTTATTTGTTTGTCTGCTTGAAGTCAGAAAATTCTGAACCCTGAGATTCTGCATGAAAAGGCAGTGTGGATTGCTGTAAAAGCTGTGCCAGGCTTCCTTTAAAAGAGAGATTCTACAAAAGTAAGGTGCATCAGTAATAATTTTTGGCAGGACATCAGACATTCAGTTGGGACCCTGTGAAGCGGAATGGCAACAAGAAAGGCCCACAGGGAGGACAGTAAAAGTAGCAAGCAAAGTGGAGGGAAGTCACACTTAAAGGGGCAACTTAAAACATTGCAAAACACACAGAATAACAAAACCTACTTAGCAAAATGGTTTCTTTGTGGCTCAGTAAGTTTGTTTTCTGCTGTTGCTTTGTAACCATCTTGGTTTCAGGACCCTGAATTTATGAATGTGTTTTAAGGGTACTCAGCACAACGATGTTTCCCTGTTCTGCTCCATTTGTTTCTCTAAGTTGGGTATCAGTATTAACAAAGCAAAGCTTTTCTCTTTAGAGTATATTTTTAACACAGCGTGGGAACAGGGAATTGAGAGTCTGCCTCATGCACAAACCCTGCTCCTGCATCCTATTGTACTTCAGGTATACTTAAAGGAAATTCCATGGGCCTATGTATAAATAGAAAGAGCAGACTTATGAGGTGTTCAGCCTCGTGTTTGTTTGGGGAATGAGAACGTGACCTATTCCAGAGACACAAAAGTGCCTAGTTTAGAAGGAAGGATTTTGGCAAGTAAGTAACTATTGATAGTTTGGGAGAGGGTTTATGCATTTGATATTATTATCATGGCTTTTGGGGGGAAGAAAACAAACAAACAAAAAGTATGTTTTTATACATTTTATTAATTTTGAAACTGAGAGATATTTGACATTAATGATTTGTACCCCATTAATGGTTTGTATCTCACTGTGTACTTTTCTTTCTCAGATTGTTGATTTATTGCTTTCAAGCCACCTCAACAGCTGTGTGACGCAGCTACCCCCAGGTCCCTTTAAATTATACATAGCTGAATGTTCTTTTTAAAACAAACCCCAAGTGTTTCTGGCACATAACTTACAGATACACTCCAGTGCCAATGTTTTGATATGTTTTGGGTTGAATGAAAGTTCTCCAAAAGGTCTTGTGCTGTCCCCGGGTGGAGGAGGGAAAGGAGAGATACCAAAGTCCAAGTCTTTGAGTAACCTCCAGCATGTGGTATCTTCAGTAAAGATATCTTGTTTGATCTCCATGAGTTCTTCTTTTCTTCTTACAGAAGGCAAAACTTAGGGTGTGGAGAGGGGGTTCCTGGGCTGCTGCATCCAGACTGCATAGTGATGTCTTTTTATTTTGTTTCCTCCTCTCTGAGCTGCTAAGACTTAGTGTCTTTTATTCAGTTAATCGCAGCTCTCCCTGGCCCACTCTCTAGGCACATTAATGCATATGTGACTGCCAGGTGTGCTATCAGTGGGCAAAGCTGACCCATCAGGCAGGTCGTTCACAACAATCCTATATCTTTTGTCAGACATTCCAGAGGGTCTTTTCACCATCCCCTCCCTGGGCAGATTTTATCTTTGTTGATTTACATCAAGAGAGGCAAGATTTAGTCACTTATACTTATTTATAGAAAACAGACTTCTTGCATTGAACAAACACTTGGTTTACATGTTCTTTAAAACTGAAGAAGCATCAGGGCTGGCTAGCTACACCTGTGTGGGTCTGATGTCAGGAAGAGAGACAGCAATCAGCTGGCAAGCAGAAAAGAAGTCTTGCAGCTGTGTGCAGGAAGAAGCATGATGGGCTGGCTGTTTGCAGTATTCTGCTTCATGTCAGGGAGGAATCTGGCCTGTCCTGAGTTACTAATTTGGAGAGAGCCTGTTAGAAGATGGTTTCCACTGTCAGCAGGATGTGTTTTGCCCTCATTCTGTTTGCAGATAAAGGATCTTCAAAGTGGAATTATGCAGCACCTGAAATTAATTTTTCTTGAAGAAGTTACATAAAAGTAGCAAGAGGAATAACAGAGTGGTGGTCTTGTCCCTGATAAAGGTTCTTCACTCAGTGAGCAAAATAACCAGTCCACACACAGAGTCAAGATGTTTCTGTTCTGCAGAACAGAACAGGCATCTAACTACAGCCAGCACTCCCAGCATTGCAAGGCACAAAAGAGACACCTGACTGGCCATATCCATCCTACAACATGCATATCACACAGAATCACTATGGTTGGTATAGACCTGTAAGGGCATCATGTTCAGCCACTATCTGACTACAAGGGCTTCTACTATATCCTCTACCATATCCTCTAGTTCCATACCTGGACAGCTTTTAGATGCAACTGGGGATGGCAATTCAGCCACTTCGCTGGGCAGCCTGTTCCAGGCTTTGATAACCATTTTGGTTTTTCCTGACGTCTAACCTAAACCTCCCCTGGAGTGACTTGATGCCATTTGCTCTAAAGCCTCCTTTCAAGTAGTTGTATATAGAAGTGAGGTCTCCCTTCAGCTTCCTCATTAGATATGTGTGCTCTCTGATGATTAAAACATTTTTGGGAGGTTCATGGAGGTTGCCTAATTATCATGCTAATTTTTACCTTAGGGGTGTGTATTTTAAGCATTATAATTACCCTTCATTACTTCAGGATGCACTCTTGGCTCCTCTGGTCCAGAAGTTACAAGCTATTGTCTTAAGTCATCAACTGCAAAAGGACACAAAACACATTGTTTTGTTTCACATCTTATTCAAGGTTATTCCATGATGCCTCAGTCTTGTCCTGACCAAAACTTCTTGATAAACTTCTAGCCTTGTTCTTTGACATCAGTAGAAAAATGGTTATAGCTGCTCCCATCTTAGTATCATAGTATCAGTCAGGGTTGGAAGGGACCACAAGGATCATCTAGTTCCAACCCCCCTGCCATGGGCAGGGACACCTCACACTAGATCAGGCTGGCCAGAGCCTCATCCAGCCTGGGCTTAAACACCTCCAGGGACGGCGCCCCAACCACCTCCCTGAACAACCCATTCCAGGGCTTCACCACTCTCATGATGAAGAACTTCCTCCCCACCTCCAGCTTCATTCCATTCCCCCTAGTCCTATCACTACCTGAGATCCTGAGAAGTCCCTCCCCAGCCTTCTTGTAGCCCCCTTCAGATACTGGAAGGCCACAATTAGGTCACCTTGGATCCTTCTCTTCTCCAGACTGTTATGGAGCAAACTTGTGCTTCCCTGCTGGCTCCTATGGGACTGGTTGCTAAAGTCAGAGTGGTACATCATGAGTGGTGTTGCCATGAAAGCAGGAAGATAATGCTGGAGATCTGTTGAGTTCCTCTAAACTACTAGATGATGAAGTGGCTAGATGGTGTCCTGTTTTAACACCATCACATTTCTTCTTAACACTTAATACCTCAGACTTCTTTTCCCTCAGTACTTCCCTATGCTAATGCTCTCTTTGCTTTTCTTGTGGCAATGCTGATATTAGCTTAGACTGATTTAACAGTGCTTCATGCAGATTTAACTATAGTTACTCTAAATTGTAAACAAAATTTCATAGGCATGACTTTTCATGTACAAATTCAGGTACATATTCATAAAAACATGTTTTAAAAGATCTTATTTTTATTCTGATCTTCCACGGAATTGAATGGAATGGAATGGAATGGAATGGAATGGAATGGAATGGAATAGAATAGAATAGAATAGAATAGAATAGAATAGAATAGAATAGAATAGAATAGAATTAACCAGATTGGAAAAGACCTTTGAGATCATCAATTCCAACCTATCATCCAACACTATCTAATCAACTAAACCATGGCACAAAGCACCCCAGCCAAAAAGACTCTAGATCTGTGTTTTGTCAACCTTGTAAATGACCTTCTAACTTGTGAAGAAAACTTCTGATCTCCTTCCTTGGGGAGGGCAGATTACCCATAACTAAATTCCAACTCCCTTCTTGTTGATTTATTGGTCATACCAATAATTTGTTGTTCATTATGTTAAGCTTCTGATTCAGAATCTTGATGAAGTGTTGTTTCTATTCAGAACCAGCAGATGAAATAACTACTGCAGGCCTATCTCACTCCATTATGTTGATCTAAAACATGTCTAATTCCATCACCAGGCTTTTATTTTTTGCTAGAAGGAGAAAAGTAGTACCAAGATGAGCCTGTCTGTTTCTTCTCCTGTTCAGTTGAGAGCTGGTTTTAGAATAGAATAGAATAGAATAGAATAGAATAGACCAGGTTGGAGGAGACCTTCAAGATCATTGTGTCCAACCCATCAACCAGTCCAACCCACCTAAACAACTAAACCATGGCACCAAGCACCCCATCAAGTCTCCGCCTGAACACCTCCAATGATGGTGACTCCACCACCTCCCCGGGCAGCCCATTCCAACGGGCAATCACTCTCTCTGTATAGAACTTCTTCCTACATCCAGCCTAAACCTCCCCTGGCACAGCCTGAGACTGTGTCCTCTTGTCCTGGTACTGGCTGCCTGGGAGAAGAGACCAACATCTGTCTGTCTACAACCTCCCTTCAGGTAGCTGTAGAGAGCAATAAGGTCTCCCCTGAGCCTCCTCTTCTCCAGGCTAAGCAACCCCAGCTCCCTCAGCCTCTCCTCACAGGGCTTGTGTTCCAAACCCCTCACCAACTTCGTTACCCTTCTCTGGACTTGTTCCAGCAAGTCAACATCCTTCCTAAACTGAGGGGCCCAGAACTGGACACAGTACTCAAGGTGTGGCCTAACCAGTGCAGTGTACAGGGGCAGAATGACCTCTCTGCTCCTGCTGGCCACACTGTTCTTGATGCATGCCAGGATGCCTTGCCTTTAATAATAACAAGAGTATGGATACCTGCACTCAAATTTGCATTGCTTTCAAAACCTGGTAGTCTCTCTGTTAATTTTCAATTTTCCACCACAATGTTCTTCTTATAGTCTGGACATAATATATTTTGTTTTCTACCTTGTTCTAGCAAGGCAACAACAGCTGTTGGCTACCAATGGTCTGTAGAAATAGATGTATTTTTTATTCATGCAACTTCTATTAATATTTCAAATTAGCCTTAGTGTTTAATATTCAATGAAGAATTTAATGCTTTACAGTCATGTGTTTAAACTACCACTGAATTTTTAAAATGAATGAAATATTAGGGGCTTTTGCTCACAGAGCTACAAAGATGCTTAAAGTTGTGGATCATCTTCCTTATGAGGAGAGACTGAGGGAGATGGGGCTCTTCAGCTTGGAGAGGAGGAGACTGAGAGGTGACCTCATTAATGTTTATAAACATGTAAAGGTGAGTGCCAAGAGGATGGAGTCAGGCTCTTGGTGATGCCCAGTGACAGGACAAGGGGCAACGGGTGGAAGTTGAGGCATAGGAAGATCCATGAAAACATGAGGAAGAATTTTTTCACTGTGAGTGTGACAGAACACTGGAACAGACTACCCAGGGGAGTTGTGGAGTCTCCCTCTCTGGAGATATTCAAGACCAACCTGTATGTGTTCCCTTGTGATCTGCTCTAGGTGATCCTGCTCTGGCAGGGGGGTTGGACTGGATGATCTTTCAAGGTCCCTTCCAGCCCCTGAAATTCTGTGATTCTGTGAAAAATTCCAAGAGTTCTCCATTTAGGACATGGGGATTATTTTTCTTCAGGACATTTTTATTTGATTTGATAACCATGCAAAACTAGGCAGTTGGGGATATTTTTAATGAGTTGTGTTAGAGTTCAGAAACTGAAATAAAAATGCCTTTGTGAGCATATGCCTACATGGTTTATAGTTTTGCTTTTTTTTGTTTGGCTTCTTATAGGTATATGAAAGAATTGGGAAGATGTCTGATTTATTTTACACTTAAATAGCTTGGCAGTGTCAGGAGTTTTCTTAACTCAGCCTTTCATGTTACCTCTAAACCTACATCGATACATGAAAATGTAAAGGGTCACATAGTGTCCTGCTGGTTGCAGTTAATGAGTCAGCTGAACAATGTTCAGTTCTTAGAGAAGCAGATAGCTTTTTGCTGAGGAAGACCATCTCCAAGAAATTCTTCACTTGGGGAGATGGGGCAGAGGGAAGAACACAAGAGGGTAGCATGTCTTAAGCTTGATATCTGAATGAAGTGTTCTTTATCCCTCTGTCTCTTTGTTACATTTACACGACTTAGTTACATCTTTATTGATGATCTGCATGAGAGGATTGAGTCCATCATCAATAAGTCTGCAGATGACACCAAGCTGAGGGCAGGTGTTGATCTGTTAGAGGGTGAAAAAGCTCTGCAGAGGGACCTTGACAGGGTGGGCAGATGGGCAGAGTCCGAGGGCATGAGATTTAACACATCCAAGTGCTGGGTTCTACATATTGGCCACAACAACCCCATGCAGTGCTACATGCCTCTTCTCTCAGGCAACCAGCACCAGAACAAGAGGACACAGTCTCAAGCTGCACCAGGGGAGGTTTAGGCTGGATGTTAGGAAGAAGTTCCTCATAGAAAGAGTGATTGGCCATTGGAATGTGCTGCCCAGGGAGGTGGTGGAGTCACAATCATTGGAGGTGTTTAGGAAGAGACTGGATGTGGTGCTTGGTGCCATGGTTTAGTTGATTAGATAGTGTTGGATGATAGGTTGGACTTGATGATCGCCAAGGTCTTTTCCAGCCTGGTCTGGTGTATTCTATTCTGTTCTATTGTACTCTGCATTTGCACAACTGTAGACAGTATCAGTTTTGTATGATCAGGAAAATGCAATTTGTCTGTTTCAGTGGTAAACTTCTTCATTCTTTCCCTGTTGTGTCTTACATTAAAGTGACTGAGATGCGTAGTTTGTCTAAACTCCTCTTATTCTAACAGTGTGCTATCCACAAAGCTTACAACAGGAAGAAGTTGAACCATTTTGTCTCCAACTGTCTGTCTTTCTGACTTTAACAAGATAATTGCAAAATAAATAGCAAACAAAAAGCCCCACTGGGCTTAATGGTATGGTAATTAGTTTCTCAGGTCTTGCAAATCAGTTTTTCTAGCACATCAAATTTTTTAGGTACCAGTCAACTGAGGACACTCAGCAGTGCTCAAAATTAAAAGCAGCATCATTTTACCTGAGGCTTTTTACTAGTCTGGAATCCTCTTGTTTTCTGTTGTGGTGGGTTGAGATTACCCCCCAACTAACTGGAATTTAGTCCCAGAGTAAATTCCCCCAAAACCTAAACTCAGATCTCAGAAGCAAAATGAAAGTTATATTTGCAAAAGGTGAGCTAAAATCTAGAAGTATAAAATGCAATTAATGTGTACAAAATATATTTACAATTCAGAAAAACAGATACAATGATCTCCTTGTACAGAACTACAACCCCCTGGACAGCTCCTTCCAAGTACCTTCAGAGGCATAATATGAGCCAGAAGGTAGGAGAGAGGTAAGGGAGCAAGCCATGCAAAGCTGCAGAGAGAAGTGAAAAGGAGACAGAATAGTTTGTGCAGCAAACTATCCTGGAGGCTCAGAGGAGACCTTATTGCTGTCTACAGCTACCTCAAGGGAGGTAGTAGCCAGGTGGGGTCTCTTCTCCCAGGCAACCAGTATCAGAACAAGAGGACACAGTCTAAGCTGCACCAGGGGAGGTTTAAGCTGGTTGTTAGGAAGAAGTTCTTCATAGAAAGAGAGACTGGCCATTGGAATGTGCTGCCCAGGGAGGTGATGGAGTCACCATCACTGGAGGTGTTTAGGAAGAGACTGGCTGAGGCACTTGGTGCCATGGTTTAATTGATTAGATGATGTTGGGTGAGAGGTTGGACTCAGTGATCTCAAAGGTCTTTTCCAACCAGGTTAATTCTATTCTATTCTATTCTATTCTATTCTATTCTATTCTATTCTATTCTATTCTATTCTATTCTATATCCATATCCTAGTTAGGAAATGAATGGAGTGATAATAACCTATCTGTAGTATTCTTCTGTATTCAATCCCCTACTTTATTTACCTTTTACACAAATATGTCCAGAAAGTTTCTATTCTTGTTTATAACTAAGACACCAGGCCAATATACCAGCCTCAAACCATAACATCTGTTCTATTTCTTCAAGTATGAGATGGTTTTCTCAAGGCCTGTGGATGTTTGTGTAAGCTACCTGTATGCACAGCAGTATCTTACATTCTGGCCCTTATCAGAACTACTGTGGATACACTGATTCAGCTATGAACATATTTAATTACAGCCTAGTTTGGTCTGGCTTTCCCCACTTTAATCAGGAAATGTACACTGTGTTCTCTCTCCAATCTAGTAGTATTTTAGTCATCTGCTCGTTCCTACTAGCGCAGCAAGCTTATTTCCATAGGAGAGAGGCTTTCACTGCTGAGAAGAAAGTTGGTCAGCAGAGTGTAGCTCATGGCTGTCAACATTAAACCCAAACCTCATTTTAATAAAAGGAAATCAAATGGACCATTGTTAGTCTGACCTTTAAAAGTACCTCAGCATTTTTTATTATTAGAAAGTGATAATGTGTCCTCAACTAAAAGGAAAAAAAAAGAAGTATTTTAAAGTAATAAATCAACTGGATAAAGATAGAATATAGAATCATGGAATCATCTAGGTTAGAAAAGACCTGTAAGATTATTGAATCCAACTGTAAACCTAACAGTGCTAAGTCTGCCGTGAGACCGTGTCCATAAGCATCACATCTAGATGCTGTATGCTGTTTAAACACCTCCAGAGGTGATGATTCAATCACTTCTCTGGATAACCTGTTCTTGTTCTTGATAACCCTTCTAGTGATGATTTTTTTCCTAATATCCAATCTAAACCTCCTCTGGTGCAAATTGAGATCATTTCTTCTCATTCTATTGCATGTTACCTGGGAGAAGAGACTGACCACCACCTTGCTACAGTCTCCTTTCAGGTAGTTATAGAGAGCACTAAGGTCTCCCATCAGCCTCCTTTTCTCCAGACTAAACAACCCCCTGTTCCCTCAGCTGCTCCTCATATGTCTTGTGCTCTAGACCTTTCACCAGTGTTCTTGCTCTTCTTTGGACATGTTTCAGCCCCTCAGTCTCTTTCTTGTAGAGATTCAGGATACATGTGATGTTAACAAGTCCTGTATAAGTCAAACAAAGTGCCAGTGAA
Organism: Dryobates pubescens; assembly: GCF_014839835.1. Classification (NCBI taxonomy): domain Eukaryota; kingdom Metazoa; phylum Chordata; class Aves; order Piciformes; family Picidae; genus Dryobates; species Dryobates pubescens. The sequence continues at coordinate 132,545,197 of NC_071657.1, forward strand.
TTTAATACACATGATTACTCTCCCCCTGATAATATTTGCATGCCTACCATGTCCAGTTTGGAGATTAATGGAAAAGATTAAGATAGGAGTCTGTGTATAGAATTCAAATCAGGATTAACTGGAAGTGGGAAATGTGGGAAATATGATATAGACTTAGACTCAGAGCTACTAAACAAGCAATAAACAAAACTGATTGTATGTCTCTTCAAACAGAAATAAGACATATTTTAATCAGAAGAACAGTACTAGTATAGTGTTTGTAGGATTACAAAATAGACTGTAGAAATTCAATCTTTTGGAAGCAGAGTGGTGGTCAGAACAAGTCATCTACTACAGTGCTCCCACTCTTCAGTGTTTAGATTTGTTTTCATTTAATCAAGACCTTTGTCATGCTTCATTATAGTACTTAGCTCCTGGTGAATGAGTAACAGATTTGGAAGTTGGCAGGCTGGCTGGATGTTTGCAATGCAACTGAGAGAAGCCCTGACCCAGTAGTACATTCTAGTCTAGTCATACTAGCACTAAACTTAATTGTGGGTCCTTTCAGTCTAAGGGTGTAGATGAACAGTAAAGGTGAGGAATGTGCAGTGAAGCTCCATGGCTGCTCTAAGATAAAAACAGTGCAAACTGTGCTGCAGATTAAGTAATTAAGGCAGCTATATATTTATTGGCCTTGCATTCTTCTCCTCTCCCTCTTCAGTCTTCCTTGAGTATAAATTGCACTGACAAACCCTGAAGAGGAGATCCAAGGCACCTATATGCTTCCTGGCTTACAGGTAGCAATTCAGTTTGATCCAGTGTTCTGCCTTCCAACTGATGATGATATATATATACACAGGAGAACAATATGTGCAGCTCCACTGCTTGCACTGATTTTGATGCTGACAGTGTGATTTTTTTAAGAAAATGCTGTCCCCCCTCTGCAGCTGCAAACTACAGTTGTGCAGAAATTCTTGTTCTACATCTTATTCTTCAAGGGATGTGTTTAATTAAGACTTGAACATCATTGATCCCTTTTATCCCTATCAGTGCTTGGCAGATCTGTAATTTTATAAGATGTGACCCTCTCTCCTCCTCCCTAACTGAATTGTTCTACATCTTTTGGTAGAAAGAGATACTGTTTGGAGTATAAGCTGGGATTTCATACAGCAGTGGTAAATAAGCCTGCATTTTTATGTGTGCAGCAGAAATTTGCTAAGTAGTGGGAGACACTTAAAATTTATCCTAGCTTGTAAAGTTGAGGGGTTTGAGGTTTGTTTTGGTTTGCTCTTTTCATAGAAATGGCTACACACTCTCACCTCATGCCTTGCTTTCATGATTCTAAATCATATTTGTCAATTAAAAATTGTTGGGTCAGTTAACATCAGCCTTACTGCTTCACAGTCTCAGCTCTTACCCTTCTTTCTCATCTTTTCCACTGAATGAATGGCACTTCCTGGATTAAGAGCTCCGAGTAGCTCTTTTTTATTCTCCAAAATAGTTTCTTTCCAGCTATTCTGTTATAACATTTAGAATAGAATAGAATAGAATAGAATAGAATAGAATAGAATAGAATAGAATAGAATAGAATAGAATAGAATAGAATTAACCAGGTTGGAAGAGACCTTTGAGATCATTGAGTCCAACCTATCTAATCATGGTGGTTGGGAAATGGGATAGAATCTGGAAATCAGGGAGTGTTTGTCCTTCTATCTTTCTCCTTCCCATTTAAGATTTCTCATTAAGAATCTACTCTTCATTCAAAATTAACTTTTTTAAATTAGGAAAGTTTGAACTCCTCATTTGGCACTGCTTGATTTGCATGATGCTTCCTAGTTGTAGTTCTCTGAAAATCGTATAAACCAACTATTTTTCATTGTGCATCATTATTTTTTCATTGTAAAGCCATTTTATTTCCATTTTCATTAAATCATTATATTTCATAGTTACTAATTGCCATATAATTATGTTAGATATTTCCTCTGCATGCTTCAGGTAAAAAGTGACCCTGAGTTTGGGGATTGTTTCATTTAAAACATGGAGAATTTAAGGATCACTCTTCTGTTCCAGAAGCTACTTAAATCTTTCTTACCTGCTTCTGCTTATTATGGGATTTTTTAAAACAATTTGCCTTAGGCCCCCTCTTATCCCCACTAGGAATAGTCAGGCAGTAAAGCAAACCCAAGCCATGTCAAATGCCACACAAAATGGGAGTGTATCAGTAGATAATGCTAGTCCTGTCAGTTCAGTTTTGTGGCATAAGAAGTTTATGTGACAGCACTCATCACTGACGAATGCTGAAATACTGAAAGGTTGAGTTGGGGCAGCAAAAGAGGAGGAAGGCAGCTCAGGCTGTAGCTGGCCTTGCTCATTATTACTGTGTACAAACCTCTGCTGCTTCCTTGGTAAATGCTGCATAATTCACTTCTGAAGAATGTCTCTGTGTGATTTGAATGCTCACTGTATTTCTTGGTCCTTAATTGACATTTCCTGGTACATCAGTTTTGTTGATAAATCAGTCTCTCATACTTGACCAGGAAAATGCTTTGACTGCTTTAATACTTGTCACATTGTACCGACCCGGTATATGATGGAATTGTAGGTTTTGCCTGGCTCTATGCTTGGACTTAGAATCATGGAATTGTTAGGGTTGGAAGGGACCTCAAGGATCATGTAGTTCCAACCCCCCCACCATGGGCAGGGACACCTCACACTAGAGCAGGTTGCTCAGAGCCACATCCAGCCTGGCCCTAAACACCTCCAGGGATGAGGCTTCCACCACCTCTCTGGGCAACCTGTTCCAGTGTCTCACCACCCTCATGGTGAAGAACTTCTTCCTAACATCCAATCTGAATCTACCTCGAACTACCACACAGGCAGAAGACAAAGCTGATCACAAAGGTAATCCAGGGGTGCCCACATCAGCCCACATCATTCTCGCTTCAACAAAACAACATTTTATTAGTAGATTTGAAAGGAAGCAGTAAAATCACAGAAACTTATGGGGAATGACTTTAAAAACTGAGAAATGGTTTCAAATGAAAATCAAAGATGTAGAGCAATGAAAGTAAGAGGTACTTTGTATTATGGTATGCATAATGGTCAGCTACCATTGAATGCCCCATAGAATTCCAGTTAGGAATTCAGGTAGCTATCTTACTAGTACTATAGTCTGAGAGAGAGAGGAGTCAAGAAACGTTCTTTTGGGAAGGTAAATGCATCATAAATCTAACAACTACTTTTTCCACTCAGGTGCACAAGAGAAATTATGTGAGGTTTTCAGTTGTGGTGGTTTGTTTTTTTTCCTCTCCTAGTTTAGGCAGTCTTTGTTATGTTGCTGTAGCCCAATGTGGATTGTTTTCTGTTGGTGTGTCTGGAATTATAGGGCCATGGGTAACTTCACAATGTATTTAAGACACTTCTCACCAGACCAGAGGACAACAAAGCTTGGGAGGGGTTTGGAGCACAAGCCCTGTGAGGAGAGGCTGAGGGTGCTGGGGTTGCTTAGCCTGGAGAAGAGGAGGCTCAGGGGAGACCTTCTTGCTGTCTACAACTACCTGAAGGGAGATTGTAGACAGGTGGGGGTTGGTCTCTTCTCCCCAGCAACCAGCACCAGAACAAGTGGACACAGTCTCAAGCTGTGCCAGGGGAGGTTTAGGCTGGATGTTAGGAAAAGGTTCTTCATAGAAAGAGTTATTGGCCATTGGAATGTTCTGCCCAGTGTCTGGATGTGCTTGCTGTGCATGCAAGAGATCCTTAGAAAGTTTCAGGAAGAAGTGTTTCTCATAGTTCTGGGACACTTAACAACACTCAACTTTTTTTTGTTTTCCCCTCCCAACTTCCTCCCCCCTCCCCCCCTCCCCCCCCCCCGGATATCTGAATTATTTATAGCCAAATGGTAGAGGCTCCCTTCGGGTCTGTGTATCCTGATGCCTTTCTCAGAATTGGAAGTGGAATTAAAACATAAATTCTTTCTTGACACTGAGCCTCAGAAGCAAACCTAAAACTAAGTTCCTAGTTCTGCATGCTGATGGAAATGGGTAGTTTTAGCTGATATATCCTTAAATTACAGCTCCAAGTGAAGGAAAATACAGTGTAAGGACAATCCAGAAGTTGTTTGGGTTTTTTGACTTACAGATGCCAATATTCATTTTTATAAATGAAAGGAGAATTTGTATTCAAAGAACAATTTCTAATGCTATTATGATTGTGAGAGAGAAATGATTCAGCAGCGCAACAAAGAGAATTTAACATTAAAGGCTGCTGGGTGTTCTGTTCCTGTAAACACTTCTGTACTCTGAATTATCTAGCATGGAGCTTTTCAAAGCTAAACTCTAACTTCTGGGCCGTGTAGTGACTAAACTTAGTGGTTTAGATGTGATACAAAGTTAGTGATCATATGTGATACAAAGTTCAGTGGAATCACATGTATAAAGATCTGCTTTAGGGTCTGATCCAAGATGCGTTTTGAGCAACCTGTCACATTGCTGAGATGTCCTGGCAAGAACAGCCAGATTGAATGAACACAGATTCTAGTCTATTGGAGACCATTATAATTAGCATTTCTGCAACTTGGCCGTAGATTTGATTTAAACCCACACTATCTTTCTGTTATTTTTAGCAGAACACATTTTCTCTGTCCTTTAAAGTTGTAAAAAGCTTTTAGCTGCAGATTGGGCTCAGTGGACTATTCCTCTGCTATGGAAACTTTGGCAGTTTTGTAGGGAAAAGCATCAGGAGCAGGAAAGATGGAGTTGCAAACTCTGGTACGTCAGCTCTCAGCTAGCTAGGGGAGCCCAATATTTCCTGCGGTAGCTTAGATGTGCCAAAAGCCATTGTGGGCACTGGAGCAGCACAGACGTGCAACCACCTTGGCTCTTCACTCCCTCAGGCCTCTCAGAAACAGTACAATATACAGTGAGATTCCTTTGCTTCCAACCTTGGTGATTCTGTGTGATTCTGTATTTCTGGAGCCCATACAGGCACCAGATGACCTTGGTGAGAGCTAGTGGTGCTCACGAAGCAGACCTGAGGCTGGGAAGTGAAGGTGTTAGACTCATTTTCGTTCTCCATCCTCATCACTTAATACCTTAATCTATTCCAATGCTGTCAAATGTAAACATGGATTTATTCACCAAACTTCTTAGTTCTGTTGATATATCTATAATCAATGTTCATTTGAATAAAGGAAGATGGGACAAATATGAATGGATATTATGGGAACTTCCTCATCAGTGTTCCATTGTCCAGAGAAAAGAAAGTTCAGATACGTTCTCCAGGGTAGACTTGAAGTCAGTAGGCAATGATCAGATTTGTTTGTTATCATTACAAACCAAAAAAGAAGAAAGAGCAGGGGGAAAAAAAAGTATCTCAAATTAACAAGTTTAATTAGAGTGCAATTAGAGTATGTGAATGACTCATCTGCATTTTGTGCATTTTTCAGATTTCTCTGTCTTTTTATGTTGAACCAGAAGAGATTGCTTCCAGTTTTACTTGTTTAAAAATGTGAGTAATAAAATTGGGATATCATGCTGAAAGAGATCAGCTTAGATGTTCATACCCACTGGAAAAAAGAAAAAGGCATTATATTAGTAAGGCAACAACCATGAGTAATCAAGTAAAACTGCCCATGTATATTGAGACTTAAGCAGAATAAGAGAGAGGAAGAAAGAATCATTAGCAGAACAGCTGGCAGAAACACATAATTATTCTTTATGTCTCTCATGAGATGTACAGCTTTCTTCTCTTCCTGGAAAAGTGAAATTGATGCTCTCATTTGTTATCAAAACAGTTCATGTAGCTTGGCTTTCTTTGGCATGTGTACATGCGAAAGGTAAATTCTTTCCAATTCTTCAGGATAAGATGAACACTTACAAAATAATAGAATAGAATAGAATAGAATAGAATAGAATAGAATAGAATAGAATAGAATAGAATAGAATAGAATAGAATTAACCAGGTTGGAAGAGACCATCGAGTCCAACCTATCCTGCAGTGGATGTCCATGCCACCAGCTGTAGCTGCCAATGTCATGCTCACCCACTGCAGGTCTCTGCTGTTTTCCAGGAAACTGGCAGTGGAAGACCCTAATGCCCCTAATGCACATACTAAGGCTGAAATACCAGTGCTGTGTGACTTATCTCTCTTGTATTCTCATCCTTCATGCCTCTGCTCCACACAAACCCAGATTTCTCTCCAATCAAGGCTTCACTGTACTTGTAGCCATGGCCAGTAAGACAAAAAAAAAAAAAAGCCACAGAGTGACAAATGCAAACCAAATCATGTTGATTTTTTTTTTTTCCTAAATGAAAATCTGGAATAAACATACTCCTGTTCTGTCTGAAGCTAGATAGTAGATGGAAGTAAAAGTATTTTCTTGCAGCTTAGTGATTTAACCCTTGTCACAATTCCTGTCATAGAATCATAAAATCCACAAGGTTGGAAAAGACCTCAAAGATCATCAAGTCCAACCTGTCACCCAACACCTCATGAGTACTACCAAGTGCCACATGCCCTCTTGAACACCTCCAGGGATGGTGACTCCATCACCTTCCTGGGCAGCACATTCCAATGGCTAACAACTCTCTCAGTGAAGAGCTTTCTCCTCACCTTGAGCCTAATCTTCCCCTGGTGCAGCTTGAGACTGTGTCCTCTTGTTCTGGTGCTGGTTGCCTGGGAGAAGAGACCAACCCCCTCCTGGCCACAATCACCCTTGTAGTTGTAGAGAGCAATAAGATCTCCCCTGAGCCTCCTCTTCTCCAGGCTAAACAATCCCAGCTCCTTCAGCCTCTCCTCGTTGCCCTTCTCTGGACATGTTCAAGAGTCTCAATGTCCTTCTTCAATTGAAGGGCCCAGAACTGGACACAGTACTCAAGGTAACCTATTATGCTTCAGTTATAGTCCTTCCTTGAAACAAATATGCAAACTATACTGAGACTGTGATTTTATTTTATTTCTAAAGATCTCTGGACTTTGTTATAAATGGTCATGAATAGATTTTCTATATTGATCACTGAACTGGAGTGAAGGACAACTAATAAGGGAGATTCTGTGAAGTGTCTGAAGGCTGTGATATTTGTTACCATTAAAAAATTAAGAAGATAGATCCTGTTTCTTCCTGCCCTAATTCAAAGTAAACTGTTAAATTTCTTTTAAGCTCTATTATATATCTTGAAGCTTTCCATTTTGCTTACTTTCTGAACACTTGATGAGAAAACAGACCTCTTTCTATTGTAAAAGGATATTCTCACTGTACATGTTGTTTGATTTCTTATAAGACATGTAGGTTTAATGGTTGCTTACAGTAAGAATGACAAGATAATTTTCCTAATTTCTTTGCTTAGGTTTTTTGACTTTTTTTTTCTTCTTAATTTGGTTTGTTGATTTCTATTTAAAAAGCAAACAAAAAACCCCAAACAACCCAATGTAAAACACTATGGATGCTATTGTGTGTTGAACTGAATAAAGTTATTCCTTTAACTCCTTTTGCTAGGGCACAGAAGAGTCCCCTTATTTTGAAGTGTGTCCTTTTGGAGAGGGTTCACAGCAGGCCCAGAGAGATGGTCAGAGGCATGGAGCACCAATCCTGTGAGGAGAGGCTGAGTGAGTTGGGTCTGCTCAGCATGGAGTATAGAATAGAATAGAATAGAATAGAATAGAATAGAATAGAATAGACCAGGTTGGAAGAGACCTTTGAGATCATCGAGTCCAACCTATCATCCAACACCATCTAATCAACTAAACCATGGCACCAAGCACCCCATCCAGTGCCTTCCTAAGCACATCCAGTGATGGTGACTCCACCACCTCCCTGGGCAGCACATTTCAATGGCCAATCACTCTTTCTATGAAGAACTTGTTCCTAACATCCAGTCTAAATCTCCCCTGGTGCAGGCTCTGGGGAGACCTTATAGCAGCTTTCCAGTACTGTGAGGGTGGTGGAGATACTCAAGGTAAGGCTCAAAAGGGCTCCGGGCAGCCTGATCTAGTTGAGGATATCCCTGCTGACTGTAGGGGGAGTTGGACTAAATAATCTTCAAAGGTCCCTTCCAACCCAGATCATTCTAAGGTCTTTTAGTAGATACATAATATATAATTAAAGGTGCTATCAAAAGGGGAAGCTTAGTGTCTGCAACTTCTGGGAAAGGTACTTGGAGCTTGAGTTCCAGGAATTTCTTTTTCCATCTCAAAACAGTTCTGGTCATAGCTTGCCAGTTCCTTCACTGAAAGAAGAATGTATCATCTTCTTCAATAGTTCAGATCTTTGGGGGAAATTGGCAACTCCTAAAAGCAGGCTTTGAGAATCAGCCATGAATCTGTTAAGTCCAGCAAATGTACTAGATGGAAATTTCAGTGGATTGTGTGAAACATCTAGAAAGAGTGACTGTGCTGTTCTGGAGAAGCCAGTTGTGCATTACTGATTTGGTGGGGTTTGATATGTCTCTTTCCAGCCTTTTGGTGTCAGCAGCTGTTCCTGGGATGCAGCTAGACACTGTCCTAGTGGTACGCAGAGCAGAATCTGCTGATTTTCCATCACAAATGATTATGTAGTGAATACCACCGTCCTTTACATCTACCACCATGGAGTGGAAGGGCATTGCTCTTGTTGTGTAGGTGGAGAGCTTCCATCTAAAGAACAATTGCTGTCCCTGATGGGCTAGGTGAAATTTGTGGCTGTGGCAGAGCTGCATTGATTTCTCTTAATCAATACTTAAAGTACAACAGACATGCCCAGACGAGATGCTCAAGGATAGGATTTCACTGTAGCCAATGTTTTGGGGTTTGTGTTTGGACTGAGATGAATTTCTAATTAAAGTTAAGCTTCCAGTGTTTTTTGCTAGCATGTAATGTGTAAGACGCTCCGAAAAACATGCTATGTTTTCTTCCAAATAAACATTATGTGCAAGCTGGTCATAACTAATAACTACATATGTAAGTTATGGGGAGACATTACTAAGAGCTGCACAGGATTAGGGATTTCATAGTGCTGTAGTTTTCTAGGAAATTGGTGCATCATTAAACATTGCTTCAGGATGTGATTGCTCTGTGCTTTTCTGCTGCTTGAACTGAGGAAAATATATACCTGCAGTTGTGTCGTCGTGACTAACATAAAGATGCTGTTACTACTAAGGCATTTGAGAAGAGAAGGCTGAGAGGGGATCTCATCAATATCTATAAATATCTCAGGGGTGGGTGTCAAGTGGAGGGATCCAATCTATTTTCAGTGGTGTACAGTAATATGACAAGGAATGATGGATTCAAACTTGAGTATAGAATGCTTCACCTCAACACGAGGAGAAGCTTCTTTACAGTGAGGGTGACAGAGCCCTGGAACAGGCTGCCCAGAGAGGTTGTGGAGTCTCTTTCTCTGGAGACTTTCAAAACCCTCCTGGATGCATTCCTGTGTGGACTACCCTAAATGATCCTGCTCAGGCAGGGGGGTTGAGCTCGAGGTCCCTTCCAACCTCTAACATTCTGTGATTTGATTCTGTAATATTTTACACTGCATTTGTATTACTTGGTTATGTCCTGTGTTCAGTTTCAGCATGAGACATTTATTGCTTGTATTTCTTCAAATGTAAATGAAAAAAATGCACTTTGCAAAGGAATGCAATTTTATCTGCTGCTTGACTAGATTATACAACATGGATTGATCTAATGTGTTATACTTTAATGAAAAGAAGCCTAAATTTATTTTGGTAGTCTGCCTACATTCATTTTGCTTTCAAATTAGCATCTCTGAAAAACAGAGTTTATACTAATAAGATAAAAATCTAGCGTAATCTCATTTTCATCCAGTGCCTGATTTTATCATGGTGGGTATAACTGCACATAAGTGAGTGGGTAAGGGAGGTACTGATAAATTCTTGTTAAAAAGTCTTCTTTTTTTTTTTTTTGGTGGTGGTGGGGATCTGGTAAAAAAAACACAGTAGTTAAGGATTGTATTTCTTGTATACCAGTCTGGTGCTGGAATGGAATGGAATGGAATGGAATGGAATGGAATGGAATGGAATAGAATAGAATGGAATGGAATGGAATGGAATGGAATGGAATGGAATGGAATGGAATGGAATGGAATGGAATGGAATGGAATAGAATAGAATAGAATAGAATAGAATAGAATAGAATAGAATAGAATAGAATAGAATGGAATAGAATAGAATAAGCCAGGTTGGAAGAGACCTTCAAGATCATCGCCTCCAACCTATCATCCAACACCATCTAATCAACTAAACCATGGCACCAAGCACCCCATCAAGTCTCTTCCTAAACACCTCCAATGATGGTGACTCCACCACCTCCCTGGGCAGCACATTCCAATGGGCAATTTCTCTCTCTATGAAGAATTTCTTCCTAACATCCAGTCTGAACCTCCTGTGGTGCAGCTTGAGACTGTGTCCTCTTGTTCTGGTGCTGGTTGCCTGGGAGGAGACCAACCTCTGCCTGTCTACAACCTTCCTTCAGGTAGTTGTAGACAGCAAGAAGGTCTCCCCTGAGTCTCCTCTTCTCCAGGCTAAGCAACCCCAGTCTCTCAGCCTCTCCTCCTAGGGCTTGTGTTCCAAACCCCTCACCAGCTTTGTTGCCCTTTCCTTAAATATGCATTAAAGATGTGTGAGCCTGGATGTCTTAATTCAGTTAAATTCTGTGTCTGGCCTAAAAAGCCCCAAATCAAAAGAAGACAACATCCAACTGTCTAGTAATATTAGGAAAAGAAATAAAAATAAAATAGAAGATGGAATCTCCCAGGAGCTTCATTGTTAGAATTGTTTTCCTGTGCAAGCTGGGAGACTCCTGAAAGTTCCTGAACTTACTATGCCTAATGCCTTGATACAGGGAGAGGAGTATATGAACAAAAAGCTTTACCCCGTAGAGCTCATTTAGCGTTGAATGTGAAATGCTGGATGATAGGATATTTAGTTTAGACTATACTGAAACTAATCAGCTAAATTTTTCATCCAGAATTCCAAAATTTTATAATTCACCTTTAATGAATTAAAAAACAATATATAAACATTGTGATCTAAATGAAAAGCTCATTTAATTCTTTCATTCTTTCCAATTTAAGGCAGTTTTGGGCTAGCTCTGAATAGGAATGTACAGGCAGATTTATTTAAAATGAAGATTTTTGTCCTTCATGAGTGTAATGAAAAAAAACCCCAAACACAACCCAAACAGCTTTCTGTGATTCCCACTCCACTTTGGTTTTGTTACATGGGCATTTACCTGGACCTGAGCAGAGCCTTTGACATTGTCCCGCACCACATCCTGGTCTCCAAGCTGCTGACACATGGGTTTGATGGGTGGACCGCGAGATGGATAAAGAACTGGCTTGATGGCCTCACCCAGAGTGGCTGTCAATGGGTCCATGTCCCAGTGGAGGCCAGGGACAAGCAGAGTCCCTCAGGGGTCAGTCCTGGGACCAGGCTTGTTCAACATCTTTGTGGGTGCCATGGACAGTGGCATTGAGTGCACCCTCAGCAAGTTTGCTGATGACACCAAGCTGTGTGGTGCAGCAGACAAACTGGAGGGAAGGGATGCTATCCAGAGGGACCTTGACAGGCTGGAGAGGTGGGCACAAGCCAACCTCATGAGGTTCAACAAGACCAAGTGCAGGGTCCTGCATCTGGGTCGAGGCGATCCCAGGCACAAATCCAGGCTGGGCAGGGACTGGCTGGAAAGCAGCCCTGAGGAGAGAGACTTGGGGGTGCTGGGGGACGAGAAGCTCAACTTGCAGCCTGGAAAGCCAATCAGATCCTGGGCTGCATCAAGAGAAGTGTGGCCAGCAGGTTGAGGGAGGTGATTCTCCCCCTCTACTCAGCTCTGGTGAGACCCCACCTGGAGTACTGCCTCCAGTTCTGGAGCCCCTATTACAAGAGCGATATGGACGTGCTGGAAGATGTCCAGAGAAGGGCCACGAGGATGATCAGAGGGCTGGAGCACCTCTTCTATGAGGACAGACTGAAGGAGTTGGGGCTGTTCAGTCTGGAGAAGAGAAGGCTCTGAGGAGACCTAATTGTGGCCTTCCAGTATCTGAAGGGGGCTACAAGAAGGTTGGGGAGGGACTTCTCAGGATATCAAGTAGTGATAGGACTAGGGGGAATGGAATGAAGCTGGAGGTGGGGAGGAAGTTCTTCACCACGAGAGTGGTGAAGCCCTGGAATGGGTTGTCCAGGGAGGTGGTTGGGGCCCCATCCCTGGAGGTGTTTAAGGCCAGGCTGGATGAGGCTCTGGCCAGCCTGATCTAGTGTGAGATGTCCCTGCCCATGGCAGGGGGTTGGAACTAGATGATCCTTGTGGTCCCTTCCAACCCTGACTGATACTATGATATGGATGTCAGAGATAAACCATTAAATGTGTGCTCACCACCATACCTCAGCAGAATGCAAACATGCAATAGCACTAATTAATGTTGCTGTGATTAAGATATTTATTTGGGTAGCTAACTCTAGCTGGTATTTTAGAGTAATTAATTTTAAAGCTCCTGATGTGGGCTTAGTGAAACTAAATGGGCTGACTTTTCCTGCCTCATTGGTGCTTATTGCTCCAGATAGGTATACCTGGAGTTCCCCTCACACCAGTATGAGATAAAGCTGTTACACTGTAGGACCAGTGAGGACTGTTTTATCAGGAAAGAAGGTACAAGATGAGGCCTGGGCTGCTAATTAACCTTAATTAGGAGCAATTTGTTTAGAATCAGAAGTTTTATAGCCTGCTGAGTAGTTCTGTCTTCTCTGTGATGTCTCTTTCCAGGAATTCCACCATGTGAACCCATTGTAACACTTTGTGTATTGCATTTCAATGTCTGTGGCATCTTGGGGTGTACAGAGTACAAAACCTTTCTCTACACTGAAGGAAGATGGCATTATTGGGGTTTTTTGGGTAGTAGTAAATGCTGCTACACTGTGGTTTTTATTGTGTATCTGGACAGCAGCACTCTGTGCTGGGTTAGGAACTGGCTGGAGGGCTGAGCCCAGAGAGTGGTGGTGAATGGTGCCATGTCCTGCTGGGAGCCAGTCACTAGTGTTGTGCCCCAGGGATCAGTGCTGGGCCCCATCCTGTTTAATATCTTTATTGATGATCTGGATGAGGGCATTGAGTCCATCATCAGTAAGTTTGCAGATGACACCAAGCTGGGGGCAGGTGTTGACCTGTTAGAGGGTAGAAGTGCTCTGCAGAGGGACCTTGCCAGGCTGGACAGATGGGCAGAGTCCAACATGATGGCATGAGATTTAACACATCCAAGTGCTGTGTTCTACACATTGGCCACAGCAACCCCATGCAGAGCTACATGAAGAAGAGTAAGAACAAGAAAGAATAAGAATAGAATAAGAGTAAGAAAGTATAAGAGTAAGAATAGGAATAAAAATAAGAATAGAATATGAATGAGAAAGAAGAGGAAGAATAAGAAAATAATTAGAAAGAATAAGAAAAAGAAATAATCAGAATAGGAATAAGAATTAATAGAATAAAATGAATACGAAAATAAGAATAATAAGAATGGACATGAAGCAGCAAGGTTTCTATGTGGAAATATATTAGCTCTTTCCATTGCTTGCTTTGTGGCTCTTGAGGAATTTTTATGGAGCTGGAATTGGTGTCCATTATTTGAGACATCCCTAAACTGGTGCTTCATCATTTTGTGGGAGGAATGAGTTCTTCTCCCTTTGACACCCCTGAATGTGGGAAGACTGATTTTGCAAAACATCAAATTATGTACCTGCTGTTCTTAGCATGGTTAATAAGTGTGAAGAACTCACTGAAGACAGATAAGGTCTCTTCCACTTCCTAGTAATTCTGAGAGTATTAAAGAATGTAATTAGAGGAGAAAAGAAAAAAAGGGGGGAGCGGAGGAGGGGTTGGAGGAGAAAGCTGAAAGCTGTGCTTTGCAGAGCTTGCCCAGTTTACAAGAAAGGTTATATAAAGTCTTTGTCTTCGTTGGCAGTAGGAGATTGCTACTATTATTTTCCTCTAAGCTTTTGGTTTTATCAAAGGTGTACAAAAAGTAGACAGTGCTTTATGAAGTCTGACAGCTACACTAACACCCAGAAAATGGCTAAAAAAATGCTTTCATATAGCATTCTGCATTATGGCCACTTAACCACTGTTTGAAGCATTGCCCATGTAAGCAACTATTAATACATTTAGGCTTTTGATTTTACAGAATACAGAATTAACCAGATTGGAAAAGACCTTTGAGATCATCAAGTCCAACCTATCACCCAACACCATCTAATCAACTAAACCATGGCACTAAGTGCCTCATCTAGTCTCTTTTTAAACACTTCCAGGGATGGTGACTCCACCACCTCCATTGGCAGCACATTCCAATGGGAGATCACTCTGTGTGAAGAATTTCTTCTTAACATCCAGCCTAAACTGGGCCAAAGAACACGGCATTGAGTGGATGTTCCACATTCCCTACTATGCACCAGCTGCAGGGAAGATTGAATGCTACAACGGTTTGCTGAAGACCACTCTCAAAGCCATGGGAGGTGGATCTTTGAAGAACTGGGAGAAACATTTAGCACAAGCAACCTGGCTGGTGAATAGTCGAGGTTCAGTGAATCAAGCTGGACCTGCACACTCAGATCTGCTACAGAAAGTAGAAGGTGATAGAGTTCCTGTTGTTAGAGAAAAGAATTTGTTAGGTAAAACTGTTTGGGTATTTTCTCCATCAGGAGAGGCTAAACCTGTCCGAGGGGTGGTTTCAGCTGAAGGTCCTGGTCACACTTATTGGGTAATGCAAGAGAATGGTGAAATTCAGTGTATCCCACAAAGAAAATTAACTGTCCCTTTCTTAAAGGAAGGCACAGCCTAAAACGGTCACACCTCCCCGGCACAGCTTGAGACTGTGTCCTCTTATTCTGTCACAGGTTGTCTGGGAGAAGAAACTGACCCCCACCTAGCTACAACGACCCTTCATTTAGTTGTAGACAATAAGGTCTCCTCTGAGCCTTTTCCTTTCCTTTTGAAAGGTTTATAATCTTTGCTGCAATTAGGGGGAAACTGAGAAACTTCTTTCTTCTAACAGGTGTAACTTCTCAGGGAAAAGAGGCATGTGGGAACTGTATATTCTTTTGTAGACTCATTCTTGCAAAACACAAAATATGTTGCCCCAAAGGCTGTAATGTTTGGGTTGCCTGGTTTTGTTTAGCTTTGTTTTATTTGTTAAGCCAAGTGAAGGAAATACTTTTCTGTTTGACATGTGTATTTCACAAACCAACGTTTCCCTCAGAATATAAACATTTTCATTCTCGTCCCTACCCTCTGTCAATTTCTCTTAACATTCACAAGGGTCTGAAACAGGCTTTTGCTAAGCAAATTCAGTCTGGTTTGCAGTCACAGGTGGTAATTCAGTGCTTTGAAATATTTTATATTGTATGTAAGGATTATATGAATTACAGCACACAACAAGCCTTTTACCTGTGCCTTATACAGCAGGTGATATGTACATGTTTACTGTGACACAGAGGTGACTGATTTTTAAAGATGCTTGGACAGCAGCACACTGTGCTGGGTTAGGAACTGACTGGGGGACCATGCCCAGAGAGTGGTGATGAATGGTGCCACATCCAGCTGGTAGCCAGTCTCTAGTGGTGTGCCCCAGGGATCAGTGCTGGGCCCCATGCTCTTTAATATCTTTATTGATGATCTGGATGAGGGGATTGAGTCCATCATCAGTAAGTTTGCAGATGACACCAAGCTGGTGGCAGGTGTTGACCTGTTAGAGGGTAGGAGTGCTCTGCAGAGTGACCTTGCCAGGCTGGACAGATGGGCAGAGTCCAACATGATGGCATTCAACAAGTCCAAGTGCTGGGTGCTGCACTTTGGCTACAACAACTCCATGGAGTGCTACAGGCTGGGGTTGGAGTGGCTGGAGAGAGTTGTTAGCCATTGGAATGTGCTGCCCAGGGAGGTGGTGGAGTCACTGTTCCTGGAGGTGTTCAAGAGGGGATTGAATGTGGCACTTGGTGCCATGGTCTAGTAGTCATGACATCTTGGGTGACAGGTTGGACTTGATGATCCTTGAGGTCTTTTCCGACCTTATTGATACTATGATTCTGTGATTATCTACTATTTATTTGCATGCATTTTATTTTTTTTTTTCATTTATAGAAGCATTAAAATTCTTTACACATCAGAAATACTTCTTGGTAGCATTGATACTACCTATTCAAGAGAAGTTCAGGTGATTCAAAAGCACTTCTTTAAAGTCTAACCAATAGCAGACTGACAGAGGTGTTACATAGGGGATTTATCTTCAGCCAGTAGCTCACATCTGTTGATGAAACCTGAAGAATATGAACACTGCTAACATACTTCCAAACTCTCAGCAGCTCCAAGAATCATAGAATTGTCAGGGTTGGAAGGGACCTCAAGGATCATTCTAGCTCCAACCCCCCTGCCATGGGCATGGGCTCTTTCCGCTAGATCAGGTTGCCCAGAGCTACATACAGCCTGCCCTTAAAAACTTCCAGGGGTGAGGCTGCCACCACCTCCCTGGGCAACCTGTTCCAGTGTCTCACCACCTTCATGGTGAAGAACTTTTTCTTAATGTCTATTCTAAACCTACCCCCCCTCTAGTTTAGATCCATTCCCCCTAGTCCTGTCACTGCATGACATCCTAAAGGGTTCCTCACAAGATTTCCTGTAGGCCCCCTTCAGATACTGGAAGGCTATAGTAAGGACTCCTCTGAGCCTTTTCTTCTCCAAACGGAACCACCCCAGATCTCCTCAACTTGTCCTCATAGGAGAGGAGCTTCAGCTCTCTGATCATCCTTGTGGCCCTTCTCTGGACACGTCCCAGAGGATGAGGGTGTACTGGCACAAGGCTGCACAGTGATGTAAGATTCTCTTTAAATACATAAATAAAAGGTAGCAGGCAGAGTGCCTGCAAACTTTGGTCTGTATTGTTAATTTTAACTATACCACATATTTAATCTTCCTGTTCTTTTCAGAAAGACAATCTAAGAGAATCAGTGTTTCTGTGGAAGCTGCAGAGACCATGTGATGCACATTTACAGGAAACTGTGAAAACGAGCATGACTTTGTCTTAAAATACAGCATGTCTTAAGCATTCAACAAAAGAGACTGTCAGAGAAAATCACTTTGTCTCTCCTCCTGCCCTTCACTTTGTGTCTATTATTAGGAAGTGTGATGAAATGCAAATGATGAGTTAGTAAGAGATATCTTACGCAACTGTAGCACGTCTCAAAATCCACTAGCGGTTAACTGCTTGTTCATTTTCTCTGTTGTATCTGTTATCAAATACAGTATGTAGAGTGAATGTAAATATCAAGTGCTTAGTAATACCTATACAGAATGATCAAACTACACGTCTTCACAGTGGAAGAACTTATTGAATTTCTTTCAAGCAGCATGAAAGCAAGAGTGCCAGCTCTAGATTTGCATGCTGCGTGAAGATAAAACAGAGATTCTTTCTGTGTGGAGAGATGCAATAAAGAAACCTGTCTGGTTCAGCTTTGCAGCTTCTAAAGCCTTCATTAGACTTCTTCCTCTTACAAAGAATTAAACTGAAGGTCAAATTTAGGTAGAATTAGCTAGGAAAAAATACAATTCATAGCACTGCCATAACACGGATGGACTTTTGTTACTCATTCATATACAGAGTTATCAGTAGGTGGAGGTACTAAAGTGATTTCAGGAAGATTAAAGTCCTTAAACTTTTTTTCTTTTATCACCCAACTGCCTACAAAAGGATCTTTGAGGCCTCTTTAGCTTGGAGAAGAGGAGACTGAGGGGTGACCTCATTCATGTTCAGAAATATGTGAAGGGTGAGTGCCCAGAGGATGGAGTTAGGCTCTGCTGAGTGATGCCCAATGACAGAACAAGGGGCAATGGGTGGAAGTTGAGGCATAGGAAGTTCCTTGGAAACACGAGGAAAAAATTTTTCACTTTGAGGGTGATGGAACCCTGGAACAGGTCCCCCAGGGGGGTTGTGGAATCTCCCTCTCTGGAGATATTCAAGATCTGCCTAGATACATTCCTGTGTGAACTGGTCTAGGTGATCCTGGCAGGGAATTGGACTGGATGATATTTCAGTGTTTCTTCCAGCCCCTGGCATTCTGTGTTCATAACAGAAATATACAGTCCTGCTAAGTTCACCTTTACACATTTAATAACCTGTTGCAGCTGCTGTTCTGCAAACAAGAACTGCTGAGATGTGTGCAGAGTGCATGATTCTCTAGCCAAGAAGTCAGATGCTTCAAAGAACAAACAACATTCCTAAGGGAAACATCCCACAGAAGACAGCCTCCTGACATGCTGGCACCTTTTATAGGGTGATGCTTTTAGTTTATATACAGGGCTGGGTTTTATTGGTCTAATGAAAGATAAGAAAGTATATTTATGGGTGTCAAGTGGACAGGGCCAAGCTCTGTTTGGTGGTGAGCACTAATAAGACAGGAAATAACAGGTTCAAACTTGAACATAGAAGATTTCACCTCAACATGAGGAGAAACTTCTTTACAGTGAGGGTCACAGAACACTGGAACAGGCTTTCAAAACCCACCTGGATGCATTCCTGTGCAGGCTACCCTTGGTGATCCTGCTTTAGCAGAGGGGTTGGGGTTGACAATCTCTGGAGGTTCCTTCCAACCTCTAATATACTGTGATACTGTGATTTAAACAGCTACTCTGAGCAGTAGAGAAGATTAGGTGGTAGGGATACTGCTGGGGATATACTCAGGACTTCTGACTGTCTGAGATTTGGGCACTCTACGTCTCTGTAATGCTGGGGATTCTGCAATGCTGTAATAAAGGACTTCTGAGGCTCCCTACTCTGCATTTCTGGAGTTCTGTTGTGGAGCAATATCGGGGTTTGTTCTTCATTTGTCACCCCAATGGCACCTCCTTACCAGAGACTGCTACTGCTACAGTAGCCTTGTGTTTTGATGGGAAAATCCTGAAGAGTAGGCTTGTGCAGGAAGTAAAACCACTGATAGAGAAGTTTGTGATCTGAACATTCATGAGCTGCACATTTTAGGGGCCAAAATCTTAACCTTTCATATACATCTACAGTTATAGGAGTACTTCAGTGTTGGTCAACTGAAATGCTTCATTTTAAAGCTGAAATATTCAAATTTAACAGGCTTCAAAACTTATCTGAAATATAGTTGGAATTTTGAAATCCAAAATGTTTAGTTTGGGAAAACGTTAACAAAGTATTTCAGCAGTAAGTGCTCTGTGACAGTTCTGCTCAAAGCTCAAGTGAAGCAAATGTTGAAGAATCTATGTGCATGGAACCTGGCTTCATTTCCACAAACCAACAGTCCAGGTGAAGTAAATGTTGAAGAGTCTACGCTCATAGAACCTGGCTTCATTTTCACAAACCAACAGTTTTGCACAGATGATTATCCCTCAGAAAATCTTATTTAAAAACCCAGCTTCAATAGAGGATGGAACAAAAAGATATTTTCAGTCTTCTGGAGCAACGCTGCCTCTGTTTTTGTATCTACACAACAGCATGTGCCATACATTCACTCCATCAAGCAAGCTCTTTGTGTTTTTCTCCACTAACACTGCTTATTTGCATTTACATAGAATAGAATACATAGAATAAACCAGGTTGGAAGAGACCTTCAAGATCATCGCGTCCAACCCATCAACCAATCCAACACCACCCAAACAACTAACCCATGGCACCAAGCACCCCGTCAAGTCTTCTCCTGAAAACCTCCAATGATGGCGACTCCACCACCTCCCCAGGCAGCCCATTCCAATGTGCAATCACTCTTTCTGTATAGAACTTTTTCCTAACATCTAGCCTGAACCTCCCCTGGCGCAGCCTGAGACTGTGTCCTCTTGTCCTGGTACTGGCTGCCTGGGAGAAGAGACCATCATCCATCTGTCTACAACCTCCCTTCAGGTAGTTGTAGAGAGTAATAAGGTCACCCCTGAGTCTCCTCTTCTCCAGGCTAAGCAACCCCAGCTCCCTCAGCCTCTCCTCATAGGGCTTGTGTTCCAAACCCCTCACCAACTTTGTTGCTCTTCTCTGGACTCATTCCAGCAAGTCAACCTCCTTCCTAAACTGAGGGGCCCAGAACTGGACACAGTACTCGAGGTGCATTTAAGGCATCAACAGCTGGGTTCTAAAGTTTACAGTGACTTCACTTTGAGATCAGTGGTTTGTTTATGCAGCTTGTGTATGTAACACTGTTCTGTACACATGTAGTGCATGCTTTTGGCATGCATGAAGTGTGAGGTGTGCTCTGTCCACTCCATCTGCAAACACCACTCTTATTTCCTATCTCTTTGGCTTTAATTATCCTGCCACACAAGTGTGCATTGTGATGGCATGGAAAAGTCCTTGTCATTTAAACAAACCTCTCTTCTTGCAGCTGTCTGTCTTAATTGGCACTGGTTCTCTTCTTTGTAAGTGGTAGAGACTCTTGTAAAAGAAACCTCCTGTGAGTCACAGCTGCATTTTGAAACAAATAAAAATCACCTTGGGTGTTTGCCCAAGGCAAGGTGCAAGTGTTCTTAGTGACCACTTTTAAGTTCCCAATAGGAGAGAATCTCTCCCAAAATACTCACAACACACTGAAACTGCATAAAGTTCAGGAGTTGTCAGCTAAATCTTTTGCAAGTCAACAGACCTACTAAGGTTATTTCAAATTATACTGACCTTTCTGCATTTAATACCTGGAGTTTCTGTTGGAGGTGTAAAAGGAGTTTAACTGCTGGATGAAGTAAGTCTGAAAGGAGTCTGAAAAAGGACTAGGAGTTATCTCTAACTGGCCAACCAGGAAAGGGTATGCAAAGAAAACAGCCTGCAGCCAAGGAGGCAAAATGGATTTCACCCTGATACTAACACAAGAAGATGATGAGCTGCTGTGTGCTCATCAGTCTATTCCCTTATGTGAACCCATGTCCAAAGGGACAATGGGAATTTCTGCCTTGTCAATTTCTCCCCTTCCTGATTATCTGTGCACCACTGATTCAATCATCTGACATTCTGTTGCAGATTAATTCCCCCCTCGTGGCTTTTTCTTTTCCAGGTTTTGGGTTGGGATGGTTTGGTTTGGGGGGTTTTGTTTTGTTTTGTGTGGTTGGGGGGTTTTTTGTTGTTGTTTTATGGTTTGGGTTGTTTTTTGTTCTTGGTTTTTTGGTTGGTTGTTTTTTTTGTTTCTTGTTTTGGGGGTTTCATTTGTTTGTTTGTTTTCTGGAGACAAAATACGGATTCCTTACAAAATGCATACTGAATAAGCACCAGATTATAATTTTAGGAGGTTACTTTATGGCTAAGTGCTTTTATATAATCAGAGGGAAAAGGGGATGAGGAGGAAACAAATGAGAGGAGGTGATTGGAAGGAGAATATGTGACGAGGCAGATTGTGTTCAGCACAAAATGTCAAGGGGATAGGGGGGATGGGGATGTAGAAAATTGCTCTGGTTATGTCACTTCCATGAAACTCCATGACAGGATTATGTCACCTGCAAATAATACCACTGGATCCTTGTGAGCATTCTGGCACTGTGAAAGGAGCACACAGACACTGAATGTGTGTAAGTGTTGTGTATAATTTCTTATTTCCTATCATCAGTCAAAGGCAAGTGATGTGAATTAAAAAAAACCCAATCTCTAGGCAACAATACACTTCAAAAATCCACTGCAGTTCACTGATGTTAATCACTGAGGTGCATAAGCCACAAAGAAGAACTTTACATTTCATTTTTCTGCATTCCTCTCCGCAGGAGTGGTCCTTTTGCTCAAAGAAAAAGGGAGACCTATGATGTGTGTAAGAACTGGCAAGGGCCTGAATAACTGAACAGCTGCATAGAGACTTGGGGTTATTCAACCTGGAGAGGAAAAGGCTCCAGGGAGACTTCTTTGCAGCCTTTCAGTAGTTAAAGAGGGGTTATAAGAAAGAGTGAGAGAGACCTTTTTACCAAAGCCTGTAGTGACAGGACAATCACAGAATGGTAGGGTTTGGAAGGGACCTCTAACTGTCATCTAGTCTAAACCCTCCTGCTAGAGCAGGTTCCTGTAGAGCAGAGGCAATGGTTTTAAATTGAAAGAGGGCTGATTTAGATTGGATATATGGAAGAAAATTTTGTTATGAGGCTGGTGAGACACTGAAAGAGGTTGGTTGCCCAAAGAATTTGTAAGTACCTCATCTCTGTAAGTCTTTAAGGTCAGGTTGCATGGGACTTGGAGCAACCTGACCTAGTGAAGGATCTTGATGTCCATGGTAAGAGGACTGAAACTAGATGATTCTATGATTTTTATGTATGCTAGACATCCCAGAGTAATTTAGCTGTGTCATTAGAGTTAAATATGGCAGTATTAGCATTCAAATTTGCAGGATATGTGGGGCAACCATTTTCCAGGACTTTGAGCGTAGCATTAATTCATTAAAAAATGAGATACCCTTTGAAGACATGAAGTATACATTAGAACTAACTGCATGTTTTTCTTTTGTATTGATGGTATCCAACCAGAAAAATACCAGATGTGTAAGGAAGCTCTGTCTCCTGATCTCCTTATTGTTAAAGATTCATTGCTTAAAACTTCACTGTATGTAACAGACTTTGTCATCCTTCAGAGGAATTTAAGTGAAGGTACTGGAGAAGAGGTTTAAGGATCAACAAGTGTTAGTCCCCTAAACTCCACAGGAAAAGAAAGTTCAAAGCTTGTCTTTTCAACTTTGAACCTGCTTCTTTTCTAGTACAGCAGTTTCATTCCAACCAGGATTATTTCTTTAATGATTGTGTTTTTAATCTTTATTGAGAAATACACTTTAAACACGTTAGAGGAGAAACATTTGCTCGTTTTACAGTCTTTGGTGAAGATACTCTTCTGTGTATCTTAGCAAAAGGACAAAGTTGAAGATGTTATTTAAAAGTTTAACCCCCTAAGCTATCATTCCATCAAAAGAAAAGCCAATTTTCATTAACATGTTGCTGAAAAGCTATCAAGTGAAAAGAATTTGTTAAAAAGAGTAAGCAGCAGCCCAGAGTGATTGGCCTGTTTACTTTCACTACATGGTAGACAAGGAATTTAAGTTAGGGGATGTATGAAAATGTGAAATGAATAGCCAAGTTAAATGTCTCACAGTGGGAATTTTAACAGTTATGAAGATACTGAGGTTTACTTAGGCTGTCAAAAATTTGGAATCTTTCTATAATTCATAACACATTTCTATGATCATCCCAGGCCAGCTGCATGCACTGTGGTATGTGTCAGCTAATTCATGCAGTTTTGGGGAAGGTCAGAATACTTAAGTTATTGAACTGTCTAGAATTAAATATCCCATACATATCTTTGGAGCACTGTGCTTTGTCCCAGTGAAGAGCTGCCTTGAATTGAGTTGAGTTGAGTTGAGTTGAGTTGAGTTGCTTGAATGTGTCCAGAGAAGGGCAAAAAGGCTGGTGAG
This sequence comes from Dryobates pubescens, assembly GCF_014839835.1. NCBI lineage: Eukaryota > Metazoa > Chordata > Aves > Piciformes > Picidae > Dryobates > Dryobates pubescens. The sequence goes on from NC_071657.1 coordinate 132,568,575, forward strand.
AGGTCTTGAGCACAAGCCCTATGAGGAGAGGCTGAGGGAGCTGGGGTTGCTTAGGCTGGAGAAGAGGAGGCTCAGGGCAGACCTCAGTGCTGTCTACGACTACCTGAAGGGAGGTTGTAGCCAGGAAGGGGTTGGTCTCTTCTCCCAGGCAACCAGCACCAGAACAAGAGGACACAGTCTCAAACTGTGCCAGGGGAGGTTTAGACTCGAGGTGAGGAGGAAGTTCTTCACAGAAAAAGAGATTGCCTGTCGAAATATGCTGCCCAGGGAGGTGGTGGAGTCACCATCCCTGGAAGTGTTTAAAAAGAAATTGGATGAGGCACTTGGTGCCATGGTTTAGTTGATTAGATGGCGTTGGGTGATAGGTTGGACTGGATGATCTCAAAGGTCTTTTCCAACGTGGTTAATTTTGTATTCTGAGTTGAATTTGCTGGTATTCCATACTGTGCTGCTGTTCATGCCCACTTCAAAATGGAAGTGCTGGCTGGAGCAAAGTATTGTGGGGCTTGAAGTTCAGACTGTAAAGTGAGAGGTTTCCTTTTCCAGATACTGCTTCCAGTTTCCAGGTTTGGGAGTCTGGGCTTTTCCACTGGGCAGGCTGCAAGTCAGGGGTGGGGGGTGAGGGGTAGGGGTAGGTCACTGGCTTCTGCTGCGGCTTCTGCATTTTGCCACGCTTTTCTGCAAACAGGCTGAGGTAATTGTGCATCTTATCATCTCATTAAACTCTCTATCTCAGCCTAGAGGGGTGGGGTTTTTTGCATCTTTCTATTCCATCTGTGTGAGGGGAGGCTTGTGAGAGAGGGCTGTGTGCACCTAGGACAACATCATAATGCTGAAGTGAACAGAGCACAGCGTGCGGTATTCAGTGTGAGATATCCTCTAAGGATATAGACTGTGTTAATTCCTGCAGTGAGTCTGAGATGTTAGCTCCTGTCAGCAGCATCCACCTGCTGGCAGTTTTAGAAAATCTCTAAGGCACTCCATCCTATTAGTCCCAGAGAAGATGGTAGGGAAAGAGGCCCTTTACACATCCTCTCCAAGTTAAGGGTGTTGATCTGATGATGATACAGTGCTGCCATCATGGCAGCTTTATAATGAAAGTGCTGGCTGGAGCAAAAGATGATGGGGCTTGGAGTTCAGATTGTAACCTGAGATGTTTCTTGTTTCCTGGGGCTATTTCTGGCTTTGTGTGTTGGTCTCTTTTGCCTTGCTGGCTACTGGCTTGGATGATGTCCTGTTGCATTTGCTGGCTTGCTTGCTAATTATCTTTTGCAGGTTTGGCTTCTTTGCTTGGTACTCTACATTGTATCATTCCATTACACTCTTTTTATCTTAACCCACAAGGCTCTTTGTGTCTTTGTCTTGCTCCTGGTCTCTGTGTGGATGGCTTGCTTGTTAGAGCAGGGCTGCCTTAAGCCAGGACAAGTGTACTGGCATCTCAGGTGTTTCTCAACTACCATGTTGCAGTTTTGACTACAGGCTGAAGGTTGGATTCCTGTGCTGCAGCTGTAATTCCTAATCATTAAAATTAATTGATAGTTTAAAAAAAGAGTCTAGTTACTATTATTATTATTATTATTATTATTATTATTATTATTATTATTATTATTTTGATGGTTTTCATTTCTTAGAGAGAGATTTGTTCTCAAACACGATGAGCCAGAGCCATGCTCCCTAGGAAGCTGCTAATAATGCATGATAAAAGTGACATGTAAGAGCTTTACATGTTATATATGAAGAACAGCTTCAATAACCTTCACTTTTCCAGTTATCCCACTGCCCAGTGTGAGCTGGGTGTGCATTTCTGTTTGAACTGAAAGGGAAAATATTCCACTTATGTATGATCTTCCTGAATCTGGATATGTTTATAAACACATGAGGGGAATTTCTACAGTAGTCAGAGAGCCACATCATATATTAAAAACAACTTAATATTGTTTCTAAAATCTATTCAAGCAAACAAACAAAACCCAAAACAACCACAATTACATTTCTAAATGAAACATTTAAGAACAGCTTGAAGCCCCCTGTCACTATTAATGTACTTGCAATACATAAATACAGACTAAGGCAATGGTAGGAACAATAATCAAAAGAGAAAATATTTCCAGCTAGAGGTAATTTTTTATTACTTCCCTTACATGTTCCTGACTCTTGCTTTTCTTCTTGTAAAGGACTTTAATTGTTATTATTCCACCAAGAATCATACTTTTATAACTGATCATCTCATGGGGACTGGAGATAGTAAAATGCAGTTATATCTGCAGTTCTACTGCTTAATTGAGTAGAGATAGGAAGAGAAAGCAAGGCTGTGCTTGTAAGACACAGACCCAAAGGGCAAGAAGCACAGCTGCCTTACCTCAAGGGAAACACAGGGGGCCACTCTGTGCCTCAGGGAGGGAAAGATAAAAAGAACAACTCATTCAGCAAGAAATATGCTTAGAGCAATGCCCTGAGAAAGACGTCATCCATTGCTAAAGGTGTTGAGGGAGAGGAATAGTTTGCTCCCTCTAATAGCTAGCATTGTTTGCGAGGCTACGATCCTATTTGTTCTGCAGCTGAGTGTTCTTCTGAGAGCTCTAATAGTTGCAGCTATGCTTCTCCCTCTGTACCTTACTTTTAACCAGGCCTTAGGAATGACTCCTGACTATATAAAATACACAGAAAAGAACACAGCATGCCCTCCACATTGGACCTCCTCTGTCATCAACAGTGAATTGTAAGACTACAACTGTGGTGGTTGTAATTTGGGGAAAATTTCCAGTACGAGAGATTAGATTTTCTTTTGACATTTTAATCATCATAAAGGCTCATTGCTGCTTTGTTGCAATGAAACCTTTGTGAATTGGATAATAAATACATGTCATGCATTTGAAGGATGACTCCTTTCCCTGAAGTCAGTTAAGCTTGGCTAAATGCTGAAAACGCTACAATGCTGTCAGCTGGCAAATGGTTCGGTTTCATAGATAGGCTCTTAGGCTGTGCAACACATTTACTTCAAAACACCATGCAGCACTTCTTTTAAATCATCAAGCCTGTTTATTTTCCTGAAAGTTAACTGCTATTGTGCAGTTGATCTGAACAGATAATTACTATGATAACCAATTTAAAATATGGTAGCTTCTCTAAGAAATGCTTGTGGGAACTGACTTTCATAGAATCATAGAGTCAATGAAGTTGGAAGAGACCTGAATGATCATCAAGTCCAACCTGTCACCCATGACCTCATGACTACTAAACCATGGCTTCAAGTGCCACATCCAATCCCTTTGTGAATACCTCCAGGGACAGTGACTCCACCACCTCCCTGGGCAGCACATTCCAATGGCTAGCAACTCTCTCTGTGAAGAACTTTCTCCTCACCTCCAGCCTAAACTTACCCTGACACAGTTTGAGGCTGTGTCCCCTGACCTTATCCCAGTATAATTTAAATGGTGCTCAGAACAACATGCAGTGGATTTGGGGAATATTCTTTCCACCATAACCAGCAGGAAATGAGATAATTAGTGCAAGAGTAATTCTTCAACAAGTGTGCTTTTAAGTGTGCTAAAGTACATGAGTAATTCTGCACGGCATTATACAGCACCTGCAATGTCCTAGTCCAGTCCTAGTCCAGCTACTGAGACTAGTGAACCGACTAGATTTGACTTTCAGGCATTGATTACCTTATGGAAGTCACATAGAAAAAGGTTCTCAGATGGATGTCCTAAATCTGTATTGAAATTCAGTTTTAGGTCTTTGTAGATAGCTTTGTCTTGGCTTACGATGATTTGCATGTCTACAAGCACTGATAAAGAATTTTGGGCTTTGTAGTCTAATAACAACCCAGACAGAATTCCTGGAAGATAACATTTACCATGAGCATTTAGGATCCATTTGAGTACATCCAATTGTTCCTGTGTGGTACCCAGTTTTTTTCTTAATACCCTTCTTAAAGTGTGTCTAGCCTGCAAAAAAATAAGTGCACAACATAGCTCTTTTCTATCTGCTTCTGGTTCAAAACAATTTGAGCACACATTAGTATATAAATAGTGACTATTATTAATGTTGGCATTAGTCTGGAATAGTTTGTTATACCCACTCATCTATATTTTGCATGCTGCTCATGTTGGAAATCAATGAAGCATGTCAAATTGTAAATGACAAAGTGGAAGCATTTGCATTAATCTTCAAAAAATAAGGTCCCCGTGATACTGAAGGCCAACAATAAGAGGTCTTTCCAGAGGGTGGTGCTCAATGGCTTCAAGTCCAGATGGAGAGTAGAATAGAATACAATAGAATTAACCAGGTTGGAAAAGACCTTTGAGATCATCGAGTCCAACCTATCACCCAACACCATCTAATCAACTCAACCATGGCACCAAGTGCCTCATCCAGTCTCTTCCTAAACACCTCCAGTGATGGTGACTCCATCACCTCCCTGGGCAGCACATTCCAATGGCCAATCTCTCTTTCTGTGAAAACCTTCTTCCTAACATCCAGCCTAAACTTCCACTGGTGCAGCTTGAGACTGTGTCCTCTTGTTCTGGTGCTGGTTGCCTGGGACAAGAGGCCAACCCCTACCTGGCTACAGCCTCCCTTCAGGTAGTTGTGGACAGCAATAAGGTCCGCCCTGAGCCTCCTCTTCTCCAGCCTAAGCAACCCCAGCTCTCTCAGCCTCTCTTCAAAGGGCTTGTGTTCCAAACCTCTCCCCAGCTTTGCTGTCCTTCTCTGGACATGTTCCAGCAAGTCAACATCTTTCCTAAAGTGAGGGGCCCGGAACTGGACACAGGACTCAAGGTGTGGCCTAACCAATGCTGAGTCCAGGGGCAGAATGACCTCCCTGCTCCTGCTGGCCACACTATTCCTGATCCAGGCCAGGATGCCATTTGCCATCTTGGCCACCTGGGCACACTTCTGGCTCATGACAAGTGGTGTCCCTCAGGGGTCTGTATTGAGACCTGTGCAGTTTAACTTTTTAATCAATGATCTAGACAGTGGATTGAGCGCACCATCAACAAGTGTGCCAATGACACCAAGGTGAGTGGTGCTGTCGATACACCAGAAGGACAGGACGGCATCCAGAGGGACCTGGACAAGGCAGAGGTCTGGGACCAGGTGAGCCTCATGAGGTTCAAAAAGAGCAAGTGCATTGTTCTGAACCTCTGCTGGAACAATGCTCATTATCAATACAGTCTGGGGGATGAGGTGGTAGAAAGCACCTCTGAGGAAAAGGACTTGGTGGTGCTGATGGACAAGAAGCTGGACATGAGCAGGCAGTGTGAGCTTGCAGCCCAGAAGGCCAATGGCTGCCTGAGCTATTTCAGAAGATGCATTTCCAGCAGATCCAGAGAGGTGATTCTGCCACTTTGCTCTGGTGAAACCTCACCTGGAGTGCTGCATCTAGCCCACAATATAGGAAGGACATGGACCCGATGGAGCAGGTACAGAGGAGTGCCACAGAAGTGATCAGGGGTCCTCTGCTGTGAGGACAGGCTGAAGGAGCTGGGGTTGTTCAGCCTGGAGAGGAGGAGGCTCCAGGGACACCTATTAGCAGTCTTCCAGTACCTGAAGAGGGCTACGAGAAGGATGGGAGAGACTGTTTGCAAAGGCCTGCAGTGACAGGATGAGGGGCAATGGCTTCAAACTAGAGAGGAGCAGAATTAGATTGGATATCAGGAAGAAGTTCTTTACTACAAGGGTGGTGGTACACTGGAACCAGTCACCCAGGGAGGTGGTTGAGGCCTCTTCCCTGGAGATATTCAAGGTGAGGCTTGATGAAGCCCTGGGCAGCCTGATCTACTTGCGGATGTCTCTGGTGGCTGTGGGGAGGTCGGACTGGATGACCTTTGGAGGTCCCTTCTGGCCTGGACTATTCTATGATTCTGTGTGAAGTCTGTTATGCACAGAAACTGATATTTGTACCTGTTACACCAAAATTTGATGTGGGGCGTTCAAATGATAAAGCAGCCATAGTGATGGAATGGGCTGCCCATGGAGGTTCAGTTGGTAGCACATAAGATCCTTAATGGGAAGCTCGTGAGTTCAAGCCTGCAGTGGGCACTAGTGTCCTCCCTACTCTAGTCATGAGGTCTGTGGTGACAGGTTGGACTCGATGATCTTTGAGGTCTCTTCCAACCTTAGTGATACTGAATATACTGAATATACTGAGGTGGTGAAGTCATCATCACTGGAGGTGTTTAGGAAGAGACTGGATGAGGCACTTGGTGCCATGGTTTAGTTGATGAGATGGTGTTGGGTGATAGGTTGGACTTGATGATCTCAAAGGTCTTCTCCAGTCTGGTTAATTCTATTCTATTCTATTCTGTTCTGTTCTTTTCCATTCCATTCCATTCCATTCCATTCCATTCCATTCCATTCCATTCCATGTGTACCCATTTCTGGTTTAGATGCTTTGCGCACATTGATTTATACCCACAGTGTGGCTCGAGTTGGCAAAAAAAGAGGAAAGGGTACGAAGCAGTGTGACTGAGCTGCTCAAGGTCACTCTTACGAAGTTAGTAGCAGCGGTGGGGCTAGAAGTCAACCATTTTCATAACTGTGCTAGAGACCAACCACTCCCAGAATCCTGTCTAGGTGATTACATCCACCTTACGTTGCAGTGCCTTTCCTAACGGGCATTGTACTCCGGCCTTGATTAATGGTGACGCATTAGTCGCTGTGACAGGAGCATAAGCTCCAAATGAACAATTATTTCAATGTTCTCAGCTGAGAATCATGCCCTCGTCATCCATGCTTGATGTACAAACGTGGTCTCCTGACTCTCTACGCTTTTGCCCATCTGTTTGGATGGCATAATGCCTGGTCTCAAGTAGGTCAAAACCTTGCCGTAGGGCATCTGTGCCAGGCAACAATGGCTTTCAGTGGAAGACTGCATAACCCTGAAAGTGTCTTGGCTTCTGCAGGAAGTCTTTCCTTTGATGTAGTTTGAGTTGTAAGCTCCTCGTGTTTGCACACTTATCCTCAGGTGTTGCAAAGCAGTAGCAGTATCAGAACAGGGAGGAAAAGGAGAGAATGGCCTACTATGATGCAAACAACGCCAGAAACAGAGAATCACAGAATTGTCAGGATTGAGAGGGACCTCAAGGGTCCTCTAGCTCCAACCCCCTGCCATGGGCAGGGACACCTCACACTAGATCCCTGGCAGTTCTGTGATTCTGTGAGTGCAAGCTGGAGCATAGGAGGTTCCATGTAAGCATAAAGAAAAACTTTTTCACTGTGAGGGTGACTGCTGGAACAGGCTACCTGGAGAGGTTGTGGAGTCTCTTCTGGAGACATTCAAAACCTATCTGGGTGCATTCCTCTGTGACCTACTCTTAGGTGATCCTGCTCTGGCAAGGGTTGGACTGGATGAGCTTTAGATGTCCCTTTCAACCCTTAACATTCTGGGATTCTGTGTGTGCTAAGAGAATTAGCAAAGTGCCCTCTAGTGTAAAATCTTAGCAGTATCTGTTTATAGAGTGAGCATTATACATGTAATCATACACTTTATTTTTCATTAGTAAGGACATGGATAGTGCTGAGCTTTTCAAATGTTGATGATAATTTGTAAGTGACTTTTCTTTATTTTCCTAGCATATTAGTCTGATTTACTGATTGTAAAAGCAAATTCAGGCCCACTAACAGGAAAAAAAAACATCAAAGGAAGAATAAATAGCTAAAAACTAATATTAGGCATATGCTGTCCTAATGCAGAAGCAGTTTATATTATGAAATACTATTGGTCTTCGAACAATGGTTGTCCTGGTGGCCTCTGGCAATCTGCTGTGTTTCTTCCTCACTTTCTTGCTTGCTCCATGCCATAAAGCTTGAGCTGAAGTAGACACTGTCCTTGTCTGTCTAGAACAGACATAAGAAGTTTGAGAAGAGCAAGCATCACTAAGGTGTGTACACCTATATACCTCATATATCCCTTAAAATTGATCAGCTGTTATTTCCTATGTGTAACCCAATGCAACCTTTTAGTTAAATTGAACAAGGTCTCCATATATCCAATGGGTCTGTATTGGTATGTATCTTAAGTGGGCATTCCAAAGTGCTTAAACCAAGAGCCCCAGTCTCAAGATTCATTTCACAAGTGGTCATGCTCTGTAAAGTGATTCAATACATGGCCTGGACATCTTAAAACAGTTGGTAGCAAACGTTGCATACCAGATATTTCTGTGCACACATGGGACTCAGTTATTCTACAATCATAGAATCCCAGAGTGGTTTGGACTAGAAGAGACCTTTAGGATCATCTAGTTCCAAACCCCTGCCATGGGTAGGTACACTTCCTTCTCCATCAGCTTGCTCAATCCAACCTGGCTTTGAACACTTCCAGGGTTGGAGCTTCCACAGCATCTCTGGCCAGCCTGTTTCAGTGTGTCACCAGCCTCACGGTGATAATGCCTAATCTAAGTCTAGCTTCTTCCAGTTTGAAGCCATTACCCCTTGTCCTATCACTGCATGCTTTTGTGAAAGATCCCTCTCCAGCTATCCTATTGGCCCCCTTCACATACTGGAAAGCTGCTATAAGGTCTTTCCAGAGCCACCTCTCTTGAGATGACAAGCTCTTATTTGCTAGTCTAAGGGTTAGGATAGGAGATTTGGGGTCTTGGGTCTTCTCAACCTGAATCCATAGCTATGTCACCCTAAATGAATGACCTAACCATCAAACTGCCAGCACCTGCCCAGCCCCTCATCACCCTGTCCAGGGAGGCTGTGTTACTTTGCATCCACAGGTGCAAGAACATCTGAGGTGAAACAAGGGTGAGCTGGAGCACAGCACACATGTGGTGAGACCAGCCAGCTGGGAAGGAGTAGCCTAACAATTCCAGCATCTGGTGCTTGGACCACTGGAATCACTTAGGGAACCTAAATTCTTACAGTGCCTTTGTACCAAGTTCATCTTGCTGGTCTTGTTTCTGGACCCTGGTATTGTTTTGTAGTCTCAGCATCAGTGAAAGCCATGGCAAGAGCTCTCACACAGAAGAGGCATTTGCCTGGAAGTTCAGGCTGTGTTTTTGAATTGGAAGCTCTGGTTCACAGCCTCCTAGGCTGTGTAAGTGTCTTGACATAGAATACATAGGATACATGGAATAAACCAGGTTGGAAGAGACCTTCAAGATCATCGCATCCAACCCATCAACCAATCCAACACCGCCCAAACAACTAACCCACGGCACCAAGTACCCCATCAAGTCTTCTGAAAACCTCCAGTGATGGCGACTCCACCACCTCCCCAGGCAGCCCATTCCAATGGGCAATCACTCTTTCTGTATAGAACTTTTTCCTAACATCTAGCCTGAACCTCCCCTGGCGCAGCCTGAGACTGTGTCCTCTTGTTCTGGTACTGGCCACCTGGGAGAAGAGACCAACATCCGTCTGTCTGCAACCTCCCTTCAGGTAGTTGTAGAGAGTAATAAGGTCACCCCTGAGTCTCCTCTTCTCCAGGCTAAGCCATTAGGACAAGACTTCAGTTCATTATAATAAGACATTATGATAGAGTATTGTTTGTCCATACACCTCAGATACATCTAAACAGATGACATCCAGCCTTCCAGTGATGAAAAAAATAAAGGACTAGGAAGTGCTGAGTACTTGGAATGCATCACAATATACCTTCACGAAACAACAAACTGTCAGAGTGATATAAACAATTTCCTTGATGGTTCTTCAGAGCTGCTTCAAGAACACTTGCCAAGCATGAAGATAGATGCAGGGGTTTGGATACTCTCAGAGCAACTTGTGTGGATTTTACTAAACACCCTCTTGTCTGCTCTCTCTTGCTATATCCCAGAAACAACAGGCAGCTTCCAAAGAAGCCCAAACAGTTCTGCTCAAAACATTAGACCAAGTCTTTCTGAATAAAATTCAGGATTTTGTCTTACAGGTGTCTCAGAGTACATTAGCAGCATGTGGTGAGTAGTGATGGGATTTTGCAGCTCAGTCTACTCTCAGCTACTAAGGGGGGGGCTGTTTTATCTCTCCTTTGTCTTAATAAAAGGTGGGCATCACTAGATTTCCCAGTTTTATCAGAACTTTCTATGTGTTTGTCTCTCTATGACTTTAGACTACCCCTTTTTAAGCATAAGAGTCATTTAAATTACATAGTCTGGAGGTCAGCCTGCAGAGGAGGATTTAGAGAGGAAGCTTTGGGAGAACTAGCTGGTGAAATCTTAAGGTTAGGGAGTGAATAATCCTCTATTTTTTCTCCCCTCCCTAAATTTAATCCTTTCAATGACAGCATTATAAGAAGGGGCACTTATGGTTTGCCTTGCACTGCTTTTATTAATACTAAGCAGGAGCCAGACTTTCTACAGATCTTGCAACTTCCCAGTCAGCAGGTCTGTATTTATGGATGCTATTCTGAGATACCCAATTTCCTGTGCACTCTGTGAAGCCCTTGTGCCTAATACAAGGTTTTGGATTCCACCCCAGTGACCAGGTGCCTCCAAGTTACTTGTATATGCCCTGACACTTTTTTATGTCTAGACATTAAAATAGAGTTAATCACTGTTGACCTTCAAGGTGTTATGTCCAGAGACACGAGTTAGACATTAGGAAACATAGAATCATAGAATTGTTAGGGTTGGAAGGGACCTCAAGGATCATCTAGTTCTAACCCCCCTGCCATGGGCAGGGACCCCTCACACTACACCAGGTTGCTCAGAGCCACATCCAGCCTGGTCTCAGAGATAAATTGGACAAATGAGGAAGCCAAAAAGCTATGCATGTATTTATTTTACTTTAATGATTTCAGAACAAGTCAAACCTATGCCACTATGTATCTCACCCTTTGTTCAAATACATGTAAAAAAAATTAATAAGAGTTACAGATAACAAAAGCTGGAATTCAAAAGCTACTCCTTTTGCATTAAAAGTACGTCACTGAATGCTGAAAGCTCACATAGAAATCAGGCCTGAAGATAGGCAGTACAGGTTTTGGTTAACACTATGTGAAATAAATGAAATTAATCACTCTTGATGGTAATGATCCTATTCTAAGGAACTATTGTTCATATCATCCAGTCAGGCTCCTGGAATGTTTGTGACTTTCAGGCTTAATCACTCCTGGATTCATTTGATCTGTGATAAATCTGATAAAATGTGATTGAGTCTCATGAAATTAATTCAGGCCAGGTTGCTGGTACTGCAAATCACAGGCACTCCAGCCGTAGCCATCTGTGGCAAACAGAGCTCTTCCGTAAAGGTCAAGTATCAGTTGTTATGAAAACTGTCCTGCCAATTAAAACAACTCTTGTTGTTATTCAGTATCTGTATAAAATGGGAAAGAAAAAAAAACACTAAAAAGCATGCTATGGCTATCAAGAAGCAGCAGCACAAACAAAAGCATCTTAAAAAAAAGTAGATGAAATGAAAACTCAGAGGGAGGTCTTCCTGCCACCATCCTTGCTACTTCTGTTGCCTTTCCCCTTCTGTGCCAGAAGCGGCAAAAAATTATAAGGTGAATCCCAATGTGCTGCATTATTTATTGCTGGTTTATTATATGCATCCCACTTTCTGGGTATTTTTTTCCTTGCTGTTTATCTCTCAGCTAAATTTGGAAAGCTCTCTGCAGGCTGGTGTTCTGCTGAATGAGCTGGCTGCCTGAATAGATATGTGACGTGATTTTGCACCAGTTAGGGACTCTAAAGTAAGAGTTCTGTTCTCTGGTTTTCCGAGGGCCTCTTTACATACATTAAGTCTCGTCTCCTCCTATCATGGGAGAAGGCAGAACTAAACCAAGAATCCATTTTCTGATTAATTCTCAGATTTAGCAGATAAATCATTTGGAGGAAAGGGAGATGCTTCAAGCTTGAAGGAAAACCACCAAATCATAGGGTTGGAAAAGATCTCAAGGATCATCAAGTCCACCCTGTCACCCAAGACCTCATGACTACTAAACCATGGCTTCAAGTGCCACATCCAATCCCTTTTTGAACACCTCCAGTGATGGTGACTCCACCACCTCCCTGGGCAGCACATTCCAATGGCTAACAACTCCCTCTGTGAAAAAGAACTTTCTCCTCACCTCCAGCCTAAACCTCCCCTGGCACAGCTTGAGACTGTGTCCTCTTGTTCTGGTGCTGGTTGCCTGGGAGAAGAGACTAACCCCCACCTGGCTACAACCTGCCTTCACGTAGTTGTAGAGCAATAGTAGAGAGCAATAAGGTCTCCCCTGAGCCTCCCCTTCTACAGGCTAAACAATCCCAGCTCCCTCAGCCTCTCCTCATACGGCTTGTGCTCGAGGGCTCTCCCCAGCCTCATTGCCCTTCTCTGGACATGTTCAAGTGTCTCAGTGTATTCACAGCTTTGTTAAGAAAGTGAGGCTAGAAAGGGACAATTAAGGATCAGCTACACAGACCTGCCCATAGCATTCCTCCTAGGTACCGCCATACGTTGTGTCTGAAGTGAAGTAGCTGAATTCTCTTCATTTTAGAGACTCAGATTTTGTCACAAATATTTTGTCCTTTTCCCTTTTTTGTCATTTTTTAATTTTATTTCTACACTGAGAAATGTTCTCTGTGAGAAATACTCTTCTCAGAGATGCCCAGTGACAGGACAAGGGACAATGGGTGGAAGCTGAGGGATAGGAAGTTCCATGTAAACATGAGAAAAATTATTTTTACTGTGAGGATGATGAAATACTGGAACAGGATGCCCAGGGGGTACTGTGTCCAGTTCTGAGCCCCTCAGTTTAGGAAGGATGTTGACTTGCTGGACTGTGTCCAACAAAGTTGGTGAGGGGCTTGGAACACAAGCCCTATGAGGAGAGACTGAGGGAGCTGGGGTTGCTTAGCCTGGAGAAGAGGAGACTCAGGGGTGACCTTCTTGCTCTCCACAGCTACCTGAAGGGAGGTTGTAGACAGGCAGAGGTTGGTCTCTTCTCCCAGGCAGCCAGCACCAGAACAAGAGGACACAGTCTCAGGCTGTGCCAGGGAAGGTTTAGGCTGGAGGTTAGGAGGAAGTTTTACACAGAGTGATTGCCCATTGGAATGGGCTGCCCAAGGAGGTGGTGGAGTCACCATCACTGGAGGTGTTCAGAAGGAGACTTGATGGGGTGCTTGGTGCCATGGTTTAGTTGTTTAGGTGGTGTTGGATGGTAGGTTGGACACGATGATCTTGAAGGTCTCTTCCTACCTGGTCTGGTCTATTCTATTCTATTCTATTCTATTCTATTCTATCCTATCCTATCCTATCCTATCCTATCCTATCCTATCCTATCCTATCCTATCCTATCCTATCCTATCCTATCCTATCCTATAGTCTCCTTCTCTGGAGATGTTCAAAACCTGCCTGAATGGGTTCCTGTGTGATCTGTTCTAGGTGATCCTGCTCTGGCAGGGAGGGGTTGCACTGGATGATCTTTTGAGGTCCCTTTGAGCCCCTAGCATTCTGTGATTCTTGCCCCTTAACTCCAGTCTCATATGCACACAGTAGAGGGTGAGAGATAATAACGAAACAGGTGTGTATCTTCTGTGTAAAAGTTTCATATTTTTACACTTCTATTTTTCTTCCCACAAATTAACAAAGTGCTTAGTTAAATTTAGTATACCTTTTCAAAGTTTTCAGTTCACAAAGATATATTGTTACACAAGCTTTTGGCAGAAAGCTGCTTCTGCATAAAAAAAATAATAAATAAAAGCAGACATAACAGTGCTAGAGAAGGGATGATGAACAGGAAGAAATTAAAGAGAAGACAGAAGCAGGACAGAGCTCTGAGGCACTTCAGCTGTGAGGATCTCGCCTGTGATACAAAAGGGAATCTGAGATGTATTTGCCTACTTTTCTGGCTAAGTTTAAAGATGCTTTTAAAGTCCATACTTGGCTCTACTGGAGGTGATTTTGGGAAGCCTCTAATCTGTTGTACAGATTAACCACCTGGTGATAACATCCTCATTTTTGAGAAATAAGTAAAATACAGCCTTCCCAGTATCTGATTTTACAGAATCACAGAATTGTTAGGGTTGGAAGGGACCTCAAAGATCATCCAGTTCCAAGCCCTCTGCCATGGGCAGTGACACAGAATACAGAATAAACCAGGTTGGGAAAAGACCTTTGAGATCATCCAGCCCAACCTATCACCCAACACCATCTCAACAACTAAACCATGGCACCAAGTGCCTCATCCAGGCTAAACCTTCCCTGGCACAACTTGAAATTGTGCCCTCTTATTCTGTTGCTGGTTGCCTGGGAGAAGAGACCAACCCCCACCTGGCTACAACCTCCCTTCAGGTAATTGTAGACAGCAATAAGGTCTCCCCTGAGCCTCCTCTTCTCCAGGGTAAGCATTCCCAGATCCATCAGCCTCTCCTCATAGGGCTTGTGCTCCAAATCCCTCACCAGCTTAAATAAATACTGGGAAAACTACTTTTCAAAGACTTCAAAATCAGCAACAGAGATATAGTGGGGGAAATAATTGTGCATTAGTCACCCTGCTGCAGTAATTGTTATTGCAGTTAGACAAAAGCTTGGGAAGAATAATTAGGAACCACTGACTGAACATTGCTAGAACTTTGTGGAGACATGAGCCATATAATTTTTTCTGTTTCTTCCAGAGCAAAGGCCATCCCAGAATCATGGGAAATGCATTGTCAGTTTCCTTGTATGATAATTATAGGATTTCCCTTATCCTCTCTGGCTTTTGTCCCAGACATTACTATTAGCAGCATTTCTGCATCACATCATTGTGGGACATCTTCTAACCAAACATCATGGTTAGGAGTAATGTAATTTCCCATTGTACCATCTGCAGAACAGCATCCCACGTGATGGTTAAGGATGAAACATTTCTGTGCATCATGGCATGCAGCAATCTGCATACCCTCCACAGCACTGGAGGAAATAGATCTATCCAATTGCTTTGTTTATTGCTGTCTACAACTATCTGAAGGGTGGTTGTAGCCAGGAGAGAGCTGGTCTCTTCTCTCAAGCAACCAGACCAGAACAAGAGGACACAGTCTCAAGCTGCACCAGGGGAAGTTTAGGCTCAAGGTGAGGAGAAAGTTCTTCACTGAGGGAGTTGTTAGCCATTGGAATGTGCTGCCCAGGGAGGTGGTGGAGTCACCGGCCCTGGAGGTGTTCAAGAGGGGATTGGACGTGGCACTTGGTGCCATGGTTTAGTCATGAGGTCTGTCGTGACAGGTTGGACTTGATGATCTTTGAGGTCTCTTCCAACCTTGGTGATTCTGTGATTCTGCTTCTGTAAAAGGCACTTCTAGTTTGAAGAGGAAGGAAAGTGAGAAGGGTTGTGAATGAAGTTCATGGAACTTTTACTTTCAGCAGTAGAAAAAGAATATCTCCCCTGCCCACCCCTCCTTT
Source organism: Dryobates pubescens (assembly GCF_014839835.1). Classification (NCBI taxonomy): domain Eukaryota; kingdom Metazoa; phylum Chordata; class Aves; order Piciformes; family Picidae; genus Dryobates; species Dryobates pubescens. The sequence continues at coordinate 132,583,881 of NC_071657.1, forward strand.
TTTTTCTATCCTATCCTATCCTATCCTATCCTATCCTATCCTATCCTATCCTATCCTATCCTATCCTATCCTATCTTCTCCTCTCCTCTCCTCTAGAATACAATATATAATACAATATAATTTTAGGCTTGGGCCTGTGTTTGATTTCCAAAGTATATTTTGCTAATAATAAAAAACTCCTACTGTATTTTTGTGGGAGTTTTTCAGAGAGCTCCAGATTTCTGCAATGAAAAAAAAAACAAAGTCAGTTTTTACTGTAACTTCCTATTCCCTCTCCTTGCTCCCTGTTTAATGGGTTTTCTCATCACCTCCCCAGCTGCTTAAGGATTGTTCTGTCGCTGTGGCTTCATGCTCCTGACTTGGTCTCTGCAGCTGTCTCCTCTGCTGCTCAGCTTTGCGTGTGAGCCGCAGCAAACTGTTGTTGGCAAACCTCACAGAAGGTTAGGAGCTGAGATTTTTTGCTTTTTCCCCTTTGCAGTGCCTACACATGGAAAGGAAAGAAAACAAGCATGGGGGAGAGTATCATGGTGATATTTATTCTCTTTGCCCCAGTATCCTGTCTAAATGATGATACACACTGTGCTTATATGTGCCTTAAAGCTTAGCACAATCAGCACACAGGCAGCAGCAATGTATTGAAACTAAATAAATGAGACAAGAGTTTCTCTTAAAACCTTGTCAGTGATTTCCCTTAAAAGTTTGCCATAAATCCCTATTTGCTTCATAAAATCAACTTCTGCTGCATATCTGCAGCAAAGTTGCAGAGAGACTGTTTCAACACATTGCCAGAGGGTTTTTCTGGCTGAGCCAAACTGTGTTCGTAGAAGACAATTGAAATTATAATCACATTGGGAGATTCTGTGATCCATGCTCAAAGAAATTCAATTTGGAATGTAGCTTTTATGTTAGACAAAGGTATTTCCAGTATGGATATTTTTATTGATAGCATATTTCAAGTTAAACAAAAACTTAATTTCACAGAATACATTTGCTTAAATGTATTGAGAAGCAGTAAGGTCCCATGTGGCCACTCACTTTAGGAAAGGTGTTGAGTTGCTGGAACGTGTCCAGAGAAGGGCAACAAAGCTGGGGAGGGGTTTGGAGCACAAGCCCTGTGAGGAGAGGCTGAGGGAGCTGGGGTTGCTTAGCCTCGAGAAGAAGAGGCTCAGAGGAGACCTTATTGCTCTCTACAACTACCTGAGGGGAGGCTGTAGCCAGGTAAGGGTTGGTCTCTTCTCCCAGGCTACCAGCACCAGAACAAGAGGACACAGTCTCAAGCTGCACCAAGGGAGGTTTAGGCTGAATGTTAGGAAGAAGTTCTTCACATAAAGAGAGATTGGCCATTGGAATGGGCTGCGCAGGGAGGTGGTGGTCACCATCACTGGAGGTGTTTAGGAAGAGACTGGATGGGGTGCTTGGTGCCATGGTTTAGTTGATGAGATGGTGTTGGATGATAGGTCGGACTCGATGATCTCAAAGGTCTCTTCCAACCTGGCTAATTCTGTTCTATTCTATTCCATTCCGTTCCATTCCATTCCATTCCATTCCATTCCATTCCATTCCATTCCATTCCATTCCAATTTGCTTGTATTTAACTTGAAATGAAAAACTGCTCCACACCTGCCTATAATATCACGCTCCGGCTGCAAGGTTTTGCTTATCAATGAATGTATTTCTCAGACATCAGTGATGCTCATTGCAGACAGGAATTTCCTTAGGGGAAAGGCTGGTTACCAGCACAGTAGGGAAATCATAGAATCATAGAATCAACCAGGTTGGAAAAGACCTCAGTGGTCATCAAGTCCAACCTATTACCTAATACCTAACACCTCGTGACAACTAAACCATGGATCCAAGTGCCATGTCCAGTCCTTTTTTGAACACCTCCAGGGACAGGGACTCCACCACCTTCCTGGGCAGCACATTCCCGTGGCCAATCACTCTTTCTGTGAAGAATTTTCTCCTCATCTCGAGCCTAAACTTCCCCTGGTGCTGGTTGCCTGGAAGAAGAGACCAACCCCCACCTGGCTACACCGTTTCTTCACATAGTGGTAGACAGCCATAAGGTCTCCCCTGAGCCTCCGCTTCTCCAGGCTAAGTAACCCCAGCTCTCTCAGCCTCTTCTCATTTAACTATATAAACTGTTATAGATTAAGGCAGGGCATGAGAGATAATTACTTTTGTGATTAATCTTTGCAATTCAGTACTGGAAAGCATCTCAACTCCACTGTGCTGCTATATACATAGGGAGCAAGAAGACATGGGACTGAACCTTAAGTCTGAATTTCTCTACCTCAGACTTTGACTTCTTCATTTCAGGAAGATTTCATCATTTATCCATTCATTAATTCCCATTTTTCTGCTTATAGCTACTATGAATCAAAATTAATTGAAATTACAGAAAAATCAGCCTTTGGGCTTCCTGGACTCAGAAACAAATAGGTTATTTTCATGGTTCAGTATAGTGTCTTCAACTGGAAATGATGTCTTAGTATCTTACAGCTTATTGATGGTGGCTTCACATTTAAACCCTGCATAAAAAGTTACATTTTGCTTGGAAGATGTCTGTTTTCTTCATGTCATTTAACAAATGACTGACTAGGAAGATCATGCATATAAATCCTCACTTCCATGTCTGTTAAAATGAAAATAGGCTTCTTGAGCATGACTGTCATAGCATCATAGATTTGTTGCCATTGAAAAAGATCTCTTATGATCATCAAGTCCAACCACTGACCTGCCACCACTGTGGCCATTAAACCATGTCCTATGTATATATATTTTATTTTTTAATACCTTCAGGGATTCTGACTCCACCACCTCCCTGGGTATCCTATTCCTAGTGCCTGACCATACTTTCAGTAAAGAGATTTTCCTTCACATCCAACCTAAACCTTCCCTGGAACAATTTCAGAACATTTCCTCTCATTCTATCACCTGATACTACCTCTCATGTGAATGAGGAAAATGAGAATAGACCTTGTGCTGTGGATGGCCCTTTAGCATGATACTTCTTGCCTTGATTTCCTCTCCCGGTTCCTATAGCATGCTTTCACTGAGCTGGCAGCACTGGTTGTATGAGCTCGCTGAATCTTGGTGAATCTGGCAGCTCGGTGGAAGGAGCTAGAGAGTCCTGCATTACATCTGCACAGTGTCATGGGTTTATGGGGATGGCAGAGATACAAAATCCTGTTTCACTCCCCCAGTATTCCTTCACACTGTAACTACAATGTTGGAAAGTCTCCTACCACTTGAGCTCTTTTGGTACTAGAATTGAGAGAGCTACAGGAAACCAGACACCTGCAGCATTAATTATTGAGGTATGTATTAGCTACTCAGAAAACTTCCTTAGCTTCCTGGCCCACATCAATGCTGTAATTTCAAATAATATTTGGGTCATTCTGTTCACTGAGCCAGCCATCTTAGACCTAACAAAGACTTTAAGTTAGCTGCAGTTTAAGGCACTGCAACTCATTAGTCACCCTGAACATTATTGATCAGAAAAGGATGCTGTAGTAAACTTCCCTGACACGTGATTGCTTTCAAAAAGATGGGCTGAGCCACCCAAGCAGGATTCCTTCACTAGAAGGAGGGAGAGCAAAACTGTCAGTAGCACACTGTAGCACCAGATGCAGTTGACAGCTCTCAAGAACCAGCAGAGGCTTGGGGCAAAACAGCTTTCTGAGGGTAAGAAGGTACTAATTGCATTCCAAGTTCAAGGGGGCATTTGTAAGGCTGGAGATGGGTGACAATCCTTTCACCTACTGGCATCTTTTAGGTACTTTACTTGGAGGGAGAGGTAGGGGGAAACAAGTGTGCAGGAGGGATAGAGTATCCTGGAGCAGTTTCCTGCTAAATGAACTCAATCTGTATTTCTCCTTAGGCTAGGTCCACTGATAAAAGGATCAGATTGAGTGTTTTCCATGAGCCGATGCAAGTTACAACCATCACAATAAAAAGGAAGTAGAAAGCGATTTTCCTCTGCTTCATTTTTCTCTCTTGATTCCTTAGCTCATTGATGCAAGCAAATCTCTATCACTTTGGTTTTTATGAGTATGAGGTGACCAGAGAGAGTAGTAGAAGTCTGAGTAGAGGGAACACTGTTTGCCTAGCGTGTGCCTGGGGAAAGAGAATGCAACCCTGCTTGTTCCAGCAGGCTGAACACATTCCTACTGCTCATGGCAATGGAAATACTGTGAAGCATGCCTGATTTTCAGCAGCAGCAGAAGTGGAAGACATTGGCCTTTGGACTTTCTTCTGACTCTCACTCTCTGACCTTGCAGCAGTTCATCAAGACCTATGAGAAGGAGTTGGTCCTGTGCTGAAGCCTTCCTGCTAGACCAAGGGGAAAAGTCATGGGTTAGTAAGGAAAGAAGGGGAAAGGGGATATAGAGGGGAATTGGGGAAGGATAGAGGAGAGTGTTTTCTGAATGGAAAGAGAGCTTCTGAAAGCACACCTGTCTCTGAGTCTCCCCAGCTTCCCCACTACCTGTGTAGCATACTTTGACTTCCCATTCCTATTGCAATATTTTACCCACATAGCTAAGAAGTCTTAAAGTATCTTTTCTTTCTGCCCAGTACCTCCTTCTACTGTCATGCAATATTGTTTTCTGTTTAATTTACTATTCTATAGCACTTTACAACTACTTTAAGGGAGGATGTAGACAGGCAGAGGTTGGTCTCTTCTCCCAGGCAACCAGCACCAGAACAAGAGGACACAGTCTCAAGCTGCACCAGGAGAGGTTTAGGCTGGAGGTTAGGAAGAAGTTTTACACAGAGAGAGTGATTGCCCATTGGAATGGGCTGCCCAGGGAGGTGGTGGAGTCACCATCATTGGAGGTGTTCAGGAGGAGACTTGATAGGGTGCTTGGTTGCATGGTTTAGTTGATTAGGTGGTGTTGGATGATAGGTTGGACTTGATGATCTTGAAGGTCTCTTCCAACCTGGTCTGGTCTGGTCTGGTCTATCCTATTCTATTCTATTCTATTCTATTCTATTCTATTCTATTCTATTCTATTCTATTCTATTTAACACAAAGGCAGACTTCCTGCAGTGAAGATGGATTGCTACAGTAACTCTGTTTGTTACAAATCACAGTTCAGGATAGTTTGTTGGTAACAGAATTTTTCACACAGTGAGGAGCAGTTCAGGTGACAAGAGGAAGATTTTTATTTATTTTTTTCTAAAGAAAAACAAATACCAACATCTGCAAATGTTAAGTTAATGAAAATGGGCTAAAATCAATCAATATAATACCACATATCCCTCCTTGGACCAGAGGTTCAAGTTGCAGAGATGGTTGCACAATTCCCACCAAGGCCTATCTTTTTCATCAGAAGAAGAACTTTACCTCTCTATTAATATTTTACTTTATTTTGTATGCTTTTGTTATTCATCTGTCCCTATGAGTAACTCACAACTTTATTGCATTTGTGCTAGGCTCATTCCCACAAGATTCAGATGTGTAATCATCTTGCTTTTCCCAAGTGAGGAAACGAAATGAAGAAAGATCAAACCCTCATTTTTTGTCACTTCTGCTTACCCTGTAGGGTTCCTGTCTCTGGGAATAACCCTGTTGCTGCCATTGAGGCTTTTTGGTGGAGTAAATCACAACTGTTACAGGCTTGAACATCATGCCTAAGTCTTTCTGGAACCCACCTGAACCAGCTCCTTCGTGAGGGGCTCAGAACCAGCAGTAGGAAACAAACTGCAGGCTTCTAACACTCGGTCTGATACTTTGAAACCAAATGACTTCTGTTCTGTAGGGACTGGTTTTAACTCCAAAAGGTGTGGGACCAAATTCCCCAAGACACATAAGGCTGCTCCCTGCCTCATCCTGGCAGGTAGTCACAGCTCCACACACGTACACAATACCTCAGCCCCTCACCCTGATATCTGCTGCCAGTGCTGCAGAACTGCCTTTGTGCTCCCTCTGATTCCCATACCTTTGCCGGGGTGACCATCCTCTCAGGAAAGGAGAGAGAGGATGCCTTTTATGTGACCTCAGCTGCATAGCCAGAGGTCACTGGTCAGAGACTGCAGTGCTTTAGTCCCATTTTCACAAGTAAATTACTCTCCTTGAACTCTGTTTCTTCATTGTTTACTAGCCAAAACATTTTCTTATGCAGATTTCAGCGTCTTATCATTGAACATACTTGCACGGGTAAAATGGGGTTGAACTTCTTCTAATTTCTTGAAATTATAACTTACTAGGCACAGGAAAGTAGGATTTTTAACGTAAGAGCCCCATCTTGTGGAAGCTCATGTTCTGAGTGTGCCCAACAGCCAAAGTCCTGTGGAACACCGAGCAGTGCAAGTTTCTGCATCAGCAGCCTGTAGTTGCAGTCTTACCGCTGAGAATACAGGAAATCAGAACCAACCAACCAACCAAAACCCTCACAATCAACCAACCCACAAAAAACAAACCACCCAAAAACAACCAAAGCCAAACAAACAGGTAGATGGCTTAACAGGTTTCTTGTTTTGTCATCATCAGGATTCATTAAGGTTTATTTGGAAGCAAAAAATTGTGTCCCCCCCCTTTATCTTTTTGCTGGTTTGGTGAGGAGTATTGTTTTGGTTTTCAATGTCTACTTAAAGACATATATTAGCATCTTATACTTAGGCATGATATGAATTTTTGTGGCTCTATAAAAATGTATTTTATTTTGGAGTCCTGTGCATGTAAGTGAATGGCCATTCTTTAACTTGAAACCTGCTAAGAGCTGGAAGTCAAAACAGAATTAGACTCTATGAGCTCTGATTTCTCTGGCTTTGGATGACTATGCTGATGGATTTGACATTTGTTAGCATTTCCTCTTCAGCTGCTGCTGCTGCTTTGCAGTTTTGGGGAGAATGTTGTATCTTTTGCCTCGGTCAATATACTACCAGAACATGGTCAGAAACAAATGCCAGCAGCAGCTTCAGATGTTATCACCTCTCTACTTGGTGAGAGTTAGAATAGAATAGAATAGAATAGAATAGAATAGAATAGAATAGAATAGAATAGAATAGAATAGAATAGAATAGAATAGAATAGAATAGGAGTAGAGTAGAATGGAATAGAATAGACCAGGTTGGAAGAGACTTTCAAGATCATTGGGTCCAACCTATCATCCAACACCACCCAATCAACTGAACCATGCAACCAAGCACCCTATCAAGCCTTCTCCTGAACACCTCCAATGATAGTGATTCCACCACCTCCCTGGGCATCCTACTCTTGCTCTGGGTCACCTCATGTTTTGGCAGAAGTGAAGGTGTACTTTCATCTCAATCACTGCAAATCACAATCCAGTGCAGCAGGGCAAATAACTTTTGCTAATAGTTTGAGCTGATGTTGCTGCCTACAAAGTGGAATGTGTGTGAGTGAATCTCTGTGGAAAAGGCAGAATACTACACGTGGGAATAGATGCCACTTTCTGTAGTCTGAGAAAATCATTGCCTTTACTCATGTCTGTTCATGTTTAAGATGTGTGAAAAGTTGCTTAGTGTTAGGAACAGCTTTTCCTCCTTTGGTTTTATATGTGATGGGTGCCTCCTTCTGAAATCACATATCCAAATGCATCGCCCTGGAATCCAACAGCCACAGCTCTCCTGGAAGTGGAATGAAGGTGGTGTAATTTTATCTTTCTTTTGTCTGAGGGCTTTTAATCCCATGCCTCATTATTTCTTACTTGGAAGGATGTTTGAAGGGTGTTCTTTTTCTGCAGTTAGAATCATAGAATTTTCAGGGCTAGAAGGGACCCTAAGGATAATCTAGGTCCAACCCCCCTGTCATGGGCAGGGACACCTCACACTACATCAGGTTGCTCACAGCCACATCCAGCCTGTCCTTCAAAACCTCCAGGGGTGAGGCTTCCATCACTTCCCTGGGCAACCTGTTCCAGTGTCTCACCACCCTCATGTGGGGAAGAACTTCTGCCTAACATCCAATCTCAATCTACCCATTTCTAGTTTTGCTCCATTCCCCCCAGTCCTATCACTCCCTGACACCCTAAAAAGTCTCTCCCCAGCTTTCTTGTAGGCCCCTTTCAGATACTGGAAGGCCACATTAAGGTATTCCTGGAGTCTTCTCTTCAGACTGAATCGCCCCAACTCTCTCAGTCTGTGGCATACTATTAAGAGTTCAGTGTGCATAATAAATATTCTAAAAAGGCCTTTCTAGTTCCCCTCCTTCCTCAAACATAAGAAATTCTAGTTTCTGTAATGATCCTGGCTTTGCAGCGTTACTCAAACCTGTAAAAGGCTGCAGGATGTGTATTAGAATACATAGAATACATAGAATAAACCAGGTTGGAATTCTTATCAGGAAGAGTTGTTAACTCCCATTTTGTTTTATGTATCAAAGTAATTTCAAGAACCCAGCTCTGTATTATGTAATTTGTCAGGATTCATACTCATCCAAAGAGATTGTTAAAACAATTGCTTGCAAGCTGACAGGAAAGTGACGTTTAAATGTTCTACATGGAGCACTTGTTTTGACGTATGCTCATACCGGAGCGTTGCCTTGGCAAAAAACTGGGTAACATTTTCTGTTACATTTTGATGAAGTGAACATTGAGGCAGTGTCTGCTGTTTGGTGAAGAAAATAAGTAAATAAGTAAATAAATGGACGCAGTCATCAACTACTTACATTTAAATCACGGACTTTGTGTGGCCAACAAACCACAATTGCCCTGCTACACTGTGTGCTGTGTTTGATAAACTTCTGCATATCCATCCCAGCTGGCAAGCATGGTCCCTGATGCTGCTGCTTACTGCTTCTCCTTGTGGTAGTCAATAAGCCTCAGTTTTCCCAAGATTTTTGAATAATCAGTTTGTTCTGAGATCCATTGGATTTTCAGTGGTACCCACAAGTCCTTTTCACAGGATCACAGAAACGTTCAGGTTGGACAAGACCCTCAGGATCACCAAGTCCAGCCAGTGACCCTAACCTACAAGGTTCACTCCCAAACCATATCCCCAAGCACCACATCTAAACCACCTTTAAACACATCCAGGATTGGTGACTCAACCACCTCCCTGGGCAGCACATTCCACTGCCTGACCACTCTTGCTGGGAAAAAATTAAATACATTCCTAAAGTCCAGATTTACCTTGATTTGTCTTCTTCAGGAAGTCTGTGTTTCCATCTTGGCATGTGAGAGCTTTAAAAATATGTGGAGAATACAACACATTTTACACATAAGTGTATTACATGTAGAAGTCTAGAGAAACTCTTCTACATCACACAGCTTTCACAGTTTCAGAGATCCCATTGCTTCAGGGGGTTTTATCATTCTTGAGTGGGGATTTGAGGGATTCTTTTTGGTTCCTGTCGGTTTTCTCATTTCTGTTTGGCCTTGTCAGTGCTGTGGCACACCACTCACCTGTGCCAAGCTGCTGGTGTTCCATGTGATCCTACGACTCAGAGAAGAGGTGACCCTCACCACCACCCTCACCAGGGCAACAAGGCTGGTGAGAGGCCTTGAGCACAAGCCCTATGAGGAGAGGCTGAGGGAGCTGGGATTGTTTAGCCTGGAGAAGAGAAGGATCAGGGGTGACCTCATCACCCTCTACAACTACCTGAAAGGTGGTTGTAGCCAGGAAGGGGTTGGTCTCTTCTCCCAGGCAACCAGCACCAGAACAAGGGGACACAGTCTCAAGCTGCACCAGGGGAGGTTTAGACTCGAAGTGAGGAGAAAGTTCTTCACCGAGCGAGTCATTCGTCAATTGGAATGGGCTGCCCAGGGGGGTGGTGGAGTCACCGTCCCTGGAGGCGTTCAAGAGGAGATTGGACATGGCACTTGGTGCCATGGTCTAGTCATGAGGTCTGTGGAGACAGGTTGGACTCAATGATCCTTGGGGTCTCTTCCAACCTTAGTTATACTGCGATACTGTGATACCACTTGTCATGCACCCTCTTTGTATTTTGCTACCTGCTTGCAGAGAAGGAGACAACTTGTTCTCCAAAACTGCCAGTCAATTGTTTTGCTTAATTGTATGGGCTCATCAGGAATCAAGACTGCTAGCCTAAATGTCAGACCTTACCTCCTTTGATACCCTCTGGCTCCACGGTAATAAATTCAACATGAAATGTTAGCACTGACTTTTTCCTACTGAGAGAAAATGTTGAAACATGCCCCAAATACAGGGACAACTCTGAGGAAATTTCTGCCTCATTGCACTTTCTAGCACTGTTGTTGCAAATGCCATGTACAAGTAACACAGTACTAGCTCCAGAGAGCAGATGTGATTGTGTCTTCTGCGCTGTTTATCTTGCGTGAAACACAGGCACAATACAGTTCTGTGTAAAATTTTCACAAGGGATGCAAATATTTGTCCCAGTGGCAAGTTTTAAAGCTCATTCCATCAAGACCACAATTTGGATTTGCTGTTTTCATGGATTGAGTAGTCTAACAACAAACTGAGACAGATTTAATGAGAGGTACTTGATACTTCTAACCAGCAGTGATTTTGAAGGCTCATCTTAAACCCTTACCTAGAATGTGCTACTGGCTACTGCTGAGCAGTTGCTCAAAGACTGAAACTAAAGAGTTATCATGAGTCAATGTCTGGCCATTTTGCCAAACCTTAAAATACCCAGAAATTAAGAAAACAATAATAAGAAATTATGTTCCATATTTTTCCAGATGAGGCATTTTATGTATGTATTAAAAATAGGTTACAATTAGCCTCCCTGCCACTTCTCTTTAATTGGCCAACAAACCTATTTAATTTTGATAACAGCCATACTAATACTTCAAAGAACCCATAATTTCCTTCCTCTGTAAATTGCCTTCTGCTTCCATTAAAACTGCCTACCACAAATTTGAAGCAGCACATAACACAAAGTTTTTCTACAACTACTGCAACAGTGAGTTAATTGTGGAAGGAGTAGAGATTGGATTCAACTCTATGTTACTATGTTGTTTTGACAAAAGGAAAGATACAGCTTGCAGAAAAGTTTGATTCTTGTAGAATCACAGTGTCACAGTATCACCAAGGTTGGAAGACACCTCAAAGATCGAGTCCAGCCTGTCACCACAGACCTCATGACCAGAGCATGGCACCAAGTGCCACGTCCAATCCCCTCTTGAACACCTCCAGGGACAGTGACTCCACCACCTCCCTAGGCAGCACATTCCAATAACGAATGACTCTCTCAGTGAAGAACTTTCTCCTCAACTTGAGCCTAAACTTCCCCTGGTGCAGCTTGAGACTGTGTCCCCTTGTTCTAGTGCTGGTTGCTAGAGAGAAGAGACCAACCCCCTCCTGGCTACAGCCATCTTTCAGGTAGTTGTAGAGGGCAATGAGGTCTCCCCTGAGCCTCCTCTTCTCCAGGCTAAACAATCCCAGCTTTCTCAGCCTCTCCTCACAGGGCTGTGCTCAAGGCCTCTCCCCAGCCTTGTTGCCCTTCTCTGGACATGTTCAAATGTCTCGAAGTCCTTCTTAAACTGAGGGGCCCAGAACTGGACACAGTGCTCAAGGTGTGGCTTAATCAATGCAGTAGTTTGTATTTGTCACCTCTCTGCTAAAGAAATAATGAAACAGACCAGTGACGGGGTTAAAACTGGAATACTTACTATAAAGCTACCAGGCTGACACCAGTGAGTCAGGGCCACCTATTCTTCAGTTTCCTCCCTTCTTCCCTTCCTCCCTTCCTTTTTGTTTTTGTTTGATTTGGGTTTTTTTGTTTCTTTTACATTTCGTGGGATTTGTTTTGTTTTGTGGGTTTTGTTTGTTTGTGTGTTTGGCTTGGTTTTGTTTGGGTTTTTTTTTGCTTTGCTTTGCTTTGTTTCATTTATTTTCGTTTCGGTTTTGTCTCCACCAACAATTACAGACTGAGTAGTCAGCGTCCCATAACAAGGGTCCATCTCTAGCTCAGCCATTCCTAGAGCTCTTCTGCAAGAAGCACTCTGCAGCGGACTGACGGCTGTGCAGGACCCCTCAACATACGTCGTACTTTCCATCTTTGTAATTGTTCCAGTGGAAAAAAACCCAAACCAAACCAAAACTCTTTTCACGTACTGGGGACCTAAAAGAACATCCTTCAAGGATTCTCGCCTGTTGTGAAAGAGTGTCTGGGGGAAGAGCCACCCCGCAGCGTGGAGCAACCTCCGCGGCAGCCGCGGGCCCGTCAGGCAGCGCTGGCAGCGGCAGGCTGAGCCGGAGGCGGCGGCCGGCAGCGGGCGCGTCCGTTGCGGGCTGCTGAGGCGGCGGCGGCGGCGTCTGGCCTGACGGCAGAGGGCACTCGGGGAAGAGGATCAGGGAGGCTTCGCCTGCCGCCGTCAGTTTGGAGAGGTTTTTGCGGGTGTTATACCAACCGAGAGCACGGGCATGCAGGAGAGGCCTTCGGATCTTTGCAGAAAAGCAGCCTTTGGGTTTCCTGGACTCAGAAACGAATAGGTTATTTTCGTGGTTCAATATAGTATCTATAACTGGAAATGATGTCTTAGTATCTTACAGCTTATTGATGGTGGCTCACATTTAAACCCTGCATAAAATGTTACATTTTGCTCAGAAGATGTCTGTTTTCCTCATGTCATTTAACAAATAACTGACTAGGAAGATCATGTATATAAATCCTCACTTCCATGTCCATTAAAATGAAAATAGGCTCCTGATGCATCAGTGTCATAGTATTACAGATTTGTTTCAGCTGGAAAAGATCTCTAAGGTCATCAAGTCCAACCACTGGCCTGCCACCACTATGGCCATTAAACCATCTCCTGACCACTGTGGCTATTAAACCATGTCCTGACCACTGTGGCCATTAAACCATGTCCTGATCATTATGGATATTAAACCATGTCCCAAAGTGCCATGTGTACCTTTTTTTCTTAACACCTCCAGGGATGGTGACCCCACCACCTCCTTGGGCAACCTATTCCCAATGCCTGACCATGCTTTCAGTAAATAGATTTTTTCTCAATATCCAACCTAAACCTTCTCTAGAACAATTTCACAATATTTCATCTCATTTTACCACCTGATATTAGGGAGAAGAGACTGACCCCCACCTCCCTACAACCTCCTTTCAGGTAGTTGTAGAGAGCAATGAGGTCTCCCCTCAGTCTTCTTTTCTCCAGACTAAACAACCCCAGCTCCCCCATCCATTCTTTAATACAGTCCAAGATGCTGTCGGCCTTCTTGGCCACCTGAGCACACTGCTGGCTCATGTTCAGCTGGCAGTTAACCAGCATCCACAGGTGCTTTTCTGTTGGATAATTTTCCAGCCACTCCCTTTCAGGACTGTAGCATTGCATGGATTATGGTGACCCAAGCGCAGGACCCAGCTCTCAGCCTTATCAAAAACCTCATACAACTGACATTGACCCATTGTTCCAGCCTGTCCACAGCCCTCTGCAGAGCCTTCATACCTTTGAGCAGAACAACACTCCCACCCAATTTCATGTCATCTTACTCAATGTCTTCCTGCAGGTCACTGATAAAGATATTAAACAAGACTGGCTCTGAAACTGAGCCCTGAGGAACACCACTAGTGACTGTCCACCAACTTGCTTTAACTCCATCCACCCTCACTCCTTGTCAGTTTGACTATTCATGACCTAAAGATCTACTGCTGAAGTCCATGTGAACTTTGTGACATATTTCACTGTGCAGCTGAGCATTCGCCCAATCTACATGGACTGCAATACTGAATGCTTGTAGATGGCTGGTAACTGCATCCTGCTTGACAGAGATTAGGAAGTGGGGAAGATTTGAAGGGGGCCTACAAGAAGGCTGGGGAGGGACTTCTCAGGATGTCAAGTAGTGACAGGACTAGGGGGAATGGAATGAAGCTGGAGGTGGGGAGATTCAAGCTGGAGGTGAGGAGGAAGTTCTTCACCGTGAGAGTAGTGAAGCCCTGGAATGGGTTGTCCAGGGAGGTGGTTGAGGTCCCATCCCTGGAGGTGTTTAAGACCAGGCTGGATGAGGCTCTGGCCAGCCTGCTCCAGTGTGGGGTGTCTCTGCCCATGGCAGGGGGGTTGGAACTAGATGATCCTTGTGTTCCCTTCCAACCCTGACTGATACTATGATACTATGATACTAAGTGGGCCCTCATGTTTTAAACAGGATATGCATATACTTAAAGAAGAGCCTCCTCAGTGACTGAAGGGCCACTTTCTAATCTCAGATACATATCATGCTCTACCTTATGTATGTGGAAAACCATGATACTAAGCAGAGATTAGTGTGGCAGTAAATCTGTGCAATCTGCAGTAAACCACCTGTATGATGATAAACATTTCACAACATTTTATTGAACCATAAGGAGCTTTCATGTTTTTAAAGTGTATTATCAACTTCAGTAAGTACTTTCCTAAAACCCCTATTTAAAAGCCTGTATGCAACTTCTGTGTGACCTTTGGTAGGATGATTCACAGATTTTTTTTGCATGGTTTGATACACACATTTGTTCTCTTTGTGTCTGCAATTGCAAGTCATATGGGGATAGTTAGTTTTGGTTTAGAAGCAGCCACAATGGAGTGGGAATGGTGCATCTTCCACATAAGATAAATTCAAAGCATCTTCCTTTTTACTTGTTTTTTTTTGCTTTGTTTTCCTTTCTTTCTTTCTGAAGAATAGATTCTCAACCCTGCATAATGATCAGAGAAGGCTGACTTTTTTTTTCTCAAGCAATAGAAAGCCAGTGAAAGTCATAGGGGACAAAATAATCCTTAAATATTTGTAAGGGTGTGATACAAAAATTACATCAGCAGAGAAGCCAATGCCTAAAGCTTTCTCTTCCAGTGATGTCTTCTTTCAACAAGAAGAAATCAGAAGTATTCTGGTTTTTGGCTTCAACATTGGGAGGGGTTGCTGTTCACCCCACACACTGCTGCTGTGTTCATATGCTGCACACAGACCCCACTCTTGCCTGAATGAATAGTGTTGAAAAAGACTGGCTCTGCTACCACTTCTTTATCTATTAGCTGAAGTTGAAGAGATACAGCTTCTTATTGTGCTTTGACCACCTACATGTACCTTAAGATGCTTGTGTGCTGACTTTCAGGGAAAACCCAGTGCAAGAGGGATAGGTCCTCACTTGGGTAGTAGGTGAGGCCTTTGTTTTTGGTGGCAAATGTGTAACTGGTCCACCCTTGTTCCCTCATCCTTTTGTTTATTTGGCTTAGTTTCATGGCAAAAGCTCGTTATCTTCCACTGTAAGCCATTACCCCTATGTAATGTTTTCAGTATCTATTCAGTGATATTCTGTGTCAGCAGAAACCCTGTTCTGTAAAGGCAGTCTTTGTTTTGTAAGAGTTTTGAAACCTACTCATACAGCATAACATTTGTTTTAACTAGCAAGTAGTTTATTTTAAGTCATATAGGGATGCATTTAATCATTGCATCCCCATTGCAGTGTTCATAGTGTGTGTTCATTGAAAGGTTTAGGTCAGTTGTATTTTCAGTATCACATGACAGAAAGGACTAATGTACTTGCTTTACTCTGTGTATGCTTCCAGTGCTGATGCATCACAGTGTACAGGGCAGAAAGTGCTGCACAGAGTTGTATCATTTTGGACATTCCTGTATGTAGTAGCATATGATCCAGAGGGACCTTGACAGGCTGGAGGGGTGGGCCCAAGCCAGCCTCATGAGGTTCAACAAGAACAAGTGCAGGACCTTGCATCTGAGTCGGGTCAATCTCAAGCACCCATACAGGCTGGGCAGGGGGTGGCTTGAGAAAAGCTCTGAAGAAAAGGACTTGAGGGTGCTGGTGGATGAGAAGCTCAACATGAGCCACCAGTGTACACTTCTATCCCAGAAAGCAAATTGTATCCCGGGCTGAATCAAGAGAAGCATAGCCAGCAGGTCGAGGGAGGTGATTCTCCACCTCTGCTCTACTCTGATGAGACCCCACCTGGAGTACTGTGTCCAGTTTGGGAGCCCCTATTACAAGAAGGATTTGGAGGTGCTGGAATGTGTCCAGAGAAGGGCCATGAGGATGATCAGAGGGCTGGAACACCTGTGCTGTGGAGACAGACTGAGAGAATTGGGGTTGTTCAGTTTGGAGAAGAGAAGGCTCCAAGGAGACCTAATTGTGGCCTTCCAGTATCTGAAGGGGGCTACAAGAAAGCTGGGGAGGGCCTTTTTAGGGTGTCAGATAGTGATAGGACTAGGGGGAATGGAGCAAAAATAGAAATGGTTAGATTCAGAATGGACTTTAGGAAGAAGTTCTTCACCATGAGGGTGGTGAGATATTGGAACAGGTTGCCTAGGGAGGTGGTGGAAGCCTCATCCCTGGAGGTTTTTAAGGCCAGGCCAGATGTGGCTGTGGGCAATCTGATATAGTGTGAGGTGTCCCTGCCCATGGCAGGGGGGTTGGAAGTGAATGATCTTTGAGGTCCCTTCCAACCCTGACAATTTTATGATTCTATGATCTGAATAGCCATAGGCACAACTCTATTCTGTGATCTTTGGAATGAAACATTAAATGACATCTGAGCCAACTAGATTTTAATGAGTGTGACATTTTGCTAATCATTTCTGTAAAATCCAGCTTGCCAAATTCCTGAAGAAGCAAATAAGCAAGAGGAAGAAACCCCAGGTTTATCAGTGCTTCAACCGAAAGACCTTTCCTAGCAAATCCTTAGAACAAACCCATTAGTGTTATTAAAATAACTCTTCTAATGGAAAAGGTCCAGCCTAATTTTGATAGCAGCATTTGCAGAAAACTGTTTTAATTAGTTGCTCTTTTCTTAAATTAATGAATGAATGAGCCAAAACATTCAAAGATCTGATTTTAGCCACATCACCCTAGCTCAAGCTTGGGTCTTAAACTCCCAACGAATCACAAAGTAGATTACTACAAATACATATCTGTGACACAGCTGATTGAGGAAACACTGAAAACAGTTAAGTCATGACCATCCTGTCAAAAGTTACTAAACATTAGTAGCTTTTTGTTCTGTACTTCTAGATTTTTGGAGTAAGATTATTCAATACTGGAAGTGGTTTCTCTTAGTGAAGAACTGATTACACTACAAGATCTTATCGGTGAATACTTTTCATTTCTCTGGCTCAGCTGCCAGAGAAATATCTATATCCTTTCACTTATCATAGTTGCTGAGCACCCATCATTTATGTGGAAGGTGATAGGATATAAGGATGCTCAGCACTGGAAAGGGCCTGTGGTTAGCAAAACATTCTGGCAATCATTAACTGAAACAAAAGGGGGGCAAGAAACAAGTTGTAATTAAAACTTGCTTCTCCAAAGTCAGCTGCGTGTAGCTGCATCTTGCTGGAGACTAAAATCTTTTGTGAAACAAGAAGGCTGAAGGTAAAAAGGAAAAAAAGGTTAAAACTCCCCCAACTTTTACAAGCAGAGATGCCAACAATTTTATTGTACTTGAAATTGTACATATCAGTTATATGAATCATAGAATTATCAGGGTTGGAAGGGACCTCAAGGATCATCTAGTTCCATCCCCGCTGCCGTGAGCAGGGACACCTCACACTCGATCAGGTTGCTTACAGCCACATCCAGCCTGGCCTTCAAAACCTCCAGGGATGAGGCTTCCACCACCTCCCTGGGCAACCTGTCCCAGTGTCTCACCACCCTCATGGTGAAGATCTTCTTCCTAACATCCATTCTGAATCTAACATTTTTTATTTTTTTCCCATTCCCCCCAGTCCTATCACTCCCTGACACACTAAAAAGTCCCTCCCCAGCTTTCTTGTAGCCCCCTTTCAGATACTGGAAGGCCACAATTTGGCCTCCTCAGAACCTTCTCTTCTCCAGACTGAATAGCCCCAACTCTCTCAGTCCTCATAGGAAAGGTGTTCCAAGGCTCTAATCAGTGCTTCCATCTGCAAGATCTGTACTCTGGTGATTACATCAGGAACACTTAGTGAAGGAGAATGTGTCTTTCAGACTCTGCTGTGCCACTGATTACAGCTATTAAGATGCTGGAGTGTGGCAAGAAGAAAGAGCCTGCCTTGTAGCTTAAAGGAGCTGAATGCTTGTCTGGAGCCATGCCATGCTGCCTCTGCAGCTGATCTTTGGTTTTGGTCAAGTCCCATAAATCTTAAGAGACAGTCAAGAGCTGGTCATGACACATGGTCTCTGTTCTTAGCTCTTGAGAGCATCCATGGTTTGCAAGTCCCAGGAGCTCTCAGTAAAAATGACAAATGTCTTTGGTCATAAAATATTGAGTTAGCTGGGAAAAAAAGTGGTGTAAGGTACTTCATGTTTGGCTGTAAAATTAATTGACTCTTTTGACTGCAGTTTGCCACTGTCTCTCAGTCTGATTTACTGATATATACTGGAAAGTGGAAAAAACAACTCCAGCTCAGGCTGCACAGAAGAAATTAAGCTGAAGCACTGGGCCATAGTGACAATATAGAGAAATACAGATTTTTCTGGAGAGGTGTTAGCAAGACTAGGTTAATTGTAAGGCCAGATCTTAAGCAACTAAGTATCTTGCTCAGACAGCAGCATCAACATGTTGAAAACATTTTTTTAAACCCTGTTGGGAGAAAATAAAATGTAGCAGATCACAAATAGTGTTGTCATCCAGAGTGGTGTCATTATGCTGTGCTTTAGGAAGTCCAAAAGAAGTCTGGAAATATATCCAGTTTAGAAAGTTTCATGAAAATCTGTTCTGCCCATCAAGAAAACAAGACAACCTAAAGGCACTATGCAACTGCTGCTTTCTTATTTCTATAACATGAAAAACACCTCCATGCCTCATGGGTTTAATGCTTAGAGTAGAATGCATGAAAGAATAAAAACTACCAGAGGGAAAACATGGCCAGCCTGGATCAATGAGCTGGGGCCAGTTGTATGAGATTCGACAAGGCTGACTGCCAGGGAAGAGTGGCTGGAGAGCTTCCCAGTGGAAAAGGACCTGGGGGTGTCAGTTGACAGCCAGCTAAATAAGAGCCAGCAGTGTGCCCAGGTGGCCAAGAAGGCCAACAGCATCCTGGCTTGTACCAGAAATAGTGTGGCCAGATGGAGTAGGGAAGTGATTATCTTTCTGTATTCAGCACTGGTGAAGCCATAGCTCAAATACTATTAATTTGGGATCTGTCACAACAAGAAAGACATTGAGTTGAGGGAGCATGTCCAAAGAAGGGCAACAAAGCTGGTGAGGGGTCTAAAGCACAAGCCCTATGAAAAGCGTCTGATGAAACTGGGATTGTTCAGCCTGAAGAAAAACAGTCTGAAGGGAGACCTTACATGTCTCTACAACAACCTGAAAGGAGGTTGTAGTGAGGTGGATGTTGGACTCTTCTCCCTGGTAACATATGATAGGACAAGAGGAAAAGGCTTCAAGTTGCACCAGAGTTGGTTTAGATTAGGTATTAGGAAAAACATCTTCACTGAAATGGTTGTCAAGCACTGGAGCAAGCTGCCCAGGGAAGTGGTTGAGTCATTATCCCTAGAGGTATTTAAAGGATGTGTAGATATGGAGTATAGGGATGTGGTTTAGTGGTGGACTTGGCAGTGTTACATTTAAGGCTGGGTTCACTCCCAAGGGTCTTATCCAATCTAAATGATTCTGTGATTCTAATGTGGAATTGTCTACAGAGGAGGACAGCAAAACTTGGAATTCAAATCTTACATTGTGGTTGATAGCTACTTTGGTTTCCTTCTGCAAGCATCTCTCAAGGACTGAGATGGATTTCTGCTTCTGCAGGGCTATTTCTACTGTCTAGGATGCTACAAAATGTGATATTTCTTGACTTGAACATTCTGAAAGAATTAGTAGTTGTTAAAGGATGCCTTGAATAGGAACATCTCTCACCTTCTTAACCTGAGAAAAGATGTGAAAACATTATGATCACATCTTGTAATTCAGTTCCTCTATTTCAAGAAAGCTCCCATTCCTTAAGAATAAAATTCAAATGCTTTAAAGCTGAGCCAAACACCTTAAAAATAAACCAACACCACCACCATCACCAGCTCAACAGATCAGCTATGTTGATTTTTGTCTCAGCTATTGCATGATCTGAATGTTATCTACCTTTATGCAACTGTTGTGGCCTAGTGTCAAATCATTTTTTCCTCCATTTTTCATTTTTAGGATGTCCTTATGTTTAAAGGAATTTATGCCATCCTCTTGTGCTATTGCTAAGACTCATGCTTTTCTAGGTGTGTCTGTTTATGGCATGATCACTCTTGGGTACACCACACATGCTGCTGAAAACTGAGCCTCTCCAAGAAACACTGAACTACTTTCCACACTAAACTACTGTTTTCCTATTCTAGAACTGAAACTTGCATCTAACATCAAGAAATTTTAAAGATAAATACTTCCATTTCTGTACCATTACTTTTATTCACCTGAGGTCTGACATTCTGGCATACAAGGCACCTGGAAACCTTATGCTGTGTAGTGTTTGCATCTGTTTCCTTATGGCTTTTCTTGTGGGTTCTTTGCAAACAGATTTTCCCTTTCACAGGAAAAAAAACTTAAATTTGTATCCTTTTTATGTTCTCCTTTTTGAAGATGAATAGGGTATATTAGTTTCTAAAGAACCTCTTGCAGTACAAGATATTTTCTATTCTTTTGACAGCTCCCATATCACAGTATCACAGTACACTAGAGGTTGAAAAGGACCTCCAGAGGTCATCAGGTCCAACCCCCCTGCCAAAGCAGAGTCACTTAGGGTAGTCCACACAGTATTGCATCCAGGTGGGTTTTGAAAGTCTCCTGAGAAGGAAATTACACAACCTCTCTGGGCAGCCTGTTCCAGTGCTCTGTCACCCTCACTGTAAAGACATTTCTCCTCGTGCTGAGGTGAAATCTTCTATGTTCAAGCATTATATAACTTGCATTGCATCGTTCTGGTTTGTGTTTGTTTTTGGTTTTTTTCTTGCCTGTCTGAATCACAGAGTGTTAGGGGCTGGAAGAGACCTTGAGAGATCACCCAGTCCAACCCCCTGCCAGAGCAGGATCACCTAGAGCAGATCACACAGGAGCACATCCAGGCAGGTCATGAATATCTCCAGAGGGGGAGACTCCACAGTCCTCCTGGGCAGCCTGTTCCAGTGTTCTGTTACTCTCACAGTGAAATAATTCTTCCTCCTGTTTCCATGGAACTTCCTATGCCTCCACTTCCACCCATTGCCCTTTGTCCTGTCTTTGGGCATTGCTGAGAATAGCCTGGCTCCATCCTCTTGGCACCTACCTTTAGCACATTTATAAACATTAATGTGGTCACCCCTTAGTCTCCTCTCCTCCAAAATGAAGAGGCCCAGCTCGCTCAGTCTCTCCTTGTAAAGAAGATGTTCCACTGTAGGGTTTTGTCTTTGAAATGTTTGCATTTCTGTTGTTTCCTGTGTTTTTTGGTGTGTTTTTTTTTTCTTCAGCTCTGCTGTACATGCTGCATGCTTTATGTTGCAGTTGGAGACATCTGTGCATGTTCCTCCTTGTTTGCTGCTTGTGGCAATAGCGTGCCTGAATCTGGAGTCGCTTTTCACATGCTGTTTCATTATTTACTGTAGAGAGCTCTCCAAGTATTCTATATGGATAAGTATATGGAAAATACTGAAGCTTTGACAACTCACATCTCCCCATTCTCTCAGGCTGTGTTTCAGACCACATGCACTCAGTATTCAGGAAATATGATTGCAATATCTATCTGAAAATACAGGGCAGAGCACACGCTGGTTTCCATCAACAGCTATGGATAAATGAGGGAAACAAATTAAAGATATCAATCATCTATGATGCACTAATCTCCTTTCTTTCCCAAATTACAATATTGTAATCTTAAATCATAAATTGCAACTACTACACTGCATCCAGTATGATCACGGAATCACAGAATATTAGGGGTTGCAAGGGACTTTGAAAGATCATCCAGTTCAACCCCCCTGCTAGAGCAGGATCACCTAGAGCAGATCACAAAGGAATGCATCCAGGCAGGTTTTGAATACCTCCAGAGAGGGAGACTCCACAACCCCCCTGGGCTGCCTGTTCCAGTGTTCTGTCACCCTCACAGTAAACAAATGTTTCCTCCCGTTTCCATGGAACTTCCTGTGCCTCAACTTCCATCCATTGCCCCTTGTCCTTTCACTGGGCATCACCAAGCAGTACCTGACTCCATTTTCTTGGCACTCACTCCTTACATATCTATAAATATGAATGAGGTCACCCCTCAGACTCCTCTTCTCCAAGATAAAGAGCCCCAAATTCCTCAGTTTCACCTCATAAGGAAGATGATCCACTCCTTTAATCATCTTTGTGGCTCTGCACTGGACTCTTTTTAGTAGCTCCATGCCCCTCTAGAGCTGAGGGGCCCAGAACTAGACACAATATTCCAGATGCAGCCTCACCAGTGCAGAGTAGAGGGGAAGGAGAACCTCTCTCAACCTACTAACCACAGCCCTTCTAATACACCCCGGAATGGCATCGGCCTTTTTGGCCACAAGAGTACATTGCTGGCTCATGGTCAACCTCCCATCCACTAGGACACTGAGGTCTTTTTGCCCTTCATTGCTCTCCAGCAGGTCAGTCTCCAGCTGTATCCTGACTGAAGTTTCAGAAATAGTTGTTGAATGTTGCTCATTCATATCCTGTCTTTGACTACTGCCCTAAACACCAAATAATTTTCAACAGCAGGGCTGGCTATGCATGGAATCTTTTATTATGTGCCACAACTTTAAACCTTCTGTAAAGACTTGGAAAGTTTATATGCTAGTAAATCAAACAGTAGCGGGCAATGTTCCTGGATGGTGAAATCCAATCATCTGTAATGGTAATCTGTTGGCCCAGACCCTGGCACAATTTTCATTGATACTAATTTATACCTTTTTCCAGGCAATTCCTGAGTATGGTGTGGAAATAGAACTGTTTCAGGGACCATTCCCAATAAGCAGGTTGCATGCAGCCTCTTTGGACAGTTCTGTGTTGCCTAGCATATTGATGCACTCCTCTGTGCCAGTTGGCCGCAGAGATTGGAAACTTTCCCAAGCACATTTAGTTTACTCCTATAAATACAGCTTTCCTTTCCTCTCTAATGGTGTCACAGCCTCCATGCCAGCTCTGCTACCTCTTCTGATTTAGGTGTACCAGGTTACACCAGCCTCTTGTTTGCACCACTTAATGTCTCCAGCAATTGAGATAGCAACTCCAGCGATGGTCAGTAACAGTGGAACACAGTAATGTTTGAGATGGGATTGCCTAACAGGATGATTGATTTGTGCTCATTGGAAGTTGTTTAGCCTGGAGAAGAAGAGGCTCAGGGGAGACCATATTGCTGTCTACAACTACCTGAAGGGAGGTTGTAGCCAGGTGGGGGCTGGTCTCTTCTCCCAGGCAACCAGCGACAGAACAAGAAGACACAGTCACAAGCTGTGCCAGGGGAGGTTTAGGCTGGATGTTAGGAAGAAAGTCTTCACAGAAAGAGTGATTTGCCATTGGAATATGCTGCCCATGGGGGTGGTGGAGTCACCATCACTGGATGTATTTAAGAAGAGACTGGATGGGGCACTTAGTGCCATTGTTTAGTTGATTAGATGGTGTTGGGTGATAGGTTGGACTTGATGATCTCAAAGGTCTTTTCCAACTGGTTAATTCTGTATATATTTCTGCATATAACAGCAAAAGCTTATTTTTAGCCCTCATGAAAAGAGATGGGTTTTAGCTTGTAGAGCTTAATCTAATATGGCATTTTTAATCTAATTGTGACATTCAACAGTCTATAATGGACAATTTTGTTCTATAAGTGTTCCCATTGTAACTTTCAGATGCATTAATTGCAAACATGCAATTGCAGAACTCAGGAAGACTTTTCAAGGTTCTTGCAAAGCAAATGAAGCGCTCACTAGCTAATTTAATATGTGAACAGTTCAAAGACATATGAAGCAATAAAATGTCTTATTTGGCTTGTAGAGAAGCCAAGTTCATCTGTTCAGATATTATGAGGCAGAGTGTATCTAATGGAAAATTATGGGGAGGTAATTGTCAGTGAGTCACTTGAAATTTGTAAAAAAATAAAATCACAAGTTTTATTTAAATTGCTGACTCATCTGTGATTTATTTTCCCAACTGTTCTGTCTTGCTTGTCTGTCAAACCACATCCATGGTCATCTTAGTTTTGGTTGGGGGTTTATTCGGTCAAATAGAGTGCGACTATAGAAAAGCATTCTGCCATTTAATGACATTTCTTGCTTGGTCAGTGCCCGAAAGCTTTGAGTCACAGCTTGTCTAAAGTGATTCCTGTGCCACCTGTTTATTTTGAGGTGTAGCATTGCTCAGTCTTAACAATCCACAGTTAACGGTGGTTTCAGTGTCATTTTCCATGCGCCAAGTAGAAGATTTTGAGTGTTGGTAAAGGGATGGGTGTAGGAGTAAGATACAATGCTTCTTTTTGATTTCCATCTGGGTGTGCAGAGAAGTGGCAAGACATATTCTGCCATGCTAAACTGCTATCTGGAGATGTAGAGACAGAGAGCAAAAATTATTAAGGGCAAGAAGGAACTTTCCTTTTGATTTCCATCTGGGTGTGCAGAGAAGCAGCAAGACATATTCTGCCCTGGTAACCTGCTATCTGGAGATGTAGAGACAGAGAGTGAAAAGAAGGAATTTTCCTTTAGGTTCCCATCTGGATTTGCAGAGAAGCAGCAAGACATATTCTGTCATGGTAAACTGCTATCTGGAGATGCAGAGACAGAGAGTGAAAATTATTAAGGGCAAGAAGGAACTTTCCTTTTGATTTCCATCTGGATGTGCAGAGAAGAAGCAAGACATAGTCTGTCATGGTAAACTGCTATCTGGAGATGTAGAGGCAGAGAGTGAAAATTATTAAGGGCAAGAAGGAACTTTCCTTTTGATTTCCATCTGGATGTGCAGAGAAGAAGCAAGACATAGTCTGTCATGGTAAACTGCTATCTGGAGATGTAGAGGCAGAGAGTGAAAATTATTAAGGGCAAGAAGGAACTTTCCTTTTGATTTCCATCTGGATGTGCAGAGAAGAAGCAAGGCATAGTCTGTCATGGTAAACTGCTATGTGGAGACGCAGTGACAGAGAGTGAAAAGAAGGAATTTTCCTTTTGATTTCCATCTGGATGTGCAGAGAAGCAGCAAGACTTTCTGCCATGGTAAACTGCTATCTGGAGATGTAGAGACAGAGAGTGAAAATTATTAAGGGCAGGAAGGAATTGTCCTTTTGATTTCCATCTGGATGTGCCAAGAAGAGGCAAGACATAGTCTGTCATGGTAAACTGCTATCTGGCGATGTAGAGACGGAGAGTGAAAAGAAGGAATTTTCCTTTTGATTTCCATCTGTGTGTGCAGAGAAGTAGCAAGACTTATTCTTTCATGGTAAACTGCTAGCTGGAGATGCAGCAATAGAGAGTGAAAATTGTTAGGGGCAAGAAGGAATTTTTAAGTGAAGAGAGTGCAGGATTCACACTGTTTAGTTAAAGGGGAAATAAACCACAACGTGTTTATGGGAAAATGCAACTGCTACACCCAATCTATCTATTTATTTTCTTAACAGAATAGAGGCCTGTGGGTGAAGCTGACAGGTGAAAAAAAAAAAAGGAAAAGTGGTGGAGTCAAATCAAGTTATATTCTGTACATAATTTTTCTATGGCTATCTTTCCCATCAGGTATTGCTGAGAATAAATATGGTGTCAGAATCAGCAAAGGCCTACACTTTTACATGAATAATGAAGGTTAAATCTGTGGTGGGTTTGTGCCTTTTTTTCTTTCCCTTTTTTCTTTTTTTTTTCCCAGATGAAAGTTCCTCCTAATGCACTTCAAATAGGAACATTTTCTGGGCATTGCAAAAAATACTGGTTTATTTTTCTGTTAACCACAGTGCATGCATTTATATGCATCTTCATTTCATTATGTAACTGGTGCCCTACAACTTTGTAAGGATTTCCCATGTGAATGCATTAATGTACATTACCACTCCTTGCCACCAAAAATCTGCCAGATACTGTATGAAATTCTAAACAAAATTATAAGCTTTGAATCACAATAAATGCATTTTGTACCCATTTAATGTTCCTGCTGAAGTGAACATGAAATAAGCACAGATGTAGTACGAGCAGTTAAGAACTACCTGGCCTGAGGCTGCTATGCTCTCTAACCTTGTAGATGTGGTTTAACTTGTTTGTGGTATAACATCTCCTTTTCTAAAACATGAGAAATTTTGCAGGTAATTTTGCCATGCTCCATAATGTTCTGTATCTTAGTCTGGGATGTTAATCTTGCATGTGATTATATGAACAGGCTCAGTTGGAAGGTATTCAAGGCCAGGCTGGATAAGGGTTTGAGCAGCCTGGCCTAGTGGAAGGTGTCCCTGCCCATGGCAGGAGGCTTGGAACAAAATGTCTTTAAGTTCCCTTCCAACCCAAGCCATTCTATGATTCTATGACTTTGAATTTGTTGCTGTGGATGTTGCTTTTCATATAATTAGTTTCAAGGAGGTATGAAAAATCATCTTCACATTTGTGTGGTTTTACCTTTGCTTCATACAGTTATAGGAATAGCTATTTCTAATAGTAAATTTCCCTCATTTTTGGAGTTTTTGGTCCTTGATTGTAAATATTTTCTTGTCATATTTTGATCATTTGTTTAACATTCAACTCAGGCTCCCAGGGTAGAATTCACTGCACCTAATTTCTACAGTGTAGGGATTTCTGTCTTTACTGCCTCCCGCCTCGGTGGTGTGATTCATCCCAAACTGAAATAGACATCTAAAATAGGTCAGAAGCAGTGCCCATTGAAAGTGCCTGCCTTTATTGTCTTTAACGGTAACCTGTGCTAACAGTACAGAGACACTGGCTCCTACACTGCAAATAAAGCCCACCAGAAGATGCTGATGTTCATCCCTGCCATTGCTACCTTGAAAGAGAGAAACAGATCAAGTCACCTCATATATGTTGTCAAGGAGCTTTCCATGTGGGGGTGTCGTCCGTGCTCAATAGCAGCCACATCATTCTTAGCTTCCTACCTAGTATCAGTCCACCTGTGGCACTCTCTCCATGAATAATGCTCTTCATTTGATCTAGCATCTTTAGTAAGCTTTCAGCATTTTCAACATGAGCCAGGATTGCAGAACACCAGGCAGCAGTCCTCTGCTACTGTGCAGAAGGCTAAGATTTTGTTCGAAGATGAGAGGCAGAACTGTGTCAGTATCACAGTGCTTAGTTTGGGTTTGACTACATTTTTATGCTTTTGTCAAGGAGCTACTTTCCATCACCATTTTCTATAGAGAGATAGAGATTAAGCCATAAGAATGTTAAGAAGGTATACATTACATTGCTTAGAAGTTTGTGGCACTTTATTTAGATGCAGGGCAAGATGAATTGTGAAGAGTCACTTGTCTGAGGAATATTCAAGGGATTCCCCCCCCCCCTCCCCCTTTATATATCATATAGACTGAATGGAGAAAGAAATCAAAGGTACTTTAATTCCTCATGTTTTTCAATCCTTAACATGCTATGCTTTTCCCTTTTTCTTTAAATTTTTTAAAATCTTTTTTTTCCTCTTTGTTTTTTCTCCTTTCCCCCCCTCCCCCCAAAATATTTAGTAAAGAACAAAGGTGGCTGTTATGAAGATTAAGCCCTAGAAAGCATTTTTTTCATTTAATTTAGGATATTTTTGAAGCCATTCAGCCCAAAGGTTAGCAAAAAGCTGAGTTTATCTTGTTGCCATTTAACTTTTCCTGCTTTTTTTTTAAAGAATTTTGAGAAAGATAAATGGGATAAATCAAGACAAGTGAAGATAAATAGCTTAAGATCAACATTCAATCCAAATTAATCAGCACATCACATTCTATGATTGCCTAAGTCTGAATTACAAAGGAAATGAAAAAAAAAATAAACTATTTTATTTTGTTTGAACTCGCATCTCCTATCACTGGAAAAATAACTTCTAACTGTATTCCTGTATTGCAATTTTCTCCCCCCCCAAAAATGCAACTTTTACTTCTACTAAATAGGTATGCAGTTCCTAGTTTGCTCTTTATTTTTATCATGGCTTGTAAGGGGAAATTAAAGTCTGCTGAGTCAAGAGCTGGAACAGCCATTTGCCCTCAGGACAGTATTGTCTGCTTAGTTTCATAATCCCTTGTTTTCCCTGTGTTGGAGAGATGATTTTAGGCAGTATCAGTACGAAAACACACCCAGTTTTGAGAGGGAAAATGGCATCGAGAGTTTAAGGACAAGAGCAGAAGAAATCTGTTTGCAAAGGCCTGAAGTGACAGGACGAGGGACAATGGCTTCAAACTAGAGAAGATTTAGATTGGATGTTAGGAACAAGTTCTTTACTATGAGGGTAGTGGAACACTGGAACAGCTTGCACAAAGAGGTGGTTGAGGCCTCTTCCCTCGAGATATTGAAGGTGAGGGTCACCGAGGACATGGGCAACCTGGTCTAGTTGAAGATGCTGCTCCCTGCTGACTGCAGGGAGGTCAGACTGGATGGCCTTTGGAGGTCCATTCCAGCCCAGCCCATCCAATGATTCTATGATTCTGTGAAATACATTTTAGAAGAGACACTGTATCTGCTTCTGTCCATTGCCACTTAGCTTTGTAAAGCTATATGTATGACAATGCAAGTTGGGCACCACAGCAAAGTTTTGAGGTCTTTTCAAGCTGGGATGTTATTAATGATTTGTGGTATGTACTTAAAATAATAATAATAATAAAAAAGGCATTGGAAGGTTTGATTGCTTGTCTTCAGCTGTGAATGGGAATTTGGTGTCTGAAGAAGACTACATTTTGTGCATAGATTTGGAAGAACAGGTCTGGCATCGTCAAACTTGCTCAGGCACTCCAAGTGCCTGGCTGGTTGTATGTACAGTAGTGAGACCTGATGCTCCAAATGGCATGGAACAGCATCAGCAGGGCTGAAGCAACTCAGAGAGGATACTCAAAGACTGAGCATGCTTGAAAATTAGATGAAAGGTGTTCTCAATTAAACAACCAAATTAATTACTGCTTTTGGAACTATGAATGTAAATATTATTCCCTGTAAGAGTCCTTTAGCAGATTCCAGTTCTGAGGGTTTTAATCCTATTCAGAATCCTGGTCTGTATCAGGAATGGTGTGGCCAGCAGGAGCAGGGAAGTCATTCTGCCCCTGTACTCAGCACTGCTTAGGCCACACCTTGAGTCCTGTGTCCAGTTCTGGGACCCTCAGTTTAGGAAAGATGTTGATTTCTGGAATGTGTCCAGATAAGGGCAACAAAGCTGGGGAGGGGTTTGGAACACAGCCCTGTGAGGAGAGGCTGAGGGAGCTGGGGTTGCTTAGCCTGGAGAAGGGGAGGCTTGGGGGAGACCTTCTTGCTGTCTACAACTACCTGAAGGGAGGTTGTAGCCAGGTGGGGGTTGGTCTCTTTTCCCAGGCAACCAGCACCAGAACAAGAGGACACAGTCTCAAGCAGAACCAGGGGAGGTTTAGGCTGGATGTTAGGAAGAGGTTCTTCACAGAAAGAGAGATTGGCCATTGGAATGTGCTGCCTGGGGAGGTGATGGAGTCACCATGACTGGAGGTGTTTAGGAAGAAACTGGAAGGGGCACCTGGTGCCATGGTTTAGTTGATTAGATGGTGCTGGGTGATAGGTTGGACTTGATGATCTTGAAGGTCTTTTCCAACCTGGTTTATTCTATTCTATTCTATTCTATTCTATTCTATTCTATTCTATTCTATTCTATTCTATTCTATTCTATTCTATTCTATTCTATTCTATCATCACAGTATCACAGTATCACAGTATCATTGCTTTAGTTGTCTTCAGGACAGAAAAACCACTTGGGTAAGTCTACTGGTGGCAATTTTGTTAGAACACCAGGAGTATTTCAAGTCTTCTACAATGTAGAAGAGGGTGTGATTATGCAGTTTTATTCTGTTTATTCATGTTTCTGTAGTTTGTGTTCATTTCATTCATAAATAGGTTCACTGACACTATGGAAAAATTAGGAAATTTCAAGAGATAATTAAAAGTCCCAGACTTTATTTTGCAAAGGTCTACTGAGTGTTACCAGTTCCCTTGTACAATATCAATCAGTTGTGAATTTTGGCATTTGATTCCAATCTTTAAGCTCTTACTCAGAGGACCAGTTTAGCAACTTGCATTACTCATTAAGACATAAGATACCGTCCAGATGGAGCAGAAATAGAAATAAATGACAAAGACAATTGTCTTGGCACAAACTCCTCTGTCAGCCTAAATCTTCTGGATACAACTCTGATACTCATTTTCATCAGCAGCTTACTCTCTGAATAGATTTTATGCTTGTGGAACAGGATACATTTCAGTGTTCGTAAAGATTGCAGAATCAGGATGAAATAACTGAAAGACTAAAAATCAATCAGGTAATACCATTAGGAAGGAAAAATAGTTTTTGAAGGGAGGAGAGGCAGGTGTAGAGCATATCTATTCATAGAGGGCTGTGCTGAGCTGCAGTGCTTGACAATATTATCTCAAATTTTTATCTTTTGTTGTTCCATCATTGGCTATCATCCTATTTTTAACCCCATGATGAGGCACATAATGTAGGATGTTCGCTTAAAGATGTTCACTTAAAAAGAAAAAGCCTCTCTGCTGAGGATGATACATAGGCAATGATTACAATCTCTTGTGTTCTTCCACAGTTTCTCTCATCCTTAATGTACTGTGATCCTTCACAGTAATTTATGTGATTTAGATTCTACATTTCCCGGTAAGAAGCAGCTCTTCTTTTGCCAAGTGCAGTGATACCACTGTGTACAATGTTACCATATAAACGACTTCAAGGATGTACATAATGAAAGTGATACCTAAGTGATACGATGCGAGGTGAATCAGGATGAGCTTCATCAAGGCCAAATGCCAGGTCCTGCACTTGAGTCACAACAATCCCAGGCAGTGCTACAGGCTTGGGGCAGTGTGGCTGGAAAGCTGTCTGTCAGAAAGCAACCTGGGGGTTCTAATTGAGCCAGCAGTGTGCCCAGGTGGCCAAGAAAGCCAGTGGCATCCTGGCTGGGATTAGGAATCCTGTGTCCAGCAGGAGTGGGGAAGTGATTGTCCCCTTGTATTTGGCACTGATGAGGCCACACCTTGAGTATTGTGTCCAGTTTTGGGCACCTCAATGCAGGAGAGATGTGGAGGTGCTGGAGGAGGGCAACTAAGCTGGGGAAGGAACTGGAGATTAAATCTTATGAAGAGCAATTAAAGGAGCTGGGGATGGTTAGTGTGAAAAAGAGGAGGCTGAGGGGAGACCACATTAATCTCTACAACTATCTGAAAGGACCTTGTGGGGAGGTTGGTGCTGGTCTCATCTCACAGATAATTAGTGATAGAGCAAGAAGGAATGGCCTCAAGCTGCAGCAGGGCAGGTTTAGACTGGACATCAGGAAAAAAAAAATATCACAGCAAGAATGGTCAGGAAGGTGACTGATTCAGCAACTGTGGATGTGTTTAAAGGTGGTTTGGATGTGGTGCTTGGGGATATGGTTTAGGGGTGAACCTTTTAGAGTAGGGTTATTGGTTGGACTTGGTGATCCTGAGGGTCTCTTCCAATCTGAATGTTTCTGTGATTCTGTGATTCTGTTAAATAAATCCCTATGCTTGAGATTAAAGTAGGACTCATAAGTCTATACAGACTTAGTACCAGCTTGTACACTTCCTTGTACGAGCATTGGTGTTTATATATTCAAGATACAAACCAACAAAGATTTCATGATGCAAAGTGTTGATAATCAGCTCTTAATTACAGAAACAGGATAAATATCAGGTTTCACTTCTCATTAAAATAAGTTCATTGATTTTTATAAGTCTTCCATTCTAAAAGGATTTTCTTTATGTAGCAGAAGGCTAAAAGGGAGCAAAACTTTGTTTTTTTTTCCTTAATTGTCCCTCCCACTTCACTTTCTGGGAGCTGTATCAGCTGGGAAAGGTTAGCCTCTGAAACTTGATCTGTGTGAGTTTTATACATTCTTTATTTATAGTCCATGTCAGATAATAGGTTTTTGTGTGCCTTTTTTGGAGGAATAAACTGAAATATTTCTGATGTAGAACTTCATTAAATGAGCTGAAAGAAATGCTAAATTGAAGTGGATATGGAGAAAAATTAATGTGTGATGTTATGAAGACCTTCATTGTCATTTGCTCTACAGTTTGAATATATTTTATCTGAACTGTGATAAAGCTTTAACCTGTTTTCAGCCACTAAATCTGTAGTTGGAGATGAGAATTCATTAAACATTAACTGTTTTCAGTTTAAAGCAGGCAATTTTAACTTGACGAGTAACAAGTTATACAATACTATGTTGTAGTATCATAGTATCAGTCAGGGTTGGAAGGGACCACAAGGATCATCCAGTTCCAACCCCCCTGCCATGGGCAGGGACACCCCACACTAGATCAGGCATGTTGATGTATATAACAGCAGATATTAAACATCAGGCACAGTATTGCAGATTTCAAGATTAGCAGGGTTTCTGTGAGTAAAAGTGATGTGGTCTAAGTTGAATGTGAAAGCTCTCTCACTGCTTCTGGTGGAAAATATGTTTTAATTGACATGGTTTTCCCTGACAGAGACAGAGACGAGACCCGTACGTGACAGAAAGCCCATGTTTCTGGATAGTTTCTCACCTAATTTAGTAAGAGCTGGTGATTTCAATCTTAACTCAAAACATCTGCTTCTCTATTGCACTGCTACTCTGAAGAGACACTGCATCACACAAGCACCAGCATATTAAAAATCTAAGTGTGTTTGTCAGCTTTAAAAAACACATCTTGTCTCTTCCATTAGAGGTACAAGTTCTCGTGTTAGGAGCCCTGAACTTTCAAAGTACTTCACAAACGGGGAGGGGAAGAAAGAGAGACATTTCTGTCTTTTTTTGATGCATAACTTACTGGTGTTTTAATACATCATAGAGTTGGAAGGGACCCTCCCAAGTAATTTTGTCCAATGCCCCTGCGCTCAGCAGCGTGGCAGTTTGAGGCTGTGGGTACCTTTGTGAACCAGAAAGTTACAGACCTCCAGAGGAGCAAGAGTGTCCAGGAGGTGGACCTGAAGATGGGTGTTGTACCCATAAGTCCTGCATCCCTGGCTGTATAAATCTGGCTGTAAAATCAATTTTCTTCCCTTTTCCCTCCCTCTCTCCTGCTGGGAAGGATGCCCAGGTTCTTATCTCTTGGAGGGGGAGTGAGGCCTGATGTTGGCCTTGGCAATGCTGCCAATTAGGCCTGGAGCAGCTTTATTGAGGTCTGGAGCTGCCTAGCTGAATTTGTGCTGTGTCACAATGGTGTTGGTATGGAGGGTAGAGAGGCTTGGTAGGGAGGGGGCAGGAAAGCCTTGGTTTGTTGGCCTGGGTCAAAGGGAGCTTTGTGTGAAGCTTTGGCTTAATGAGCATCTGTGTTAAGCCCAGACTATGGATTTTGTTGTATTTTATATGTTTTGTACTGTTGTATGTAGTTGTGGATAGTATTTGCATTTAGACTCTCCAATCCTATCCAATCCTTTGTGTGAGCTGTTCTCTTTTGGCCCTTTTGGAAGAGGTGAAAGAGCAATCTGTCCTGCTGTAAACCATGACAAGCAGGGAGATCTCTAATAAACATATACCTACATTTATGTGTCTAATGTAAAAAATGGTAGGATACAGTAACTGGACTTTTGAAGGCATGAGTTACCAAGCTCTGAATCTACATTATATGGGTTATGCTGACTTTGCCACTTCTCATACTTTTAACCATATAGGATTTCTTTTCATATTGAAGGCGTTCGTTTTCCTCCACCACAATTCTTTCACTTCACAGAATAATCAAATCATTCATTGGAAGACTCATTGGAGCAAGTATTTGAATTGGGATTGAATGCTTTGTGAACACTTCTACCACTGAGCCATACTTATGGTCTGGAGGTCTGTTTCTCCATTTGTCCTGTGGCATCTGTTCATTTTCCTTTATTCTGTTCCACATTCTGCTTGCTTTCAGGCTGCGTTGCTTGATACTCAGCTTAGTGGTTGTGGCATTCAATTAGACATGGGAGACCTGGTTTCAGCTCCTTGTTCCAAGGAGATTGCTGAATCCCAGCTTTGGGGCTGCTGACTTTTCTGAAATGTGATTCTCTCTGTAATTGTGAACACGCAATCTGCCATGCCTCAGTTCATATTTTACTGAATCTACCTATACTATGACACATTCCTGAGAGGAGGCTGGTTTCATGGTTTTCAGAAAAACACTGCTTTATACAAAGGGCTTTGTATAAAGACCTCAAAACACTCAAACACTCTTTGAGTCTTGTATCAAAATGGGGGTCCTGCAAGAACATGCTGTTGGCCTGTTTTGCAAAGAGCTAAAAGAAAATTTGCAGTTGTTACTGGGAGCATTTTTAGGTCAAAGTCAGTGCAGAGGTAGAACAGCAGTCATAATGCCATGCCTTCTCTCTGGATCTATACTTAGCTAGAGAGATGTGTTATTTGGGTCTTAAATGCAGGAGGAGGGAGGGCTGTTTATTTTTTCTGTTGTGGTGGTGGTGGTGACAGTTTCTGAAGTGCAAATTCCTTCACCTAAACAAGAAAAGCAAAACAACAGATGAAAGATCAGTAGTATTTTGAAAAGCAGTCATGGTGGACAGTAGTCCCAATGAGAGCATCCAGGGGAAGGATGCAGCTAGATGTGCAGTCCCTGAGGTGCAAATAGGGAACTAGCAAGTAAAAATGCAGAAGTAGTGTTAAGAACATGGAAGGCATTATTGAGCCCATCACTAAAGCAGTTATTTTTTTAAGACCCTTTCTAAAAAAAATTGACAGTATTTTTTAAGGAATGAAGTAACAAATGCCAGTATGGGAAGATGAACAATTTCCCTATGTCCTTGGCAGAAATGAGGGTTAAAACATTGTGAAACTTGAAGGAAGAAAAGTTCAAGATAATAGGTACAGCTCTTTTAATAGTGAAATTTATTGTTAATTCTAGAAATATTCGTGGGATTTTGCACATCAGTTTTCCAAACTACACATTTGATGAAGAAACTGAGAGATAAATTTCTGTCATTTCTCAGGGTAAACAAGAGTCCACGAAAGAAACTTTATTTATTACACATGGGGAAGTAGAACACGTTTGATAGGTAGATTATAAAGGAGGGTGTATCAGCTTATCAGCAAGGGAGACCTTATTGCTCGCTAGAACTTCCTGAAGGGTGGTTGTAGCCAGGAGGGGGTTGGTCTCTTCTCCCAGGCAACCAGCACCTGAACAAGAGGACATAGTCTCAAGCTGCACCAGGGGAAGTTTAGGCTCGAGGTGAGGAGAAAGCTCTTCATAGAGAGAGTTGTTAGCTGTTGGAATGGACGTGGCATTTGGTGCCATGGTCTACTAATCATGAGGTGCTGGGTGACAGGTTGGATGTGATGATCTTTGAGGTCTTTTCCAACCTTATATTGATTCTATGCTTCTATGAAAATTAAGGGTTCTATACTTAGATCACCAACAGTCTGGTGTCTTAGGCCACTGGTCAGGCCTCTGGGCTAATAGCAGCATCTAGGTCTGGAAGAGAATTCAAAGAGTGGAGAGTAATCTGAAATCCAGATGTCAAGAAAATGTTCCAGGCAGTAATTTAGCTTTGATTCAGTAAATGTTACAGAAGTAATATTGTGGTAATTATAAGAAATTGTTAGCCTGACTAGTATCTAAGAGGATTTTTTTCTCTCTGGCTTACAAAATAAGATTATTGTGGTATGCTCCACACTGGCATACACACAGACATCTCTCCATCTATCCCAACTCCTTTCATAGTCATTTTTCTTTACAAGCTATATTATCTTCAGTTGCTAAAAGCATTAAGATAAAACAGAATAGAAAAACAGAGGCAGCCTGGAAACTCACCAGGCTTTTAGATTTTTGACGTTTCATTTTGAAAGCGCCGTTTCTTAAGTGATTTCTCTGTCTCTCTTTTAATCCTTGTGCATAAAATGCAAAGTGCTTGACAGAACATGTAAAGTTAGTTTTCCAACCACTTTACATTTTTTTTTAGCCTTTTACTGAAACCCTACTTTTCCAGTTTTGTAAGTGGAGCACTTATTGTTTTGTTGTTAAAAGGTGTCAGGTTCTTTGAATATTACTTTCTTTGATGTCTTCGTGGAGTTTGAACAACCTGTGTTTGAAATAATCAAATGCAGTGAATGCTTTTTGAATGTCACAAGTATTATGGACCTTTAAAAAAAAATAACCTTTTTGTAAGATACTGTATAGCTAATGAGCTAAGCTGAAGGTCTATAGCTTTCTGAAG
Organism: Dryobates pubescens; assembly: GCF_014839835.1. NCBI lineage: Eukaryota > Metazoa > Chordata > Aves > Piciformes > Picidae > Dryobates > Dryobates pubescens. The sequence goes on from NC_071657.1 coordinate 132,620,054, forward strand.
CACTGTAAGGCTCAGAGTAATGTTTCAACCTCAGTAATGTTAGGTAAACCTGTCCTAAAGAGAGATTCAAGTTAAAGAGGTAGGGGAAAAAATAGAGAAAAATTAGAAAAGAGAAGCTTGTAATGTATATTACATATATATATTTAAGCTGACTATAGTCCTTTAGAGAGGCCTGTAATGTATATTATATTTAAACTGACTATGGCCCTGTAAACAGTCTCACAAACACTTATTTACCATTATATACAGGTTGTAGAACGCAAAAATTAATTAATATAAACCATACTGATCTGGAGAGCAATACACTGTTTCTTTTATCTGGGTAAGAAAGAAAAAAGGAGGAAAAAAAAGCCCAAAGCATCCCACTTTTGTGTTATTTAAAGCCAGTTGATATGTGTTAACATAGCTGTCAGCAGCTGAAATGATAAAATTATCATTGTTATCAAATACAGCTATAAAACTGAACACAAGGCATGCTGCAGGTTAGTCAGAAGAGGTCCTCTGTTTTTCACTGTGCACGCTTGCTTGAAATGAAACTGTGTGTTATAGGTTAACTGGGATGCTTAGCATAATCACTTTGCAAGGCTGTTGTGGAGGGAGGTGATTATCACTGAGAACAGATGGGCAGGTCCAAAGCGTTGCCAGATTCTGCACGAGCTCCATGTACTGTAGGTTCTAGCTCCCTTTTCTTCGGCATCTCTGGTTTTTATTCGTTGTGCATATTTTGAAGGGCTGGCTGAGCTGGAGGTCAGGGAGCGATGCCCTTAACAGTTTAGCTCAGAGGTGCGGGAGTGGGGGATTCAAAGCGCTGTCACTGCACGTCTGAATGGATGGGGCAGACTGCATTTTGTGCAATTTCCTCCCTAAATGTATGAAAGGATTTATCTGCGAGCTTAGCACTCTACTCTGCATCTGTAGCTGCCTGTGGATTGTATTCTGTGTGTGACCAGCAATGATATTCTCGGATATGAACACTGTCTCTGCCTCTCCTAAAGTGCATCCTCCTAATGGGACCCGGTTTTATACTTTTCAGGTAAGTGAACTTTAATGCAACCAAAAGGATTTTTATTTGGCACTTAAACAGCAGGTAAACTTTGAGGAAGAGACACTGATATATTAAGCAGCTTATGTGTAATTATTTTTTCTTTTAATGGTAGGAGAAAATATGTAAGAAACCAATATCACCACAGTAAGTTTGCTGCCTCAAAGCAGTCAGCATGTAAATTGCTCCTAAGCAAACATAAAATTGCATTCTGAATGATTTTTGCTATCACTTGTCTTTCCCAATGATCCTATCATCCAACAATTCAATTGATAGCTCCTTAGAAGGACCCACACTGCCTTTCTGTTTAGTTCCTATAAGCACTGTGTTGGCATTATCAAACATTCCAAATTAATATAGAAAAAAGAAAATAAAATAAAAACTTTGTTCTGTTGTATCTCTTCTCTGGAATTTTTCACATGGAGCCTTAATGTAATTTCCTGCTAGCTGGATCTACTTCATTTGATTAATGTAGATAGTAATCATGCATGTATAATTGATGGAACAGCAGAATCTGTTGTGAGGGTTCTTAAAGCTCTCAGTTTTAAGCCAAGTTTTGCCTCGTTCAGGTAAATAAGCTCGTGTGCTTGGCTAAAGGGAAGAATTTTTTTATGTGTTCCAAGTCTAATGTGCAAAGCAGTCTAATTGCAACCATTTTTCAGTAAGATTTAATTAAAAGAAATCTTCAGTGCCTTGGCTCTGGAAAAACTATGTAATCCTACATTAAGATTTAACAATAATTAAAAAAACCCACACACACCCCCTGCCCCAGCTGCTCCTTATAGCACTCTGGCCCTGCAGGGAAATTCAAACACTTGGCTGCTTAAAGTGGCAACAGCATTTTCAGTGCAGCCTCTGCTACAGTCAGGACTTAAATAACCTTCCTGCTCCTTACCACATAACATTTTTTGTCTTTTTGGCTACTTTATGCTGTTGGAGAGTGTTGTCTCTAATATGTCATCCATCCTGCCAGACCATACAATCCGAGGCAATTAAAAGTTGATCATAACATGCATGGCAAATTTCTTTCACAGAACCCAGGCACCTTATTCTGCATTTAACCGCATTTCCTTCTTGTCTTGTTCTTTTAATCCATCGTTTTTAATTGTGCTGTCTTGCCCTTACAATGATGTGAAATGATAGTTGAGGGCTGTGCAGAAAGAGTGGCGTCCTGCTATCAGTGATGATCTGCCGATCCTGGCAGTGATTCAGAGACATGAATGCCCTAGGCCTGTTCCTCTACAGCATGACTACTTTCCCCACCCCCCCTCCACTGACATCTAAATATTCTGTGCTGCCTCCTGTAGCTGTGCTCTTAAACACAGCTCCTGACGTGAGGTATTCTTCCTAAGTGTGTGTAGTTTAGAAAGTCACTCAAATTAGGATGCTCGGCTGCCACACCAAATTGACTGTTTCCATATGTGGTTCTTGGGGAAAGGAAGCACTAGCAATGAAGTATATATTTAATTATTACTTTTTTACAGTGTATGTTTTTGTGCTGTCATTGCTGTTAGACATTATCCCAGATACAAGCAGTTCTCTTTAAAGAACTGATTTTTTAAGCTGAAGGGACAATAAAGAGAAAGGAAATACAGCTGAATTTCCTGTTGCATTCTGGATACTTTAATGATTAATCTAGACTTAAATGACCGTGGAATGTAAAGCTGCTAATTCAGGACAAGTATGTGATTGTGTTCTAGGATGCTTGGTGCTATCAGTGCTAAATAACCCCTGAATAATAATAAACAAAACTATTGTTTCTATTTGCTTGTTTATGTACTTGAAGAAAGATATCTGATACAACTTTCCAATTCTTCCCTTGACTTCATCTTCCCTTGCTTCCTAGTGTCTGACCACCACATTTGTGGTATCTTCTCTTTCCCTCTTGATTTGCTCCAGTCTTTGCTTACAAATGTAGTAATTTCTGAGAAGGACTTAATGTGACTTGTTAATTGTTTTGATCTGTTTTAAACTGCTTTTGCCTTTTGCTTTCTTAGCCATTCTGTTGTCTCTGTGTGTTGCACTGTAATCTGCTTGAGAGAGAATGGCTTGCAAAGTTGTGGGACAGCTTCATAATTCTTCATTAGACATACACATGCTGGTATTTAACCTGATGGTGTGAAAACAATGTTAGCAAAGCTAATGTCTTTCATGTTTAAAAGTGAACAAATAGAACAACTGTGAGACGAGGACCTGAACTGATTGAGCTGATTGAGCGTAATGAGTGATTAAGCTACTGAATTAATTGATCATTGATTCAAAAATGTGACAGCAAATTTTTTTTTTCAGCAACAAAAATGGTACTAAAAGAAGCACAAAGCATGTGTGCAAGCTCTAACTTTGTGACTGGCATTTCACTGATGTTGAAATAAGACTGATTTGCCTCTACTGCTCAGGCTGGCCTCTGGGGTTGCATCTAGCACAGCTCTTGGTTGGGGAAGAATCATAATTAATGAATATCTACAAGTTTTTGATCATTTACTAAGATCTTAAATGCTTGGAATAGTGTACTTTAAAATCAGTTTATGAAGTGTGTTCATTTTGTAACCGAATATGAATAGAAATTAGAAGTCTGCCATAAATGTTGAAAGTTTTGGAAGTACTGCTTTGGACAGTTAACAGCAGCTGAAGTTTATGTTGGTGTTTGCAGTATCCCATAAATATTATTAATTTTCTTAAACTGGTAATAATGTAATGATGAAGGTGCATACTAACCTGCACAGCTACTAGGGACCTTAGAGATCATCTGCTCCATCCTCCCTGCCATGGGCAGTGATTTCTCTCATCTAGACTCAGCTGCTCAAGGCCTCATCCAACCTGGCTGTGAACACTCCCAAGGAGGAGGCATCCACAGCATTCCTTGGCAACCTATTCCAGAGTCTCACCACCTCATACTGAAAACCTTCTTCCTAAGATCCAGTCTAAACCTACTTTCCCTCAGCTTCAAACCATCCCCCTTTGTCCTATTGCTAGACACCCTTATGAAAAGTCCCTCTCCAGCCTTCCTGTAGGATCCCTGCAGGTATTGGAAGGTAGTTCTAAGGTCTCCCTGAAGTCTTCTCTTCTCTAGTCTGAACAACCTAAGCTCCCTCATCCTATCCTCATATTAGAGTTGTTCCAGCCCTTGGATCATCTTTGTGGCCTTTCTCTGGACTCGTATCTTCACATGGAAGGCAATGTTTATTACAGCAGAATTTGAAATGGAAAGAACCTTTTACTGTTTCAGCATCATTGCAAAATTCTTGAAGTCCTTTAATGTTTCTGTGAACAGTAATTTCCACTCATGACTTTCAGTTGTTAAGCTCAGCACATATTAATAGGACTAGGGGGAATGGAATGAAGCTGAAGGTGGGGAGATTCAGGCTGGACATGAGGAGGAAGTTCTTCACCATGAGAGTGGTGAAGCCCTGGAATGGGTTGTCCAGGGAGGTGGTTGAGGCCCCATCCCTGGAGGTGTTTAAGACCAGGCTGGACAAGGCTCTGGCCAGCCTGATCTAGTGTGAGGTGTCCCTGCCCATGGCAGGGGTGTTGGAACTAGATGATCCTTGTGGTCCCTTCCAACCCTGACTGATACTATGATATCTATATCCAAAGCAGAGAGCTAAGCACAGACCTAAATGAGGGCTGGTAATATTTGCCAACAGGCAGATCTTAGGAACTGGGCATGTGAAGGAGAGAAGCATGCTCAAATTACAGCAGTGCTTGGAGGCTCATGAGACTGGCTGCATCTCTAGTGTTGAAATTAACACTCTCTAGTAACAGTTCCCATATATGTTAAACATAAACTTTCAAATATTTTGAAGCAATACTATTCCATTTTTAATTCAGATGAGATTTGTGGTTTATAACTGACCTCTCAGGACAACTTTTTGCTAGTAAAGTAAGGGCTGGTGTTTTCTGGAACACTGGAGATTAAAGCAGTTGTGTGTGGTTGTTTTTTTGGGGTGGTCATGGTGGTGTTTGTTTGTTTGTTTTTGTTTGTTTACTTATCTTTAATTTTATTTGTTTTAAATTACCTGATGATCAGAATGCCTATTTAAAGAAAAATAAATGAAAAATTACTTTCTGTCTTCATTTAAGGAGCAGACAGATATAATTTTGCTCCCAAAGGAAGTAAAGCAAAGATGTCCTCATTGAATTGGAGAGAAATACAGAATTATATGCCAAAGTATACAGGAAAATACAGAATACATCGATCCTTAACACCTAATACATATACATGATACATGAAAACCCCTCAAAACCTTTCCCCAACCAGACTAAACCACAAGCCCAAGTGCTCCTTTTAGACTAGACTAGACTAGACTAGAATTAACCAGGTTGGAAAAGACCTTCAAGATCATTGAGTCCAATCTATCATCCAACACCATCTAATCAACTAAACCATGGCACCAAGCACCCCATCCAGTCTTTTCCTAAACACCTCCAGTGACGGCCACTCCACCACCTCCCCAGGCAGCCCATTCCAATGGGCAATCACTCTCTCTATGAAGAATTTCTTCCTAACATCCAGCCTAAACCTCCCCTGGTGCAGCTTGAGACTGTGTCCTCTTGTTCTGGTGCTGGTTGCCTGGGAGAAGAGACCAACCCCCTCCTGGCTACAACCTCCCTTCAGGTAGTTGTAGAGAGCAATAAGGTCTCCCCTGAGCCTCCTCTTCTCCAGGCTAAACAACCCCAGCTCCCTCAGTCTCTCCTCACAGGGCTGTGCTCCAAACCCCTCCCCATGTTGGTTGCCCTTCTATGGACACGTTCCAGCAACTCACTCAGCATCCTTCCTAAACTGAAGGTCCCAGAACTGGACACAGGACTCAAGGTGTGGCCTAACCAGTGCCAGGAGAATGACCTCCTTTCTCCTGCTGGCCACACTGTTCCTGATACAGCCCAGGATGCCATTGTCTTCCTTGCATTATGCTGAAATTGCGCTGGAAAAATTAATCATGCCTCTGAAGGCCACAACCAGGCCTTCTCCCCCATGTTACCAGATGAGGACTCCATCTGGAGAGTTGAAAGGAGGGAGAAAAGAGACAGAGTTGGCCTTGCTGCCATCTTATGAAGAGATAGCAGAATTGTGGGATTGAACTGCAAAATTACAATTTCCTGGGTCCAGCTCTTGGACTATCTAGCCCCTGGGGGACATTCTATCTCTATGGTTTAAGACTTCCAGTACTTAATCCCATGACACTTTCTTACAAAACCTGCAGAGGAATCCTAAACTATTCATATGACATAAAAATGTAGAAGCAGTGTGCACTATAAAAACAGCTTGATGATCAAATGTTGGAAACTAGGTTTCTGGGAAACTGGGAAACATTTGCATGCGTCCTATGTGTACATCAACATCAACTGTTTGATCACATCCAGGACTGCATCAAAAGATGCTATGCCAGCAGATCCAGAAAAGGGATTCTGACACTGTGCTCTGGTGAGATGCCACCTGGAGTACTGTGTGCAGGTGTGGAGATCTCGATATAGGAAGGACATGGACCTGACGGAGCAGGTCCAGAGGTGGGCCACAAAGATGATCAGGGGATTGGAGCACCTCTGCTGCGAGAACAGGCTGAGAGAGCTGGGGTTGTTCAACCTGGAGAAGAGGAGGCTTCAGGGAGACCTAATAGCAGCCTGGCAGTACCTGAAGGGGACCTACAGGAAGGATGGGGAGAAGTTGTTTACAAGGGCCTGTGGTGACAGGACAAGGGGCAATGGCTTCAAACTAGAGAAGGGAAGTTTTAGATTGGATATCAGGAAGAAGTTCTTTACTATGAAGATAGTGGAACAACTGGAACTGGTTGCCCAGAGAGGTGGTTGAGGCTCCTTCCCTGGAGATATTTAAGGTGAGGCTCAACAGGGCCCTGGGCAACCTGATCTAGTTGGGGATGTCCCTGCTGACTGCAGGGAGGTCAGACTGGATAACGTTTGGAGGTCCTTTCCATCCTGAACCGTTCTATGATTCCATGGTTCTATGATTCTATGGTTATTTCTTAGCAACTAAATGTTACACTCAAATGATAGTGAATTAACAACAATGCAAACAAAAACATTTTGCTTTCTATCACAGAATGTGCTTTGACCTGTGTGAAATAAAGGGTACTCTCATTAATTTTTGTATTAATTGCTATATTAATAGCTTTAATGAACGGTGTACTTATCCAGAACTCCTGTTTTATACTGTATTTTAGTAATCTTATTGTTCTCTCTTGTATCTTCTGATATGGAAGTAGTAAATTAAACAAAAAGCCTCTCCTATATGAGAAAGCATCTGGTTAAAATTTATAGTGCTTACTAGCTTACATTTATCATTAGGTTATGCTCTGGACAGGTCTGCCATGCTATTCTGTTTCATAGGCCAGAGCTTTTATTTTTGACTACCTTATTGCTTCACATATTCGTTTACAATGTAATTTAATACAAAAGACAACACCTCTTGAGTTTCTTTCCCAAAATCCCTGGTTTTATGCAAAAAAATAATATATTTTATGTGATTAAGATGGGTTATTAGCCACCTCATATCTCATAAGATCACAGAATCACCAACGTTGGAAGAGACCTCAAAGATCATCAAGTCCAATTTCACTCATACCACAAGACAATGTGAAGAAAAATATGTATCCATATGTGCAGACTTAATTGCACCCTATATAAACTGAAGAAAAGAGCCAAACATTTGTCTGTACCTGTGTCACCTTGTCCACAGAATGGTGGATCCTGCTGTTCAACCCTTCAGCTGGCTAAGCATAGGGGCAGCTCCTTCCACAGCCCTCCAGAATGGGATTTCTCCCTTTTGCTTTAATGAATAATTTACTTAATATATTGGCTGAGTATTTTATTTATTTATTTAATATAAACATCACACAAAAATGTTAGAGGCATGTTCCTTATGAAAGCTGAAAGTCCACAGTCAGTTGAGAACTTGTATCAGTAGTGACAGTAAAACTCTCTAAAAGGTCAATGAGTGTCAACTGAGTAAGCGGTTTTGTGTGCCAAAAGCTGATCATGCAGGTTGATGTAGACTTCAGAAGGTTTGAAAGTTATGTTATAGAGTCATAGAATTGTCAGGGTTGGAAGGGATATCAAGGATCAACCTCCCTGCCATGGGCACTAGACACCTCACACTAGAGCAGGTTGCTCACAGCCCCATCCAATCTGGCCTTCAAAACCTCCAGGGATGAGGCTTCCACCACCTCCCTGGGCAACCTGTGCCAGTGTCTCACCATCCTCATAGGGAAGAACTTCTTCCTAACATCCAATCTGAATCTACCCATTTCTAGGTTTGCTCCATTCCCCCTAGTCCTATCACTCCCTGACACCCTAAAAAGTCCCTCCCCAGCCTTCTTGTAGGCCCCCTTCAGATACTGGAAGGCCACAATAAGGTCTCCTTGGAGCCTTCTCTTCTCCAGACTGAACAGCCCCAACTCTTTCAGCCTGCCCCCATAGGAGAGGAGCTCCAGCCCTGTGATCATCCTTGTGGCCCTTCTCTGGACATGTTCCCACACATCCAGGTCATTCTTGTAATAAGGGCTCCAGAACTGGACACAGTACTATAAACAAGGTTTGAAAGCTGTGTTAGTGACTATAAATAATAGCAGTGGCAGAAAGGCTGACAGTGAGGTGTTTTTTTAAAGACTTATGACATTTTAAAAGTGGCAGAAAGTGATGCTGGACCAGTAACCAAAAAAAGATCATAAATTCACTAAGAAATCTGGGTAGTGTCAAATGCAGGAGACAATAATAAAAGCCATTTGCATTGCAAATAGTTGGGAAATATTTATGGCCATACAAGTGGGGTTTCTGTAGGAATTTCTGAGGAATAGTTGGAGGAATATGCTTGCAGGCTCTTTTACTTGGAAACTAATGACCAATGGCAAGAGAAGCTGGTCTGACATTACAAGTGAGTGTTACTTGTTCTTCTTTACTGTTATTATTCTGTGATAGGTAATTTTGTTGCTTCCTTTGTGAAGAATAAACTTAAAGCTTTTCTGCTCAAATCCAGACATGTTCTCGCAGTGCTAAACTGAATGTCCCCCAAAATATCAATGTTCTCTGTAGATAAAATCTCAAGGGGGATATCTTTTAATATTTTATATATTAAAACATATCATACCAAACAAAATTTCAACCATTTTTCATGTGTTAGTGCTGTTAATTCATTTACTTATTCTTTGCAGAAAGGAGATTGCTGTGAGCATTTGTTAATCAGTCCACGTATGCGGACAGCTAGTAGGTTTAATTGTTTTACCAAGTCGGGGTGAATATCGCTGCTGAACGGAATTTTTCAGGCTGTCACTGTGCAGTATTCAATGTAATGTGCTTTAAGTGTCTAAAGAAATGCTTTTGCTTGCACAAGGGAGGTTTTTCTGTGTAGCTGTGTTGTGCCAGAGTTGTGGTTTGTGGCCATCAGACAGCATGAAAGGCAGTGTCCTCACCACCAGCACTCTTGTGTCCAGCCGCGAGACAGGGAATATCTTTGAAAAACTACTGGTTTCCTGTTTAATGTCTGAGTTTTATCTGGAAGTATGCTGAGAATTGCTCCAACTGCCACCATGTGCCCTCTTCCTGCTTAAACATTTTCCATAGATTGATTGGGTTTTTACCAGGCAGTCAATAACAGGGGCTGACAGTTGTTATGAATATGCTCTTCTGCATCCAGTGAACTGGGAAGGCTGACTTGACTGAATATTAACTGTTTTGCCATGCTGTCCTAGTTTAGAGTGGGATAGATTGCTCTATTGCACCAAAAGGGGCAAAAGAATAACGCTCACAAAAAATGGATTGGATGGCAATGGAAAGTTTAAATGGAAAAGCAATTTGAATGGAATAGAATGGAATGGAATGGAATAGAATGGAATAGAATAGAATAGAATAGAATAGAATAGAATAGACCAGGTTGGAAGAGACCTTCGAGATCATCATGCCCAACCCATCAGCCAATCCAACCCACCTAACCAATTAAACCATGGCACCAAGCACTCCATCGAGTCTCCTCCTGAACACCTCCCCGGGCAGCCCATTCCAATGGGCAATCACTCTCTCTGTGTAGAACTTCTTCCTAACATCCAGCCTAAACCTCCCCTGGTGCAGCCTGAGACTGTGTCCTCTTGTTCTGGTGCTGGCTGCCTGTCTACAATCTCCCTTCAGGTAGTTGTAGAGAGCAATAAGGTCACTCCTGAGTCTCCTCTTCTCCAGTCTAAGCATATACTACAAAACTGCAAAGCAGACTGGTGAGCATAGCAAAGATATAAAGTTCAAAGAAATCCGTGATCTAAACTTAACATACAAGTTCCTTTACACCAGACCAAAAACCCAACACTCCCTTTCTCCCAACATGGCTCTTGGCTCCCAACCAGGGCTCTTTCTTCCACCAATTGCTAGGCTGGTTTCAGACTGGCCAGGCCTAAACTGCCCCCCATTTTTACTCTGGCATTAGGCCTAAACAGGCCAAAACCGTATTTATAAAGGTGCAAAACCGTATTTATAAAGGTGGAACCGTATTTATAAAGGTGCAGGATTTATGGGTAGTGTGGCAGTTTTAGGCTATGCCTTTAAAAGTTATCTGCAGAGTTCAAGCAGAAGAGTGGAGAAGTATTAACAGTTCACAGTTGGGTGTAAAAAGGAAAACAAAAGATCATTTTAAACGAATTTCATTGGGCAGATGTGTGAGATGTACCCCTAGCATCATACATCCCACTTCATTCTTTTCCCTTTTCTCTGGCTGCTGAGGCTGCTTCTGCTCTGCTGGGCTGGAAAGGATCTTATCTAACGGCCTTGATTTAAGAACACTAGCAAATAACTACACTTTGAGCTAACAATACTCCTAACTTCTTTTCTCTTTCCCTTTTAATTAAACAGAGAAGTTGGGTGGGGGGAAGTTAGGGGAGAGCGGAGCAGTTCCCTACTCCTTTTTGGGATCCCAGAAAGGAGTTCAGGGGGGTTTCCATGCTGTTTTCTGATTGTAAATACTGTATATTTGTACATATTAGCATAGAATAGAATAAACCAGGTTGAAAGAGACATTCAAGATCATCGTGTCCAACCTATCATCCAACAGTACCCAATCAACTAACCCATGGCACCAAGCATCCTGTCAAGCCTCGCCCTGAACACCCCCAGCGACGGCGACCCCACCACCTCCTCAGGCAGCCCATTCCAGTGGGCAATATTCATTGCATTCCATTGTAGAGTGTACTTATTGCTTGTAAATATAGCCCCCATTTGCTTTCCCAACTGTGTGAGCAGAGCTTTTCTTAATGTGGTGGCAAATTCCAAACCATTGCAGGTAGCAATGCACTATTGCCTGTGTCCACCCACTGGGCTGGACACTCTAGACACTGGAGGTCTTGACTCTGTGGCTTCTTTTTTGGAGGCACCCAGCCTACATGGCCACACATGCATATCTGCATCCTCCTGTGAGTGGAAACACATATTGATTAAGCAAGAACTGAGAAACATTATGGTTCCATGATACACCTAATTACTATGGATTTGGTCGTTAGAAATTAGGAAAACAAACCGCTCTCTCCAGAAGCCGCCAGTCAAAACTCAACGCAGGCACACACACTGACACATGCTTTCCAAAAAACAATTAAGAAAACAATCAGCCACAGAAGGCTTCTGTCTGTAGTATTCTTAAGCTCTGCAGACTTAGGACATTATGTTGTTTGTTTCAAAAAAATATGGTAGAGTAAGCAAAGGATACAAGATTTTCCAAACACATGCACAAAACAAAGGAGAAGGAGCTTAAAGGCTTTGGGGCTTAAGCCACTATTTGTGTAAATTTTTCTTTTGCCTGCCACATGCAAGTTTTTAATCCACATAATAGCATTTTTCATGTGTTGAAAATGAACACTGAGCAAGCAGGGCAGTAAATGCACCTTTACTCTGCAGGTGGGGGTTGGCCTCTTCTCCCAGGCAACCAGCACCAGAACAAGAGGACACAGCCTCAAGCTGCACCAGGGGAGGTTTAGGCTGGATGTTAGGAAGAAGTTCTTCATAATAAAGAGAGACTGGCCATTGGAGTGGGCTGCCCAGGGAGGTGGCGGAGTCACCATCACTGGAGGTGTTTAGGAAGAGACTGGATGGGGTGCTTGGTGCCATGGTTTAGTTGATTAGATGGTGTTGGATGATAGGTTGGACTTGATGATCTCTGAGGTCTCTTCCAACCGGGTTAATTCTATTGTATTGTATTCTATTCTATTCTTTTCTATTCTATTCTTTTCTATTCTATTCTATTCTATTCTATTCTATTCTATTCTATGTGAATTCCTGTCATTCAGAGCATTGCAAATTTGACTTTGCAAAGTAATGGAATAGAGAATCAGAAAGTACCTCTCCTTTTTCTGCCAGAAACACTGAGGCTAAAACTGAGCTGCTGTTTCTTCTGCAGCTCAGTGGATGTGACCAATAAAAGCAGAGGACCAGTAGGAGGAATAGCAATAAGAGTGCTTTCCTTCTATTCCAGAAATAGGATCATGGTACGGGTTCTGAATCATAGCTAGGAACCGTGTTTCTGGCTTGATTTCAGAACTGCCTTCAGTGTTGGATTCTCAACCTCGGCTACATTGAGTAGAAAATAAAACTAGAGGGAAAAAATGTATTGGTATTTTCCAGAATGGTAAGGATACTAAAGGTTATTACACTGTAATGTGTGGTAGTTTGATACTGGTTACTCTATTCTCTTAGCTGAACACAAGCTGTGCAGAGTGAGATAGGTTTGGATAATAAGCTTTCCTTATAGGGAAAAACAGAACAATACAGGCATAGCCTGTTCTGAGAGCACAGATTGTGTCTCTGTAGATAGATGTCCTGAACATCCTGCATGATGGAAATGGCATGGGTTTTCCCTTTATGAATATTACCAATCTTCCTATGCAGCTCTGCTAAAGCTTTCCCACCCCTGTCTGGGAGAAGAGTGTAATTTGCTTAGTTCATTTTACATTTCACATGTATTCCTAGGAGTTGTCTCAGATCTGGATAGTACTGCTTCCTTCTTCATGTGTTACACACTAGACCAAGTAGTGAACAGCACCACTTCCTCATAATTACTGTCTTTAACAGGGAGTGGTGTGGCTCAGTTGGTAGCACATAAGACCTGTAATGGGGAAGGTCATGAGTTCAAGCCTGCAGTGGGCACTAGTGTCCTCCCTACTCTAGTCATGAGGTCTGTGGTGACAGGTTGGACTCGATGATCTTTGAGGTCTCTTCCAACCTTAGTGATACTGATACTAACTTAGAAGTTTTGGCCTAGAAGTTTTCAGTGTCTTCTAGACTAGCATTTAGTACAATGTAGAACTTTAACATCAAAATTCTTCTCAGTATAGATTTTGCTGTCTGAAAGTATGAATTAGCCAGCTATAAGGATGTAAATGTAACCCTCTACATCAGCTGATAAGCCTATGCTTATTAGATATCCTTCAAGAGCTGGAAATACTCTGCATCACCACCTAAAAAATACATGTGTTTTTGGCTTTTTTTCTTTTAGTTGGAGAAAGATACAGGGTAGAGGAAGATGCAGTTGCAAAGAAACAACTTATTGGACTTGGATAAAAATTAGTAAATGGGATTAGTATGATTACTAACTAGCCCAATATTCACTGTATTTTATATAAAGCCTTTTGTCCTCACAGTGTTTTTGTACATAATTCATAAATTTGCAAGGTGAGAGGATCTGTTGCTGCTGTTCATGCAGCAGTTTCTCATACAGCCTTCATTATCAACAGCATCAGAGGTTGGTGATTTACTTGCAAATTTCTTCTTTTTCTTGCACCTGACTACAGCTTTAGATTTCTTGTATATTTTCTGCATCTATGGCAAAGACAAAAGCAGGTGAAGATAAACAGTGCAAAATACTTGGCACGTTCAGCTACCCTGTGTTCGAAGCCCAGCAATAAAATGCATGATTTTAATGGTTTTAAGTAAGTGGAGATATAAAGAAGCCATTATACTGAGGAGTTTGTTGGCCTATAGATATGTCTCGTTGGAAGAAAGTTACTGTGATGAATGGAATGGAATGGAATAGAATAGAATAGAACAGAATAGAATAGAATTAGAATAGAATAGAATAGGAGTTGAATTGAATTAACCAGGTTGGAAGAGACCTTTGAGATCATCGAGTCCAACCTATCATCCAACACTATCTGATCTACTAAACCATGGCACCAAGTGTCCCATCCAGTCTCTTCCTAAACACCTCCAGGGATGGTGACTCAACCACCTCTCTGGGCAGCCCATTCCAATGGCCAATAACTCTTTCTATGAAGAACTTCTTCCTAACATGCAGCCTAATCCTCCCCTGGCACAGCTTGGGACTGTGTGCTCTTGTTCTGGTGCTGGTTGCCTGGGAGAAGAGGCCAACTCCCAGAAGCAGTGAAATATTCCAATTCAATCTTTATTCATAGGTTGCATTTTCATTCTGAATGGAGTTGTGATAATATACATCACAAGGGTTTTAACACTAAATTGACAGTGGTGGTTTCACAGAAACTGGGTTTTACTTTGCCTCATATCTTCCTGTGTGGCTCGCTATTCAGCCGGCAGTTACACTTAGCATAATGTTTATGGAGGAGCATGAGGCTGGGATTGTTTCGAAATGACAGCTGACATAATTCAGTTGATGTTGTGATTCACTCAAATATGTAAACATGTGAGAGAAATATGGATTTGGTATTTCCACTGAAAGACTCTGAATTCCTGATTCATGGAAATTGAAATGATCTGCTTATATATTTTTCACAAGGATATATTTCACTGTTTTTAAAGGCATAGCCTAAAACTGCCACACAGTTGCACAGGACTGAGAGTGCTTGTTCCTATGGAATGTGTTATTTGTAGTGACATGAGCTGATTTTTAGTTTAATTTTGTTGTTAAATTTAGTATTCTAATACTGCATGCATGGCAGTGGCACAGTGTGAAGAATTTCTTTGTCTGCCCCGTCTGCCATAACAGTTTTGGTGCTCTGCAAAGCCAGAGTGGTGAGGAGATGCCCGTGGCACTGAAAATACATTAGGGTGTGACTTTAGAATAGAATAGAATAGAATAGAATAAGCCAGGTTGGAAGACACCTTCAAGATCATTGTGTCCAACCTATCATCCAACACCACCTAATCAACTAAACCATGCAACCAAGCACCCCATCAAGTCTCCTCCTGAACACCTCCAGTGATGGTGACTCCACCACCTCCCCAGGTGAACCATTCCAATGGGCAATCACTCTCTCTGTGTAAAACTTCCTCCTAACCTCCAACCTAAACCTCCCCTGGCACAGCCTGAGACTGTGTCCTCTTGTTCTGGTGCTGGTTGCCTGGGAGACCAACCTCTGCCTGTCTAACTTCGTGTTAGAGACACATATTAGTGCTATAAGGCTAAACCAAGGTGTAAGGTGATCTACTGTCATGACCCCATATCCTGAGCCCACCGTGGGCAGTGTGGGAGGTTGTGATAAGATGTGAAAATTCACTTGGAGTAAATAAAAGTGAACTGACACCAAGTGGCTGATTAGTTGAGTTTGCTAGAGCCAGTGATCACTCTTGGTAATGGACTGGAGCAGAGGGGAAAATGGGAAGAAAAAGGAGAGAGAGAGAAAGAAATCAGCTGTGCTTGAATCCAGCAAGGATTTTCACAAGAATAGTCCAAGCTCTTGGTGGTAGGTGTACATTCTAGCAGGATCTTCTGTGGTAAATGCAACATGCGGACCCTGGAAGTCCTTTTATACCCATTGGCAGTGGAGGCAGTCTGTCCAAGTCACACAGAGAGGTGTGCATGAGTGAGGTGTGCACAGAGGGGTGCCTTTGTCCTTTCATCTGTGCTGCTGTGGTGGTTTTAAAGAGGGAATTCCTGCCTCTGCAGAAGTGATCTCTTTTCATTAGTAAGACATCTGCCCAGCCAGCAACTCTCCCCCAGAACTATTAAGGCCATCATCCTGGCTGTTCAAAACCAGGTATTGTCACTCCTTGTGTGAGACAATGGAGGGAGTATGGCTTATCAGCCCTGTCCTGCCACAGCATTGTTTTGAGACAGAGGATTGAGCTATCACAACTACTTAATCTAGATTTCTGTGCTTGTGTAGTGTGGCAGAATAAAATTTAATCTCTGGAGCAAAAGAGGAGAATCTGAGCTCCTCTCGGCTGAATGTCCATGAATGGATGGAAAGTGTTAGATGCACTCTTAGAAATCATCTTTCAATTTCATTTCACCATCCAGGAGGCATCCAGTTAAGGAACTCTGAAATTACTTCATGATGTGAACCAAAACAAGTTGAGACAACAAGGACACCCACTTCAGACTTCCTGATGCAAGCTGAAACACTAATGTAGACTTGATTTATGTAATGGCAGGCTCTGGCAAACAGTATTTGAGAATAATGACTGAGTTCAATGAGTCCCAAGTTTATTATGGGAGAATGAATTCTTCTGAAAGAGTGCAGAAAGATTAGCCTCCCTGTGTTGAGCTAATCTTTGTTGTTATGACTACACTGATAAAGACTGTGTTGACTCTAATGTCATACAGACAGAGGCCCCAGAGAATCATAGAATCAATAAGGTTGGAAAAGACCTCAAAGACCATCAAGTCCAACCTCTCACTCAAAACCTCATGACTACTAAACTGTGGCACCAAGTGCCATGTCCAATCACCTCTTGAACACCTCCAGGGATGGTGACTCCACCACCTCCCTGGGCAGCACATTCCAACGGCCAACAACTCTCTCTGTGAAGAACTTTCTCCTCACCTTGAGCCTAAACTTACTCTGACACAGCTTGAGACTGTGTCCTCTTGTTCTGGTGATGGTTGCCTGGGAGAAGAGACCAACCCCCACCTGACTTCCCCCTTCAGGTAGTTGTAGAGAGCAAAAAGGTCTCCCCTGAACCTCCTCTTCTCCAGGCTAAACAATCCCAGCTCCCTCAGCCTCTCCTCATAGGGCTTGTGCTCAAAGACTCTCTCCAGCCTTCTCTGGACACGTTCAAGACTCTCAATGTCCTTCTTAAATTGAGGGGCCCAGAACTGGACACAGTATTCAAGGTGTGGCCTAACCAGTGCTGAGTACAGGGGCACAATGACTTCCCTGCTCCTGCTGGCCATCCCTGGCCATACTCAAGGTGAGGTGCAACACAGCTCTGGGCAACCTGCTGTAGTTGAGGTTGCCCCTGCTGACTGCAGAGGGGATTTTTTTCCCCCCCAAAGTATCATAATGATGGTGTGAAACTTCACTGCAAGTGTTTTGGAGCAGTTTGTAGCTCAATGGCAAATCAGCTTATTGGTGCCTTCAAGAGAAGTGACTTTTAAGATAATAAATCCCTGTATTTTAAGGTAAACCCTATGAAACAGATCAGTGCTGCCAGCGTGTTTGTGAGGAGTCATTATAGAAGATTCTTTCTTTCTGACATTTATTCTGAAATGTCATGACAAAGTTTCACCCTGCAAATTTGGAGAGGCACACTTGAGAAATCTTCCTCACTGCAGTACTTATGCAGTCTCTTCTTCACTGGAATATTTTTTTCCCCAGTAATTGTATATGAACTAAATATATAGCATGAATTTGAATATGGGCATTAAAAAAAACCCCATATATCTCTCAATAGAAAATTCATTATTGAAAAACAGTGCCTTGGAATTTGATATAAAGGGCAGGACAGCAGAAATCCTTGGAGCACTGAAAGAATTCTTAAGAGTAGGCTGGTGGGATTTCGGGTAGTTTTGGGGGATTTCAGCAGTGAGGATTTAAAAATATCTCTGAGGAAGGGTGAGCTCTTGCAGCTATGCAGCTGTCATTAGCTGTCACAGACCATTTAAAGATTGTATTGAGTGTTATTTAATTACTGACAGTATTTTGCTGGAGCACTGGAACAGGCTGCCGGGGGGTGTTGGGGAGTCTCCTTCTCTGGAGACATTCAAAACCCACCTGGCTGCTTTCCTGTGCAGAATACCCTAGGTGATCCTTCTTGACAGGGGGGGTTGACTTGATGATCTCTGGATCTATGGATAATGGGATGGCATTTAACAAGTCCAAGTGCCAGGTGCTGCACTTTGGCCACGGCAACCCCATGCAGAGCTACAGGCTGGGGTCAGAGTGGCTGGAGAGCTGCCAGACAGAAAGGGTGAGGAAAAAGTTCTTCACTGAACGAGTCATTCGTCATTGGAATGTGCTGCCCAGGGAGGTGGTGGAGTCGCCGTCCCTGGAGGTGTTCAAGAGGAGATTGGACGTGGCACTTGGTGCCAGGGTCTAGTTGTGAGGTCTGTTGGGACAGGTTGGACTTGATGATCCTTGGGGTCTCTTCCAACCTTGGTTATACTGTGATACTGTGATACTGTGATCTCTGGTCCCTTCCAACCTCTAACAATCTGTGATTCTTTTATTCATAAGAAGTTTGGTGTTTTACCAGATGAATTTGCATGTGTGGTAGATTAGACTATTTTTGCATAGCTGCAGTCAGCTAAAGTCTAATGCAGCCTCCAGGTAAAATAATACACTAGTAGAATTCTAATGCCCTGGTGGAAGTGCAACTGAAGCACTTGATGTGTCACTGGAATGGAGTCCAGGATAGGAGCTTAGCCTTGTGTGTTGGACCCGATCATACCCCTAATCCTGTGGGTGGGAATATGATATATGTGAAATGCTTGAACAGTTCAGAATCCACTTTCCACACTGTGTGATTGCTTGGAAGCTCTGAGAATAGCTTCAGCTTTATTCTTCAGCTTTTTTGACTGCTTTCAGAATATGGGCTGGGTAAGGCTGTATAGAAAGCTGGTGGACAGTAGGAGAGCGTGCCTTCCGTTTGCCCAGAAAAGAATGGATTGTCCAGGAAATTGTTTCTCATCATTCCCATTTATTATCTGAATGAAGCAAACTGTGCCTCAATGGTTTTTACCTCTTGGAGACTCCTGGCCTTTTAAGGAGGCCTGGGAAAGTTGCATATAGTAGAAGCTGACAGTTCACACATCTTTATGTAATTTGTCTCTGATTCATGCATAGAATGCTGGAGTTCAGGAAACTGCTTAATTTCAGTTTCAGGAAAAGAATCTGTTAGCTGATCATCCATGAACCACGAAAGCATTCAGAGCTGTGAGATGAAGAGTTTAGGGGCAGAAACCTGAGGACAGAAAGACAATTTTATCCTGTGCTGCTTCAAGAAAAGTGTGGCCAGCATGTTGCAGGAGGTGATTCTCCCACTCTCCTCCACTCTGGTGAGACCCAACCTGGAGTACTGTGTCCAGTTCTGGAGCCCCTAGTACAGGAAAGATGGGGATGTGCTGGAATGTGTCCAAAGAAGGGCCACAAGGATGATTAGAGGACTGAAGCTCCTCTCCTATGAGGACAGAGTGAGGGATTTGGGGCTGTTCAGTCTGGAGAAGAGAAGGCTCCAAGGAAACTTTATTGTGGCCTTCCAGCATCTTAAGGGGGTCACAAAAAAGCTGGGGAGGGACTTTTGAGGGTGTCAGCTAATGATAGGACTAGGGGTAATGGAAGAAAACTAGAAATGGGTAGATTAAGATTGGATGTTAGGAAGAAGTTCTTGCTCATGAGGGTCGTGAGACACTGGTACAGGTTGCCCAGGGAGGCTGTGAAAGCCTCATCCCTGGAAGTTTTTAAGGCCAGACTGGATGTGGCTCTGAGCAACCTCCTCTAGTGTGAGGTGTCCCTGCCCATGGCAGGGAGGTTGTAACTGCATCATCTATGAGGTCCCTTGCAACCCTGACAATTCTATGATATATTGTCATGGCCCTCATTTTGCCTGACAGCTTTCACTAAGAAGGTAGGGATGCCATTGTATTGAAGACTAAATCTGCAATTAAGCAAGAGAAAGAATTTCAATTAAGTATAAGATTATGCACCTGTAAGACTTGAAAACCACATTTAGCTTGTATATTTTTCTTTTTTCCCCCTCTCCTCTCAAGGTAGCCAGAACAAAGGAATGAGGTCTGTTGGCCAATACAGTTCCCTCAATAAGTATATTGAGACCAAATGCATTTGGTTTTGAGAAGTTTATGTTTATGAAATTATTCCTGGTAATTCCCTGTTCATCCAGCGAGAACTTAACAAGTCTCCTAGATCTCTTCAGTTAAGCAAAGGGATAGATTTAGATTTTTGATCACTAGTTCATGTAAGAGGAAAAATTGACACATGAATTGGTTTTAATAAAGAGAGGATTTTACCAAGGAGATTCTGAGCATTCAAGATCACAGGTTGTCAGGGGTTGAAGGGGACCCAAATTGATTATTGAGTCCAACCCCCCTGCCAGAACCCCTGCTATACAGTCTAGCCCATACAATCTAGTTCAGGTCACATAGGAATGCATCCAGACAGGCCTTGAAAGTCTCCAGAGAAGGAGACTCCATCACCTCTCTGGGGAGCCTATTCCAGTTCCTTACAGCAAAGAATTTCCCCCTTGTGTTGAGGTGGAACCTCCTGTGCTGCAGCTTACATCCATTGCTCCTTGTCCTATCACAGGGAGCAAGTGAACAGAGCCTGTCCCCTCCTTCCTGATCCCCAGCCCTCAGATATTTATAAACATTTATTAAATCCCCTCTAAGTCTTCTCTTTTCCATTCATTTTGATCTTGACAAGCTCAAGTGAGAAGGACTCTCAGTGTGGCTGAAGAATATGCTGGAAGCTTTCCTATGGCAGCTGCAATGTGTGAGATCCAAATCACAAACTGAATTGCATTACTCTGACACACACAAAAAAAATGGGTATGGATATTTTCAGACTTAAGTCCCACTCATTTCATGTACCAGCTGCTTTATCACCATTTAGTCTTCTTTTATTCCACTTACAGTTCTGAAATAGTTACAGTTCTTCTGAATCTTATTGAACACGACAGAAATATACATCCAGAGAGCAGCTGAGTATACAGTATGGGATGACTAGATGATATAATCTACCAAAGGAATAATAAGAATGTTTTCATTCCATATGTTCTGCAGATTTGGCAACAACAGGCGTGTTGACTCACCTCACATGTGGATGAAACCAGTCTGAGGACGGAAAGCCAAACCCCTTATTTTCCTCCACTTAATATCTTCCCAATAGTAGTGCTATATTACTTCCTGACAGCATTTAATTAACAGCTCTGGAGATTTTCCCTAAACTAAGGTTTAAGGTTCTTCAGAAAACTCAGCTGTGAATGTGTCTGACCTGGAGAAGTCTAACAGCCTTGTAGTCATAAGTATTTGTGGTGTGTATGTGCCTTTGTGAATGATGTTGGAGAGTTAAAGTCAATTATATGTACAGGTTTTATAAATGAGTAAGCAGGGGTAAGACCCATTCTTTGCTAAATGAAGGTACAATTCTATTTTTTTTCTCATTTTGGAAACAAATTTAGATTAGAAATCAAGGGAAATGAAGATTCCCTCCATTTGTCTGTGTTTAGGGGTCCTCTGAGGACTCGTCGTTCTAATATTGCTGTCTACAACTACCTGAAGGGAGGTTGTAGCCAGGTGGGGGTTGGTCTCTTCTCCCAGGCAACCAGCACCAGAACAACAGGACACAGTCTCAAGCTGTGCCAGGGGAAGTTTAGGCTGGATGTTAGGAAGAAGTTCTTCATAATAAAGAGAGTTTGGCCGTTGGAATGTGCTGCCCAGGGAGGTGGTGGAGTCACCATCATTGGAGGTGTTTAGGAAGAGACTGGATGGGGCACTTGGTGCCATGGTTTAGTTGATTAGATGGTGTTGGGTGATAGGTTGGACTCGATGATCTCTGAGGTCTTTTCCAACCTGGTTAATTCTATTCTATTCTATTCTATTCTATTCTATTCTATTCTATTCTATTCTATTCTATTCCATTCCATTCCATTCCATTCCATTCCATTCCGTTCTAAACTTGAACTTAGGAAGTTCTATCTAGACACAAGAAATAATTTCTTTACTTTGAGGGTGGTGGTTCACTGGGACAGACTGCCCAGGGAGGTGGTGGAGACTCCATCTATGAAGTCATTGAAAACCAGCTTGGATGTCATCCTGTACGACCTGTTCTAGGTGGAACTCTTCTGTCAGGGGGGGTTGGACTCAATGATCTCTGGGGTTTCCTTCCAGCACCTATCCTGTGATTCTGAGTGCTAATGAAATAAATACCATTCACTGATTTTTATATCAAATTACATGCATATAGCCATGATAAAACTGATGCTTCCCATCAGCTTGGACAGAGGTAGCTTGAGTTTTTAGCCTAATCTTCCTTTAAAGAACACATATAAAAATAGTGTTTACTTACAGTTGTAGAAGAATTTGCCATCCTTTCAAATTTGAATACTCTCTGTACAATGTTTACTTTCCTTACATTGCTGAAGGAAATCTCTTGTCTGTTTAATATTCAGAAGAGTTTTGATATAATCCTGTCTGTCAAGAATAGGGACACAGATCAAACCAGAATGAATTGTGTCAGAATTTGTGTATCCAGAAATAAATCTTGATAAATAATCATAGAATTGTCAGGGTTGTAAGGGACCTCAAGGATCATCTAATTCCAGCCTCCCTGTCATGGGCAGGGACACCTCACACTGGAGCAGGTTTCTCACAGGCACATCCAACCTGGTCTTACAAACCACCAGGGATGGGGTTTCCACCACCTCCCTGGGCAACCTGTGCCAGTGTCTCACCAACTTCATGGTGAAGAACTTCTTCGGAACATCCAATCTGAATCTACCCATTTCTAGTTTTGCTCCATTCCCACTAGTCCTACCACTACCTGAGCAGTCCCTCACCAGCTTTCTTATAGGCCCCCTTCAGATATGACAACGCCACGACAAGGTCTCCTCAGAGCCTTCTCTTCTCCAATCTGAACAACCCTAACACTCTCAGCCTGTCCTCATAGGAGAGGAGGTGATTCTATGATTCTTTAAAGAAAACAAGTCTGTATAATTGAAATTCTACAGAGCAGAATTCTTTAAACAGAGTGAAAAACTACACAGAGTAAAAAAGCTACGCTAACCCCAGATTATCAAGGTCTGAGATTAGATGGGTCTAGTAATACTTTAGATAAGAACCTATATTCTCCATCTTTTTTAAAAGAATAATCAGATGTTTTAAAAATTCTGTATTTCAAGTGAACTGGTGTGAATAGAATTTTTTAGGATGTGCTGGCTGACTATTTGATGCATAAGGTACCACAGTCTGTTGGCCAAGGATGACTTCCAGAGGGACAGAAACTGCCACTCATTGTCAAAGGAGCTCTGCGGAATTTAGCTTTCCGAATATCACTTGCTCCAAATCTGCCTTCCTTGAAGCCAAATCTGTACCAAACCCATGTAAGACAGAAACAAGTGTAGGGATTTTGTACATAAAAGTATAATCCTTGCCTTCAGCATGGAATGGCAGCACTGGAAGTCTCATTTCAGGGTCTAATTAGGCATGTAGAAAGATCTGTAGCTGTGACACTCATTAGTTCAAAATCAAGCATCTAGAAAATGGGTAAAAAATGACCAGGATCTGCCATGTTACCAAATGTTTCTGGCATTAAAGCAATAGGTGTTCTTCAGAGCAATTCAATGAAAGGCAAGTTGGTCAGGCTCATTATCCAGGAGGTTTTTTCCCAAACTATCAGGGCCATGAGGATGATTCCAAGAAGGGCCACAAGGATGATCAGAGGGCTGGAGCACCTCTCCTATAAGGACAGACTGAGGGAGTTTGGACTGTTCAGTCTGGATAAGAGAAGGCTCTGAGGAGACCTAATTGTGGCCTTCCAGTATCAGAAGGGGACCTACAAGAAAGCTGGGGAGGCACTTTTTGGAGTGCCAGGTAGTGATAGGACTAGGGGGAATGGAGCAAACTTAGAAATGGGTAGATTCATATTGGATGTTAGGAAGAAGTTCTTGCTCATGAGACACTGGCACAGGTTGCCCAGGGAGGTGGTGGAAACCTCATCCCTGGAGGCTTTTAATTCCAGGCTGGACGTGGCTCTGAGCAACCTGCTCTCGTGTGAGGGGTGCCTGCCCATGGCAGGGAGGTTAGAGCTAGATGATCTTTCCCTTCCAACCCTGACAATTCTGTGATTCTAATTCACTTTCTTTAATGCTGTTTTGAAAACATTTAGAGAAGTGGTTTTTTAAAAAATGAAGAATTAATACTGGAGGTATTTAGGAAGAGACTGGATGGGGTGCTTGGTGCCGTGGTTTAGTTCATTAGATGGTGTTGGGTGATAGGCTGGACTCGATGATCTCAAAGGTCTCTTCCAACCCAGTTAATTGTATTCTATTCTATTCTATTCTATTCTATTCTATTCTATTCTATTCTATTCCATTCCATTCCATTCCATTCCATTCCATTCCATTCCAATTTCCTTAAGTTAAAATGTTGCCATTTTCTTTTTAAGAGACAGAAGGTAAAATACTTTAAGAAATTTAAGCTTTCTTTACAGCTTACAAATTTTTGGCATTCTTGTGCTTTGTGGGGTAGAAAGAACACTTCCTTTCAATGTCCTGCTGTGGTAATAACAGAGTTTTACCACCTGCAATGTAAGGGAAGCTCTGTTGCAGGCATTCAGAATGAACAAGTTGTAAGCCAACCTTTGCTGTCTCTCAAAGGAAGGATTAATACAAAAGGCTGGCATGTCTTGTTCAGACTGCCAGTGTTTTCAAAGACTTTGTGCCCCCAAAGCTTTGCCACCTTTGTGGAGCTCACTCCCTGTGTAAGTGACATTACACAAAATGATACTGCTCTGTAGGAAAGCTAGTGGAGATATATGATAAATAGTCCTTACAGCTGCTTCTGAATATTTAATATATATATATATAAAGAGTTATGAAATCATATCAATCTATTCCATGATTTGGTATCCTATGAATTATCTGTTACTGGATTTTCATCAAACACACATGTAAGTATATAGTACCTTTATGCTTTTTATGAATAGAAACATTATGTTCTGGTGGCATTCTCTCTCTGTTTTAAAGCTTTTAGGGTTAACTCTGTCAGCCTTAGAACTTATGACATTTGACAGCAATATTGTATCTGAATTAGAAAAGTTCTGAGAGACTTTGGTTGATGTAGACATGTGGCAGTTTGGGCTGGGTGCCTCCTGTTGCTGCCATGCAGGGTGCACCTCTGGTGCCCCGGGTCTCCAGCCCAGTGGGTGGAAACAGGGAGCTGTGTGTTTCATACCCATAATGTTCTGCTTCCTATAAATCCATCTGCAAGTCTCACACTTCCTCTTTCTTCTCTTGCCATTCCTGTGGGAGATGCTCCCTATCTGGTAATGGAAGGGGAGTTATCTCTTAGGCCTGGCTAGCCTTAATGCCAGGAGGAGAAGGGGGAAGGGCAGTCTCAGATCTGGCCAGCTGGGATTAGCCTAACAGTGGGGGGTGGGGAGGAAAGAGCCCTGGGGGTTTTGGGTGTACCCTCCGGTAGGGAGAAGGGGAGTGCTGGGATGCTTCTGGGTGTGCTGTGAGGGACTCTCTATGCTTTGGGATCTCTTTTGTCACTGTGCTTGTAGCTTCTGTAAAACACTCACTGCTTTTCCATCACTTCTGTTTTCCTGGGACAAGACAACAGCAGCAATGGTCCACAAATATATAATTCTGTTAATTCTAATAATTTTCACTGACTTCTTCTGATTTTTAGTTCTGATGTTCTGCTTGTCCAGAAAGACTACTCCATTTCTCCACAGAGAGGAACATTTTTACCAACTTCTGACTGCTCAAAGGAAGCTCTACAAAGTTTAATCTTACTTGGATATTAGCTCAGCCAGGGCCTCCCAGTGGTAATTACCCATGCCTTGAACTTGCAGGTAATCCTGCAGTACAAGAGATAGCAATGCTGATCTCCCTTGAGATGAGAGATTTCCTTGCAGAGCCCCATGCCTCCTGGATCTTCTCCTGCTTACAACAGGAATGGTTGTGTCTGTATTACACCAGCATACTGAGCAAAGTTGGACAAGATTATTTAAACAGGACTCAGATGTCTGTACCTGTCAGCCTAATTTGCATTATAAAGATCCCAGAACAAGCAATGATGCATCATCAAATATTTATTAGTTCCTCTAGTTTCTTTGTGAAGTCACTTACACATGAGCAAGTACACTAAAGAGTGAAATGGGATACCCTGAAAGGAGGCTGTAGAGAGGTGGGGAGCAGTCTGTTCAACCCAGTAACAAGTGAAAGGAGAAGAGGAAATGGTCTCAAGTTGTGCCAAGGAAAGTTTAGATTGGATATTGGGAAGAATTTCTTCACTGAAAGGGCTATCAGGCTTGCCCAGGGAGGTGGTGGAGTCCCCATTGCTGGAGCTATTTCAGAGCCATGTAGATGTAGTGCTTAGGCATATGATTTAGTCAAGGACTTGTCAATGTTAGGTTAATGACTGGACTCCATGAACTTTAAAGTGTTTTCCAATTCTGTGCTTTCCAAAGCTGTGTTTTCCAATTCAATTCTGTGATTCCTATGAGGTAGTTCCTTTAAAAAATTTCCATTGTCCTGCTCTTTACAGTTGCAAATTACTAATACTAAAGGTATGATATTCAAAACAAATAATGGGTCTCTAAATTTTCCCCATGAACCAGGCAGAACCTCTGTTTCCTGTATTCCTACAGCACTAAACATATACTTGCTTGGAAGTATTAGAAATGATGCTTATTATTTGCCCTTTATGTGGTGGATTTTTTCAAGTGTCAACATAAATATCCTATCTGTAGTCTTTCTACAAGGACAACACTGTTAGGTCTTATTCCAATCCAACTTCATATTTAATAGAAATGTGCCCACAGTTCAGCCTATAGCCATATTTCATTACAAAAGGAATATAAAGATAAGAAGAATAATGAATCACCTGTTTATTGCCAACGGTCTAAGCCACTGCAATGAACACATAGCTATAACCTGTACTGCATTTTCAGCATTGTTCAGAGCTTGCTGGTGATAGAGGAGTACTAGAACTATTAAGCAAAAAGCCATTTTAGGCTGGATGTTAGGAAGAAATTCTTCACAGAAAGGGTGATTGGCCATTGGAATGTGCTGCCCAGGGAGGTGGTGGAGTCACCATCACTGGAGGTGTTTAAAATAAGACTGGATGAGGCACTTGGTGCCATGGTTTAGTTGATTAGATGGTGTTGGGGAATAGGTTGGACTTGATGATCTCAAAGGTCTTTTCCAGCCTGGTTAATTCTGTGATTCTGTGGTTTTCCTTTACCTGGAGAAGGAAAATGAATGTAGGCTTGTGCCTAGGAAAAGAGACAGGAATAGTAGTCAGCATGGATCTGTGGTTTGCTAAGTTTCTTAGGTACCTCTTCAGCTTTTGCTTCCACTCTGCCATAGGATGGCATCCTATGGATTGAAAAAGAAAAACAAAATAATTGTTGTGTTCATATAGGCAAAATTAATGTCTGCTGCAGCTAGTGTTGCATGAAGGACAGGAAACACAACTTGAAGAATTTACAAAACTGTCATCTTTTATTAGGAATTTAAACATCTTCTGGTAATTTCAGCTGTCTTTGCCTCCCCTTTCTGAAGACTGTCTTAAGAACAGATTAGGTTACTTCTCCTTTGGGGAGCTTTGTGCTCCAGGAGCAAGGAGAGGATTTTGTTGTTTTGTGTGCCATAAAGACAAACTTCAATCTTAAACAACAGGGATTTGTATCTCCCCTAACCCAAACAGCAATGCCCAAGGTCTCGATTTCTTTTCATTTTGCATTGAATAGAATAGAATAGAATAGAATAGAATAGAATAGAATAGAATAGAATAGAATAGAATAAACCAGGTTGGAAGAGGCCTTCGAGATCATTGTGTCCACCCTATCACCCAACACCATCTAATCAACTAAACCATGACACCAAGCACCCCATCAAGTCTCCTTCAAAACACCCCCAGTGATGGCAACTCCACCACCTCTCTGGGCAGGCCATTCCAATGAGCAATCACTCTCTCTGTGAAGAACTTCTTCCTAACATCCAGCCTAAACCTCCCCTGGCACAGCTTTAGGCTGTGTCCTCTTGTTCTGAAATAATAATAACAGTATAGGACTACAGAACAAGCCCATGAATACTTCCTGGCTACTGAATATCTTCTTGCTATTTCTTCCTGCTCAGAACCGAGGAGGGACTTTTTAGGGTGTCAGGTAGTGACAGGACTAGGGGAAATGGAACAAAACTAGAAATGAGTAGATTCAGATTGGATGTTAGCAAGAAGTTCTTCCCCATGAGGGTGGTGAGACACTGGCACAGGTTGCCCAGGGAAGGCCCATCCCTGGCTGTTTTTAAGACCAGGCTGTATGTGAGGTGTCCCTGCCCATCACAGGGGGTTTAGAACTGTATGATCCTTGAGGTCCCTTCCAGCCCTGACAATTCTACGATTCTATGAACTCTGGAGTTAAGAAACTGTTTTTCTTAATATTTAAATACATACTTATAATTGCACACAGACACACACAAAATGTATTTGCCATGGCCTAATATGCCTGCCTTGAAAAAATAGGACATTTTTTTGTCAAATGCAACATTAATAATACATGAAATTCAGCAAACCTTGTGTTTCAGTGGATTGGTTTTCATATTCTAGAATGTGTGAACAGGTACTTTGATTTAGAGAGTAAAAAGCTCTTCAACATTTACATGGAAAGTTTGAAAGCACACTTCTAAGCATGGGGTTGTTTTTACATAATTCAATGCATTCAACAAAGCTGCCCAGCATAATCAGTAAAAGAAATTAATCCTCTTGTATTCTAATTTAGGCTTGATCATTGTGATTGATTGCATGCCATCAGACTCCTAAATAAAAAGAAGTCTATCAGAAAAACAAACACTTTGCTCGGTGAAGGTACATTGAATCTTGTGGAAGGGAAAAAGTCCCTGATTCCTCTCAGCCTTATCCTTTTCTCTATGTTCATTCCAGTAAGGTTTCTGTTGATGGAATCCCTCCAGCAATTCAGCTCTCTAACTTCATCTGCTTACTATTCCCCCTCCTCCCCCTATACTCCAACCTGGTCTATTCTATTCTATTCCATTCCATTCCATTCCATTCCATTCCATTCCATTCCATTCCATTCCATTCTACTTTCCTGAGAACAGATATTTTTGAAAGGACATTATCTTTAGATTTACCTAATGAAACATTTTCAGTGGGATCCCAACATGGAAAGGCATGGGAATGTTAGAAGTTTGGAGGGTTTTAGCCATGGGAATAGTTTGGAATCACATGCTTAGCAGGAACTTTTATTGCCAGACACTGAAGTTACATCTAAGTTAAAATTAAGCTGGCGTGAGACTGATGAGAAAAAGCTATGTTTCAAAGAAGCTGGAGTTAATCCATATTTGGAAGCCTAGCTTTAGGTAAGAAGCCTTTTCTTGTATTAGATTAGACAAACTGGAAGCCATGCAAAAGGGAAAAAAAAAATCCTACTTGTCTATCATTTTTCCTTTTTTGCCCCCTAGTTTACATCTGTCTCAGTCCAGAGGGACAGAGAGACGAAGTTCTTTTTAAAACATTCCCATGTTGTGAAAGTAAGGCACAAACAAGGTCAAATATAAAAAATGAGGCTGTTTATTAAAGGATAAAGTGGACAGAACAGAAGAAGGGAGAGAGAGGAAAAATGGAGAAAGAGAGAAAGCAGGAAAGGAATTATATTACCACCCCCCACCTAAGCTTTTCTGAAGAGGTCCGTGGAAGGGTACTGCCACTTTGACTTGGAGATGTCCCAGGGTTCATCCTTGCTGGCTTATGCTGTCCTTGGCTGGAGGAGGGGGGGATAGCATACCTGTGATGTTTTTCCTTTCTCTGAGCATCTTTCAGCATGTAGTGTTTCTCAGTGGTGTTCTCTCTCCTCCAGCATGTAGTGTTTCTCAGTGGTGTTCTCTCTCCTCCAGCAGTTCCTCTTTTCTTCTTACAGCAGGAAAAACTTAGGTTGCAGCTTTGGTGGTGGTGGAGAGGAGGGTTCCTGGGCTGCTGCTTCCAGGCTGCATGGTGAAGTTTTCTCTCTGCCTGAGCTGCTAAGACTCAGTGGTTTTTATTCAGTTCTTTCTTCATTACAGCTCCCCTCTGCCCAAACCGCAGTCACATTAATGCACGTGTGACTGCCAAGTGTGCTCTCTGGCGAGCAGAGCTGACCCATCAAGCAGGTCGTTAGTCCAGAGGCCTTTACACCATCCCCCGCTGGGCATTAGTGGTCTTATGAGGAGAACCACCCAGGATGTGCTTGCACCGCACCTCCTGAGCAGCTGTTGTCATGGGGCAGCAAAGGTGATTTTATCTTTTGTTGGACATTCCAGGCTCTTCACTGCACCTCTCCCTAGGCAGCTGTCTGGTGAGCAGATGTGTTTTCATCTTTGTTGATTTACGGGTACAAGAGACACAAGATTTAGTCTCTCACAACATCAAGTGATGCAATTTTGCCTGCTTCTTTTGTTCTAAATATTAACTATACAACCTTTTTTGAAAGAAAGCAATGTACAGTGTGCAGTTTTCCCATATTTTATTTTTTTCTCTTTGTGGGGAATAGTGGGGAAAGTTCTGCATCTTCTGCAGCTTCTGCAGCTTCTCAGCTCTTCTGCGTTGGGTGAAGAGAGTGGTGAGGCATTTCAGAAAGCCAAGCTGTCCAGTGTGCAGTGTGGACTTTTAGATTAAATGTGCTATGACTGAAATGCAAAACTTGTCAGAAGAAAGCTTCATGATGTAAGAAATGTGGAGCCTATGGACTCTTGACATAGTATAGAGCTGTGCACAGAGGAACAGGGAGATGCTCATCCCCCGTCACTCAGCACTGGGGAGGTCACACCTTGAGTATTTCATAGCTGTTCTGGCCCCTCACTGTAGGAAGGACATGAAGGTGGTGGAGTGTGTCCAATGAAGAGCAATGAGGTCTCATGAAAGGCCTGGAGCACATGGCCTGTGAGGAGCTTCTGAGGGAGCTGGGGGTGGTCAATCTGGAGAAGAAGAGGCTGAGGGGAGGCTTAATCACTCGGTGCTTGGTGCCATGGTTTAGTTGATTAGGTGGGTTGGATTGGTTGATGGGTTGGACGCGATGATCTTGAAGGTCTCTTCCAACCTGGTCTATTCTATGTATAAATTAGATTCAATGCTTCTGCAACAATTGGTGACCCAAATTACCTTTCAGAGTCATTAGGAGATACTGTATCTATTCTATGTACAACTACTGGAAGGGAGTGAGGAGGGGGCCAGCCTCTTCTGCTTGGTGTCAAGCGACAGGACTAGAGGAAATGGTTCCAAGCTGCATCAGAGGAGGTTAAGGCTGGGCATTAGGAAACATTTCTTCACTGAAAGGGTTCTCAAACATTGGAATGGTCTGCCCAGGGCAGTAGTGAAGTTACCATCCCTGGAGGTGTTCAAGTGGCATGTGGACCTGGAGCTTAGGGACATAGTTCAGTGTTCACTCTTCAGTTCTGGGTCCGAGATTGGACTGGGTGATCTTGCAGGTCTCTTGCAAGCAGATATATTCTGTAATTCTGTGAGTCTGAGCACTGACAGCAGTAATTTCTGTTCATGTTGTTTCACGTTGCTAGACCTGAAGAATGCCCTTCAAGACCCAGACAGCTCTGTTGCCTTGGAAACATCCAGTTGTCCATGGATAATCTGCACAGCCCTTCTACCAATTTTCAGAGCTTTTAGCTACATTTACTGAAATGACACCTTTGACTCTAACTAGAACTTGGTTATGTTTATAGCAAAACTGCAATTAGCCATTCTGCATTTTTGATTATACTTCAACAGCCTAACTGGGGGGAAAAAAGAATGAGTTTTTAGGCAACACCAGGTCTTCCTGTCTATCCATAGCTTGAATGTCATCTCATTTACTCCTTCTGCAGTCCCCTGTTCACCCACAGAAACTGTCATGACAGCAGGAGTTTGAAAAACTGATCCTTTTCCATTTCTCCAGGATGGCCTCAAAGAGGGGCATCACTTTGCTCAGGCAAGTATCAGGCACTACCATTGACATTTCAGGTGATTACTTATGTCAACTTACTGTTGAGATCTTGACTTGTGTGTCTCAACTCTAACACAAATCAAAGCATGTAGCGTCTGGCTTCTGCTGCTGTCAGGCTCAGTTGTGATGAGAGAGAATAGAATAGAATAGAATAGAATAGAATAGAATAGAATAGAATAGAATAGAATAGAATAGAATAGAATAGAATAGAATAGAATAGAATAGAATAGACCAGGTTGGAAGAGACCTTCAAGATCATCGCGTCCAACCCATCAACCAATCCAACACCACCCAAACAACTAACCCACGGCACCAAGCACCCCAGCAAGTCTTCTTCTGAAAACCTCCAGTGATGGCGACTCCACCACCTCCCCAGTCAGCCCATTCCAATGGGCAATCACTCTTTCTGTATAGAACTTTTTCCTAACATCTAGCCTGAACCTCCCCTGGTGCAGCCTGAGACTGTGTCCTCTTGTTCTGGTACTGCTTGCCTGGGAGAAGAGACCAACATCCGTCTGTCTACAACCTCCCTTCAGGTAGTTGTAGAGAGTAATAAGGTCACCCCTGAGTCTCCTCTTCTCCAGGCTAAGCAACCCCAGCTCCCTCAGCCTCTCCTCGTAGGGCTTATGTTCCAAACCCCTCACCAACTTTGTTGCTCTTCTCTGGACTTGTTCCAGCAAGTCAACATCCTTCCTAAACTGAGAGGCCCAGAACTGGACACAGTACATCATCACATCCAACCCATCATCCAACACCAAAATCTAAACTGAGTGGCATCAAACTTAGTACAATGCCCTATATATCTGAGAAAGCACCAACTGTATCTTAAGCAAAGGCTCAAAATTGATTTTTATCTTAAACAGACTGACTCCATGAGTCAGTTAACTTGAACCACTGAGCTACAACCCTGAAAATCTGTTAAGAACTTCTCATACAGACTCAGGCAATTTACTTGACCTTCCTTTTCCTTCATTCTGCAAACGTAAAGCGAGAATAAAATGCCCTTTTAAATGAGATTAAAATGCTAGCAAGGAAGCTTTATTTGTGGCTTCTTGGTTAGTCATAAACAAGGCATTTTCTTTGTAGAAAAGCGTGGAGGAAATGGTCTGAAAGAAAATGTTCCTCCATATAAGGACATGAAGCAGAATGACAAAATCTAGCATAGAATGATCACATGAACAAAGGATGTCAGGGCTTGGAAGGGACCTCCAGAGACCATTGAGTCCAACCCCCCTGCCAGAGCAGGATCATAGCATATAGAACAGGTTGCACAGGAACACATCCAGACAGGTCTTGAAAGTCTCTAGAGAAGGAGCCTCCACCACAGTGCTCTGTGACTCTCACAGTGAAGAAGTTCCTCCTCATGTTGAGGTGGAACTTCCTGTGCTGTAGTTGATATCCATTACCCCTTGTCCTATCCCAGGGCACAACTGAGAAGAGCCTGGCCCCTCCCTCTTGACACCCAGCCTTCAGATATTTATAAACATTTATTAAATCCCCTCTCAGTCTTCTCCAGACTGAACAGCCCCACATCTCTCAGCCTTCAGACTCATAGACTCACAGACCTATTTCGGTTGGAAAAGACCTCTAAGATCATCGAGCCCAACCATCCACACCTTGAGTCCTGTGTCCAGTTCTGGGCAGTTCTTTCCTCATCAGGCAGTGCTCCAGACCCTTAATCATCTTAGTAGCCCTCTCTTGAGCAGACCCCTGTCCCTTCTGAACTGGGGAGCTCAAAACTAGACACAATATTCCAGGTGAGGTCTCACCAGGGCAGAGTAGAGGAGGAGAACCTCCCTCAATCTGCTGGACACACTCTTCTTAATGCACCGCAGGAGGACTGCTGTGGTTCTGCTTTTAAAGTCACTTCTCAACTTTCTGGAAAGAAGATACTTTTTTGTTGATGATTTTGAGGCTGAAGCACACAAAGGCTTATTAAAGGAAATGTTCTTGTTCTCTGGATGGGCTTGGAGATACGTCTCATATTGCTTTCCTTGTCAATAGACGCTGGGTAAAATACACTAGTGTTTAGAGCCTGAGCTTAAAAAATGCAATAAAAGAGACAAATATCTAGAAGTCAGTCACTTCTAAGGCACATTAGAAAGACAGTAGAGTCATTTAAATGTAGAAAACCAGTGGGGCACAACAATGTGGGATAATCTGGCATCGTGGAGCAATAGCCAGCTGTAATACATAGCAGTTATTTAAAAGCATGGTAAGAAACCAAGAGGAAATTTGATTTCAGATAGGTAAGGTCAGACTGATTCTTGTGCATATAAGCAGAGAATCTTGCTGTTTCCAGAGCAACCTGTTGGAGTAAATGGCCTATAAAATTACTGTGAGGCTCTCCATATTTTAATTGATGTGTTTTAACCTACAATTAGTTCTAAAAATAAAAACAAACTGAAAAAGAGAAGTTTGAAGAGAAGCATTGTTTTTTTTCCATGATGTGATTATATTTACATAAACTGCTCAGAGGTCTACATTTTGGGATTAAAAACAGCAAACAACCCAACCATTCATTAAAAAAACCCCAAACAACAAAAACTAGAAGAAAAGAATATCTATGAGGGTTTGAAATATGACAAACTACCTTGTTAATTTTTATTTGTGGTTTTCAGCATCTAAAACACAGAAAAACATAGAAAAAAAACTAGAAATGGGTAAATTCAGGTTGGATATCAGGCAGAAGTTCTTCACCATGAGGGTGTGTGGCCGTTTGACGCTGTGCCTTTAAGGAAGGGGCACACTGGCTAAATGTTTGTAAAATATTTTGGTATTCTAAACGAATTTCATTGGCCAAGGATTGTGGGAGGTCAGATTGGACCCGGGGGACCTGGGAACTTTCTCTCAGTCTTCCTTCCTTCACTGTCCCTCTCGGCTGGATCTGCTTCTGGGCT
This sequence comes from Dryobates pubescens, assembly GCF_014839835.1. Lineage (NCBI taxonomy): Eukaryota > Metazoa > Chordata > Aves > Piciformes > Picidae > Dryobates > Dryobates pubescens. Next base: position 132,654,838 of record NC_071657.1, read on the forward strand.
TCTTGCCAAAAGATAAGAACTAACTCCCTGTGCATAGGCCTCCGCTTGCTGTACTAACTCCCTTTTTGTCTCTTCTTCTACCTCTTTTGGGGGAGAAGGGAGGTAGGGGGGTGAAGGGGGCACAGGGGGAAGCCCCCTCTGTGGGGGGTCTGGTTTCTGGTTGAGTTCATTTGCTGTATATTCCTGTATATATTGTAAAATACCTGTGTTTGTTGTGTTACATAGAATCTGTTTCCTTGTAAAATATAATCTAATTTCTCCGACTGGGTTTAGCCGTGGTCTCTTTCTCAGTGGGGGAGGGAAAGCAGAGCCTTTCCTTTCGAACCACCACAGGGTGGTGAAACACTGGAACAGGTTGCCCAGGGAGGTGGTAGAAGCCCCATCGCTGCAGGTTTTTAGGGCCAGGCTGGATGTGGCTCTGAGCAGCCTGATCTAGTATGAGGTGTCCCTGCCTACAAGGGGGCCTACAAGAAGGCTGGAGAGGGACTTCTCAGGATATCAGGTAGTGATAGGACTAGGGGGAATGGAATGAAGCTGGAGGTGGGGAGATTCAGGCTGGACATGAGGAGGAAGTTCTTCCCCATGAGAGTGATGAAGCCCTGGGATGGGTTGTCCAGGGAGGTGGTTGGGGCGCTGTCCCTGGAGGTGTTTAAGCCCAGGCTGGACGAGGCTCTGACCAGTCTGCTCTAGTGTGGGGTGTCCCTGCCCATGGCAGGGGTGTTGGAACTAGATGATCCTTGAGGTCCCTTCCAACCCTAACAGTTTTATGATTCTATGATTCCATGATTTGAGCATCACATTCATGTACATGTATGTCATCAGACAGCTGAGTAGATCAAGAGTTTTCAGGCCTTGCTTGACATCTTGTGTATGCAGATCACGTCTTGTAAGTTCATTGTAATGAAGGTGAGTGATTGTTTTAAATGGCAGAATTACATGAATAAATCCAATTTTATTGCTACCACAGGAGAATTCAATTCCAAGCCCACTCTAGGCCTGAGAGAATTGGCAGTGTCCAATTAAATGAAAAGTGTGTCTAATACTAAGTGGCTAACAGACACATAATTACCACAGATAACTAGAAAGGACATGATTGGAAATGAGAAATTACACATTGTAATTCTGGTCACAAATTTAGTGTGCAGGAAATTTAGCAGTGAACCCATGCATAGCAAATATCAGCCTTTAAGAATGGATCAAGTAAGAATAGGACCAGTCTTGTTTAACATCTTCATTGGTAACAAGGACAGTGATATTGCGGGCATCCTCAGAAGGTTCGCCGACAACACCAAGCTGTGTGGTGCAGCTGACACACTGGAGAGAAGGGATCCATCCAGAGGGACCTTGACAGGCTGGAGAGGTGAGCCCATGATAACCTCATGAGGTTCAACAAGACCAAGTGAAGGGTCCTGCATCTGGGTCAGGACAATCCCAAGCACTGATATAGGCTGGAAAGGGACTGGCTTGACAGCAGCCCTGAAGCAAAGGACTTGGGGGTGCTGGGGGATGAGAAGCTCAACATGAACCAGCAGTGTGCACTTGCGGCTGAGAAAGCAAATCACATCTTGGGCTGCATCAAGAGAAGTGTGGCCAGCAGGTTGAGAGAGGTGATTCTCCTTCTCTACTGTACTCTGGTGAGACCCCACCTGGAGTACTGTGTCCAGTTCTGGAGCCTCTATTACAGGAAGGATCTGGATGTGCTGGAATGTGTCCAGAGAAGGGCCACAAGGATGATCAGAGGGCTGGAGCTCCTCTGCTATGAGGACAGACTGAGAGAGTTGTGGCTATTCAGTCTGGAGTAGAGGAGGATCTGAGGAAACTTTATTGTGGCCTTCCAGTATCTGAAGGGGGCTACAAGAAAGCTGGGGAGGGACTTTTTAGGGTGTCGGGGAGTGATAGGGCTAGGGGGAATGGAGCAAAATGAGAAATGGGTAGATTCAGATTGGATGCTAGGAAGAAGTTCTTCCCCATGAGGATGGTGAGACACTGAACAGGTTGCCCAGGGAGGTGGCAGAAGACTCATCCCTGGAGGTTTTTAAGGCCAGGATGGATGTGGTTCTGGGCAACCTGCTCTAGTGTGAGGTGTCCCTGCCCATGGCAGGGAGGTTAGAATTGGATGATCTTTGTGGTTGTTTCCAACCCTGACCATTCTGTGATTCTGTATCAACCCAATATCAGCAGTCTTTAATGTATCTAGAGGCAAACCCTGTAAAAAAATTCTCTTCATATGCAGGAATAATTAATCTCAGTCTTGTGATGTTCTGTGCATGGATCATAGATCAGAATTTATTGTGTTAAGGAAGAGTACCTCTCAAGGTTACAAAGTCAGAAGATGAAACAACTTGCTTCTTATTTTGCCTTCTCAAAGATACATTGCTATCCAGCTACACCATGGACTTAGCTTTGATTTGCTGCTTTGGTTTGTTTTTTTTTCACAACATGCACATAATTTGTAAATAAGCTAATGCCTTCTATTTCATATTCACACTTCTCTCCCTGTCCTCTACATGTTTATATAGTTGTATCATTTTGACAAGTAGTGTGATATTACCAGTACAGCAAATGGGGCTTCCATGATGCAACAAACCCATCTGCTCCTCTAATAAACCTAGTACTCAGCTTCTTAGTTTTGTGTCCACATGCCTCTAGTGAACTTCAAGAGGAGATTGGACGTGGCACTTGGTGCCATGGTCTAGTCGCGAGGTCTGTTGGGACAGGTTGGACTTGATGATCCTTGGGGTCTCTTCCAACCTTAGTTATACTGTGATACTGTGATACTGTAACTGTCTTTATGTATAACTTTCAAAAGCAAAATATTTCACTGAAATAAACTGAGCCAAACACTGGTGCAGCATTTGCTGCTAGGTTCAAGTTATATGATGTTTGGCCTAAATACAAATCAGCCTCTCCCCAGGCAAACTGGGCTGCAGCCCTGATGGATGTCTGCTTTCTCCATAGCCCAGCATCCTCTGTATGGGTACCAAGGCTTCCCCATGGCCCTTACCCACAAAAGTTTGATCTTCAGCTATCCAGCTCCAGCTCAATCATCCATCTCTCTCAGCACACAGACTGAGTCATGCAGATGTTCCAACACCAATCATCTTAGGCTCGAGCTGAGGAGAAAGTTCTTCACAGAGTGTTGTTGGCCATTGGTATGTGCTGCCCAGGGAGGTGGTGGAGTCACCATCACTGGAGGTGTTCAAGAGGGGATTGGACGTGGAACCTGGTGCCATGGTTTAGTAGTCATGAGGTCTTGGGTGACAGGTTAGCCTTGATGATCTTTGAGGTCTTTTCCAACCTTGTTGATTGTATGATTCTATGATTCTATGATCTCTAACTTTTCCTAGCCCAAGGAGAAAATGGTTTAAGCAGACCAATACTACAGCTGATTGCATTTTCTTATGGCATTTAATTACTGCTAATTAAGAGATCTCTTCCAACCTGGTCTATTCTATTCTATTCTATTCTATTCTATTCTATTCTATTCTATGGGCTTGGAGCTTCATGATTTAAACATTTACTATCTTTCCTTCCTTTTCCTCTAGGGTATGAATCTGCAGATTCTCTTCCCAGCAACTGGTCTTTTTCTTATTCCTTTATAGCTTCAGCCTTTCTCAGATAGTGTTTTGATTGGCTCCCTCAGTCACTTTCCTTTGGTGTCTGTTGCCTGGCTCCTGCTTCTCTGACACTGAAATTTTGAAAAACTCATTAAACTCAGAAGGTTGTCTGCTTATAGTTTCACTACATTACTGCTGCATCATTGCTTCATACAGATATTAAACCATTCAACTGAGGCTTGAGAGAACTCCTCAAATCAGTTAGAATCATTAGACTGGACTCTGATGGACTTTCCAAACTGTCACATCAGTGAGAAAACCAGAAAAATAAAACTAGAATAGAATAGAATAGAATAGAATTAACCAGGTTGGAAAAGACCTTCGAGATTATTGAGTCCAACCTATCATCCAACACCATCTAATCAACTAAACCATGGCACCAAGTGCCTCATCCAGTCTCTTCCTAAACACCTCCAGTGATGGTGACTCCACCACCTCCCCAGACAGCACATTCCAATGGGCAATCACTCTTTTTATGAAGAACCTCTTCCTAACATCCAGCCTAAACCTCCCCTGGTGCAGCTTGGGACTGTGTCCTCTTGTTTTGGTGCTGGTTGCCTGGGAGAAGAGACCAACCCCCACCTGTCTACCACCTCCCTTCAGGTAGTTGTAGAGAGCAATAAGGTGTCCCCTGAGCCTCCTCTTCTCCAGGCTAAGCAACCCCAGCTCCCTCAGCCTCTCCTCATAGGGCTTGTGCTCCAAACTGTGTAGGATGTGTGCAAACAAAGTCAGTTTTGCATCAAAGGTCAATTTTTTATTTTTTTTTTTAACTTATGTATGGCTTACTTTGCTTTGTTTTTGTTTGTTTGGGGGTTTTGTTTGTTTGAATTTATTTTATTTTTCATGATACACAAGTGTAATTCAGTTAAGCCTTCTTGTGTATGCACACCTTCCCTGCAATTTCCTCTCTTCTCCCAGGCAACCAGCACCAGAACAAGAGGACAGAGTCTCAAGCTGTGCCAGGGGAGGTTTAGGCTGGATGTTAGGAAGAAATTCTTCAGAGAGTGATTGCCCATTGGAATGGGGTGCCTGGGGAGGTGGTGGAGTTGCCATCATTGGAGGTGTTTAGGAGGAGACTTGATAGGATGCTTGGTTGCATGGTTACTTGATTAGGTGGTGTTGGATTATAGGTTGGATGCAATGATCTCAAAGGTCTCTTCCAACCTGGTCTCTTCTCTTCTCTTCTCTTCTCTTCTCTTCTCTTCTCTTCTCTTCTCTTCTCTTCTCTTCTCTTCTCTTCTCTTCTCTTCTCTTCTCTTCTCTTCTCTTCTCTTCTCTTCTCTTCTCTTCTCTTCTCTTCTCTTCTCTTCTCTTCTCTTCTCTTCTCTTCTCTTCTCTTCTCTTCTCTTCTCTTCTCTTCTCCTCTCTTCTCCTCTCTTCTCCTCTCTTCTCCTCTCTTCTCCTCTCTTCTCCTCTCTTCTCTTCTCTTCTCTGCCGTTCCATTCCATTCCATTCCATTCCATTCCATTCTATTCCATTCCATTCCATTCCTAAAACCTCTTAATCCTGGCATTCTTGACATTTGAAATAATCAGGGGTATCTACTGCAGTGGGCAAAGGTATCATGAAGATAAAGAGAAAGGAATTATCCAGCAGGAGAGGAGGGAAATAAGGTTGTGAAGAACATTATCACATGCATCTCCAGATGTCAAACCAAATTTCAGCACCAATTAGAATGCACATAAGTTCAACCCATACAGTGGCTGCCAGGGGAACAGGTAATTTTGAAAGAGGAGAGAGGCATCTTAGAGCACTGCTGACAGGTACTTCTGGGAGCAGAATGCAGCGTGAAACCCAGGAGGCTTCAGTTAGCTGACTGACTTACCTAACCGTGAAGGAGAAATTGTTCAACTTAAGGCAAGGATGAATAATTTGGTTTACCTTTTTTCTTGTCAAAAAAAAAAACCAGGTTGAAAAGGAAGCTTAAAATATGTTTTAAGTTCAACTAGATACTTATTTAGCTAAGTTGTGTATTTCATTTCCAGGTGTGAAATGTTGTCAAATAAAAGATTTGTTTTTCAATATCACAGATCACAGGATGTTAGTGGTTGGAAGGGTCCCCTTGGAGATCGAGTCCAACCCCCCCTGCCACAGCAGGGCCACATAACCATATAAACTAGTGCAGGTCACAAAGGAACACATCCAAACTGGTCTTGAAAGTCTCCAGAGAAGGAGACTCCACAACCTCTCTAGGGAGCCTGTTCCAATACTCTGTGATGCTCACAGTGAAGAAGTTCCTCCTCATGTTGAGGGGAGCCTCCTGTGCTGTAATTTATATCCATCGCCCTTTGTCCTCTTACAGGGCACAACTGAATAGATCCTGTCCCCTTCCTCTTGACACCCAGCCCTCAGCTGTTTATAAACATTTATTAAATCCCCTTTCAGTCTATCTAAATTAGTACTTTGAGATAAAAAAAGCAATTTGCTTGGAAGACTTCAAAATTTAGCAAAAATATCAGTAAAATCTGGCATTGCTTTAATGAAAGTAAAGTTGTGGATTGTTTTATTGACCTGAATCTCTGACTTTTTGGTGTTAACTGCTAGCATGAAAACTAAATTCAGTTCATTCTTTTTCTGGTGACACGATGGTAGAATTATTTGTATGGAGGGTTGACATGGACCTACCTGTTTAAAAGTCTACAGTCACAAACAGCTGAATTCTTCCCATTGCTTGCAGTGTTTAACTATTCTGTGCAAACAATCTCAAGCACATAAAAAAATGACTTCACTGCAATATTTAAATGATGCTACATGAAATATTGATAAAGTGCATAGCTACATATTTGTATCATACAAGGTAATTCTTAATCACTCAGCTGAGCATTGCTAAACATTTTTTTTCTACCTCTGGTTTTCTCATCTTTGCATTCTCTCTCTTGCTTGACTGCTCCAGGAAGACCACTGTAGCATGCACATAAATACTTGTCATAGCTGATCAGAGATGAGTGTTCATATTGTCAGTGAGTCAAGTCTTCTTTCCCTGTCCTCAGCTGCTCACAGGTAGCTTAGGTCAGCTTTTGGGCTGTATCAGTGCCTTCTCAGGAAAGCAAAAAATATGCAAGCCATGGGGACCACTTTTCCTTTCCATGTCTTGTTCATGTCTGTCTTTGTAGCTGTACCAGAACCACAATGAGGTTTTGTGTTATTGTATTGTATTGTATTGGTAAAACAGCTATTGGGTGTGCCTGAAAGCTTCCAGACTCACAGGGGTCAAAGAAAAACCATCCCAAATGTCTGAGGTTGCTTCCCTGAATTAATGCTACTTTAGTTATCTCATTCTGCAGTTTTTCCTTTTCTTTCTTTCTCTTTCTTTCTTTCTTTCTTTCTTTCTCTTTTTCCCTTTCTCTCTCTTTCTATTTCTTTCTCTTTCTCCCTTTCTCTCTCTCTTTCTTTCTCTTTCTCCCTTTCTCTCTCTTTCTCTCTCTTTCTTTCTCTTTCTCCCTTTCTCTCTCTCTTTCTTTCTCTTTCTCCCTTTCTCTTTCTTTCTCCCTTTCTCTCTTTCTCTTTCTCCTTTTCTCTCTCTTTCTTTCTCTTTCTTTCTCTTTCTTTCTCTTTCTTTCTCTTTCTCCCTTTCTCTCTCTCTCTTTCTCTTTCTTTCTCTTTTTCCCTTTCTCTCTCTCTTTCTCTTTCTTTCTCTTTCTCCCTTTCTCCCTTTCTCTCTCTCTCTCTTTCTTTCTTTCTTTCTCTTTCTCCCTTTCTCCCTTTCTTCCTTCCTTTCTTCCTTTGTTTTTATCTTTGTTTATCTCTTTCTTAGTTTTTTATTTCTCTTGCTTTCTTTCCTTCTGTCTGCCTGTCTTTCTGTCTTTTGTTCTTTCTTTTTGTCTGTCTGTCTTTCTTTCAGGATTCTTACACTAATTTATTTTCAAATGTCACATAGCAACCTGTTTTGCCATTTAGACAGAAGTAATCATGATTACTCTTACCAGGAGGCTTACATCTGAGAAAACTCTCTGAAATTTCCACAGTACACTCTACCAACCCACAGTGCTCTGTTGGTGAGGCCTGGATAGGTTTTTGAAGCTAGCTGTGCAATCAAAGAATATGCAGGTAGGAAAAATTAAGCTCTAGTGATAGCTGGTGCTAAACCTGTATGCTACTAATGACATCAGAAGAGACTTAACTGACTTTCTGTGTACAGACAGATGAAAAAATAGCACTTAGCTTAGGTCCAGCTGCTTGGTGTTCCATAGAGTCTGTAAGCACCACTTACTCTGAGATCTGTCTCTTAATACAAGTGCCTGTTACTACCCAACCACATCTACAAGCAGCTGCAGTTGTGATTAAGAGGAGAAATATAAATGTAAAGCAATTTACTAACTCACTGCTGCTTAATTTAATTTGAGCATTCCTTAAGGCATTACTAATCTAGTTTTATCCTGTGGTGTTTTGTTTGATCTGAATAGGCTAATGAAGAAGACTGAAGTATGTATAAAGACAAGCAAAAAGTAGCAACAGAAGTAAAACTATGCAGACAATTATATGTTAGCTATAAGTCCATCAAGTTTGTACCAGTGTTTTTTAATCCTTTTAGCCCAGGTAGAGAGGGACCTGGGGATACTGGTCGATGGTAGGCTGAACATGAGCCGGTAGTGTGCCCAGGTAGCCAGGAGGGCCAATGGCATCCTGGCCTGCATCAGGAACAGTGTGGCCAGCAAGAGCAGGGAGATCATTCTGCCCCTGTACACTGCACTGGTTAGGCTGCACCTCGAGTCCTGTGTCCAGTTCTGGGCCCCTCAGTTTAGGAATGTGATTTAGGAGTGATTGCCCATTGGAATGGGCTGCCTGTGGAGGTGGTGGAGTCGCTATCATTGAAGCTGTTCAGGAGGAGACTTGATGGGGTGCTTGGTGCCATGGCTTAGTTGTTTAGGTGGTGTTGGATTGGTTGATGGGTTGGACGTGATGATCTTGAAGGTCTCTTCCAACCTGGTCTATTCTATTCTATTCTATTCTATTCTATTCTATTCTATTCTATTCTATTCTGTTCTATCTAAACCAGCTGTGTAAAGAGGGTTGAAATATATTTTTTTCAGGCTCATTAATAGCACAGCAAAGTCACATTTGCTATTAATTAACACATGCCTTTGATTGGACAAATGGAGCCACTGTTTCGTGAGTGAATTATAAAGACTGAAGCTTTAGGTTCATCAAAGTGTATTAGAGATCCTTAACTTACTTGATTGTGATGACCTTCTGAAGCTGATGAGATTGCTTGTGCTTATAATTAAGCACATGGTCTAGTAATTTGCAAGGTCAGAGACCTTTAAGGCTGATGCTCATAAGAAAAAATAAAACAGAAAGAAGTGGGAATAAGTCTTGAGTGTCAAGAAGCTGCTAAAAGTACTCCATTTTTAGCCACAATACTTCTGATAAGCACAGAATGTCCTAACTGAACCGTAGATATTTATCTTAAACTCATCATCAGGGTACAAAACAATCCATTAGAAAAAGAGAAATTCTGGCTATGAAAAGTGAGGCAGAGCTAAGCATGAGACATACTGATCAAGTATTAAAAAAGCACCTAGTAAAGAAGTAAATTAAGCATCACAAATGAATAAACATTAGACAACATCAAATCAGGTGGTTTTAATCCAGGTATCACAGAGGGGTTTTGCCTTTAATAAAATATCACAGAATCACAGAATCAACAGAATCACAGAATCAGCCAGATTAGAAAAGACCTTTGTGATCATCAAGTCCAACCTATCACCCAACACCATCTAAGCAGCTAAACAATGGCACCAAGTGCTACATCCAGTCTTTTATTAAACACTTCCAGTGATGGTGACTCCACCACCTCCCTGGGCAGCACATTCCAATGGCCAATCTCTCTTTCTATGAAGAATTTCTTCCTCACATCCAGCCTAAACCTCCCCTGGCACAGCTTGAGACTATGTCCTCTTGTTCTGGTGCTGGTTGCCTGGGAGAAGAGACCACCCCCCACCTGGCTACAACCTCATTTCAGGTAGTTGCAGAGAGCAATAAGGTCTCCCCTGAGCCTCCTCTTCTCCATGCTAAACAACCCCATCTCCTTCAGCCACTCTACACAGGGCTTGTGCTCCAGACCCCTCCCACCCCAGCATTATTGCCTTTCTCTGGACATGTTCAAGCAACTCAACATCTTTCTTGAATTGACACAGTACTCAAGGTGTGGCCTAACCAGTGCTGAGTACAGGGACAGAATGGCTTCTCTGCTCCTTCTTGGCCATCTGGGCACACTGCTGGCTCATGTTCAGCCTACTGTCAACCAGTACCCCCAGGTCTCTTTTTGCCTGGCCACTCTCCAGCCACTCTGACCGCAGCCTGTAGCTCTGCATGGGGTTGTTGTGGCCAATATGTAGAACCTGGCACTTAGATTTGTTAAATCTCATGCCCTTGGACTCTGCCCATCTGTCCAGCCTGTCAAGGTCCCTCTGCAGAGCCCTCCTACCTTCTTACATATCAACTCCTGCCCCCAGCTTGGTGTCATCTGCAAATTTACTGATGATGGACTCAATCCCCTTGTCCAGATCATCAATAAAGATATGGAACAGGATGGGGCCCAGCACTGATCCCTGGGGCACACCACTAGTGCCTGGCTGCCAGCTGGATGTGGCACCATACACCACCACTCTCTGTGCCTGGCCTTCCAGCCACTTCCTAACACAGGGAAGAGTGTTCCTGTCCTGGCAGTGGCCTGCCAGCTTGGCTAGGAGTTTTCTGTGGGGGACAGTGTCAATGCTAAAGCAATCAAAGTATATTTTAAACAAAAAATAATCAAAGGAAAACAATTCAAACACCAAAAGTAAAACCCCTTCTGAAATTCATAAAGCATTATTAAAGTTCTCCTTACATATTGCCATAATTCTTATGTAGCCTGTACTTGCAAGTATCTTTCTCTCAGATTTCTCAAGGAAATAAATCATTTAGTGTCTTCCATATGTTGTTCCTCACTGAGTAACAACACCTACGTAGTTCACACAGCAATGCTATGGAATTCAAGAATGCCCAGCATTGAACACGAGTGGTTTGACTCAGATAACAAATGTTTTAAAGAGCAAGCCTGAGTATCTTTTCCTTCCTCATGGGCAATCATTTTAGAGGTGGTTTGGTGTGGTGCTTTGAGCCTTAACTGGGACTTAAGAGCTCAGATGGGGGCAAGGCTGAGAATCCCTCCCCTGCTCACCCCTCCTCTTTCCCAATAGAGAGGAAAAAGAAAGGAAAGGAGCAAATCCACCAAGAAATAATTTGCAGTCAGCTCAGAAGTAGAAAGGTAAAGAATTTTCTTTAAACAATATATATATGTGTAACAATAACAGGTAGGGTTCACAAAGGGTAAGGAACAAGGATGGATGGGAATAAAAAAATAAGAATACAAAACCAGTCTCTTTGAAGAGATGTGGAGGTAGCAAGGAGAAGGATCAGGCCTGACCACGTGGCAGAGAGGCAGGGAGCCACCAGCAATCCTCATCCAAGCAAAGGCAGGGCCCAAGAGACCTAATGGCTGCAGTATCCTCCTTTTTATAGCCTTGCTGGGCAGGGAGGGGGAGTGGAACAGATTAATTTAGTTTCCCGGGGGGAAAACTCCCTCCCAAATGGGAAGAAGTTTAGGTTCTGTTCTCTATTTGCTTTGCCCATGAAGGTCATTTGGCTACTTTGAAGAAGACATCAAGTCTTCTATGCTGACTGTTTCTAGAAGAACTATGCCATGTTGTCTTTTGGATGGTGGGCAAACACTTCTCCTTTCTTGACTGATGGAGATAGTGTGGCTTTTCACTCTGCTCTGCAATGGCTTAGTATGATTGTTATCTTTCTTCCTGGTGCTCAAGTAAAAATCAGTAACTCATGACATTGCTGATTTTTTCCTCAACAGTTAGAAATCACTGTTGTGAAAATTCCAGTGCTCTCAGCTATTGGTCAAGTGTGAGATATGAGTGGTGTAAGGTTAAGTAAATGCTTCCCTGGGTCTTGTGTTGGGGAGAAGAGTGAGATTTTAGTTTCTGGACAGGTCTGTTGGTCAGGAGGCTGCACAATCACAGCAGGTGTATGGAATAAAAATTGCCTTTAATAGCAGGAGCTTTTGAAAAAAACAATAATGAAGAATCCTGTAAAAGCTGCCTAGACACCTGGGAATGGTTTTGGTTTGGCTTGATTGGTTAGTTGAAGTCCCAAAAGCTGACAGGCTGTTGTGCAATTAGATGAATAAACACCGAAAGACAAAGGTTAAAGCAGGTTGGTGGGCCATGAGTTTGGGAAACAAGGTTAAGAAATTTCAGATTGAGCAAGTGAGATATCTTATCTCCAGGGTGTTCCCTGAGGGAAAGGGATTTGCTGCTCACATTTATGCAGAACAATTAGTGCTTTTGTTACCACGACAGGAATATGCACACTGTATGTCTGCTTGTTATTATTTCTTGTGTGTATTCAAGACAGCTGTGGCCTGTCATGTAAGCCTTACCCTGTATTTGTGTCATACTATTTTGTGTGTCTAGGCCAGTTCAGCATTTTCAGAGTCTGGATGTATTCAGCTAAAATCTGAGCAAAGCCCTCCGGGGTTGCTATTTCTGATTGTGTTGCGGTGTGTTCTGCTACTGTTCTGTGCATCTTTGTTTTGTTGTATGAAATGCAAAACTCCTTGTTTACTTTTTGACAAGGGATTAGCTTCTTCTAGAGTAAAAGAATGCTTTGAATGAGCTTCTGCTGCTAGCAGTGAGGAGGATCCTAAGCTCCAAGTCTTTAAACCTTTTATGTGAAGGGATCAGTGGGGATTTTTAAGTTGACTAAACTGATGGAGATTACCATACAGAACAACCCCCAAATAAATGAAAAGGTTAGACATATGTTTCAGACAAATGTGCTTGAGTTGAGTAATTGGAAAGCAAAGCAGTGTCAAAGAGTTACAAAATTCCATGTGGAAAATCATAGCAAAACTTGCACAGGAGTTTTGCACACATTTCCCCCCCCCCCATAAAATATACTGTACTGAGTATAATGTAGCAGTGATATATGAGACAGAAACAACAATTGTCATAGAGTCTTTGGAATGCCACTGTTTAATTGTAAGTAACACAAAGATGGTATCCATTGGGTAATTGGATTAAGCTGTAATATAAAATACCAATATCTGCTAAATTATCTGAGAAGCTGAATAGCAAGGTAATGCTATGTGTTCATACAGTAAACTAAATCCTAGGTAAATTTAAGGAAGATTTTTATCACAAATTCCTCTTTTTGTAATATATTCATGTGGAATTTGCAGTGGAAACATAGAATCATGGAATGGTCCAGGACGGAAGGGACCTCCAAAGGTCATCCAGTCCAACCTCCTTGCAGTCAGCAGGGACATCCTCAACCAGATCAGGTTGCCATGGGGCTCATAGAGCCTCACCTTGAACATCTCCAGGGAAGGGGCTTCAACCACCTCCCTGGGCAATGTTTCAGTGTTCCACCACCCTCATAGTAAAGAACTTGTTCCTAACATCCAATCTCAATCTGGTTTGAAGCCATTGTCCCTTGTCCTGTCACCACTAGCCCTTGCAAACAGTCTCGCTCCATCCTTCCTGTGGGCCCCCTTCAGGTACTGGAAGACTGCTATTAGGTCTCCCCAGAGACCTCTCCTCCAGGCTGAGCAACCCCAGCTCCCTCAGCCTGTCCTCATAGCAGAGGTGCTCCAAACCCCTGATCATTTTCATGGCCCTCTGAACCCTCTCCATCAGGTCCATTTCCTTCCTATATTGAGGGCTCCAGAGCTGGACACAGCACTGCAGGTGAGGTCTCACTAGAGCAGAATCAAGTGGCAGAATCAGCTCTCTGGATCTGCTGGCAATGCATCTTTTGATGCTTCCCAGGATGTGATTTGCAAGCTCACACTGTCTGCTCATGTCCAGCTTCTCATCCATCAGCACCCCCAAGTCCTTTTCCATAGGTCTGCTTTCTGTCTCCTCATATCCCCAGTCTGTATTGATAGTGAGGATTGCTCTGGCCCAGGTGCAGAACCCTGAACTTGTACTTGTTGAAATTTATGAGGTTCACCTGGGCCACCACTCCAGCCTGCCTATGTCCCTCTGGATGATGTCCCATCCCTCTGGTATATTCAGGTGTTACTGCAGGACATGTTTAGCCATTGAACATATTTTATTCAAACTTTACAGTAGATTTACCCAAAGGAAATGTTTAATAATGTGTTGTGGTTTAGTCTCAGCCAGCAGCTAAGCATTGTGATTAATCATTCCCTCCATCCAGTGGGGGGAAAAAAATAAGTCAAAATCATGGGTTGAGGCAAGGAGAGTTCAATAGGAGAGAAAAAGTAAAACAACAACAACAAAAAACACCCCAAAAAACCTCCAAACAAACCAGTAAAACCCCAAAGTGATGCACACTGAACTTGCTCACCACTTGCCATTGCTAACTGAGCAAGAGCCCCCATCCAGCTTTCACATATGCTCAAAATGTTTTATTTTACTTTAAGAAGGTGAAATGAGGGGGAAGCTGGCTGAGGGTGAAGTTTAGCCTTGATCTGAGAAAGAAGTTCTTCACAGAAAGAGAGGCTGCCCATTGGAATGGGCTGCCCAGGGAGGTGGTGGGGTTGATGTCCCTGGAAGTGTTTAAAAAAAGCCTGGGTGAGGCACTTTGTGCCATGGTCTAGTTGATTAGTTTAGGCTCGAGGTGAGGAGAAAGTTCTTCACAGAGTTGTTAGGCATTGGAATGGCCTGCTCAGTGAGGTGGTGGAGTCACCATCCCTGGAGGTGTTCAAAAAGGGATTGGACATGGTACTTGAAGCCATGGTTTATTAGTCATGAGGTGCTGGGTGACAGGTTGGACTTGATGATCTTTGAGACCTTTTCCACCCTTATTGATTCTATGATTCTGTGATTCGATGATTCTATGATTAGATAGGGTTGGGTGATCAATTGGAATGGATGGTCTTGGAGGACTCTTCCAACCTGATTGATTCTGTGATTCTGTGAGTTTTGCTGCATACCATCAGAAATTCTTTTTTCAGCCTCTGGAACTTCTGGGATGGACACATTGGCACGTAGGCTTGGATAGGGAGGGGAATCCCAAGGCTGCCTTCTAAAGACTCTTTCTCCAGTGACTCAGGGTAGCAACCAGCACCAGAACAAGAGGACACAGTCTCAAGCTGTACCAGGGGAAGTTTAGGCTCAAGGTGAGGAGAAAGTTCTTCACAGAAAGAGAGATTGGCCATTGGAATGTGCTGCCCAGGGAGGTGGTGGAGTCACCATCCCTGGAGGTGTTCAAGAGGGGATTGGATGTGGCACTTGGACGTGTTCAAAAAGGGACTGGATGTGGTGCTTGGTGCCATGGTTTAGTTGGTTAGATGGTGTTGGGTGATAGGTTGGACTCAATGATCTTGACAGTCTTTTCTAATCTGGTTAATTCCATTCCATTCCATTCCATTCCATTCCATTCCATTCCATTCCATTCCATTCCATTCCATTCTATTCCTGCCTGGAAATTACTGTAATTCCTGTAATCCTGCTCTTCTTTGTTTCTGGAGAACACCTGTAAATAAATGTACTTCTTTCATCAAATGAAGTCGAAATTATCTTTGGCAAGTTTAATATTATAGAGTTCCCAGAGGAGGGAATGTTTTTCACTCTTCACAAATAGCTTCTGTGTAAAAGAAAAGACAAAGGTACTTAATTTATGGAGCAGAGTAGGCTCTGCTCTTTGCTGAAACTAATTCCATTTAGTTAGTGCACTGTAATTACAGAATATTAAGACAACAATTATGGATTTGCTTTTTCCCCCCCCCTTTTGTTTTTTTTTGCCTCTTGATGCACATTAGAGCTGTTATCTTCTATCAGCTGAATATCATCCACAAATTAGGGAGAGAACATGTTCTGGCAGGGCTCCAGACGTGATCTTGCCAACAGGTGCACCTGCGTGCTGGGTCCTAACTTTGTAAAGGGTCTACAGTGCAAGAGAGGAAATCATTTGCTGTAATTGTGGTAGGGGAATTGGGTTTTAGTTTTGGGTTTGTTGTGGTGGTTTGCTTGCTTGCTTTGGAGGGTTTGTTTGGTTGATTGGTTTGGTTTTGGGGTTTTTTGAGCTTCAAGAAGAAATTACCTTACAATATGGTTTAACAGAGGGCTATGTTCTGCTTCAAAATGAGCAAAACTATTACTGAAAAAAAAAAAAAAAAACAGTAAAAAGGGGAGGAATGAAGGCCTGGCATTGTGCAGAGCATTCCTATTGATTTTGAGTAGCACACAGTCTCAAACTGCACCAGGGGAAGTTTAGGCTCGAGGTGAGGAGAAAGTTCTTCCCAGAGAGAGTTGTTAGCTCTTGCAACGTGCTGCCCAGGGAGGTGGTGGAGTCACTGTCCCTGGAGGTGTTCAAGAGGGGATTGGACGTGGCACTTGGAGCCATGGTTTAGTAGTCATGAGGTCTTGGGTGACAGGTTGGACTTGATGATCTTTGAGGTCTTTTCCAACCTTGTTGATTCTGTGATTCTATACTTACTGCATTATTTTATGCACATTTCTTTTTAGATACTATTGGCTGACTCTGAGAGGTGATTTCAGCTATTGGAATACACACACACACACACACACATACACACATATTCTTGTGCTTTAAGTCACTATATCTTCACAGAGTAAATCCATTTCATCAAATCACAGGATCACAGGATGTGTTAGGGGTTGGAAGGGACCTCTGGAGATCATTCAGTCCAACCCCCCTACCAG
The DNA here is from genome assembly GCF_014839835.1 of Dryobates pubescens. Classification (NCBI taxonomy): domain Eukaryota; kingdom Metazoa; phylum Chordata; class Aves; order Piciformes; family Picidae; genus Dryobates; species Dryobates pubescens. The sequence goes on from NC_071657.1 coordinate 132,671,144, forward strand.
GGCAGGACCACATAACCTTATAATCTAGTGCAGGTCATACAGGAGTGCATCCAGATGGGTCTTGAAAGTCTCCAGAGGAGGAGACTCCACAACCTCTCTGGGGAGCACCATGCTGATGCATTGGCATTTTTAATCTGTAGACCTTTCAGCACTACCAGGAAAAAAAACCTGTTTCAAGTATATTACTCTCATCAAAGCTGTCTGTTGGTCGGAAGGAGGCATGCTAGACTGAGCCAAAGCTGAAACTCAGGAGCAGCTGTAAAATGTCTCATGCTCTCTTGGAGAATTGGAAGTGTTTCTAATGAAAAGCTGCACTAGAATTTAGTTAATTCACTTTCTCCTTCTTACCAAGGAATAAAAGGGCTCAGAATAACAGAGTGGTAAGAGCCCTGTTTGCACTTAATGCCTCCTGTAGAAGCAGTGAGATGACAGAGAGTATAGCTCAGAAATGCAGACCCTCTCGTGAGTTACTCTATAATTTTGTAGGTTTAAGAGTACCTTTTTCTGTGAGTATTTAATCTTTGTGGGGTTTTCATGCCTTTTCCATGCAGCACCTGGGAGATGATGAACCTTGTAATTACTAGAAGAGAAAAAACTGCACCTCCCTGAACTCAAAATTGTGAGCTGTGAGTAAGTCTCCAAGCAAAAGCAGATATATGGATAAGGCAAATAAAGTGTTGATGTGTAGTGAAATGATATCTAGACCCTTGGATCTCTCTCTTTCCCTATGTTATCTTCATTTTGAAAACAAAATAAATTAATAAAAAGATAAAAGCTAGATTGACTTTAGTTGGAGCTGGCTCAACCTACTGCAATTCAGTTGTTTGTAGGCAAACCAGTCAGCTAATGCCCTCCTCTCACACAGTAGGTCAGGCATCACAGAATAACAGACAGTTTAGGGGCTGGAAAGATCATCCAGTCCAACCCCCCTGCCAGAGCAGACTCACCTAGAGCAGATCACGAAGGAATGCATCCAGGTGGGTCATGAATATCTCCAGTGGAGACTCCACAAATCCCCTGGACAGCCTGTTCCAGTGTTCCATCACCCTCACAGTAACAGAATTCTTCCTCATGTTCACATGGAACTTCCTATGCCTCAACTTCCACCCATTGCCACTTGTGCTGTCATTGGGCATCACCCAGCAGAGTCTGACTCCATCCTCTTGGCACTCACCATTTACATATTTACATACATATTACATGAATGAGGTCACCCCTTAGACTCCCCTTCTCACAGTATCACAGTATCACTAAGGTTGGAAGAGACCTCAGAGATCATTGAGTCCAACCTGTCACCACAGACCTCATGACTAGACCATGGCACCAAGTGTCACATCCAATCCCCTCTTGAACACCTCCAGGGACGGTGACTCCACCACCTCCCTGGGCAGCCCATTTAAATGGTTAACAACTCTCTCAGTGAAGAACTTTCTCCTCACCTCGAGCCTAAACTCCCCTGGTGCAGCTTGAGACTGTGTCCCCTTGTTCTGGTGACCTGCAGCTTCTCCAAGCTAAAGAGCCCCAGCTCCCTCAGTCTCTCCTCATAAGGAATATCTTCCACTTTTTTGCTCATCTTTGTGGCTCTGTGCTGGACTCTATCTAGTAACTCCCTATGCCTCTTCAACTGAGTGGCCCAGAACTGGACACAATATTCCAGATGTGGCCTCACCAGTGCAGATTAGAGGGGGAGGAGAACCTCTCTCAACCTTCTAGCCACAGCCCTTCTAATCCATCCCAGAATGGCATTGACCTTCTTGGCCACAAGAGTACATTGCTGGCTCATGGTCAACCTTCCATCCACTAGGACCCCCAGGTCCTTTTCCCCTTCACTGCTCTCCAACAGGTCAGTCCCCAGCCTATACTGGTGCATGAGGTCGTTCTTTCCCAGGTGCAAGACTCTACCCTTGGATGGGGTGCTTGGTGCCATGGTTTAGTTGATTAGATAGTGCTGGGTGACAGGTTGGACTTGATGATCTCAAAGGTCTTTTCCAACCTGCTTAATTCCATTCCATTCCATTTTCTCTCTGAAAATTACTGGGTTTATTAAGTAAACTCACAGAGGGGTCAAGTGAGCTTTAAAGGTGCATATGGTCAGCATATGGGAATGCTACCTTTCAGTACTTGTAAACTCTTATGTCAGCTTGGTATGTCTCCTGAAAGTGTACTCTGAATCACCCCAGCAGAAATCCACCACTCTGCTCACTGCTTGATGGGGATGCTGCTGGAGCAGTCTGGCCTTCAACCTATTTCCTTCCATTGGGCAGTGTCCTGGTTTGAGGCTGTGACCGTTTGACACTGTGCCTTTAAGGACAAACAGTGCTGAGACACTGGCTAAATGTTTTCGGTACTAGAACCAAAACATTCTGATATTCTAAATGAATTTCATTGGTGGATAGAAAAAAATGTAACTTTAGATTGTGAAGCAGTTGGAATTTTTTTTTTCCTCAGTTCAGTTCGGTTTGGGGAGTTGGGGGAGTTGGAGTTTCAGCCTGTTCTCCCTGCCTGCTCTCTCTGCAAACTGCTGGAGTTGGCCTTCAGATAAGCAAACACTAATCCTGCATGGGCTTTTGAAGCTTGCTAACAACTCTTTTCCTTAGTAACTTGCCTTTCTCTCTCTCTAACCCCTTTTTGGGGGAAAAGGGAGGTAGGGGGGGAGAGAGGGGGTTCCAAGGAGGGGATCCCTCCCTCGGGGAGGGATTTTTGTTGTGTTATTTCTCTTTGCTGTGTATTTCTGTGTATATATTGTAAATACCTGTATATATTGTGTTATATATAACCTGCTTTCCATATATGCTTGTAAATATATAGCTTGCTCTTTCGACTGGGCTAGTTTGTGGTTTCTTACTCTGTGGAGGAGAGAGAGCTAAGCCCTCTCTCAACCTACCACAGAGGCCAGACAGATCCTCTATTGCCCCCAAGAGGGGCAAAAGAATGACACTCACACAAATGGATTGGGAAGAAATGGAAAGTTTAAATGGAAAAGCAATTGGTGTTTTACAGAAATTGCAAAGCACCCAGCCTAAACTGCCAGAGGCAGCCTTACTATTCACCTCTGCCCCAGAATCAGTGAACAATTTGGTTTGATTTTTTCTCTTTGGCAGTCTTGTACTCTGCTACTCTCTGAAGCTGATGACCTCTTTCTGATCTGCAGTCTTGAACCACTAAACTCAAGTAATTTATTATGTCATTGCAGCTGCCCTCGGGGATGTTGTACAGGAATTTTGATGGTGTTAATCACAACATCATTCTAATTGACTGCATGAATGATACTCTTTCAAACTTAAAAAAAATAATTACAGAGCTTAATTTGCATTTTGAAAGAGCATGTAGCTCATAATAGTGAATGAATAATACATTTACTTGACCTGAAGCTTTTTTCACTTGTGGTGCACTGATACCAACAGCTTCTTAATATCTTTAGTAACTAACATAGCTCCAGCAGATGGGATCTACTCACATCAAAACCAATCCACCTTCCCACTTTGCAGCCTACAAAATCCCTCTGAGAAGTCACATGCTGCTGCTGCTCTTCCACAAGGTTATTTCCAGTGGCTGAAAGCAGTTGTGTGTCAGAGGCTTATCCTCCACATAGGAGACTCCATTGACATAACTGCTCCTGCTGCTGAGTGGAGTTTCTAACTTGGTCCTTCTTTATAATATCTCTTATACTCTATGCTAATTCACAGAGCAGTGGTTTTGGGGTTTTAGTCTCCCTAGAGGCTAAAGGTAAAAAGAAAAGACTCTCAGAGGCACCTTTCTTTCCCAGGCAGCCAGTACCAGAACAAGAGGACACAGTCTCATGCTGCACCAGGGGAGGTTTAGGTTTGACGTTAGGAGGAACTGCTGCTTTTATACAGAGAGAGTGATTGCCCATTGGAATGGGCTGCCTGGGAAAGGTGGTGGAGTCACCATCATTGGAGGTGTTCAGGAGGAGACATGATAGGGTGCTTGGTTGCATGGTTTAGTTGGTTGGGTGGTATTGGATGATAGGTTGGACACGATGATCTTGAAGGTCTCTTCCAACCTGGTTTATTCTATTCTATTCTATTCTATTCTATAATGAAACAAATCCTAACTCACACCTACAGGTCTGCAATTAATATACTAATCACAGAATCACCAAGGTTGGAAGAGACCTCAAAGATCATCGAGTCCAACCTGTCACCACAGACCTCATGACTGGGATTGTTTAGCCTGGAGAAGAGGAGGCTCAGGGGAGACCTTATTGCTCTCTACAACTCCCTGAGGGGAGGTTGTATCCAGGAGGGAGTTGGTCTCTTCTCTCAAGCAACCAGCACCAGAACAACAAGACACAGTCTCAGTGTGCACCAGGGGAAGTTTAGGCTCGAGATGAGGAGAAAGTTCTTCACAGAGAGATTTGTTAGCCATTGGAATGTGCTGCCCAGGGAGGTGGTGGAGTCACCGTCCCTGGAGGTGTTCAAGAGGGGATTTGATGCCATGCACTTGGTGCCATGGTTTAGTCATGAGGTTTTGAGTGACAGGTTGGACTTGATGATCTTTGAGGTCTCTTCCAACCTTGGTGATTCTGTGATTTTGTGATTTCTGGTTTTTGACTAATTGAGTCTGCTGCAGTGGCTTTAATAGGAAACTGAAACTGATAAGCACAAAATCAGATTTTATTTTCTTTTGTCAAACAAATTCTGTCCAAAACTATCAATCCACAGAATGTTTCTGCAGTTACATAATGATCTGTCCGTTACCTTTTAAATTTAACACCCCCCCTATATATCTATTCTGAGATAAGCTCATAATTCTAGGAGAATTGGGCAGTAAAATTTAAAGTCAAATTATATTTCAGGAGAAAGCTGAGGGGCAGAGAGATTTTGTCAGAGAGGGAGTGTACTAAGTGACACAGCTGCACTAAGCTGCTATTACTATTACTGTTTTAGCCTGCAGAAGAGGAGGCTCAGGGGAGACCTTATTGCTCTCTACAACTACCTGAAGGGAGGTTGCAGCCAGCTGGGATAGAATACATAGAATAAACCAGGTTGGAAGAGACCTTCAAGATCATCGCGTCCAACCCATCAACCAATCCAACACCACCCAAACAACTAACCCACGACACCAAGCACCCCATCAAGTCTCCTCCTGAAAACCTCCAATGATGGCGACTCCACCACCTCCCCAGGCAGCCCATTCCAATGGGCAAACTCTCTCTGTGTAGAATTTCTTCCTAACATCCAACCTAAACCTCCCCTGGTGCAGCCTGAGACTGTGTCCTCTTGTTCTGGTGCTGGCTGCCTGGGAGAAGAGACCAATCTCCGCCTGTCTACAACCTCCCTTCTGGTAGTTGTAGAGAGCAATAAGGTCACCCCTGAGCCTCCTCTTCTCCAGGCTAAGCAACCCCAGCTCCTTCAGTCTCTCCTCATAGGGCTTCTGGGTAGTTTTAATTCTCATTGGATACAGTCTCCTTTCCCAATAACATTCCCCATTCCATCACCCAGATCTCTTCAATATTATGAAGCTGTGTTTCTTGATATATAAGTAAAATTAACTGGTGTTAAGTAGGTGTTGCTGTAGCTTAACTGTCAACACAATGAGAGGACAGACATGAATTTATATAACCTCCTTTATCTTGCTGCAGTGTTATAGTTAAAGATTAGCCTAATAACTCTGGCATTTCCCCTGTTTCAGTGTTGGTAATGCTAATACTCTGTTTGCATTCTTACTGCTTCCATAAGCTCTAAAAAGAAAACAATAGGTTGGAGTAAGTGCATGTGAAATATGTGTGTTAAAATAGCAAGTGAAATGCTGAAAGCAAGTGAATGCTGCTTTTATTAATGGTGGCCTCACCATTCATTCATTTCACAGTCACCTGTGGTGTCTCCCAGGGATCAGTGCTGGGCCCCATCCTGTTCAATATCTTTATTGATGATCTGGATGAGGGCATTGAGTCAGGCATCAGCAAATTTGCAGATGACACCAAGCTACAAGCAGGTGTTGATCTGTCAGAAGGTAGGAGAGCTCTGCAGAGGGACCTTGACAGGCTGGACAGATGGGCAGAGTCCAAGGTCAGGAAATTTAACACATCCAAGTGCTGGGTTCCACACATTGGCCACAACAACCCCATGCAGTGCCATAGGCTGTGGTCATAGTGGCTGGAGAGCAGCCAGGCAGAAAAGGACCTGGGGGTACTGGTTGATAGTAGGCTGAACATGAACCAGCAGTGTGCCAACGGGGCCAAGAAAGCCAATGGCATCCTGGCCTGGATCAGGAACAGTGTGGCCAGCAGGAGCAGGGAGGTCATTCTGCCCCTGTACTCAGCACTGGTTAGGCCACACCTTGAGTCCTGTGTCCAGTTCTGGGCCCCTCAGTTTAGGAAAGATGTTGACTCACTGGAACATGTCCAGAGAAGGGCAACAAAGCTGGGGAGGGGTTTGGAGCACAGCCCTGTGAGGAGAGGCTGAGGGAGCTGGGATTGCTTAGCATGGAGAAGAGGAGGCTCAGAAGAGACCTTATTGTTCTCTACAGCTACCTGAAGGGAGGTTGTAGACAGGTGGGGGTTGGTCTCTTCTCCTAGGCAACCAGACCAGAGCCAGAGGACACAGTCTCAATCTGCACCGGGGGAGGTTTAGGCTGGAGGTTAGGAAGAAGTTCTTCATAGAGACAGTGATTTGCCATTGGAATGGGCTGCCCAGGGAGGTGGTGGAGTCACCATCACTGGAGGTGTTTAAGAAGAGACTGGATGAGGTACTTGTTGCCATAGTTTAGTTGATTAGATGGTGTTGGATGACAGGTTGGACTCTATGATCTCTAAGGTCTTTCCCAACCTGGTTAAATCTATTCTATTCTATTCTATTCTATTCTATTCTATTCTTTGGTGGATAAAGTGTGAACCAGGTAAAGGTATGCACTACTTCTTCATAAGGTACAACATAGCCATTACTAAGTTCAGGGCATAGTTTGGCCCTCACATTCTTCCCTTCCTCATTTCCACCTTGTCAAGGTTTACCAGAATTAGAATGTATTTACATTGTAAGACTCAGGCTACATAGAAAAAGGGAATAGGAATCTTGGATATTAAGACTGGACCAGAAGAGTGTACCCAGAAGAACATTAATAGATCTGTTATGACACTTCTTTTCCTGTTAGAGGGTTGTTGTCTATATTTATAGATTACATCTCCCAAATGGATATATCTGTTTTGAGACAGATGGGAGAGTGGGCACTTTGTACCAGCTGTAGTGAGACAGGCAATAAGCAGTCACAACTTGGCTCTGCTGTTATTTGCCCATCTTGCCTCCTCTTAGAAGCAGCTGCCTTTCTTAACTTCATATTTACAATGGTTACCTGTGGCAGGTAGTTGTATTTTCTGAAAGCCACTGGTATTTGTTGTAGAAGGGCATTGTTCAAACACGTCCACAGTGGTAGCTGTAACCTATTGTTTAAAATAATGCATTTAAAAGGTTGGGGATGCAGTGCAGAATTTGGTAATGCTACAACAGGATGGCTGTAGAGCATAACATACTATTCATGGTAGAATCATTGAATTGTCAGGGATGGAAGGGACCTCAAGGATCATCCAGTTCCAAATCCCCTGCCATGGGCAGGGACATCTCACACTAGAGCATGTTGCCCAGAGCACCATCCAGCATGGTCTTAAAAACCTCCAGGGATAAGGCTTCTACCACGGCAACCTGTTCCAGTGTCAGGCATATTGTCAGGTACCTGATGCTGAGAGATCAGAAGGTTAGAAGAAAGCACTGGTTAGGCCACACCTTGAGTCCTGTGTCCAGTTCTGGGACCCTCAGTTTTGGAAAGATGTTGAGTTGCTGGAAGGTGTCCAGAGAAGGGCAACAAAGCTGGGGAGGGGTTTGGTGCACAAGCACTACGAGGAGAGGCTGAGGGAGCTGGGGTTGCTTAGCATGGAGAAGAGGAGGCACAGGGGAGACCTTCTTGCTGTCTACAACTACCTGAAGGGAAGTTATAGCCAGGTGGGGGTTGCTCTCTTCTCCCAGGCAACCAGCACCAGAACAACACCAGAACTGCGCCAGGGGAAGTTTAGGCTGGAGGTGAGGAGAAAGGTCTTCACAGAAAAGAGAGATTGGCCATTGGAATGTGCTGCCCAGGGTGGTGGTGGAGTCACCATCACTGGAGGTGTTTAGGAAGAGACTGGATGTGGTACTTGGTGCCATGGTTTAGTTGATTACCTAATGCTGGATGATAGGTTGGACTTGATGATCTCGAAGGTCTTTTCCAACCTGGTTTATTCTATTCTATTCTATTCTATTCTATTCTATTCTGCTCTGTTCTGTTCTGTTCTGTTCTAAAAGCTTTGTATGTTGAAAAAACAGAAATTGCACTGAGTACAATTGCACATTTATAATTATTTGTTCCTGAAGGAGGAAGCTCACATAAATATACACCTAGTTAAGCAGGAAGATAAAGGGATATTCTTTTAATGATCTCTGAGGTCTTTTCCAACCTTACTGCTTCTATGATACCATGATTCATTTGCAGCTTGAAGGGAAAGGAACAATGTGCTAAATTTGGCCTCTCACTCTCATAGTATTACAGTAATTTTATTTTTGTAGCTATAATTTAAAATAACCTTGCAGCCTGTCTGCTCTGTAAAGGAGCTGTGGAGAAACAGCATCATTGCACTCCACTGATCTCTCTCTTGCACACATACTGAGTCATACACATGCACTTCAGGCACAACTATTTTTTCCTCTGTTTTTCTCTCCTAATATCAACAGCACTCTAGGGAAGGGAGGTGTGATATATTCCACCCAGCATCATTAGCACCAACTCCATTCTGACTCCAAAATGTTAATTGTTCCCAGTGACCAAGATAAAAATAACCATCCCTGACTTTCAGTTTCTGGTGTCAAGCTGCAAGCAGGAGATTTCTCTCTGCCTTTCAGTTGAAACCTGTTTTTCATGTTAGAATTTTTCTCCAGTAATTTTTCAATAGGAAACATAAAATACTGTGTCATACCTTTAGTGGGGAAATTGTTACTTTGTGTGTTTCAGAAATCAGTGCAGAGGAAAAGCCCCCATCTAGCATTTAGGAAGGATGCTGACATGCTGGAGCGTGTCCAGAGAAGGGCAACAAAGCTGGGGAGGGGTTTGGAACACAAGCCCTACGAGGAGGGGCTGAGGGAGCTGGGGTTGCTCAGCCTGGAGAAGAGGAGACTCAGGGGTGACCTTATTGCTCTCTACAACTACCTGAAGGGGGGTTGTAGACAGGCAGAGGTTGGTCTCTTCTCCCAGGCAGCCAGCACCAGAACAAGAGGACACAGTCTCAGGCTGCACCAGGGGAGGTTTAGGCTGGAGGTTAGGAGGAAGTTTTACACAGAGAGAGTGATTGCCCATTGGAATGGGCTGCCCGAAGAGGTGGTGGAGTCACCATCACTGGAGGTGTTCAGGAGGAGACTTGATGGGGTGCTTGGTTGCATGGTTTAGTTGGTTGGGTGGTGTTGGATGATAGGTTGGACATGATGATCTTGAAGGTCTCTTCCAACCTGGTTTATCTATTCTATTCTATTCTATTCTATTCTATTCTATTCTATTCTATTCTATTCTATTCTATTCTATTCTATTCCATTCCATTCCATTCCATTCCATTCCATTCCATTCCATTCCGTTCTATTCCATATTCCTATTTACTTATTTCTGTGTCCAAATGAAATAGAGATATAGAAAACCCCATTCATTAGTAGCTTATCCCTTCAAAATCTGATGGAATTGGAAGACTTAAATGGTTACCAAAGGAGGATTGCTGGGAAATAGATTGTTATTAAATATGAAAATCTAAATCTGTGTCATTTTGTTCTAAACATAAGAGGGTTAAGCAGAGTGCCAGTAGCACTGTGCAAATAAAAAGGGCTTATATCCCATAGTTCTGCTATTTGACTTAATTCCACAATATAATTGCTCTGTTCAAAATTCTTGCAACAGCATGTGGACAGGAGTTTATATTGGTCAAGCTGATGCACACAGCATTCTAATATGTACTTAAAGAGATACCCTTTTAACCATATAAGGACTTAACCTATATTTACAGCTGGGATTTGCATGAGGGTCTATTCAGTGAGGTTTTAGTGGCCACCATCATTAGAACAGAACAGGACAGGACAGGGCAGGACAGGACAGGACAGGATAGAATAGAATAGAATAGAATAGAATAGAATAGAATAGAATAGAATAGAATAGAATAGAATAGAATAGAATAGAATAGAATAGACCAGGTTGGAAGAGACCTTCAAGATCATCGTGTCCAACGCATCATCCACCACCATCTAATCAACTAAACCATGGCACCAAGCACCCCATCCAGTCACCTCCTAAACACCTCCAGTGATGGTGACTCCACCACCTCCCTGGGCAGCACATTCCAATGGCCAATCACTCTCACTGTGAAGAATTTCTTCCTAACATCCAGTCTGAACCTCCCCTGGCACAGCTTGAGACTGTGTCCTCTTGTTCTGGTGCCGGTTGCTTGGGAGAACAGACCAACCTCCTCCTGTCCACAACCTCCCTTCAGGTATTTGTGGAGAGCAATAAGGTCTCCCCTGAGCCTCCTCTTCTCCAGGCTAAGCAACCCCAGCTCCCTCAGCCTCTCTTCACAGGGCTGTGCTCCAAACCCCTCCCCAGCTTTGTTGCCCTTCTCTGGACACCTTCCAGCAACTCAACATCTTTCCTAAACTGAGGAGCCCAGAACTGGACACAGGACTCAAGGTATGGCCTAACCAGTGCAGTGCAGAGGGGCAGAATGACCTCCATGCTCTTGCTGGCCACACTGTTCCTGATATAAATATGCTTTTATATTTTTTTTTCTTTTTAATGGGTGCATTCAAATAAGGAAAAAAAAAATCAAATCAGCTCAATGAAGATTATGTCAGAAATACTCTTTTCTTTTGATTTATATTTGTGTTTGTGTGCGTATATATATATACACACATATTTACACATATATATACCCACACATATATATATACCCCCACACACATATACATAGACTTTAAATACTATACCATGGGGGGTTGGACTAGGTGTTGTTTCAAGGTCCCTTCCAACCCCCTAATTTTCTCTGTGATTCTGTGAATGCTTTCGAACCAATTCAGCACACTACCAGCTGTTAAAAAGCCTTTAGTCTGAAGTGTGTTTCCTAGTACTACTCTAAGAATTATTTGAATAGCAAGTGATGTGGGTTTTAAACCTGACTGAGATGCCTAAACATCTTATAAGGACACAGCTGTTGGAGGGAGTCCAGAAGAGGGACACAAAGATGATCCAAGGCTGGAACACCTCTGCTGTGAGGATAGGCTGAGGGAGCTGGAGTTGTTCAGATAAGACTTGAGGGGAGACCTTTGAGATACCTTCCAATACCTGAAATGATCCAACAGGAAGACTGGAGAGGGACTTTTCATGATGGTGTCTAGCAATAGGACAAGGGGGAATGGTTTGAAGCTGAGGAAGAGCAGGGTTAGGCTGGAGCTTAGGAAGAAGTTTTTCAGTACAAGGGTGGTGAGACTCTGGCATAAGTTGCCCATACTTTGTCCATAAGTTTTGGATGCCTCCTCCCTGGGAGTGTTCAAGGCCAGATTGGAGGAGACCTTTAGCAGCCAAGTCTAATTGAGAGGTGTCCCTGCTCATGGCAGGGAGGTTGGATCTCTAAGGTCCCTTCCAACCTAAGCCATTCTATGATTCTAATATAAAGTTGGTACACAAGGTGACTCAGAGCCTGTGAGAGCGGCACATAGAGAAAGGGTCACAGGACATGTAATATTTATATGTTGACTCAGCTGTCTTCACAGAGAGAGTTGTTAGCCATTGGAATGGGCTGCCCAGGGAGGTGGTGGAGTCACCGTCCCTGGAGGTGTTCAAGAGGCGATTGGACGTGGCACTTAGTGCCGTGGTCTGGTAGTCATGAGGTGTTGAGTGACAGGTTGGACTTGTTCATTAATTGTAAATACCTGTAAACATTGTCAATCATGTATATTTTGTACATATTCATTGCATTCCATTGTAGACTGTAGTTTTGCTTGTGAAACTGAAACTGTATTCAAACTAGATATGTAAAGGCAAATGCATTGTATTGTCATGGAGTTTTAGAATCATAGAATCAACCAGGCTGGAAAAGACCTCAGAGATCATCAAGTCCAGCCTATTACCTAATACCTAACACCTCATGACAACTAAACTATGGCTCCAAGTGCCACATCCAATCCTTTTTTGAACACCTTCAGGGAAGGGACTCCACCACCTCTCTGAGCAGCACATTCCATTGGCCAATTACTAAGTGCCTCATCCAGATCTTCCCCTATTCAAATTTGGATCTACTGCCCATGTACTAGGACCAGAGAGCCACTCATGGTGGACCAGTGCAGCTCTCCTTCTGGAAGAACTCTCCCTTTACTGTTCTTTGCAACTCATACACTTGTGCCTGTTTCCATCTCACACTCCTATTGTCTCCATACACAGGAGAGACCACAGGGTTCACTGTGGCATGGACTGTTCCTGTTTAGCTGTAGAGTGTTCAACTCTGCCAGCTAAACTCATTGGCTGCTCTTTACCCCAGCAGGCTTCACACATCCTGCACTCAGAAACAAGCCTCTTCCCCCACACACAGATGGGTAGGAAAACAACCCAAAAAAGCCCCTCTGGGCTGAGATAAAGAGTTTGCTGAGATGGTAACGCTATACAATTACCTTAGCAGAAGGTGTGTGGGGTTTTTGTTTATTGAACTTAATACTGGCCTATCAAAATCATGTTTTGGTTTGTCAATAAATTATCTAATATCCAAGAGTAGTGGAACATCCTGAAAGGAGCCATATTAAGCATCTAACAATCACTAAAAGTCAGTAATTCCTATTTGAATATTATTTTATTAACCATTTTTTCTCTACAACAACAGTTTCACAGTCTGTCCCCTTTCCACCCCATTTCCCCCCCTTTTCCACTCAAATGCCAGAGCACCTGGGCTCTGTTGCAGTCTCCTCCCACCCCAGGTGTGACCACTTTGTTGTTCCCCACCCACTCCCCTTTTTAATCCCCCCAGGAAAGGCAGCAGCCCCAAGCTGAGCCCATCTGGGCTGAGGATCCTCCTCTCATCTCTGGTGAGTGCCCATGGTGCACACTGGGTGATGGTGGTGGTGACAACAAAGGCCGGGGGGCCTGGTGGCCCCCCGGCTGGTTAGGGATATTGTTGATGATCTCTCCAATATCATCCATGGGGGCTGGCTGGGTCCACTTACTGGGGCTGAGAGGTATCTTGGCTGGTAGAGGGTCTTGCCCGTGGCTGTGGGATGGGTGCAAAAATGGTGGTGGTGGAGCAGGAGCTGTTTAGGCAGGGGGGAGAATGGTATAGAGGGAGCAGGAGCTCCTTTGGGAAGATGAGAGGGAGTAGGGGGAGGAGCATGATCTGGCCTGGGAAGATGAAGGGTGGGGGGAAAGGCAGAGGGGTTAAGCTAGATGGCCTTTAGAGGCCATTTCCAGCTCTGGTGATTCTATGGTCTCCTTCCAAACCCCTTGCCACGGGCAGGGACACTTTCCACTAGACCAAGTCAGCATCTTTAAAGGCATATTTACTTCTTTTTTTCACTGTACATAGAAATCAAAACATAATAGAGTAGCTATGATGAACTTAAGGATTTTGGATTTGAAGCTATGTTGTTTTGAAAATAAGGTCTTCTCTGTGTTGACATAAGAAATGATTCCATGAAATTCAAGAGTGAATCTGCAGGATCCTTCTTAATCCATGTCTGCCAGCTTTCATTTTTAAGGCTCTGTTATAAGGTTGTACCTCCTGCAAAGGCCTTGAACTAACTGTACTGTTTCTAAAGAACATTTTTATCCATTCCTCATCATGACATGGAGCATTTGTAGTCTTCACAACTATTGCCTGCTTTTAACATAAGGGCTATCAGGTGCTCTGTGTGATGTGCTTTATGTAGAGTATGCACTCTCCAATATTGGTGCAGCTAAGATGGTGAAGGGCCTTGAACACCAGTCCAGGAATGGCTGAGGGAGCTGGGATTGTTTAGTCTTCAGAGGGAGACCTCATCACCCTCTATACCTACCTCAAAGGAGGTTGGAGAAAGGTAGATATCAGTCTCTGCACAGGCAGAAAGTAATAGGACAAAAGGAAACGGCCCTGAGCTGTGCCAGGGGAGGTTCAAGTTGGATATTAGGATGAAATTCTTCACAGAAACAGTTCTCAAGCATTGGAACAGGTCCCACAGGGTAGTGGTGGGCTCACCATCCCTAGAGGTACTTTAAAGATGTGTTGATCTGGTGCTTAGGGGCATGGGATTGCAAGCTCTAGGCAACTGGTTGGTGTCTTCCAACCTCACCAACTCTGATTCTATGGTACTATTTAGAAAGCCCAATTAAGGGCCTTGCAGGCAGAGTAGAAATGTAGTCATGGCTGCAAAGAGTGCTCAAAGTAACAATTTGGCACACCAAATTGAGGGAAGGCTGGAAGAGAAGTGTAAAAGCAGAAAACAATCCATCACTGCATAAGGCATGTAATGTTAATTGTGCCTGCAAGTAATGTTTGCAAACTTCCAGTGTTCTGAGGCATTTTACATATTTCATGCTTGTTGTTTACCAGCAATGGATATCTCTAGCTCAAGAGCTGTAGTTTGTACTCTGAAAGCTCAATAGTAATGCAGGAGTGATTAAACTTCTAGGCAGCAGTGACAGAAACATGTAGTTCAGAAGATGAAATCTTAAGGGAAGCATGGGAAGTCACAACAAAACAGCAGGTAGAGATGTGACACTTCATTCTCATCCAGCAAATGTTAAACTCCAGGTATCACCCCAGCTTGCTTTCAAAGCAGAAGTAAAGTTTTCCATGCAGTTTCTTACATGTAGTGTCAAGAAGTGACATCAGAAAAAAACATGCATGCAGATTTGTGGGTATCTCATAGGGCTATCTATCTATTCATTTATTTTTAGTCCAAGGTCACTTGTAAGAGTTTTGTTGTTTCTAACCAGCACATTCTCCTAAGTGTGGTTTCAGAGCATTGAGTACCAAGTACCAGATCCAAATGAATATGGGGTTGTTTTTCCACCAACTCATGCTGACAGCTTTGCAAGTTTTGGAGGCCTAGCAATGATAGTGTATCGACTCCACAGAAGGCTAGATATTGGTTCCAGTTCTGGAGATGACACCCTCATCTGTCACAGAAGACATGAGCTGGTAGGAGTGCTGATAGTTTTGACAAGATGTGTGTCTATAAATTAAATCTTGGGCACTAGAGGACTATGAAATCAATGATTTGGAAGGTATTTGTTAACAGCGTTTGGTTTGCCTTTGTGGAATGTCAGCACTGAATATACCTATTCTGCTTCCTTTTGGTGGTTGGTAACAATTGGTGTTCCTCAGGGCTCAGTGTTGGGACCACTTCTGGTTAAAACCATACAGTTGTTAGAGTTGGAAGAGACCTCAAGGATCATCTAGTTCCAAACCCCTGCCATGGGCACGGACACCTCACATCAGATCAGATCGCTCAGAGCCACATCCAGCCTGGCCTTCAAAACCTCCAGGGATGAGGCTTCCATCACCTCCCTGGGCAACCTGTTCAGTGTCTCACCACCCTCATGGGGAAGAACTTCTTCCTAACATCCAATCTGAATCTACCCGTTTCTCGTTTTGCTCCATTCCCCCTAGTCCTATCACTCCCTGACACCCTAAAAAGTCCCTCCCCAGCTTTTTTGTAGGCACCCTTCAGATACTGGAAGGCCACAATTCGGTCTTCTCAGAGCCTTCTCTTCTCCAGACTGAACAGTCCCAGCTCCCTCAGTCTGTTGTCGTAGGAGAGGTGCTCCAGTTTGACACCTTTATTGATGACCTTGATGAAGATGGTGTGTCTCATCAGCAAGTTCAGAGATGACGCCAAGTTAGGTGGCAGTGTTGATCTGCACCAGGGTAGGGAGGCTCTACAGAGGGGCTTGGATAGATTGGATCCATGGCCAATGTTAATGGGAGGAGCTTTGACAAGGCCAAATGCCTGGTCCTCCACTTGGTGCAATGTGCCTGGAAAGATGTCTGGCAGAAAGGGATCTGGGGGTTTCAATCAACAAGCAGCTGAATATGAGCCAGCAGGGGGACAAGAAAGCCAATGGTGTCCCAGTTTGTGTCAAAAATGCTGTATCCAGCAGGAGTAGGGAGATGACTGTCCCCTTGTACTCAGCTTTGGTGAGGCCACACCTTGAGTATTGTGTTCAGCTTTGGGTAGCTCAAAGCCCTTGTGATGGCTTAAAAGATTCTTTTGATCACCTAGGGATTTGGCATATTTCACAAAGCTCTGTTTTGGAAATTTTGGAGAGGAGATTAAGGGAATTTCAGATAGAAATAACTTAATCTCAAGTCAAGACTTTGAGAACAACTCTTGTGTTTAAAATCTAAGGACATTGTTCACACTGCTGACCTGTTATGAGCAGCTTTACATGCTTTAAATTCAAGTTTCTGACTTTTTAAGTTTTGAAGGTTATAATAAGTCAATTGCACCATCTTAGAAGCAACTAATATGAGGTGTGAACTATTTCATCTTCTCTTTAGGAGTCCCATGAGTCTACAGCTCTCTGCAGGCCCAAAGGAAGTTCACACCTCAGCACAATATGGCACAGAGCATCCTAGAAACACCTGCTCTGTTGTTCCTGAGTTGGAACACTCCATCTTCATGGGTATTGTGCTTCACCAGGACTGCTATACTGCTTCCCATTCTGGAGCTAGGTCACTCAGGACAAATTGACAGGTCTTCTATTGCACAGCATAGGCCAGTGCTCACAAACTCAGTTCTTTCCACTGTGGGTTTCAAAATGGTTCCAGCTTGCTTAAAAACTCCTTTCCTTTATTTTCTTTAACAAATTGCTGTGTCTGGGTGGTACAGTCTGGACAGGGCTCCTTTCAAACTCTTACTTTTTGTCTGTTTCTAACAAATAAGTGATAAAATGTACTTTTTGTTTTATGTGCCACATAACACCCAGAGAGCAGAAGGCTCCAGAGGAGTGCACTGAAGAACTGTAGTCAGCCTGGCATGTTGAGCAGCACCTGAAACCTGGGGGCTGCTGGCACTGGCTACAGATACAAGCCTTTCCCAGTACATAATGGAGAAGAGGAGGCTCAGGGGAGACCTTATTGCTGTCTACAACTACCTGAAAGGAGGTTGTAGCCAGGTGGGGGTTGGTCTCTTCTCCCAGGTAACCAGTAGCAGAACAAGAGGACACAGTCCCAAGCTGCACTAGGGGAGGTTTAGGCTGGAGGTGAGGAGAAAGTTTTCCACAGAAAGAGTAACTGACCATTGGAATGTGCTGCCCAGGGAGGTGGTGGAATCACCATCACTGGAGGTGTTCAGAAAAGGATTGGATGTAGCACTTGAAGCCATGGTTTCGTTGTCATGAGGTGTTAGGTATTAGGTTGGACTTGATGATCTCTGAGGTCTTTTCCAACCTGGTTGATTCTATGATTCTATAGCCAGGCTCCCTAGTAACAAACACATCAAAACTTAGCAATTTCCTCCTTAAAGCATGCTGGTGAATACATGAGCAGAGTATTCTTTCTGCTGTGAGAGTTAAAAGCATTTCAGCAACGTGTAAACACTGTGAAAGAAAAATTAGCAATCCCATCTGCTTTCCTCTGACTAACATTTCTTTCATCACATGCTTAGCACTAAGTCTCTCTGATGGAATTAAAAATAGACAGCTACAGAGCAGCCCACATCTATTCATTGACTCTCAGTCTTTGAAGCTTACAACCATAAAACCATTGGAGTAACAGACCCAACCAAGCATATATGGAGAAGCCAGATTTTCATTAACTGCTCTAGCTGCAGTGTTTCTGTAAGTCATTGTGGTAGTTTTAGGCTATGCCTTTAAAATTTTGCTAGAGATTTTAAGCAGAAAAGTAAAAGAATGTAAATAAATCACTATTGGGTGTGAAAGGGAAAACCAAAGATAATGCTAAACAGTTTCATTGGAGAAATATCTGCCATTAGACTTGCTGTACCAAAACATTCGGGGGGGCTTCTCTTCTGATCTCTTCTCCCTTCAGAGGATGAAGCAAACAGACTAATTTGCTTCTGCTTGACCTTGGCTGCATTGTTTTGGTGAAGTCTAACAGCTACTTACTTATTTTCTCTGCCCCTTTCAGACAGGGGGTTAGGGGGGGGCATAGAGACAGCTTCCCTGCTCTTCTTGGCATGGGGGTGGGGTGGGGTTGTGTTTGTTAATTGTAAATGTCTATAAATATTGTAAATACTGTATATTTTGTACATATTCATTGCATTTCATTGTAGTTTGCCTGTAAATAAAGCTTCCATTTGCTTCCACCTGAGCTGGTCTGGCAAAGTTAATGTTGGGGGGGGAAATCCCAACTCACCACAGTCATCCTCTCGAGAGCATTCTATTGGGAAGTTCAAATATGAAGATAAATGAGTGAAGCTTGCACATAGTGGAAAAGTGAAAAGGGTTAATTTTTGTTCCTTCAGGATGGTGAAAGGCAGAAGGTTTTATCTTGGCTGTCATAGCAGCACAGCCCAGCACTGCGCTATCTGCTCGCCTCAAAATCGCTGTGATAGTGGCAGTGAATGATTGGTTTGGTTTGGCATGATACAAAAATGGAAGGTGACTGCCCACCCACTTGCCTGTCACAAACTCAAGGGTTACCTGGCCTCTGGGTGTGTAGAGATCACAACTGTGGATTATCCACAGGACATGGAGGTTTTATCCTTTAAATCTCTACTCTATTATGGATTAGCACAAACACCACAGAAGTCACCACTAGCAAGTATACCTATGATTAATAAAGCATATCTATAACCCCTTCCAATTAGCAACAAGCATGCCAATGGCATCCTGCCTGGCTGAAACCCAGTGTGTCCAGGAGGAGTGATGGTGCCCCTGTCCTTGGTCCTGATGAGGCTACTGCTTGAGTACTAGGTTCCGTTCAGGGAGCCACAGTATAGGAAAGGCATTGAGGTCCTGGAGCTTGTGCACAAAAGTGCAGTGAGGCTGCTGAGGGGTTTGGAGAGCATCACATGAAGAGCAACTAGAGGGAGCTGGGGTTGTTTAGTCCAGAAAAGAGAAGGCTGAGGGGTGATCTTATTGCTCTCTGCAGCTACCTGAAAGAAGGTTGTAGTGAGGCTGGTGTTGGTCTCTTCTGCCAAGTAAGTAGCAATAGAACAAGAAGAAATGGGTTTAAGTTGTGCCAGAGGAGCTTTGGGTATTAGGAAAATCTTATTTACTGAGACAATGGTGAGGCATTGGAACAGGCTGCCCAGGGAGGTGGAAGAGTTGCCATCCCTGGAGGTGCTCAAGAAGTGTGTAGATGTGATGCTTTAGGATGTGGCTCAGTGGTCATGATAAGCTGGGTTACAGTTGGACTTCTTGATGCCACAGGTCTTTTCTAGCCTTAGTGATTCTATGAGTAGTATGCTAGCAATCAGTAGTGGCAACAATCAACACAAGCAATGCCTAATAATAGCAGCAATCAACTATTACAAACTACTACAAACTTAGAACTAGGGGGGGAAAAATACCAATAATATAGCAGTGAATATACTTGTGGCAGACTACTTCTGTGATACCAAGTGCATTACACAGAGTCTGGAAAAGGGCCAAACCATCCTACAAGGGGAAGGACAAAACAAACCCACCTCAACTATTTTTTTTCCAGACTGTTGTCCTGTTCTTGTAGTTAGAGCAGCCAATGGCAGTGACTGACTCTTCATTATTTTCAGGATGATTTTACCCCTTTTCCAGACTATTTTTCAGGCATTGAAATGCTAAGTTGCCACTAGAGTTCACTGGGTTTGTGCTTCTGATTGGTATCTCAGCATGTCTCTAGTTTCTATGCACCCAGCTGTTTTTCAAAGATGCCAGCTGTGCTTTTTGGGGATGCTTCTGGTTCACAGGCCTAGCTCCCAGGCTGGGGGCATGTTCTCTGTCAGGATTTCAGCAGACATTTTCTTCCATTAAGTAGTTTTTCTTTCTAACCAGGTCACTTGTATGGCTGCTCAGATCAAAGCTGTAAATTCAAGGTCTACTTTTTCTATTAATAGGAAATTTGTTGGGGGGGAAGTGAGATATTTAGTTACAAAGCTGATATTTAAGTAAACCACGAATTTGTGGTGTGGTCCTGGTTTTTACCTGTTTATTAGCTGTGACATTGATCATTAAATCCAAGCAGGCTTTAGATTCTTTCTGTGTTTGGGAACATTTGCTGTCACTTCTGCCATCTTTTGAAAGAGGGTGAAGCAGCCAGGCTATCCATCCTTTGACTTGTACTGATCTCCTACTAGGTACCTAGCCATTAAGTGTAAAGCCTTAACAACCAAGAAGGGCAGAGACAAAAATCCCACTGTGCCACTACTGCAGAAGGTGCCCCAGTTGGTCTGAATGACATTTTCTCTTCTGGAGAAGTTAACCACATGTAAAGGGGAGTAACTCCAAGAGGAGAGATTAGCCATTGACCTGAGTGGTAGCAGACTGGTTCATATCCACATTGTTTCCATTGCATATGGTTACATGATGCTCATTACTGAGCCTATCAAATGAAGGCTCTCGTTTACATGTCTTTCTTCCACAAGTGTTGTGTTCATGATTAAAGCCATCACAGTAACTGTGTCTTCTGCCAGTGATAATCATGTATTGCATTGATGGACTAAAGTGCATGGGCCAATTCATTGTTTACAGAACATTAGTTAATTCTGAGGTGTGTTAGAAGGGCTGTGGTTAGTGGGTCAACAGAGGTTCTCCTGCCCCTCCACTCTGCCCTGGTGAGGCCTCATCTGGAATATTGTGTCCAGTTCTGGGTCCCTCAGTTCAAGAAGGACCTCAGGGAACTGTTTGAGAGAGTCTAGAGCAGAGCCACAAAGATGAAGGGAGTGGAACATCTCCCTTATGAGGAGAGACTGAGGGAGCTGGGGCTCTTTTGCTTGGAGAATTGAAGACTGAGGGGTGATCTCATTCCTGTTTACAAAGATGTAAAGGGGGAGTGCCAAGAGGACGGAGCCAGGCTCTTCTTGGTAATGCCCAATGACAGGACAAGGAGCAATGGGTGAAAGTTGAGGCATAGGAAGTTCTATGGAAACATCAGGAAAAAAATTTCACAGTGGGGGTGACAGAGCACTGGAACAGGCTGCCCATGGGCGTTGTGGAGTCTCCCTCTCTGGAGATGAATATTCAAGACCTGCCTGGATGTGTTCCTGTGTGAGCTGCTGCAGGTGACCCTACTCTGGCATGGCGGGGGTTGGACTGGCTGATCTTTCAAGGTCTCTCTGTCCCCTGGCATCCTGTCTGTGATATAGATATGGCAAAATTCTTCATAGGTTTGCTTTTTTTGTATTTTTGAAGAATAAGAGACTGTGTATGAAACATTATTTAGACAATTGCAGTGATAAATGGGAATACAAAATATTGACTAAGTGTCATCTTTTTTTGGCAATGATTTTTTTTTTCCTGATCTCACTTCCTGTAACTACTGCTACAATTTTATGTAATGTTTCTAACTCCAGAAATTGCAGTGTCCCATTTTAATTAATGTCATGCACCAAAGTTCAATCACAAAAAAAGGAAAGTAAATAGGAAAAGGTCAGAAATTAATCATAAGTTGAAGTCTTGTGGGTAGATGAATGGATGGATGCGAGAAGAAATTCCCAGTGCCTGCTAACAAGACACCATTTCCACAGACACAAAAAGCATAATGAGTAGAGAAATACACCATAAAACCAGTTATTACTGAATGAAGAGATTTCTTAATGACATAAGCTGCTTCACTGCCCTAAGGTCTTTGTGTTGATACCCATGAGACAAGCTTCAGCAGCTTCAGGGTTCTTTGCAGCGCTCTGGCCTATACAGAGCTGTCAGCCTTTGAGATGTTTTCTTAGGGGCAACTCACTTGGGAAACACACAGGCAGGTTTTCAAGTGTGACTGTCTCATGCTCAGCTAGCACTTCTTCTGATTTTTCCACCTCTGGGAACAGCATCCTGTGGGTTGTGCCAGCTGTGCATCAGTTACCAACAGAAACCGTAAGAGTTTGCGGAGGGACCTTGACAGTCTGGATGGGTGGGCAGAGGCCAAGGGGATGAGATTTAATAATGCTAAGTGCAGGGTTCTATGCTTTGACTACAAAAAGCCCAAGCAGTGCTATAGGCTGGGACAGAGTGGCTGAAGAGCAGCCAGGCAGAAAGGGACTAGGGAGTGCTGGTAGACAGCTGGCTGAACATAAGCCAGCAATGTGCCCAGGTGGCCAGGAAGGCCAATGGCATCCTGGCCTGTGACAGGAGCAGTGTGGCCAGCAGGAGCAGGAAAGTCATTCTGCCCTGTACTCAGCACTGGTTAGGCCATACCTTGAGTCCTGTGTCCGGTTCTGGGCCCCTCAATTCAAGAAAGATGTTGAGATGCTCAAATATGTCCAGAGAAGGGCAACAAAGCTGGATGAGGCACTTAATGTTATGGTTTAGTTGATTGGATGGTGTTGGATAATAGGTTGGACTTGATGATCTCAAAGGTCTTTTCCAACCTGGTTAATTCTGTGATTGTTTCCCATCCTCCTTCTCCCTACCAAATGCATGAGCTTTTCCCACTGGTTTTAAGACATTCATATGAATTAGTCCAGACAAGATATCTGTTTATGCTCACTGTTAACTGGTACAACTTAGTTTAGACTGCAGTGAAAGACAAAAAGTGACTTGGATCATTTCAAGTGGAATTACTTTGCACGTTCCAGAGGCCAAGAGCTATCAGTTTGTCTGCATATTTACAATTATAATGCATTTCTGCAATGTCTTGATACTTCTCCATCTCTCTATGTGGAATTGTGATACTGCAGATTACATTAAATTTCACCTTTTAACTCTGTTTGAAACTGAAATGCAGAACAGCTTGGAGGAAGTATTTAACACTGAGAGAAATTAGAGGCTTTTTGAGTGTTCCAAGCTGGAATAAGTTTGCTCTGTTTAAATCTCATAATGGTGTAAGGAATACAGTGTGTTTTGGTTAAAGAAAATACTGCTGCCACAATTCCTCAGTAGTCTGTTTGTCCAGACATTCTTTTGGTCTCTGAGTGCATCCTTTAGAAACAGCTAGCAAGTCATTGATGTTTTGCTTAAAATGGGAATTCAGCTCAAAGAAAAGCTGTCTAGCAGAAAGGGACCTGGGGGTTCTAATCAACAGGCAGCTGAATATGAGCCAGCAGAGTGCCCAGGTGGCCAAGAAAGCCAATGGCATCCTGGCTTGTATCAAAATTGCTGTGTCCAGCAGCAGTAGGGACTTGATAGTCCTCTTGTACTCAGTTCTGGGGCAGGGGGGGGCACACCTTGAGGATTGTGTTTTGTTTACAGCACCTCAATACCAGAGAGATGTGGAGGTGCTGGAGCCAATGCAGAGGAGGGCAAGGAAGCTGTGAAAAGCCTGGAGAATAAATCTGATGAAGTGCAACTGAAGGAGCTGGGGATGGTTAGTGTGAAAAAGAGGAGGCTGAGGGGAGACCTCATTGCTGTCTACAGCTGCCTGAAAAGATGTTGTGGAGAGGCTGGTGCTGGTCTCTTCTCACAGGTAATTAGTGATAGAACAAGAGGGAAAGGCCTCAAGCTGATAAAATTATTTGATAATCTACTAGGTTGTTACAGCTGCCAAATTGTACTTTTAAGAAAAAAACTAATTGGAAAGCTGCATTTCTACATTTTTCTAGTCCCCAAATACTCTTCAAAAATGTCTGTTTTTTCATTACAATTACAAAATGTTATTAGTAATTTTGTTAGTCCCTCATGGCTTAATTTTAGATTCTTATGCTAATCCAGCAGATGTAGGGAGGTTCTTCTCCCCCTCCACTCTGCCCTGCTGAGACCACACCTGGAATCCTGTGTCCAGTTTTGGGTGCCCCAGTTCAAGAGAGACAGAGATCCTGCTGGAGGGAGTCCAATGGAGAGCTATGAGGATGATTAGGGGACTTGAGCATCTCTCCAAGGAAGAGAAAATGTGAAACCTGGGACTGTTTAATCTTGAGAAGACTGAGAGGGGATCTGATCAATATCTGAGGGGTGGGTGCCAAGTGGAGGGGGCCAAGCTCATTTTGGTGGTGCGCAGCAATAAAACAAGAAACAGTTGATATAAACTTTAACACAGAAGGTTTCACCTCAGTGTGAGGAGAAACTTGTTTGCAGTGAGGGTGACAGAGCACTGGAACAGGCTGCCCAGGCAGGTTCTGATGTCTCCTCTGGACACATTCAAAAAGTGCCTGGATGCATTCCTGTGCAGCCTGCCCTAGGTGGTCCTGTTTTGGTGGGGGGGTTGGACCTGGTGATCTTTGGAGGTCCCTTCCAACCTGTAATGGATTCTGTAATCAATAAAATAGCTGTCTTCAAAATGAGATCCTGTATATTTTATATATACATTTGTCTCTATCTGCAGTTAAGATGTACTCAAAAAGATTGCTTTTGTCTGGATTTGCAGTCTTTCTTATTGCCAAGTGGGTGAAATAGAGAAAAAATATAGCCAATATTTATACAGTGAGGCATTAATGCTAATTCTTTGTCTGTTTGACTAAGTGTTGCCAGGGGTTACTCTTTTTGTTATGTTCTTTTCACTGTAGTCAGTGAAGTGGGTGCTCTTGAATTTAACATTTCAAGTCGTGCTGTAGTCTCACTTTTATATGTGCATGATAATTACCTTTACACTTTTGAAAGCCTGGGGCTTAGCTAGGTAGCAGAGCTGTATGCAGAGAAGCAAAACTGTAGGTGTCAGGAAACTTGCTCCTCTCTGGGCCACTTGGTCACTGTTACAGCATCAGGATATAGCAGCAGCACAGAAAAGCAAACTGGGCTCATGGACATGCCCTCAGGTTTTCTGGCTTTACACACATTTGAAGCACCTTTGTCATTGCTTTTTCTCAACAGATTTTCAACATCTATAGACAGGTGGATGTTGGTCTCTTGCCCCAGGCAGCCAGCACCAGAACAAGAGGACACAGTCTCAGGCTGCACCAGGGGAGTTTTAGACTGGATGTAAGGAAGAAGTTCTTCATAGAGAGAATGTTTGCCCATTGGAATGGGCTGTCTGGGGAGGTGGTGGAGTTGCCATCATTGAAGGTGTTTAGGAGGAGACTTGATGGGGTGCTTGGTGCCGTGGGTTAGTTGTTTAGGTGGTGTTGGATTGGTTGATGGGTTGGACGCGATGATCTTGAAGGTCTCTTCCAACCTGGTTTATTCTATGTATTCCTTTTCATTATAAAGACAAAGGTCTTCCAATATATTTTTTTATTGGGAAATTCAGTCTGATTTATGCTTCTAGCAGCTGAAGGGAATATTACCTATGGAGAAAATAAACTACTTCAACAAAAATTCCCAGTGCTTGCATGTCTTTAATTTTTTTTCAACCTTGGAGCATCTTAGATTTGGACTTTCTGTTGGTGCAGTGTTGAGTCAGAAACAAGGGTTCAAAACTAATGGTTGAAAAGGAGTTTGAAAAAGATTTTGTGAATAAATATGCTGGTTTGTGGAATCCTAGAATCACCAAGGTTGGAAAAGACCTCAGAGATCAAGTCCAATCTGTCACCCAAGACCTCATGACTACTAAACCATGGCTCCAAGTGCCACATCCAACCCCCTCTTGAACACCTCCAGGGACGGTGACTCCACCACCTCCCTGGGCAGCACATTCCAATGGCCAGCAACTCTTTCTGTGAAGAACTTTCTCCTCACCTCGAGCCTAAACTTCCCCTGGCACAGCTTGAGTCTGCCCTCTTGTTCTGAGGCTGGTTGCCTTAATACACAAAGACACATAATCCTCAGTCAGCTTGCCTTCAATACAAAGTTTAATATGCAATTTATATTTTTTCCCCATTCTTTCCTTTAGACTTAGAATCTAATTTCAATTATTTATGTGCTGTTCTTAATAATGGTTTTCAGGAAAGTTATTGTGGAAGGACTGGGTAATCTCCCTCTCCTACCTGGTCAAGTCATCAAATGTAGAAAATAGAATGGAATAGAATGGAATAGAATAGAATAGACCAGGTTGGAAGAGACCTTCAAGATCATCGTTTCCGACCTATCATCTAACACCACCTAATCAACTAAACCATGCAATCAATCACCCTATCAAGTCTCTCAGTTGGTAGCACATAAGACCCTTAATGGGAAGGTCATGAGTTCAAGCCTGCAGTGGGCAGTAGTGCCCTCCCTACTCTGGACATGAGGTCTGTGGTGACAAGTTGGACTCGATGATCTTTGAGGTCTCTTCCAACCTTAGTGATACCGAATACTGAAACCTCCAGGGATGGTGACTCCACCACCTCCCTGGGCAGCACATTCCAATGGCCAATCACTCTCTCTATGAAGAATTTCTTCCTAGCACCCAGTCTAAACCTCCCCTGGCACAGCTTGAGACTGTGTCCTCTTGTTCTGCTGCTGGTTGCCTGGGAGAAGAGACTGACCCCCACCTGGCTATAACCTGCCTTCAGATAGATGTAGAGAGCAAGAAGGTCTCACCTGAGCCTCCTCTTCTCCAGGCTAAGCAATCCCAGCTCCCTCAGCCTCTCCTCATAGGGCTGTGTTCCAAACCCCTCCCCAGCTTTGTTGCCCTTCTCTGGACACATTCCAGCAACTCAACCTCTTTCCCAAACTGAGGGTCCCAGAACTGGACACAGGACTTAAGGTGTGTCCTAACCAGTGCTGAGTCCAGGGGCAGAATGACTTCCCTGCTCTTGCTGGTCACACTGTTCCTGATCCAGGCCAGGATGCCATTGGCCTTCTTGGCCACTTGGGCACACTGGCCAGGTGTGAACTCATGTTCAGCCTACTGTCAACCAGTACCCCCAGGTCCCTCTCTGCCTGGCTGCTCTCCAGCCACTCTGACCCCAGCCTGTAGCACTGCATGGGGTTGTTGTGGCCAAGCAACTTTTCTTCTGTTTTGATGGTGTACATTTTTTGGGTTTAGACCTTGTGGATCAACACATTTTTATTTCCCTGCCCTGGTGCAATACAAGACATTAAATCCTATCTGAGGGCCAATGCTAATACTATTTTTCTTTTCATTCACATAGGTACAGCCTAATACTTGCCAGATTCTTTCAGGAAATAGTAAATAATAATAAGAATAGAAGAAGAAAAGGAAAACATAAAAGAGGCCTCTGTTTTGCTTCTTCCTCACTCAGCTTCTTATTGTGAAAGTGCCTTCACCTTCTCGTTACTCATAGCCTCCACCTTTGGGCTGCCTTTAGAATAGAATAGAATAGAAGGATAAACCAGGTTGGAAGAGACCTTCAAGATCATCGTGTCCAACCTATCATCCAACACCACCTAATCAACAAGGTGCAATTTCACTGTGTGCATCTGCCACTGCCCATGGCTTTTTCAAATGACATTAATGTGAAGCTGAATTGATTTCTGGCATCTGTCTGTTGCCCACAGTGTTATGAACAGCTGAGAAAAAGACCAAAGTCTTGTTAATTTGCCTTTGCTGCTGCTTGACAGCATCGTAAGCAGCCTCTGTGCCTGAAGCTGTGTAAACGGTGAATGCATCACTGGACTGCCATAGATTTGTTTGGTATTTGCATGTCTCTTGATATCTCAAAGCATTGGGGGGTGTCTCTTTGAATGAAAATAAAACCACTGCTGCTGTAGCCTGTGACTTAGGCTTCTGCACTCAGCAGAAAAATGAAGCAAAAGCAGTGAGGAAGTCCCTGCATCTGTTTGTGTTTTTTGCTGAGGGGGCAGACAGAAAAATCAGTGAACAATAGTGTTAACCATATTTAGTGGGCTTGTAGAATGAGGTGATAGTTATAAAAGTGATACTTCAGTTGCCTAGCAAATAGGAAACAGAGTAAGAAATTCTTTCTATGGGTCTAAGATTTGATACTGACAATCTCAGCAGACCTATTGTTGCTGGAATAGGAATTGGCAAAGTTTCGCCCAAAATGCCTCTTGAATCCAGCACCAGAACAAGAGGACACAGTCTCAAGCTGTGCCAGGGCAAGTTTAGGCTTGAGGTGAGGAGAAAGTTCTTCACAGAGAGGGTTGTTAGCCATTGGAATGGGCTGCCCAGGGAGGTGGTGGAGTCAACATCCCTGGAGGTGTTCAAGAGGGGGTTGGATGTGGCACTTGGTGCCATGGTTTAGTAGTCATGAGGTCTTGGGTGACAGGTTGGACTTGATGACCTTTGAGATCTCTTCCAACCTTGGTGATTCTGTGAATCATCAGGCAAGAGAAAGTGGTTTTATGCACTTTTTACTTTTTAACCTTCTCTAAATCTATGCTCTAAAATAAACCAGAGATTTTTCTGTTCTCCAAGGAAAGCTAGAGCAGAAATATCACTATGCAGTCAAATGCCAAAGAGGAAATCGTTGTAAATTGCAATAAGCACGTCCTTTTTTTGGGGGGATATCTTTCCAACAGGTGTTTAAATCAAAGGTGGAAGAAAATAGCCATCCTTTAAAATGCTTTTTCATGTAGTATTTTATCAGATAGCATTAAAAGATAAATCTATTTTACTAGAAATTACTAAGTGTAATGATACCTAAGATTAAAGCTTGTCATATGAGAGGCTGCTAACTGTGTATTGAAAAGTTATAGTCAAACAACTTTCAGTTTTATACATAAAATTGATTGAAATACTCCAAGTGGCCTTTCCTATGCCTCCCACCCCCCATCCCTGAGCTGTGTTTCACAGTATGGGGTGGAGGATGCAGAGTCAAAGTCAGACTCATTCTCAGTTTGTGACTCTGGTGGCTGAAGCAGTTTACTCCTCTAACTTGCTCTAGATTTGTGCAGGTCTCTTGGCACAACTGCACCAAACTCTGCAGTGTGGTGGGGATATGGTCAATCCTTCACGCCTGGCCTCCTCTGTCACAAGGGATGGAGTGTGTCAAGTAGTTTATTTTTCATCCTGCACCATGGGACTGAATTCAGGAAAGTTCTTGTCCCTTTCCCTTTGTAAGAGAAGTAAAAGAGTACTTTTCCACTGTCTGAAGAGATAAATTCTTCTCATTACCTCATATGCCTTGTCATCTTTTGACTAGGAGGAGTCATTGGTCTGCTGTTGGAGTCTGGCATATTGGGGGTTCATAAACCACCACAGAGTGGTCAGGCATAGAACAGGCTGCCCAGGGTGGGGGATGAGGCACCAACCCTGGATGTGTCTAAAAGTGGTTTGGATGTGGTGCTTGGGGATCTGGTTTAGGGGTGAGCCTTGCAGAGCAGGGTTATTGGTTGGACTTGGTTATCCTGAGGGTCTTTTCCAACCTGAATGTTGCTGTGAGTCTATGATAGCATAGGCAGTGCACACTCTTAGATGACAAAGCAGGCAGTCACGTGCAGAGTGGGTGCAATAGGAAGTTCCCAGACAAATGTTGGAACCTTTAAACTTATACAAGTTAGGGTTTTTTATACCCTAATAGGATTTTTTTGGTAACATTTAGTGCTGCTGTTGAAAACAATTTCAGCATGCTTTGGGCTTTGCTGTCTGCTGTAGCCACACAGTTGGAATGAGGAGACTACAGGAACCAAAGTTTTCAAATAAGGGCAAGTATGATTCATCGTATCTTGAATGTGCTTTGAGAATTTTGGCTTCATTTTACCTTCAACAAAGCTCCTGTAGTTCCTTGTGATCCTTTGTCCTGTTTGGAACATTTCTCACTCTCCTAAGATCCACGAGGCTTCTGAAATGTCTGTGGGCTCCTCAGCTGCTCCCTAGCTCTTTCTAGGATGACAGGACAAGGGGCAATGGGTGGAAGTTGAGGCATAGGAAGATCCATGTGAACATGAGGAAGAATTTTTTTTAGTGTGAGGGTGATGGAACACTGAAACAGGCTGTCCAGGGATGTTATGGAGTCTTCTCTGGAAATATTCAAGAACTGCCTGTATGTGTTCCTGTGTGATCTGCTCTAGGTGATGCTGCTCTGCATGGGTACTTGGACTGCATGATCTTTCCAGGTCCCTTTCAGCCCCTAACATTCTGTGATTCTGTGAAATGCAGGCAAGTTTGAGGTGTATATGGGCCATGATTATTGTCTGTTGTGGTTTTGGCAACTCCAGGAGTCCTAGCTTGCTTGTGTATGGATTTAGAAGGATTTTCTGCCTTCTCTGAAAATGTTTTCAGGTGCACTACATCTCACATGAGGACCTCCTATATGGAAACCCAAAGGAGAGAGGAGAAAGCCCGTAAACAATTCTGGGTTCGTGATTTAGAGTACAGCTTGAGAATCTGTTCCCATGCATGTGCTTCCCAGGAAACAGTATCTAAGGCATTCAACCAATCACTGATGTTCTAGAGCTTCTCTTTCAGAATTTTCTCTCCCTGTGGACCCTGTTTTCTCCTCTGACAAATTTTAATGCTTATACATTTTCTCAGGGAGAAAGACCAAACTGTAATAGAAAGTTTGATGAATATCAGTTCTATCAGGTTATATTTACTTAAGTGCCAAGTACTTTGCAAATGCTATAACACAGACACAGTCCTGATTGGAATATTTTACCAGCACGCAGTAGATGAGAACTGCTGCATTACACCCCATGACGCATTGGTGGATTTTGTATCTCAAATGATTGCCAGTGAGCAGATGTTGATCTGTTAGAGGGTAGAAAGGCTCTCCAGAGAGACCTTGACAAGGCTGGTCAGATGGGCAGAGTCCAACAGGATGGCATTCAACAAGTCCAGGTGCTGGGTGCTGCACTTTGGCCACAACAACCCCATGCAGTGCTACAGGCTCAGGTTGGAGTGGCTGGAGAGCAGGCAGACAGAAAGGGACCTGGGGGTACTGGTCAACAGCCGGCTGAACATGAGCCAGCAGTGTGCCCAGGTGGCCAAGAAGGCCAATGGCATCCTGGCCTGGATCAGAAATAGTGTGGCCAGCAGAATCAGGAAAGTCATTGTGCCCTTGTACTCAGCACTGGTTAGGCCACACTGTGTCCAGTTCTGGGCCCCTCAGCTCAGGAAGAATGTTGAGTTGCTGGAAGGTGTCCAGAGAAGGGCAACGAGGCTGGGGAGAAGTCTGGAGCAAAGCCCTACGAGGAGAGGCTGAGGGAGCTGGGGTTGCTTAACCTGGAGAAGAGGAGAGACCTTCTTGCTGTCTACAACTACCTGAAGGGAGGTTGTAGCCAGGAGGGGGTTGGTCTCTTCTCCCAGGCAACCAGCACCAGAACAAGAGGACACAGTCTCAAGCTGTGCCAGGGGAGGTTTAGGCTGGAGGTGAGGAGAAAGTTCTCCACAGAAAGAGTAACTGACCATTGGAATGTGCTGCCCAGGGTGGTGGTGGAGTCACCATCCCTGGAGGTGTTCAAAAAAGGATTGGATGTGGCACTTGGTGCCGTGGTTTAGTTGTCATGAGGTGTTAGGTATTGGGTAATAGATTGGACTTGATGGTCTCTGAGGCCTTTTCCAGCCTTATTGATTCTATGATTCTAAAACTCCATGACAATACAATGCATTTGCCTTTACATATCTAGTTTGAATTCAGTTTCAGAATTAATGCCCAACTTTTATGATTTTATTGAACATTTTTCTTTCATTTCTTTCTCTTCTGCTTGACACTGTACATATCTATGAGTCCAGCTGGTTAGGAAATTGCCATGCCTTGCAGTGCTGGAATGTCAGGAATTACTCATTTCTGGTTATGTAAAGTGTCCATAGTAGGCTTGAAGACTCAAAATACTGGACTTCAAACCTATCAGCTGCTAGATTTGAACTCTATTCATTTTAGGCTTGTCATCAATATACCTTTAATAACAGCTTCACAGGGGGAAAGAGTGCAAAACCATTTTACGACGTAATCTGAACATTTAGCCTAAGCTTGCTCAGCGATTATTGTTGGCTAACACTGACAAGAGGACAAAACTGAATTAGTTGACAGAGCTCAGATGCAGCAGTCAAAAGTATTCAGTAGATCTACCTTTTCACCCCAATGTGCAAAAATTGCCAGAAACCAATTGATGTGAATTGAACAACCTGCAAAAAATATGTGAAATGTTTGTACATTCAGCCAAGTGCTTTTGTTTCAACCCCTTTTTTTTTCCCCCACCAGCTGTATGTGTGTGCATATAGATATTAAATTTAACAAGCATGGAACCATTTGGAAAATAAAGATGTGTGCAACTGAAATGATGAATTGATGATGTGCTTGCTTTCATTGTGCTGAGATATGACTCGTTTAAAACAGTGTTGTGCTGGCATAATGCGGGCTGTGTTTTCCTCAAGAACTTCCTGGAGCCAGGGTGGCGTTAAGATCCACCCGCAAAAGGATGCACAAATTGGCCATGAAGTTGCCCTGCAGGGGAAAAGGGCTTTACAAAAGTAGTAGTAACTGCTTTGTGTAAAGTCAAATCTCCTTTTAAAACCATGTTAATTGAGAAAAGCATTTAAAGAACGTTTTCATATGTTTAAGGATATAAATCAGAGGAGGCAAATCTGAGCCAAGCAAGTTAAGAACTTGCCAGCATGCATGAGGAGTTTTGCTTAAAATTCAAGACTTGCATATTTTGTGTTGGTTTTACCACTTGGAGCTTAATTCTCCTTTTTTAAAACACAACAAATTTGAAACCAATTCCAATATTTAAGAACTGTTACAGATCACAATGTGAAGTCCTTTGGTGACGTGCTTGGTAGATAGGTGAACACGGATAGATGCCTGTGGCTGTCGTTAGACCTATCGGTAACGTGCACAGCTTTGTGTGCCACAAAAGTAATGTCATAACATGCAGTTAAGCTTAACTTCCTCCTAAATTACAACAGTAAGGTCGTTATAAAACACATCTTGCAATATGTTGCATTTTCCCTATGTGGTATTATGCTGTTAGAAACACTTTGATCCGATAAATGCTCTCTCTGAATGCCACTGAACTGATTTGGTGGGTGGTGGCACAAAGGCAGCCTAGGTCAATGTTTGAGAGACAATGAAGCTCAACTATAATTAGCATGAACATTGCATGTATTGTTACATATGCTCTCTCTCTCTCAAAAAAAAAAAAAGAGAGGAAATAAATTGTGTAGAGATTTAGCCTAAAAGTGTTGGGGGGTTTCTTAAAACAGCAGCTGGGCTAGATTGAGCCAGAGGATCAACAATTACTTGAAGAGATTTTGGGGGGAAAATTCTGCTATTCAATTCCTCAGAAATGTTGAGATCTGAAGAAATGTCATCTGGTCAGATTGCCTGCTAGTAAGGGTCCTTCTGAAAAAAAGAATGTTACATGTTGGACTCTGGCAAAAAAAATAATAATTAAAAAGCCAGGGGAAAAAAGGAGGAAAAATAGCATTCAATGCTAAAATACATTCTTTCAATAGCTAAAGAGGCTTCCAGTTTTTTAACTACACATAGATTCTTTCCTACTGTTTTTCTTCTCTTATGCTTGTTTGGAGCAACAGAGAAGTGCAAGAATTTATCAATTTGATAGATAAATTCTACTGAATAATGTAATAGATTTACTTCTTTTGATGTCTTTCCATAGATGTTTTAATCTGGGGGAGAAGATCCTCTTTTCCTCAAACCTCCCAAACAATTAAACCTCTTGCTTTATGTAGAGGCCTCAGAGTAATTTTAACCATGGAGCTATGATTGTTTCTCCATAGTTGCCTGCTGGTTTGACAGTGCTTCAGAGCTCTCTCTGTGAACACAACACAGAAGAATACCAAAGCATCACACCCTTGGGTTGCTCTGATCACCTCATGAGCCAGGAGATGTAACAATACTTTCAATTCTCTTGTGTCAATTTCAGTTGAGCCACATTTTTGTTCTCTTAGATCAGCTTGCCTGAATGATAATCACATTCTTCTTGTACTCATGGTGTAATTTGAATATACTGTAGCACTGTACAACATTCTGTTCCATTCAGCAGAATCTCTGTTGCCCCCTTTTTCAGATGACGGTTGCTGCTGGTACGAGCATTGAGAATAACATTCAAAGGACCATATCCTGCCCTAATGTATGTTCAAAATATCTTGGATTTTTTGGGGGTGTTTTTTTTTGCATAATTTAAATGTGAAGCCTCCTTATGTGAATTTGATTATTTTGTTGCCCGTGGAAGCTTGTGTATCCTGAGGTCACTTCACATTATATACTTCAGGGTCAATGAATGTTGTGCTACAAGTGAGGTCTCCACTTACTATTACTCCACTTATTATCAGATTACAGTAATTCTTTTGTTCCTATGTTGTTTGATGGTGCTGCTAAATGAAGATGAGGGTAACACATTCACCATTCCTTCCATATTCACCTTGCTCCTCACCCAGCTCAATATTCCTGTCAGTTGAAATCAGGAGACCAGCAATAGACAATATGAGGAAAGAAATGAGAGTTGGTATTTATTCTACTTAACCTTATTCCAAATTGGGGTTTGATATAAAGATGTGTAATACTGAATTTGGAAGGAAGCTAATTTGATTTTTCTTGCTTTCATGGCTTAGAAGAAGGAAGGAGTTACTATTGCTCATGAAAGGTAAAGTAAGAAATCTGTTTAGTTAGCAGAAGCAGCAAATCATTCACTTGTAGTATAATAGGTCATTTATCATTCTTTTTGCTAAAACTATTCAGATTTGAGGTGTTTAGGAAGAGACTGGATGGGGTGCTTGGTTGCATGGTTTAGTTGCTTAGATGGTGTTGTGTGATAGGTTGGACTCAATGATCTCAAAGGTCTTTTCCGACCTGGTCTATTCTATTCTATTCTATTCCTATTCTATTCTATTCCTATTCTATTCTATTCCTATTCTATTCTATTCCTATTCTATTCTATTCCTATTCTATTCTATTCCTATTCTATTCTATTCCTATTCTATTCTATTCCTATTCTATTCTATTCCTATTCTATTCTATTCCTATTCTATTCTATTCCTATTCTATTCTATTCCTATTCTATTCTATTCCTATTCTACTCTATTCCTATTCTATTCTATTCCTATTCTATTCTATTCTATTCCTATTCTATTCTATTCCTATTCTATTTTATTCCTATTCTATTCTATTCTATTCTAAAAATTACATAAACCAACTCAGGGGCTACCTTTTATATTCTTTTTTATTATTATATCCCTTAGCACTAAACTCAGTAAGCAATTAATGAACTGTTATTGAACAGGAATATCCCCATTTTTGCCTTTAGACATCCAAAGAGCTGTCATTGTAAATCATAGTTCTTTATTATCCCTCATTTTTACTTTTGTTGCTCCTTCTTCCTAACATCCAGCCTAAACCTCCCCTGGCACAGCTTGAGACTGTGTCCTCTTGTTCTGGTGCTGGTTGCCTGGGAGAAGAGACCAACCTCCACCTGGCTACAACCAGTTCCTAATCCATCTCACTGTCTGTTCCTCTTCCACATACTTCCTGACCTCACTCACAAGCATGTTATGTTCATGAAGCATATATGCTAAAATATTTTAACAAAGAATTAAGCCTGATTAGTATGTCTTAAAATGTTTCATAACAAATTTAAGCAGGGCTTTAGATGCAGTATGCATTATATCATTTTATCATTATATCCTTCTAAACAGAAATAAAATTGCAATAAAATTGGAACTCAGGAGCAAGCTGTAATATATTAACAGGTGAGATCTCCTCGGAGATTATGATGATTTTCAAGGTACAATTTTGTGGGCAGTTTCCTAATTTGCATGCAGCTGCTCTGTGAAATTTACACCTCCACAGTCATCATTACGGGTCTCAATTTACTTTTATCCCCACATAAAGCTTCTGGTTGCAGGCCTCAATTTACTTTTCTTCACACACAAACTTACTGGGGTTTATTCCTCATTATTATAAGTTGGCTGAGTGAAGAAACTGATATTATATACAGTATTAATATGCTCTTGCTCACTTTATTCCCTTCTCTTACTTATTGTTTAGTGACATAATCATAGACTGGTCCAAGCTGGAAGGGACCTCCATAGGTCATCCAGTCCGACCTCCCCGCAGTCAGCAGGGACATCCTCAACTGGATCAAGTTGCCCAGGACCTTGTTGAGTCTCACCTTGAATATCTCCAGGGAAGGGGCCTCAACCACCTCCCTGGGCAACCTGTTCCAGTGTTCCACTATCCTCATGGTAAAGAACTTCTTCCTAACATCCAGTCTAAATCTGCTCTTCTCTAGTTTTGCAGCCATTGCCCCTCATCCTATCACCACAGGCCTTTGCAAACAGTCTCTCTCCATCCTTCTTCTAGCCCCCCTCCAGGTACTGGAAGGCTACTATTAGGTCTGCCTGGAGCCTTGTCTTCTCCAGGCTGAACACCCCCAGCTCCCTCAGCCTGGATGGGGTGCTTGGTGACATGGTTTAGTTGATTAGATGATGTTGGGAGATAGGTTGGACTCGATGATCTCTCAGGTCTTTTCCAACCTGGTTAATTCTTATTCTAATCATTTTTGTGGCTCTCTTCTGGAGAGAAGAGACATGGACCCATCAGGTCCATGTTCTTCCAAAATTGTCCTAGAATAAAGAGCTTAATTTGCTCTCTGTCATGCAAGATATCTCAAACCTTGACAGCATCTGTATATTGTTTGGTTGTTTTGTGTTGTTTTGTTTTGTTTTGTTTTGTTTCAAGCTTACATATACAGCACTACAGTTGATGTAGTCTTTGAAATCACTGTGTTTCAGGAAGTAATTTCTGTAGATGTACTCTTAAAGCTTTCTACTATAACTGGATGGACATTGCTGATGGATATAGAGCCATTTAGACAGAACAATCTATCATACTTTGCTGTCTCAATGTCATTAATTGATGGATGGAAATGTTGCAAGCTGATGGTCAGAACAAAGGCAGACAACTGTTTATGCAGATCCAGTTGCTGTGGTTGCATGACCTTGAGCTACTGCCAAATGTCAGTATTAATGCTCTGTTTTTCTACAGCTCTTTAAAGCCAGCAGTAAAACTGTAAATGCAAAGTGCAAAAGCAAAGTGTTAAGCGTGCTGCATTCCCTTCATTCAAAACCAACAGAACTGAAGTCTGTGGGGTCTTTAAAAGAAAATTGCTCTATGCAATAAATGAAAACATACTTCACTGCATGTAACTGCAAAGAAAACTAATCATTGCATTTTAATTAAATGCAAAAATTACTGGTTTTTGCTATTGCACTGTCAGTTCTTCCAATACTTTTCAGGCAAAAGTCTCATTTGTTCTAGAATAGAGTAGAGTAGAGTAGAGTAGAGTAGAATAGAATAGAATAGAATAGAATAAACCAGGTCGGTAAAGACCTTTGAGATCATCGAGTCCAACCTATCACCCAACACCATCTAATCAACTAAACCATGGCACCAAGCACCCCATCCAGTCTCTTCCTAAACACCTCCAGTGATGGTGACTCCACCACCTCCCTGGGCAGTCCATTCCAATGGCCAGTCTCTTTTTCTGGGAAGAACTTCTTCCTAACATCCAGCCTAAACTTCCCCTGGCACAGCTTGAGACTGTGTCCTATTGTTCTGGTGCTGGTTGCCTGGGAGAAGAGACCAACCCCCTCCTGGCTACAACCACCCATTAGGTAGTTATAGACAGCAATAAGATCTCCCCTGAGCTTCCTCTTCGACAGGCTAAACAATCCCAGCTCCCTCAGCCTCTCCTCATAGGGCTTGTGCTCGAGACCTTGTTGCCCTTCTCTGGACACGTTCAAGTGTCTCAATCCTTCTTAAACTGAGGGGCCCAGAACTGGACACAGTTCTCAAGGAGTGGCCTCACCAGTGCTGAATATCAGTCTATTTCTTGTTTTTTCCCCCTACTGAGAATGAAAATGTACTTCTTATGCTTTCTGGATACTTTTTCCTTATCAAAAATTGAATCCTGCTTGTTTTCGTAAGTCTGTTCATGTGAATAAGCTGAGCATGTATTTTTTTAAACTTAAGTCTATGCCAAATGCCTTAATCCTCTGGCAAGCTGAAGCAGATATCATTTTATCTATCTGGGGAACCTTTCTGAGACTGAGAGGATGAAGGAATTCTGAACTACTAAACACAGGAATAAAAAGTCAGAAGCCTAAACATAATTACAAGCAGCCAGTGTTTCTCAGGTTACTATGAAAGCTCCCTGAGCTTTCAGCTACACTCCTTCAGCTCTTCAGCCCTTACTAAACAGTGACCTACCTCTTAAAAACACAAACCCATTTTATGCAATTACCTGACACTTTCAAGTGTCAGACCCTCATGGCGCATAGATGACTAATTTTTGTCTATGAGATGGAAAAAATTATAGTGATGTTTCCTTTCTCAAGCATTTACCCAAGTTCCATAATTCCAAGCCTTTGGGATTTACTTAACAAATAAAAAAAGAGCTAATTTCAGTTTGTGCTCATACTTCAATTCATAGAATAGTTTGGGTTGGAAGGGACCTCCAAAGGTCATCTAATCCATCCCCCCCTGCAGTATAGAATATAGAATAAATCAGGTTGGAAGAGACCTTCAAGATCATGGTGTCCAATCCATGATCCAATACCATCTAATCAACTAAACCATGGCACCAAGCACCCCATCCAGTCTCTTCCTAAACACCTCCAGTGATGGTGACTCCACCACATCCCTGGGCAGCACATTCCAAGGGCCAGTCTCTCTTTCTATGAAGAACTTCTCCCTAACATCCAGCCTAAACCTCCCCTGGTGCAGCTTGAGACTGTATCCTCTTGTTCTGGTGCTGGTTGCCTGGGAGAAGAGACCAACCCCCACTTGGCTACAACCTCCCTTCAGGTAGTTGTAGACAGCAAGAAGGTCTTCCCTGAGCCTCCTCTTCTCCAGGCTAAGCAACCCCAGTTCCCAGTGAGCCATCCTCTTCTAGATCAGGTTGCTCAGAGCTCTGTCAAGCCCTGACATTGAATATCTCCAGGGATGGGGCCTCAACTACCTCCCTGGGCAACCTGTTAGAGTGTTCCACCACCCTCACGCTAAAGAACTCGTTCCAAACATCAAAGCCCTATCTCCTATTCTCTAGTTTCAAACTGTTACTACTCATCCTATCACTACAGGAATCAATCAAATTGAAAGTGTCTAAGTATCTTCATCTCTAATTTTAGTAAAAAAATAGATAATAATGAATTCTGATCACCTGTAACTTGATCCATGCATCCAATTACAGACTCCAAGGGTATCTGAAAAGAGGTTCACCTATTTCTGTCCTGCACTTTTTTCTGTACTATGAAGTAGAAAAGCCATACTAAGTTAGTTTCTACTCTGGGAAGATGAAGGGGGAGGGATTTGAGATAGAAACATGAGTGTCCTGATCATGAAGAGCTGGACACAGGAAAAAGAAACCTGCTCAGATTCAGTTTATTTTTATGTTCAAAATCTCAAGGATTCTTTCCATTAAATAAAGGAATTAAAACTTATTTTTGTGGGATCTTGACAATAGCAGCAACTTGATAGTTTTTTCTTCTCTCCTCTTAAACCAAAATAGTTGTCAAAGAATGTAACTGTATAAAATGAACTGGTGCCTTTTCCTGAGGGGTGGGCATCAAGTGGAGGGGGCCAAGCTCTTTTCAGCGGTGTGCAGTAGTAAGACAAGGAACAACAGCTACAAGCTTGAACATAGAAGGTTTCAGCTCAACAGGAGGAGAAACTTCTTTACAGTGAGGGTGACAGAGCACTGGAACAGGCTGCCCAGAGAGGTTGTGGAGTCTCCTTCTCTGGAGGCTTTCCAAACCCACCTGGATGCATTCCTGTGTGGACTAGCCTAAGTGATACTGCTATGGCAAGGGGGTTAGACTCAATGATCTCTGGAGGTCCCTTCCAAACTCTAATGTACTGGTAATATCTTCTGTGTTCAAGCTTGAACCTGTTGTCTTATTAGTGTGCACCACCAAAGAGAGCTTGGCCCCCTCCACTTGACACCCACCCCTCAGATGTTGGGGTATACACATATACACACCTTGTATACACATATACACACCTTGTATACACATGTACAATTTGGTCACAGAGTACCAGTATAAGTTGTGTTTGTGCTACTTGGTTCTTCTATTGGTGTTCAACAGTTCAGTGCTGCTGCCCTGGTCAGAGGGGCACATTGCATGTTTCCCTTGTGAAGTCTACAAACACAAGGATTATGATGAAATTATACCTCAGGTTTTGGATCATAGAACTGGCTTAGGTTGGAAGGGACCTTAGAGATCACCCATTAGCTGCTGGTGGTGTAGTTGCTAGCTGTTACACTAGCAGTAGCGTAGAGTAAGTCCCCTGACTTGTCTTGCTTTTGGTGTATAGATTTGGCTTAGTGAAACTGGGAGTCTTTCTTGTGCTGCTTGTGGCATGTGTCCTGAAATGATGGGGAAGCAGAGGAAGAAGCTTTACCATACAAAGAGGGAAAAAATAGACCAAAATACCAATCAGAGTGAAAAGGGCAGCCACGGGTTGGAAGGGAGAAAATAATGATGAACCATTAACCATGGAGCCTGGAAGCAAGTGGAGGATCAGAGACACTCCTGGGAACTGGTGGCTGTGGGGGAGGGACATAAATGGAGGCAGATGAGAAGTAAGAGAGGAGAAAGTAGTTTTCAATGAGCCAGCTCTCCCAAGTGAAAAAAGCAGGCTATTGAAAAAGAAAACTTTTCATGGAAATGTATCAAGTATTATAGGAAAGATGTCTTGGATCTAGAAACTAAGGGGATCTGAAAGTGTGACAGAGGTGCTCCCTCAAAAGATATCCTGAGTTCCAATAGACAGAGCTGTGAATCATGATATATCAGTGGCTGGTGTGTGTGAGGCATTACTGTAGGCAGCCGTAATCCTGGTACCAGCACCTCAATTAACACTCCTGCACCTTTCTAATATGGCACTCTCACTGTATTTATACACAAAATATATTACACTTTGAGAGGAGAGAGAGAAATTTTAGTCTAGTCAATAATTCTGCTTTACTACACTGCCAATATTTATCTTCTAAGAAGAAACAAACATGCCTGAGGAAAGGAACTATTTGAAAGGTCAGTATTACTTAAGCACTTGTTTTATGCTTACAGCAGACTGGAGTTAGAAATAATTGGAAAGCATATGGATAACACACCTGGATGGATCAGATGAAAAAGCTTACACCAAAGATTAGGTTTCTGACTTTCTGCAGTGCCTTCAGGAAGTTACTGGCTTGGAAATGCATAATGCTTTATACCATAATGGCTCAATGTAACACTAAGACAAGCACTAAATTTGATTTCAGTTCCCCAAAGGAAATGCTCAAGGAAACAAAACCCCAAACCAAAACAAACACAGCATTCTGTACTGTAAGAACTCTAAACTTTCTATCTGAAATACAGCACATGAATTTCCTTTATCTGCAGAGGCATGATGACAGGCAGTTCAAAGAAACATCTTTTGGTAACATCTTTATTGATGACCTTGATGTAGACAGAGTCATCAGGTTCACAGATGATGCCAAGTTAGGTGGCAATGTTGATCTGTAACAGGGTAGGGAGGCTCTACAGAGGGACTTGGCTGGATTGGATCCATGGCCAATGTTAACAGGATGAGCTTCAACAAGGCCAAATGCCAGGTCCTGCACTTGAGTCACAACAACCCCAGGCAGTGCTACAGGCTTGGGGCAGTGTGCCTGGAAAGCTGTCTGGCAGAAAAGGACTTGGGAGTTCTAATTGACAAGCAACTGAAAATGAGCCAGCAGTGTGCCCAGGTAGCCAAGAAAGCCAATGGCTTCCTGGCTGGAACTACAAATGCTGTGTCCAGAGGGAGTAGGGAGGGGATTGTCCCTTTGTACTCACCTTGAGTATTGTGTCCAGTTTTGGGCACCTCAATACAAGAAAGATGTGCAGGTGCTGGAGCCAGTGCAGAGGAGGGTGAAGAAGCTGGGGAATGGCCTAGAGAAAGGTCTGTTCAAGGAAGGAGCTGGGGCTGTTTAGCTTGGAAAAAAGGAGGTTGGGGGAGATCTCATTGCTGTCTACAGCTGCCTGTTATATACCTGGACATTGTGGAGAGGCTGATGCGGGTCTCTTCTCACAGGCAGTTAGTGACAGAACAAGAGGGAATGGCCTCAAGCTGCAGCTGGGTAGGTTTAAACTGGACAATAGGGAAAAGTTTTTCACGGAAAGAGTGGTCAGGCATTGGAATGTGTAGCTCAGGGAGGTGGTTGAGTCACCAAGGCAGGATGTGTTTCAAGGTGGTTTGGATGTGGTGCTTGGGGATATTGTTTAGGGGTGAACCTTGTAGAGTAGGGTTCTGGGTTGGACTTGGTGATCCTGAGGCTCTTTTCCAACCTGAATGTTTCTGTGATTCTATGATACACATATTAGAGACCCAACTGGCTTCTTATTCAATATTAAGATATTGAGGGAGAAGTGACCAGGAAGAAACCTCAAGAAGGCACTTGTAGAAGGCCATCCTGTGATCTGCTAAACATTAACATTTCTGTCTTTTAAACGTAATGAATGAATTTTACTACCACAACTTCTAGATTTTGATGCACGTTGAGTTAATTCTTGACTTCATTAGTCTTGCAGTTAGACTTAATACAGAATGTATAGAAATAGAAAATGTGGCAGTTTGGGCTGGGTGCCTCCTGCTGCTGCCATACAGGGTACACCTCTGGTGCCCCGGGTGTCCAGCCCAGTGGGTGGACACAGGAAGCTGTGTATTTCAGACCCATAATGTCCTGCTCCCTATAAATCCATCTGCAAGGTCTCTCACTTCCTCTTTCTTCCCTTGTGGCTCCCATGGGAGATGCTTCCTATCTGGTAATGGAAGAGGAGTTATCTCCAGGCCTCTTGGGCCTGGCTAGGACTAATGCCAAGATGAGAAGGGGGAAGGGCAATCTCAGATCTGGCCAGCTGAGATTAACCTAACAGTGGACAGGTGGAAGAAAGAGCCCTGGGGGGTTTGGGTATACCCTCAGGTAGGGAGAAGGGAAATGCTGGGAGGTTTCTGGGTATGCTATAAGGCTTCTGGGTATACTTTGGGATCTCTTTTGTCACTGTGCTTGTGGCTTCTGTACAGCACTCACTGCTTTTCCGTTTTCTGCAATCCATTTGTCTGAGTCTCATTTTTCTGCCCCAGTGGGAGGCAAGGGAGGATTTGCCTTCAAACAGGGACAGAAAAAGAATCCTTTTCTGATACTCATTTTATAAAGTCTCATTATTAATCTGACTGTCAAAAATTTCCATTCTGAGAGCAGTGTTAACATGGTTCTGAAAGCTGGGTAGTGAGAAACCATAATAAATGTTAACACAAAGTGAACAGTTTCTCCATGCAGGAAAAAAGCCTCCAAACCACAACCTTATTTAGAACATATTTTTGAGGCAGTAAACTCATTTTTTACAGAAAATAAAATGAGTTCAGTATTTTCTCTAGTCACATCCTCCAGGTTTTTGAGGATCAAAAACCTTTCATGATTGCTTTTTAAATTTTGTCATGATTTATGGAATCACCTGCCACTGCACTTGCAGAACAGAGAGATTGGCTTTGAGAGAGTTGAAGCAGCTGCTGAAGATGCTTTGAAAGGTGGATAGTCTGATTTAGATGTAGAGTTGGTGCTGGGAGGCTGGTTTCCTCTTGCAGCTCTTTAACATCTTGTCATGAACTTATTCTGTGCCTGCTTTAGGATGACTGTACCCACTTCCAGCATTCTTTTGTGAGGTCCATGAGGCCATCATGTTTGCCTGTTTTC
Source organism: Dryobates pubescens (assembly GCF_014839835.1). Classification (NCBI taxonomy): domain Eukaryota; kingdom Metazoa; phylum Chordata; class Aves; order Piciformes; family Picidae; genus Dryobates; species Dryobates pubescens. The sequence continues at coordinate 132,714,671 of NC_071657.1, forward strand.
TCAGAGAGACTGAGGAACATGGGGCTGTTTAGTCTTGAGAAGACTGAAAGGGGATCTGATCAATGTCTATAAATATCTGATCTGAGGGGTGGGTGTCAAGTGGAGGGGGGCATGCTGTTTTCAGTGGTGCACAATAGCAAGGCAAGGAACAACAGCTACAAGCTTGAACATAGATTTCACCTCAACATGAGGAGAAACTTCTTTACAGTGAGGGTGACAGAGCCCTGGAACAGGCTGCCCACATAGGTTGAGGAGTCTCCTTCTCTGGACACATTAAAACCTGCCTGGATGCATTCCTGTGTGGACTACCCTAGGTGATGCTGCTTTGGCAGGGGGGTTGGATCTGAGGATCTCTGGAGGTCCATTCCAACCTCTAATATTTTGTGATTCTCTGAACTTTAATTTATTGTAAGATTTCACTTATTTAAGGCTGTATATGTGTGTTTGTGAGTGTGCCTGTGTTTCAATAAAACACTACCTCAGACAGATATTCCCATTGTTTCCCCTTGAGTTAATATGACTTTCAGACCTTGTGGTGATAGCTGTGATCCTAAACTGAGTTTTCCTGAATAGAAGAGCTCAAAGCTGTCACGTATACTCTGTCCTGGACACTATCATCTTTGTTTATTTAGTTATCTGGAGACACAAGGTAGTAAAAGGGGACAGATGTAACACTGAATTAGTAGTAATGCAGTAGGATAATGAACTTCAAACAGAAACAGTAGCTCTACAGTACCTCAAAGGCAATTGGGCTTGTTTGAAGTGTTACTTGTATTTACAGGGTGAGATCTGGATCAGAAAATCTGATTTAGTTTTCAAAGAGACAGTCACACTTCAAACAACTTCTGAAGGCTGTGAGTGAAGATGATGGTGGATGAGAAACTCAACATGAGCTACCAGTGTGCACTTGCAGCCCAGAAAGCCAATCACATCCTGGGCTGCATCAAGAGAAGTGTGGCCAGGAGGTCGAGAGAGGTGATTCTCCTGCTCTACACTGCTCTGGTGACACCCCACATGGAGTACTGCATCCAGATCTGGAGCCCCTGTTGCAAGGAGGATATAGACCTGCTGTAAGGTTTCCAGAGAAGGGCCACAAGGATGATCAGAAGGCTGGAGCACCTCTCCTATGAAGTCAGACTGAGAGAGTTGTGGCTATTCAGTCTGGAGTAAAGAAGGCTCTCAGGAGAGCTTATTGTGTTCTTCCAGTATCTGAAGGGGTCCTACAGGAAAGCTGGTGAGGGACTTTTTAGGGTGTCAGGTAGTGACAGGACTGAGGTGGGGGGAATGGAGCAAAACTAGAAATGGGTAGATTCAGATTGGACGTTAGGAAGAAGTTCTTCCCCATGAGGGTGGCGAGACACTGGCACAGGTTGCCCAGGAGGTGGTGGAAGCCTCATCCCTGGAGGTTTTGAAGCCCAGGCTGGATGTGGCTCTGAGCATCCTGATCTAGTGTGAGGTGTCCCTGCCCATGGCAGGGGGGTTGGAACTCAATGATCCTTGAGGTCCCCTCCAACCCTAACAATTCCACAGGATCTTTTCACCATCCCCTTCCTGGGCAGCTGTTGTCTGGGCAAGGAACAGAGGTGATTTTTACCTTTGTTGATTTACATCAAGAGAGACAAGATTTAGTCTTACACCAACCTGATCAGGTCTTTGTAGGTTGTGAGTTTCTGATATAGCAGATAACACTCCTTAATTTGGTGTTCATGACATCTGTAAGTACGTTGTATATTTTTTCCTCAGGACAAAGTCTACTTTAATAATTACCAGTTTATAATTTTTGTTGGTGAAGAACATCTGCAATTAATTATCTTGTTTGCTGAAGTTTGTAAAGTTAATTGTAATAGTATGGGCAAAATGAAAGATTAGAACAGAATAGAATTAACCAGGTTGGAAAAGACCTTTAAGATCGTCCAGTCCAACCTATCACCCAACACCATCTAATCAACTATACCATGGCACCAAGTGCCTCATCCAGTCTCTTCTTAAACACTTCCAGTGATGGTGACTCCACCACCTCCCTGGGCAGCACATTCCAATGGCCAATCTCTCTTTCTATGAGGAATTTCTTCCTAACATCAAGTCTAAACCTCCCCTGGCACAGCTTGAGACTGTGTCCTCTTGTTCTGTTGGTGTTGTGGCAGAACCTCTACAACCTCCCTTCAGGTAGTTGTAGAGAGCAATAAGGTCTCCCCGAGCTTCCTCTTCTCCAAGCTAAGCAACCCCAGTTCCCTCAGCCTCTCCTCACAGGGCTGTGCTCCAAACCCCTCATCAGCCTCATTGCCCTTCTCTGGACACCTTCCAGCAACTCAACATCTTTCCTAAACTGAGGAGCCCAGAACTGGACACAGTACTCAAGATGTGGCCTAACCAGTGCTGAGTCTAGGGGCTTGCTTTATTTTGTCAGATTTGCCTGGAAGAGAGCAACAATGTGCTGTGTGGAGAAAGGAATTGAAGCTATAGAAGCAGAATTAGAAAAGTCAGTAAGGCATGCTAAAAAATCAACCAGATTTGTAAGATGGAATTTGCACCCAAATAAGGTGTGCATTCTTCACCAATGTTATAAGACAAAGCCTATTCTGTTTACTGGTAAGTATATGCTGCTTCTTACAGTCACCCTTTGTATATTCTCTCTGTCAGGATATATTTTAGGTTATTTCTCAGGGCCATGTACTGGCCTTCATCTGCCTTATAATGTGAGTTGTGTGTATGCGCGTGTGCTGAAGCGCTGTGCACTCTGTGAAGCACTTCCAGTGATTTGCATATTATCCAGAGTGCTTCCTTTTACAACTCTTTCTTTCTTTATTTTTTTTTCTTTAAAGAAAAGGTAGAATAAGAGCATCAAATAAAACTATGCAAGCAGTGGGAGGTTGTAGTCTTGCAGTTCAGCACATCAATTCACTTGTGCTACTGCTTTGTGACCATTTTGCATATTTAATATTTGAATGTCTGGGGAAAAATATAGGTCTTATGAGCTGGAATCAAATCAGTCCCATTTTCCTTAAAATTATTTTGTAAGTCAGTCATAAGGGAGGTTGTAGCCAGGTGTGGCTTGGTCTCTTCTCCCGGGCAACCAGCACCAGAACAAGAGAACACAGTCTCAAGGTGCATCAGGGGAGGTTTAGGCTCGAGGTGAGGAGAAAGTTGTTCACAGAGAGAGATGTTAGCCATTGGAATGTGCTGCCCAGGGAGGTGGTGGAGTCACCATCCCTGGAGGTGTTCAAGAAGGGATTGGATGTGACACCTGAAGCCATGGTTTAGTTAGGTATGAGGTGTTGGGTGACAGGTTGGACTTGATGATCTTTGAGGTCTTTTCCAACCTTATTGATTCTATGATTCTGTGATTCTATGTCTCAATGATTCTAGTCCATACTTGGCTCTTTGTTGACAAAAATTTATCATATAAATAATTTGCTAACTGGGGAGTAGCAAACTGTCATCAGTTTTGTTGCCATACAGTGTTGAATCAATCAAGCCTTACTGATAGACACATTCTCAAACACAAAAGATGTTACTTTGTTACTTGAAAATAATATGGTTTCCACCACAACTGCATCTATCAATTATTTATGTGCTTTTAGAAGGAATTAATACAAATATCTGTCAAACAAAGGCATTGATTAAATAGAGAATAAAGCTGATGATCCAAACTCCCTTATTCTGTAGCTGATTCACTGCCATACTTCAGCAGAGTGGTTTGAAGGAAAAAATTAAGTCACTACACCCGCCCAACTAACAGCACTTTCATCCCACTTCTGGAAAGCGTGCTGTCAGAGTGTCCTTCATGAGTAATACTTCTACAAATTAGATTATGTTATGTATAGCAGAACATTCTGAAATATAACTAATTAAAACACGCTGAAAACCAGACTGCAGCTCCATCCTACATTATCTGTAATATTATGATTTTGAAAGACATAGGATCATAGAATTGTCAGGGTTGGAAGGGACCTCAAGGATCATCCAGTTCCAAACCCCCTGCCATGGGCAGGGACACCTCACATTAGAGCAGGTTGATCAGAGCCACATCCAGCATGATCTTTAAAACCTCCAGGGATCAGGCTTTCACCATTTCCCTGGGCAACCTGTTCCAGTGTCTCACCACCCTCATGGGGAAGAACTACTTCCTAACATCCAATCTGAATCTACCCATTTCTAAGTTTGTTCCATTCCCCCTAGTCCTATCACTCCCTGACACCCTAAACAGTCCCTCTCCAGCTTTCCTGTAGACCCCTTCAGATACTGGAAGGCCACAATAAGATCTTTTCGGAGCCTTCTCTTCTTCAGACTGAAAAGCCCCAACTCCCTCAGTCTGTCTCCATAGGAGAGCATCTCCAGCCCTCTGATCATCCTTGTGGCCCATAGAATAGAATAGAATAGAGTAGAATAGAGTAGTATAGAATAGAATAGACCATGTTGGAAGAGACCTTCAAGATCATCGCGTCCAACCTATCATCCAACACCGTCTAATCAACTAAACCATGGCACCAAGCACCCCATCAAGTCTCCTTCTGAACACCTCCAATGGCGGTGACTTCACCGCTGCCCTGGACAGCCCATTCCAATGGGCAATCTCTCTCTCTGTGTAGAACTTCTTAACATCCAGCCTAAATGTCCCCTGAGACTGTGTCCTCTTGTTCTGGTGCTGGTTGCCTGGGAGAAGAGACCAACATCCGTCTGTCTACCACCTCCCTTCAGGTAGTTGTAGAGAGCAATAAGGTCACCCCTGAGCCTCCTCTTCTGCAGGCTAAGCAACCCCAGCTCCCTCAGCCTCTCCTCACAGGGCTGTGATCCAAACCCCTCCCCAGCTTTGCTGACCTTCTCTGGACACCTTCCAGCAAGTCAACATCCTTCCTAAACTGAGGGGCCCAGAACTGGACACAGTACTCGAGGTGTGGCCTAACCAGCACAGTGTACAGGGGCAGAATGACCTCTAAAAATACCATTGTTTCCCTTGCTGCTTTTGGCTAACCAGCTCAGATCCAGACTTTCATTGCAATACACTTTTGAAGACAGATGACAGAAATCCAACCCAGAAAACCAAATATCTGCATACTCAAGCATCAGATGAGACCTATTCTTGGCAGGGAAGAGATCAAGTAGAGTTTATGTGAGATCATTTGACAGATGAGGTCAGTTAGTAGTAGACTTGATTCTGCTTTTAGAGGAATCAGCTTTTTCATGTAGTGATTTTTTTGCCATTTAATGATTTTTTCATTTAATGATCTTTTTCATGTAATGATTTTTTTTTCATGTAATGATTTTTTCTCATTTAATATTTTTTTTCATGTAATGATTTTTTTTTGTTATTTAATGATTTTTTTTTCATTTAATGGAAAGGCCTCCCTGCTCCTGCTGGCCACACTGTTCCTGATCCAGGCCAGAATGCCATTGGCCCTCTTGGCTGCTTGGGCACACATGAGCTGCTGGCTCATGTTCAGCTACTGTGAACCTGTACCCCCAGGTCCCTCTCTGCCTGGCTGCTCTCCAGCCACTCTGTCCCCATCCTGTAGCACTACATGGGGTTGTGGCTCAGGTGCTTACATTCTGCATTCATCCTGACCTAGAATCAAGAACCTATTATTATGTCTTTTCTCTAGAAAGGAGTTAAACAGTGACTTACAGTCAGAATTTTGTAGTGTTTTGTTTTGTTTTGTTAGTAGAAGTCAACAAGGTAAAAATGTATGCTGATATTACTAAAATAAATCTTTTTTAAAAGGGTGGGGAATTTCCAACAATATTTCCAGTGGAGGAAATTGGATTGCATGAAAACATAATAAATGGAAGGTGTAAACTCCAAGTGAAATGGAGTAGGTAGAAAGTTCCTAATTTAAATGAGCTACATCTAAACTGTAAGAAAACAAATGGGTTGACATAGTATAGCTTGTGTGGAATGTAAAATACAAATGGTGAAGCCTTACCATTCTTTTGTCTTTGAAGAGATCATTCTTTTGTCTTTGAAGAGATTAGTTCACTCTTTCATTCCTGAAATGACCTGGTGGTTCAGGGATGGAGAATCCAGAGGAGGAGATTTTAATCCAAATCTGAGGGGTGGGTGTCAAATGGAGGAGGCCAAGCTCTTTTTGGTGGTGTGCACTAGTGAGACAAGAAACAACAGCTGCAAGCTTGAACATAGAAGATTTCAGCTCAACATGAGGAGAAAATTCTTCATAGTGAGGGTGACAGAGCACTGGAACAAGCTGCCCAGAGAGGTTGTGGAGTCTCCCTCTCTGGACAGATTCATAACCCACCTGGATGCATTCCTGCGTGGACTACCCTAAGTGATCCTGCTTTGGCAGGGGGGTTGGACTCAATGATCTCTTGTCCCTTCCAACCTCTAATGTACTTTGATACTGTGATCTCCTCAGTGCCTCTGAAAAAATAATTTTAATAATTCCTTTTTCTATTATTATTACAAAATGTCACCTTTTCCTTCAATAGATTTTAAATTAGTTTTTTCTGGGAGTGATGATAGTCTATTTTTGCTTAACCTCTCTGTGCTAGACTGCAAACACGTGCTGAGCGGTTGAGCATCGCATCTCTGAGGTCTCATAATTTCTGTGGCATACCCCTCAGCTAGGAGACTAGTTGTATATGTTTTCTGCATATTAGGTCATAAAAAAAACCCCCGACCCAAACTCACAGGCCTTTCCTGGGAACACTAAGCAAAGAAAGCAGCATTTGTTGAACCAGCCCCTGGAGGCAGAGATTTAATAGTGAGAGAGCTGTGGTATGCCTGCCTTGCACAGTCCTGCTGCCGACACATCTGGCAGCGCTGTCAGCCTGCCTGTCCCGATGGCCTCCTGCTCTCCTGGGCACTCTCTACCCTCTGCTCTGACTGTATCTCAGCTACTTCACCAGGGGAAAGTTCTTAACTCTTTTTTGGTTTTCATTTGTATTTCCTCTCAGTCCACTTGATGGCTTGAATCTTCTCTTGCATTTGTTTTCAGGGCTTGTGCCCTTTCTTCAAAGATAAGCATGGGATAAATGAAGAGCTGTCATTCTGAGTCATCTATTTTTCAGTCAGCCTGGGTGTTCCAGCCCAAATATTAAGACAAAAAAGAAAAAGAGAAACAGCAGCTAAATAAGCTCTGAGCTTTTGTTTGTTCAGATGGGGGGGAAAAAAAGCCAAACAAAACAAACAAACCCCTCAACAAAACAACAACAACAAAAAAAGCTCTTGTGTTTATAAAGAAAAAAACATGTTCATGACCTGATGTCATGATAGTAGAATATAAAAACAAGGTAGTCAACTGAATAATTTGCATGCAGTTTTAATTCACTTCAGTTCTTAATTAGCTCTATTAGCCAGCCAGCTTCTACATAAGCTCTAAGAGTGCAGTTGTGCCTGTCAAATCGTATTAGTTATGCAACAGCTACTACCTTTAGGGTTCCCAAAGTATGACTGACCATGCAAGATTTCTGCTGCAAACAGTAATTCCAGGTGACAGTATTCCCTTGATCCCTGTGTATCTAGGAGGGAATCGCATGAGCAGAGGTTGTTGTCATCGCATTATTTATTACATAACCAGGTTAAAACACAAACACACTTTGCTTTGCCTCTAACCTGTGGGAGAAATGTCTCCCCTGGAGCACTACATTGTCATATCTCAGGAATGCCTGGGATGAAAAGGGTGTATTTGAAATTAGTTTTACTGTAGTTTTGGAAGCTTGAGTTGAAAAACAAGTTCTTGGATGGTTTTGCTCCTAGTTATTAATTCATCAAAGCAGATGTGACAGAACTAATAATTTGTGAAGCTCTAGGGCAAACTCCACTTTACTTTGACACTTGCCCTGTAAAAGGCTTCTGATAAAAACACTAAAAAAAATAAATGCCTTTTTTTGTCATCATTCAGTTCAGAGAAGTCAAAGATCTTGACACCTGGGCAGTCTCTAGTACTTCATGGGAAGAGAGAAAGTTGGCCACTTTTGCTCCAGAGTGACTGTTTGTTGTAAGTGCTAGTACTGTAGATGAGTCAAGAGCACTGAGGAATTTCAGAATACCAGCAAATGAATAATTAAAAGGCTTGAAGGGGCTGTGTCAGTGACTCAGGTCAGAAGGTCTAAACACTGGACACAGCTGAGCTAAAGTGGATGCTAGCAGTTATTATGAACATAAGCTGAAGAATCGTAGAATTGTTAGGATTAGAAGGGACCTGAAGCATCATCTAGTTCCAACCCCCCTGCCATGGCCAGAGACACCTCACCCTACATCAGGTTGCTCACAGCCACATCCAGCCTGGCCTTTAAAACCTCCAGGGATGAGGCTTCTACCACCTCCCTGGACAACTTCTTTCAGTCTCTCAACACCCTCATGGTGAGGAAGTTCTTCCTAACATCCAACCTGAATCTATCCATTTCTAGTTTTGTTCCATCCCCCCAATCCTATCACTATCTGATATCCTAAGAACTTCCTCCCCAGCTTTCTTGTAGGCCCTCTTCAGATAACTGGAAGGCTGCAATAAGGTTTCCTTGGAGCCTTCAAACCTGCTGAGCGTTCACTCAATGCCACTGCCCATGTTGCCATCAAAGATGTTAAACTAGACTGGTCTCAGTACTGATCCCTGAGCGACTCCACTGGTCACTGCCCTCCACTTGGACATGGACCCATTGACAGCCCCCCTTTGGGTGTGGCCATCAAGCCAGTTCTTTATGAAATGAATGGTCCTTCCATCAAACCCATACTGCACCAGCTAGGGTGACCAGGATGTCGTGCAGGACAGATACCTTGAGGCCAAGAGGCCGTTGTTACATGTAGAGCTTCTGGGAGAAGACTTGAGTACTGATTTGTTCCCAAGCAAGGAAAAAACTTAAGCTCATGACCAAACAAAAATCTCCCTAAGAATGAGCTCTAATGCTGCTCAGCAAAATAGCAGGAACTCCATTCCTTAATTATTCAAGATTATCTTGACCAAACCAATAGGGACTGCACTGCTGAGAGAAGGCTTGCCTTACTACAGCAAAGCATGTGCAATTTTATAAGCTCCAATCTTTTCCTGTTTCCAAGGTGCGGTGGGTTGAAATTACCCCCCACCCCCCAAATAAAATTGCCAGACTAGCTCAGTTGGAAAGCAAATGAAGCTATATTTACAAGCACAACTACAATCTAGAAATATGGAATGAAGAGAAGAGAAGAGAAGAGAAGAGAAGAGAAGAGAAGAGAAGAGAAGAGAAGAGAAGAGAAGAGAAGAGAAGAGAAGAGAAGAGAAGAGAAGAGAAGAGAAGAGAAGAGAAGAGAAGAGAAGAGAAGAGAAGAGAATAAACCAGGTTGGAAGAGACCTTCAAGATCATCATGTCCAACCTATCATCCAACACCACCTAATCAGCTAAACCATGCAACCAAGCATCCTGTCAAGCCTCGCCCTGAACACCCCCAGCGATGGCAATCCCACCATCTCCTCAGGCAGCCCATTCCAATGGGCAATCACTCTCTCTGTGTAAAACTTCCTCCTAACCTCCAGCCTAAACCTCCCCTGACGCAGCCTGAGACTGTGTCCTCTTGTTCTGGTACTGGTTGCCTGGGAATATGTGCAATTTATAAACAACACAAAAACCCAGGGGCTTACCAACAATGAAAACAAACCCCACAACAAAGTAGCCCACAAGAAACAAACAAAACACCCAACACCCCCAAAACAAACAAAAAAACCACCCCAAAATTTAGTTACTCCTTTTCAGAATATCAGCTGTCATTTATTTGACTAACTTTTAAGACATTATTAATAATAACATACAACATTAAGAATTTAGAAGCTCAATTCAAATAGAATGAGCCTAGGAACATCTACCAAACTTCTGTTGAACAGCCCTTTAGTTCAGGTGAAGCAGCAAATCAAGCCCTTTTCAGATCATTGCTAGGTTTGGTTTAGTTGCCATGGTTTAGTTGATTAGGTGGTGTTGGGTGATAGGTTGGACTTGATGATCTCAAAGGTCTTTTCCAACCTGGTTAATTCTATTCTATTCTATTCTATTCTACTCTACTCTACTCTACTCTACTCTATTCTATTCTACTTCTAGTCTAGCCTAGTCGAGTCTTTCTATTCTATTCTTTTGGCTTAAATAAGTGGAAAAAAGTGGAGCATCCCTGGGGAAAGGCTGAGGGAGCTGGGACTCTTCAGCTTGGAGACGAAGAGACCCAGGGGCAAACTTATGAATGTTTATAAATAAGTAAAGGTTGAGTGTCAGGAGGATGAAGCCAGGCTCTGCTCAGTGATGTCCAGTGATAGGACAAGGGGCGATGGGTGAAAGCTGGAGCAGAGGAGTTTCTACATGAACACAAGGAAAATCTTTTTCACTGTGAGGGTGGCAGAGCCCTGGAACAGTCTGCCAAGAGAGGTTGTGGAGTCTCCTCTGGAGACATGCAAAACCCAGATGGATGCATTTGTGTACAACCTACTCTAGGTGATCCTGCTCTGTCAGTGGGTTGGACTGCATGATCATTCAAGATCCCTTTCTCTGATTCAGTCATAGCTTCATCCTACTGACTGATAAGTCAAACCACCTGGACATGATTTTTTTTTCCCCCTTAAACTGCTTTCTGTTGAAAGGGAAGAGCCTCTGGCTGCTTGTGGGTGTTCTGAAGCACTTACTATTTTGGTCAACCCAAAAGTAACACAATACTAAAAAACCAAGTCTTTGTTGAGCAGTGATGCTGCTTCTCAAGACATCTGTACCTTCTTTTTTCCTACACATGATCACAAATTTCAAAAGCTTCTTATCCTTTACTTCCCTGTTTTCATGAGACATGTATCCCTTCCCCCCCCCCCCCCGTGAAGGATAAAGATAATCCCTGCAGTTTGGTATATGTGGTGCCTGTCAAAAATAAACACAGATGGAGTGAAACCTTTTCCATTATTGAAATGAATGTCAGTCTGTGGCTGCCCTTTGCATAGCAAAATATACTTATGGGTTGTTTTTCTTTGGGGAGAATGACAGCAATGATAAAACCAAGACATTTTGATAGCCATTTTGACAACTGCAAAATGGGATTGGTTTTTCAGAAAACCTATTAGCTGCATGTGTAAAACTTAACATCCACTTCCAGTTTATGTTGTAGCTTCATAGGAAACTCACTCCAAACTAAAAAATGTGAACACTGTTCTGACTCATCAAAACCTTTCACTATAATGCCTGAGTACAGTTTAACAGTTAAATGCAAGTATCAAATAAAATGAGAGTGGTTTTTTTTCATCACACACATTCACAGAATCATAGAATAAATAAGGTTGGAAAAGACCTCAAAGATCATCAAGTCCAACCTGTCACCCAACACCTCATGACTACTAAACCATGGCACCAAGTGCCACTTCCAATCCCTTTTTGAACACTTCCAGTGATGGTGACTCCACCACCTCCCTGGGCAGCACATTCCAATGGCTAGCTACTCTCTCTGTGAAGAACTTTCTCCTCACCTCCAGCCTAAACTTCCCCTGGTGCAGCTTGAGACTGTGTCCTCTTGTTCTGGTGCTGGTTGCCTGGGAGAAGAGTCCAACCTCTGCCTGTCTACAGCCTCCCTTCAGGTAGCTGTAGACAGCAATAAGGTCTCCCCTGAGCCTCCTCTTCTCCAGGCTAAACAATCCCAGCTTCCTTGGCCTTTCCTCATAGGGCTTGTGCTTGAGGCCTCTTCCCAGTCTCATTGCCCTTCTCTGGACACATTCAAGTGTCTCAATGTCCTTCTTAAATTGTGGGGCCCAGAGCTGGACACAGGACTCAAGGTGTGACCTAACCAGTGTTGAGTACAGGGGCACAATGACTTCCCTGCTCCCTCTGGCCACACTGATGCAGGCCAGGATTCCATTGGTCTTCTTGGCCACCTGGGCACACTGCTGGCTCATGTTCAGCTGGCTGTCAATCAGTACCCCTAGGTCCCTTTCTTCTTGGCTGCTCTTCAGCCGCTCTGACCTTACTTACTTTGATTTGATTTTGATCAATGAATACCTGAATTTTTTTCTCCCGTGTTTATTGAAACATCCGTATCATACAGAGGCAAGTGGGTAAGTTGAGTTCACAGTATCGCAGTACATTACAGGTTGGTAGGGACCTCCACAGATCACCGAGTCCAACTCTCCTCCCAAAAGGAGGATCACCTGGGAAAGGCTGCACAGGAATGCATTCAGGTGGGTCTCGAAAGTCTCCAGAGAAGGAATCCCCATGACCCGCCTAGGCAGCCTGTTCCAGTCCTCTGTCACCCTCACTGAAAAGATGTTTCTCCTCATATTGAAGTGAAATCTTCTATGTTCAAGCTTGTACCTGTTGCCTCTTATCTTACTAATACACACTACCAAAAAGAGCTTGGCCCCCTCCGCTTGACACCCACCCCTCAGATATTGATACACATTGATCAGATCCCCTCTGTCTTCTCAAGACTAAATAGCCCTAGGGCTCTCAGTCTCTCTTCACAGGGTAAATGCCCAAGTCCCCTAAGCATCCTTGTGGCTCTCCATTGGATTCTCTCCAGCAGGTCTCTGTCTCTCTTGAACTGGGGAACCCAGAACTGGACACAGTATTGCAGGTGTGGTCTCACCAGCGCAGAGTGGAGAGGTAGAAGAACCTCCCTAGACCTGCTGGACATACTTTTCTTCATGCACCCCAGGATACTATTGGCTTTCTTGGCCACAAGGGCACATTGTTGATGTAGTGTCTCTGTTTTGCTATGAAATAGGCTGATTCTGTTGCTCTTCTGGTGTGTTTTGATAGCTTCTGTTTGTGGGGGATGTTGCCAGCATCATGGACTATCTTTTCTTTTTCTAAACTCAAATCAGTGTTTCCCATGGGCATTTTTCATTAGATATACCTTCACTTCAAGTGCTTTTCATAGATGCTGATGCTTACACATGCTATTCTAGTTTATATTGATAATTTTTAACTGTTATTTAAAGCCTCAAACTCTGAAATGCATATAGATTTTTACTATTCTAGTGCTTACCTCCTGAGTAACTTCATGCATAATTTTGCTTCACAGGAATTTGCTGCATTGACAAAAGAATTAAATGCATGCAGGGAACAGCTGCTTGAAAAAGAGGAGGAGATTTCAGAACTGAAAGCTGAGAGAAACAACACAAGAGTAAGTATAGAGCAGGCATTTTCTGGATACCATGTATGTGTAGAGCAGGAGGAATGTACTTGTATCTAGATTTACCTTCATTTGTATAAATAAGAAGGAAAAGTCCAGCCTTGTTAATGAGTACATGAAACTTGTAAAGTTCTGAGATCCACCTGGAGGAAATGAATGTATGTAGTATCATAGTAACAAGGAAGGGACCACAAGGATCATCTAGTTCCAACCCCCCTGCCATGGGCAGGGACACCTCACACCAGATCAGGCTGGCCAGAGCCTCATCCAGCCTGGGCTTAAACACCTCCAGGGACGGGGCCCCAACCACCTCCCTGGACAACCCATTCCAGGGCTTCACCGTTGTCATGGTGAAGAACTTCCCCATCACGTCCAGTCTGAATCTCCCCACCTCCAGCTTCATTCCATTCCCCTAGTGTTAGAAGTTGTAATTAAAAATAGCAGAATTTGTATATAACATGGTAAGTATATTCTACTTTAAATGCTTTCTAAAGCAAGAGACTCATGGAGCCTTCCAGGACCGAGGGCTTGCCTTGCACATAACCTCTTCACTTATTAAGGCATACAGCAAGCTTACAGACCAGGCTGTCCCACGTGCCTTAGATTTGATCTGAATAAGGATGAGATGAATGTTGCCACACACATCACAGTCTGATGTTTAGACTAGATGCAATCAAATGTCACTTGCCATGCAGCTGAATGAGGACAAGATTTCTCCCTTAAATTTCCCACATTCTCCTTCAATGAGAGGCTGCTGTTCTGTCTGGGAACAGGAACATGTAATAGCCAGCTGCTGAAAAATCTCAAATGGTATACAGAATGATTTTCAGAATAAAATAATTTGCATATGCAAGCGGCTGGGCAAAAGCAGAATTAATTAAGAAGTGAAAGAGGGGACCAGAGGAGGATTTGTGGGATGTGGAAAGGTGTAAGAAAAGAGATGGAGCAGTCCCAAATCATACAGGAGGCAGGCTGGTAATGATCATGTAGAATAGATCTACGAGAGGTTTAGCTCCAAGGGTATTTTCTCATATCCAAATTTCATTCTTCTGTGATCCAGGTAATTCTTCCTAGTTTCCTCCTTTTCCTAGCTAATGGCACTTTGGCTGCTCAGGTAGCATCTATCTGTGTTCAACTAATTTGCTAAGGAACTAAGTCCTAAGAAAATCTAACAATGTACATGACCAAAGAACTGAAAGAGGGGTCTTTCTCCCTCCTTTCTTCTGTCCAGCTATAGCCCAGGGTGCCGTAGACTCCAGCAATCCAAGGAAGGACAGATTATGCAGATGCCTACAAAGAGGCAAAGCTTCCAGCTGCTTCTGTAGTAGCATGGAGGTGCAGATGATCACATTTAGCATAAAAGTTCTTAGAGGTGATGAATTTCACCCATATCTGCTGTCAGCCCTACAGGGGTCAGCTGACAATGCTCATGAATTCTTTGCTCATGTGCTCTTGACAAATACAGGCCCTCACTTGGATTGAGAAACTGGAGTGAGTGCAGAGGAGAGCAAAGAAGCTGGGGGAGGGCCTGGAGAATAAATCTGATGAAGAGCAACCAAGGAAGATGGGGATGGTTAGTGTGAGAAAGAGGAGGCTGAGGAGAGACCTCATTGCTGTCTACAACTACCTGAAAGGAGGTTGTAGAGAGGCTGGTGCTGTTATCTTCTCACTGGTAGTTAGTGATAAAACAAGAGGGAACAGCCTCAAGCTGCCACTGGGCAGGTTTAGACTGGATATCAGTCTACAACTACCTGAAAGGAGGTTGTAGAAAGGCTGGTGCTGTTATCTTCTCACTGGTAGTTAGTGATAAAACAAGAGGAAACTGCCTCAAGCTGCCACTGGGCAGGTTTAGACTGGATATCAGTAAAACTTTTTTCATGGCAAGAGTGGTCAGGCATTGGAATGTGCTGCCCAGGGAGGTGGTTGAGTTACCAAGCCTGGATGTGTTTCAAGGTGGTTTGGATGTGGTGCTTGGGGATATAGTTTAGGGGTGAACTTTGTAGAGTAGGGCTCTGGGTTGCACTTAGTGATCCTGAGGGTCTTTTCAAACCTAAATGTTTCTGTTGAAATCGCCTCCAAACTGCATGGAGCCATCGCTATTCTTAATGTGTTAACATTGTTTGCATAAGTGTTCCTAATTTCTTGTGGGTAATAGAGTAACATAATAACCAGGTGCAAATCCAAACATATTTGAAGCAAAGGTAACATCAAACCCTAATCATTTGGGACATAATAGCAATGTATTACAACCATAATGTAATTACATTCTGGTTTTGCTCTTCTTGATCGATTAATTTGTGTAACAATAGAGGCCAGTGTGTGGCTGAGAATACCTACAGATTACAGATAAATAAATATATGTCTTTAGTAATAGTAACTATACTGAGAACCACATTGAAGGAAAAATAATTAACAATCAGCCATGTGAATTTCAAATTTCTAGTTCAATGGCTTAGACATAATTGTGTGTTGCAATCACATTTAACATGCAGTTGGGATTTGTGTATTTAGACATCCTGCTGTTGTCTTAGGGCTGTTGTCTTTAAGTTCAGACAGTGAGAACAGCAGTGGCAGTTCTGTGAAAGTACAGACAAACAGGGAATTTTCTGTACAACATCAACATATAATGAATAGAAGAGGATAGGATAGGATAGGATGGAATGGAATGGAATGGAATGGAATAGAATAGAATAGAATAGGATAGGATAGGATAGGATAGGATAGGATAGGATAGGATAGGATAGGATAGGATAGGATAGGATAGGATAGGATAGGATAGGATAGGATAGGATAGGATAGAATAGAATGGAATGGACTGGAATACAATACAATACAATACAAAGAATAGAATAGAAGGTGTTCAAGAAACATTTGGACTTTGGGATATGGTTTAATGGTCATGGTGGTCTTAGGTGGAAGGCTGGACTCGATGATCTTAAAGATACAGAATACAGATACAGGATTAATCAGGTTGGAAAAATACCTTTGAGATCATCAAGTCCAACCTGTCACCCAACACCATCTAATCAACTAAACCATGGCACTAAGTGCCTCAGCCAGTCTTATTTTAAACACTTCCAGCCTAAAATTTCCAGCCTAAGTCTGCCCTGGTGCAGCTTGAGGCCATTCCTCCTTGTTCTATCACTGGTCACTTGGGAGAAGAGACCAACCCCCACCTCAGAGCATTACAGTTAGGGTGAATTAATTACAAACTTCTTTAGTATTTATTGCATGATGGTTTAGATTGTCTTTGGGTGTTACTTGTTTACTAATACTCCTCAATTGCCATCCCAAATAATATTGTTCTTACTTTTCACAGTAGAGTTTTAAGTGAAATGCCGACTAGATTCCCTATTTTTCTATGAATTCCATGTTATTTAGAGCCATTCCATGTTGCCAACAGCTGTAGCAGCCTGCCCTGCAATGAAGTTGCCAAGAAAATTGACATTTGCTGCCGTGCATTTAGAATTTCCATGGCATTCAGGTGCACAAAAACTAATAACCTTTTCTATCAAATCCAATAGCTGTTACTGGAGCATTTGGAGTGCCTTGTCTCGAGACACGAAAGGTCACTGAGGATGACAGTGGTGAAACGACAAGCGCAGTCTCCCTCAGGAGTTTCCAGTGAAGTTGAGGTCCTCAAAGCTCTGAAATCTCTGTTTGAGCACCACAAGGCTTTGGATGAAAAGGTATAGTATGGAGAAGCAAAAAAAAAAAAAAAAAAGGCTTATTAGATCCACTCTTTAACTTATCTGTGCCTTATGATGCAGGAGACCAACTGTTTTTATTCACTTCTTGGAACGTGCCCTGTACTTACAGCATTTGCACATGTTCAGAGAAAAGTAAGCAGATCTCCCCTCTAGCACCTGTGGGGTTTATATTTCTCATGAAATAATGAGGACACCAGGAAATTTTTTGTTTGTATGGTATGCTTTTAAGTTCTTGCTGAGAAAGGTGAGGTGCCTCTGATTTTGAAAACGGTGTCAAGAAGCAGAAGATGTTTATGACTACATAGAGGAACTTGCCTCTTAAAAAGCTTTTAAGAAACCCTCCTGAGTTTCAGAGGTGTTTTTAGCATTTACTACATGAGAACAGTGTTCCTTCTACAAGTAGGAACCTAAAATAAGTAGCAGATCCTTCGTTGTCAGAGTTAATAAAGGGCTTGCAGATTCAAGATTAAAAGCAGTGATGATAACTGCATCCAGTTATGTCAATTAAGAGGGTCTGTCCAATGCTTTCCTCTTGTTTCCTGTGCTGGAAAGGCTCTTTTGTGTGAATTAAACTTTGTACAAGTGTGAGGTGTCACCTTGGATTCAGAAATCCAGTTCATGTCTACAAATTCCATGCTTAGAATAGAATTGAATAGAATAGAATAGAATTGAATTGAATTGAATTGAATTGAATTGAATTGAATTGAATTGAATTGAATTGAATTAACCAGGTTGGAAGAGACCTTTGAGATCATTGAGTCCAACCTATCATCCAACACTACCTAATCAACTAAACCATGGTACCAAGTGCCTCATCAAGTCTCTTCTTAAACACCTCCAGTGATGGTGACTCCACCACCTCCCTGGGCAGCACATTCCAATGGCCAATCTCTCTTTCTATGAAGAACTTCCTAACATCCAGCCTAAACCTCCCCTGGCACAGCTTGAGACTGTGTTCTCTTGTTCTGGTGCTGGTTGCCTGGGAGAAGAGACCAACCTCCATCTGGCTACAACCTCCCTTCTGGTAGTTGTAGATGGTAATAAGGTCTCCTCTGAGCCTCCTCTTCTCCAGCCTAAGCAACCCCAGCTCCCTTAGCCTCTCCTCATAGGGCTTGTGCTCCAAACCCCTCCCCAGCTTTGTTGCCCTTCTCTGGAAGATGATGTATGTGAACTAGTAGTAAGTGCCTCAAACCCACACATGCAGGGAGCATGTGAGATGCATTGCTCACAAGCCAAGAACCTTGTGAGGCCTTTCTGGGCTTATTTACTTGGGCTTATTGCTGTGGGTGAATTGCTTCTCTGTTTGAGATGGTTGGGTAAGCAGGGGAGACAATGTGCAGCACTGCATTTGAAACTGTTGACTGCAGAATTGAACTGTATTATGTAGAACTAATTCAGTGATCTCACAGTAATAAAACTTTTCTATTTTTCTTTTTCAAATGCAGGAGCACACTCAGAAAGCTGAGCTATGTTTTAGGATCTATCTACGATTAAAAGAAATGTCATTGTGCCCCTGTACTCCTCACTGATTAGGCCACACTTTGAGTACTGTGTCCAGTTCTGGGCCCCTCAGTTTAAGAAGGACATCAAGACACTTGAACGTGTCCAGAGAAGGGCAACAAGGCTGGGGAGAGGCCTTGAGCATAAGACCTATGAGGAGAGGCTGAGGGAGCTGGGATTGTTTAGCCTGGAGAAGAGGAGGCTCAGGGAAGACCTTATTGCTCTCTACAACTACCTGAAGGGTGGCTGTAGCCAGGAGGGATTTGGTCTCTTCTTCCAGGCAACCAGCACCAGAACAAGAGGACACAGTCTCAAGCCGTGCCAGAGGAAGTTTAAGTTCATGGTGAGGAGAAAGTTCTTCACTGAGAGAGTCGTTAATCATTGGAATGTGCTGCCCAGGGAGGTGGTGGAGTCACCGTCAGTGGAAGTGTTTAGGAAGAGACTGGATGGGGTGTTTGGTGCCATGGTTTGGTTGATTAGATGGTGTTGGGTGATAGGTTGGACTCGATCTCAAAGCTCTCTTCCAACCTGGTTAATTCTATTCTATTCTATTCTATTCTATTCTATTCTATTCTATTCTATTCTATTCTATTCTGTTCTGTTCTGTTCTGTTCTATTCTATTTCTATTCTATTTCTATTCTGTTCTGTTCTATTCTATTCTATTCTAAAATTTTCATTATAAAACATTCTGAGATGAGTCAAGGAGACAGTGTAGCAAATTAATTTTACAAGAATTTGGTATAAACCTAGCAGGTATTCTTGTCAGGTTGAAATTCAGTATAAAATTGTGGGGTTCTATTATAGTGTCTCTGTGTAGAAGGATTGGATCAAAGGTCTTTTATACATCATTCAGATACCTGATAATATGGGCATGTAGGAACATGTCCAGAGAAGGGCCACAAGGATGATCAGAGAGTTGGAGCTCTTATCCTATGAGGACAGGCTGAGAGAGTTGGGGTTGTTCAATCTAAAGAAGAGAAGGCTCTGAGAAGACCTTATTGTGGCCTTCCAGTATCTGATGGGGGCCTACAAGAAAGCTGGAGAGGGACTTTTTAGGGTGTCAGGTAGTGATAGGACTGAGGTGGGGGGAATGGAGCAAAACTATAAATGGGTAGATTCAGATTGGATGTTAGGAAGAAGTTCTTCCCCATGAGGGTGGCGAGACACTAGAACAGGTTGCCCAGGAGATGGTGGAAACCTCATCCCTGGAGGTTTTGAAGCCCAGGCTGGATGTGGCTGTGAGCAACCTGCTCTAGTGTGAGGTGTCCCTGCCCGTGGAAGTGGGTGATCCTTGTTGTCCCTTCCAACCCTGACAATTCTATGATTCCATAGTATAATGCTATCACATTATACCACACACATTGCCAGCATTATTGGGATTTTTTTGTTCCAAAAATAACAGAAGTTAAAAAGACTGCATACACCCAAATGTGCTGAAAGAGCCCTTATGGCATGTGAGTCATCTATTCTGCACTTTCTTTGGCAGAAATGCAAGTTAGATTTGTTTCAGACTCTTCAGAAATAAGGTGTGTATTAATCCACCTAGAAAAAGTTGTTGGAATTATTCAGAGTAATGTAGGTTGTATTTCCTAGGGGACATCTGGCCCAACCTCCTGCTCAAAGCATTGCCAGCTGTTTGAGGCTGCTTAGAGTCCTGCCTAATTGACTTCTGAATATCTCCAGGGAGAAAACCTATTCTGGTATTTCTCTACCCCTCATTGTAATTTCTTATTCCATAATACCTAGCGAGAGATTCCATTGTTGAGTCTTCCACCTGTTCCCTCTTGTCCTGCCACTCTGCATCTCCAAGAAGAAGCTGGCTTTGTTTTCTCCACATCTTCTGGTTAGCTAGCTGTAGACAGCATGAAATTTCCCTTCTTGAGTTTGACCTGACCCAACTCCATGAGCCTCCTCCTACCTGCAATGTGATCCAGCCTGTGACCAGCTTGATGGGCCTTCACTGAAGGTTATTGACATCTTTCTCATAGTAGGGAGCCCAAAACTAGATGCACTCTTGGTCTCAAAAGTCCAGAAGGAAATAGTGATTTTGCCCACCCTGCTGACTGTACTGTGTGTCTGTCCTTATTCACTCCTCTGCAAAACTGCTTTCTTTTCCCCAAGCCTGCTCTGCTGCCTGGGGTTATTCCTTGGACAGTAATGGGAAGCCACTTGGACTTTGGTTTATTGATTTCAAACCTCTCAGTCTACTCAATTTTCTATGCATTTTATGATTTATTTGTTAAATTAATATCTTACACTTTTCTCTAGAGGTACATGAAAAATCTTGCAGAAAGCTTTGATAAATACAAAGTTAAGACCATTCACTGTGCTTTCCTCGTCTGTGGAGCAAGCCATATGATCTCAAAAGGCAGTAAGGTTGGCCAGATGTCAGTTGCCTTTGACTAAGTCATATCACCATCTTCTCCTTTATGTGAGTGGAAGTGGTTTCCAGGAGGATTTACTTAATAACATCTCAACACTGGCCAGCTTGTACTTCTCTGTGTCTTCCCAGGGTAACTGCTGCCTTTCATGGTGGTGGACACAACATTTGTGGAATTTCCACTCTTTAGGAATCTTCTCTGACTGCCATTAGCTCACTATGATGAGATAAGCAAGTCACTCAGTACCTGTGGATGCAGCCAATCTACTCCCCTTGAGTTATGGATGTCATCTTCTTCTGTCTTGTGGATTATCACAGAATCACACAGGATCACAGAATCACCAAGGTTGGAAGAGGCCTCAAAGATCATCAAGTCCAACCTGTCACCCAACACCTCATGACTAAACCATGGCACCAAGTGCCACATCCAATCCCTTCTTGAACACCTCCAGGGATGGTGACTCCACCACCTCCCTGGGCAGCACATTCCAATGGCAAACAACTCTCTCAGTGAAGAACTTTCTTCTCACCTTGAGCCTAAACCTCTCCTGGCACAGCTTGAGACTGTGTCCTCTTGTTCTGGTGCTGGTTGCCTGGGAGAAGAGATCAGCCCCTTCCTGGCTACAACCTCTCTTCAGGTAGTTATGGAGAGCAAGAAGGTCTCCCCTGAGCCTCCTCAGCCTCTCTGCATAGGGCTTGTGCTCAATCCTCTCCCCAGCCTCATTGCCCTTCTCTGGACACGTTCAAGTGTCTCAATGTCCTTCCTAAACTGAGGGGCCCAGAACTGGACACAGTACTCAAGGTGTGGCCTAACCAGTGCAGAATACAGGGGCACAATGACTTCCCTGCTCCTGCTGGCCACACTATTCTTGATGCATGCCAGGATGCCATTGGCCTTCTTGGCCACCTGGGCACACTGCTGGCTCATGTTTAGGCAGCTGTCAATCACTCCCACAGACTCCACCACTGTGGTCAGGGTGGACTGAGAGCAAAACCTTTCAGTAAATGCTAAGGCAAAACCCATGATAAATGACACACTTGATGTCAGAGGGAATAAACACTGCCTCATGAGAAAATGCACCCCAAAACGAAGTAACTTAAAGGATAATGAACAATGGAAATTGCTAAAAGTGCATTGAAAAATCTATCCTGATGCTTTGCAAATGAGTAATGGAAGCAAATTTTTTCCTTCACATAAGATGTTTGACATCAAAACCAGCCAGAATACCCTTTGAAATGCTTCTCAAGTTAAAAATGATTTCATTTTAAACATACAAAAGTCCCAAGAAAAATCTTTGCATTCTTCCTAAATGCAGTTTTTCTGTACTGTTTTCACTTCCTGCACTAAGACATCTCAAGGTGTTATAGCAAGCTCTCCTGGTCAAGCAAGGATTGCTATGGATACAGTGCAAGAACTATGAAAACATCCTCATTGCTATAATAGAATGCAATCAAAAAGGCGAAACAGACTGGAAGATGGAAAATAAAACATCCCAGTTTACAGTTCATATTTCCAAGGAGGCCTGCTTAAGTAGAAGGACAGCCAGGAATGATACTTTAATTCATTCCAAAAAGCCTGTTGGCTATATATCACATGAAGTCAACAGGCTCTGCTCAGTTGCACCCTGGGATAGGACAAGGGGCAATGGATATAAACTACAGCACAGGAGGTTCCACCCCAGCATGAGGAGGAACTTCTCCAGTGTGAGGGTGACAGAGCACTGGAGCAGGCTCCCCAGAGAGGTTGTGGAGTCTCCTTCTCTGGAGACTTTCCAGCCCCATCTGGGTGTGTTCCTGTGTGACCTGTGCTAGATTCTATGGTCCTATGATCTCCGGAGGTCCCTTCCAACCCCTAACATCCTGTGATCCTGTGATTTCCTGTGTCCACCCACTGGGGATGGACTGTTCAGCTCCTTATACCCTCTGGTACTCTAGAGGAGCCATCCCTATGGTTAGGACATAGTCCTCAACCTATAACAATTGACTATAGTGTAGGTTAGGATATATGTATTCTTTACATGCAATTCAGGAAGAGCAAAACCTAGAAAAATCACTATTTATACCATTCTATGGCTAGAATTGACTTCTAATATCTCTCTGGATAGGGTTATTTTCCTCCAGACTTTTTTCCTGTTTTGCTTTAAATGAGGATTTCAATATTTGAAATGTGTATTCGGAAAGAATAGAATAGGATAGAATAGAATAGAATAGAATAGAATAGAATTAACCAAATTGGAAAAGAACTTTGAGATCATCGAGTCCAACCTATCACCCAACACCATCTAGTCAAGTAAACCATGGCACTAAGTGCCTCATCCAGTCTCATCTTAAACGCCTCCAGTGATGGTGACTCCACCACCTCCCTGGGCAGCACATTCCAATGGCCAATCTCTCTTTCTGGGATGAACTTCTTCCTCACATCCAGCCTAAACCTCCCTTGGCACAGCTTGAGACTGTGTCCTCTTATTCTGGTGCTGGTTGCCTGGGAGAAGAGACCAACCCCCACCTGGCTACACCCTCCCCTCAGGTACTTGCAGACAGCAACAAGGTCTCCCCTGAGCGTCCTCCAAACCCATCTTTTAATGTGTTTCCAGAGAAAAATATTCAGCTGATCTTCACAGAGGCAAACAAATACCAGGTGTTACTGTCCTGCTTAATATTTAAAAACATTTTATTCACTTAAGATTAATTCATGGCAGTAAAGCATACCTAATATCCTTGCAAATAAAACCAATCTGTTCATAGCAGCTTTGTCACTGTCTTTTTATTCATTAGCAGGTAGCTAGGAGAGCTCTTATTCAATAGGCTGTTCATGACAAAAAGTGATTGAATTCCAGCATGTGCAAGTGTTCTTTAAAAGCTCCTTGTGGGCTGCAGATTTGGAGAGAATGGAGAAAGAATTTGACAGCAAGGAAAAAGTGGGAAGTGGTTGCTAGGAGACAGGGGAAAATGGGCGATATTCTGCACCAACATGAGTGCTAACATGGCAGTGACTGTGTTGCATTTCAGGGCAATGTGCTGGCATTTAAAAGCCATAACAATGCCCAGACATCCAGGCATGCATTGGTTACAGCCTCTAACATGGAGAGAGCAACCATTTTCTGCTCTATCTGTGGCACAGTGGTGGGAATCCACCCTCTAAAAGTGCATGTTATGGCATGTTCTGATAGATTAGGTGACATCTGATCAGTCTTCCTTTGTGAAGTCTTACTTAGTAAAAGTATCTAGTTCACAAGAAAACAGAAGTATATGAAATTTAAGTAGTATGTTATTTCTGAAGGTGATAAACACAATCTCAACTAAGATAATGCTTACTTCTGTGAACTCATTTACTTTCTTTGATTTCTACAAAAGAGAAAACCATGTAGTATTATAAACATTAGCTTAGCCTGGAGAAGAGGAGGCTCAGAGGAGACCTTCTTGCTGTCTACAACTACTTGAAGGGAGGTTGTAGCCAGGTGGGGATTGGTCTCTTCTCCCAGGCAACCAGTACCAGAACAAGAGGACGCAGTCTCAAGCTGCACCAGGGGAGGTTTAGTCTGGATGTTAGGAGGACGTTCTTCTCACAGAGAGTGATTGCCCATTGGAATGTGCTGCCCAGGGAGGTGGTGCAGTCACCATCACTGGAGGTGTTTAGGGAGAGACTGGATGGTGTGCTTGGTGCCATGGTTTAGTTGATTAGATGGTGTTGGGTGATAGGTTGGACTCGATCTTTGAGGTCTTTTCCAACCTGGTCAATTCTATTCTCTTCTCTTCTCTTCTCTTCTCTTCTCCTCTTCTCTTCTCTTCTCTTCTCTTCTCTTCTCTTCTCTTCTCTTCTCTTCTCTTCTCTTCTCTTCTCTTCTCTTCTCTTCTCTTCTCTTCTCTTCTCTTCTCTTCTCTTCTCTTCTCTTCTCTTCTCTTCTCTTCTCTTCTCTTCTCTTCTCTTCTCTTCTCTTCTCTTCTCTTCTCTTCTCTTCTCTTCTCTTCTCTTCTCTTCTCTTCTCTTCTCTTCTCTTCTCTTCTCTTCTCTTCTCTTCTTCTCTTTGCTCCACTGCTCTGCTCTTCTTTCTCCTCTATTCTCCTCTATTCTATTCATTAATTTGCATTCATCATAGGAAAACCAGCAAATTGTCAGTTAAAAGCAGTCTGCATTTTTTCCCAGCTCCTTTTTCTCTGTCCAGATAGTGACCACTCTCAATACCCTTTCCTGCACCTCTCAGAAATGGAGATGGTTTTGAGTTTGGTTTAGTTTGGTTTGCTGTAACATAAATTTGAAGAGGGAATTCAATTAAAATTCTTCACAATGCATTTGTACACAGCTTTTTTAGAGGCTTTGGCTGTTGCCTCATATTTCAATTCAAAGGTTATTCAATACAGTCTTACAAAGCTGAGGAAAACAATACAAACAGAACAAGAGGACAGTCTCAAGCTGCACCTGGGGAGGTTTAGGCTGGATGTTAGGAAGAAATTCTTCACAGAAAGAGAGATTGGCCATTGGAATGTGCTGCCCAGGGAGTCACCATCACTGGAAATGTTTAAGAAGAGACAGGCTGAGGCACTTGGTGCCATGGTTTAGTTGATTAGATGGTGTTGGGTGACAGGTTGGACTTGATGATCTTGAAGGTCTTTTCCAACCTGGTTAATTCTATTCTAGTCTAGTCTAGTCTAGTCTAGTCCAATTATTAACTGGTAAATATTGCTCAGAGTGAAAGATCTCTCAAAGTGTGTGTATACTGCATACATTTATATGGCATTTGTAGTCTGGATTGATTCCTAGAATGTGAATGATGAAACCTGAAATCATTATTCAGCTTTTGTGTTTTTCACTGAGTTTAGTCTGAAATCATTCAAAGACTGAGAAAGACATTTTCAAGTGAGGAATAAGATTACAGTTTCTGGGCTGTAATGCAGAGCAGATTTCTGCTTCAGATCAGAGTGCTGCTGTAGCACTTCCCTTTTTCACTTGCAGGACCAAAGGTTTCCCTCAGCTTTAACAGTGCTATGTATATGGCTGAACATGAAGAATTAGTTGCAGCATTTCCAAAGTCACCATGGCAAATGTGAAACTGAATTATCTGTTCCCTGGTTAGGTGAAAGGGAAAAAGATGCCTTCTGTACCAAGGCAGTTTCTTTCAGTTCCTTCAACAACCCCTATATTCAAAGAACAAATGAGGGCCATCAGGCTGCAGTTTTGGTTTAGCTCATTTTGAAAAGGCACTGCATTAACTGTGTGCATAGAAGGGAGGCAAGGAAAGGCAAGGCAAAGGAAACAGCTTTCGGGTGTTTGGTCAGCGTCTTGCTGTTCCGTGTTGTTACTGACAATAGGCTAAGAATAAAATACAACTGTAAAAGGTATTCAGATTGAATACATTAATCCTCTACCTGGTTTGGCTTTTTTTTTTTCTCCCTGAAATGTCACATTAAAATGTCTGTATAAAACCTGCTAGGATTCAGTTCTACAATGTGTAAAGATGAAGGATCATTCTTCTGATTCCAGCTCCACTTGGGGTTGTGACCTCCTCAGTAACATGGCCTAGATGGTTGGCAAATTCTAACACAATCTGAGATGAATGCCACTGTTAGACATAGATTGATTGATTGATTTTCTTTTCTTTCATCATGCAATGCCATTTCTGAAACACTTAGGCTTGAATCCATGGAGTTTTCAAGAAACTTAGGAGAAAGTAAAGCTATCAACTTGTGTTTCATTTCAGCTATTAAGGACTGCCATCTTGGGAATTTTCTCTCAGTCATCTTGTCTTTCAGCAGATGATTGTCATTTGGCCATGTAGTTCACAGGATCACAGGATGTTAGGGGTTGGAAGGGACCTCCAGAGATCGAGTCCAACCTCCCTGCCAGAGCAGGACCACATAACCATATAGTTTTTACATCTAAGATGAAATTCCCATTGAGAAATTGGTGAAGTGGGAGTGAGTCTATTCTTCCTAGTATCAAGTGACAGAGCAAGAAGACATAGACTGAAATTGTGCCAGAGAAGGTTTAGACTGGATATAAGGAAAGATTTATGGGAAGTGTGGTCAGGTATTGGAACAGACTGCCCAGGGAGGTGGTGGAGTCTCCATGCCGGGAGGTGTTCAGGAAACGTTTGGACTTTGGGATATGGTTTAATGGCCATGGTGGTCTTAGGTTGAAGTTCGGACTTAATGATCTTAAAGATACAGAGTATAGAATTAACCAGGTTGGAAAAAAACCTTTGAGATCATCGAGTCCAACCTATCACCCAACACCATCTAATCAATTAAACCATGGCACCAAGTGCCTCAGCCAGGCTCTTTTTAAACACCTCCAGTGATGGTGAATCCACCACCTCCCTGGGCAGCCCATTCTAATGGCCAATCTTTCTTCCTCTGAAGAATTTCTTCCTAACATCCAGCATAAACCTCCCCTGGCACAGCTTGAGACTGTGTCCTCTTGTTCTGGTGCTGGTTCCCTGGCAGAAGAGACCAACTCCCACCTGACTACAACCACCCTTCAGGCAGTTGTAGACAGCAAGAAGGTCTCCCCTGAGCCTCCTCTTCTCCAGGCTAAGCAACCCCAGCTCCCTTAGCCTCTCCTCATAGGGCTTGTGCTCCAAAACCCTCACCAGCCTTGTTCCCCATCTCAAAGGGTCTTAAAAGTCTCTTACAAGTGAAACAATTCAATGGTATCAGGCTTTTTAAAGACAGGACTATACCCCTCACTGGCAGAACACGGACTTCAATAATTGAGAGATAATGAGGGATGGAAATGGTGGTTAGAGAAGCTGGATACAGATAGAGAGTTTTGGAATCCACAGAAGAATTGGGGAAATGTCTGGGAAGGCAAAGAGTATGGTAGGATAGAGAGAGAGGATAGATGTGTCAGCTAATGGACTCACTGCCTTAGGCTTTTTGACTGTCTGGTTAGGGAAGCAGGTCATCAAACAGCCCTTAGAATAGATCGCAAATGAATGGACAGGACAGGACAGGACAGGACAGGACAGGACAGGACAGGACAGAATAGAATAGAATAGAATAGAATAGAATAGAATAGAATGGAATAGAATAGAATAGAATAGAATTAACCAGGTTGGAAAAGACCTTCAAGATCATAGAGTCCAACCTATCATCCAACACCATCTAATCAAATAAACCATGGCACCAAGCACCCCATCCAGTCTCTTCCTAAACACCTCCAGTGATGGTGACTCCACCACCTCCCTGCAAAGCCCATTCCAATGGCCAATCTCTCTTTCTGCGAGGAACTTCTTCCTAGCATCCAGCCTAAACCTCCCCTGGCACAGCTTGAGACTGTGTCCTCTTGTTCTGGTGCTGGTTGCCTGGGAGAAGAGACCAGGCTACAGCCTCCCTTCATGTAGTTGTAGATAGCAATAAGGTCTCCCCTGAACATCCTGTTCTCCAGGCTAAGAACTAGGGAAGTATAACTGGTTCTCAACCAGAATATGATTTGAAAAATAGGAAGAAGGAAAGGCCCATGAAGCAGAAAATACTTTCTCAGCTGTTTAAACAATTGAAGTTTTTCAGTTACAGGCAGAATAATTGATGCATTGTATGTTTGCTGTGAAGCATGTCTATGGAAAATAAAATTGGATGGAATTTCTGAGTAAATTAGAATGAGTAAATATAATATTTCCAATTAATTTTACATTTTCCAAGTGTGCTGTAGTTGAGTGCTCAAAAAATTATATGAAATGACTGTGGTGATGGCTCAGGTCACTACAATAAATCTGAAGTTGTATGAGGATGTTTTCATTCATTTTGGAAAGAAAGCTTTATGAATAAAGACGTTGACCTACATCTGTGAAGAAAAATAGTGAAAGAAGTTGATAAATAGCAGAAACATTTGGGGTTCCATTGCATATTTTCACTGTGTTCTGTCATATGAAAGTAGTTGAAGCAGTCTGTGTGGGTCATGAGCATTTGCAGTGATTTTCACTCTCATCACTGCCACTCAGAGGTGGCTCAGTCACTGCCTCTTCAAGGTGGCTTAAACTTCATTTGCATCAGGTAAGGAACAGGAGCAGGCAGTTACTGCATTTTAGCTCTTGATTGCATAGTCACAACCTACAGGGAATGTCCATTTAACCTACAACACAGTTTCAGGAACATCAACAGCTGCATTTTTTTGTTGTGTGAAGGAATAGGGAGAATTTAATACATTGTAAATTGGACAAAAAAACCTGAGGATTCTTTCTAGTCTTGAGAATGTCTTCGTGATTCTTACACATGAACACTCTTCAACTCACTTTTCTCTTGCTCCTTTGAGCAAATCACTTGGGATGTCTGTTCTGTCAAGGCTAGCAATATTTTTTATTGTATAGTAAAATGTTAGTTACCTGAGAGCACTCCAGGAGTTTCTGTGAGTACATAAAATGCCTTTTCAGTTTTTCTTTTAATAAAGCTGATGCATGTGAAGGGGAACAAAACCCTCCAAGTACTGCATAAACAACTACATTTGCACTTCTTACAAAGGCTTTTTAGTGTTCATTTTCTGAATATGTTTTTTAGTTGCAGTTTACTGAACATGCTATGTTACAGTTTTGCTCCATCATTTCCATCAAGCAAAGTCTAAGCCTTTCTTGGGAGGCAATGAGTTTATTTGCAACATTTTTATCATTAGCAATGGAAAAGAGATATGTAAGGAAAGGTAATATTTATTAGGCTAAGAGATATCACTGAAACAAATATGAAAGCATTAGGACACACACCACATTTTTGAGGGTCTCCTGTATTTGTCAAGGGTGCAAAGACAATTTTGAGTACATAAATATGTACAATGTTGCATTACACATGAAAGAATGATTTTTTTTGTTTGCTTTGCTTTCAAGCTTAGTCTAAAGAATATGCTAACTTTCCCTACAAACATTGCTAACAGCCTTAAACATCCTTGGATCATCAGCTCAGACAGCTTTGCTGCAGTACTACTGTTGGACCATGTATAGAGAGATAGAATGGGATGGGATGGGATGGGATGGGATGGGATGGGATGGGATGGGATGGGATGGGATGGGATGGGATAGAATAGAATAGAATAGAATAGAATAGAATAGAATAGAATAGAATAGAATAGAATAGAATAGAATAGAATAGAATAGAATAGAATGAGTTGAGTTGAGTTGAGTTGAGTTGAGTTGAGTTGAGTTGAGTTGAGTTGAGTTGAGTTGAGTTGAGTTGAGCTGAGTTGACCAGGTAGTGCTGATTGGTTAGCCAAGTTACAAACTCATTTGATTTGAGTTGCCTGATGAAGTTAAGTTAATTAGGAGAGTAGTTTTCACAGAGACCCTTTATAGTCAAGAGAGTCACCTGCACATAGCACTGAAGATCACTTTGAGTCTGATATGCATTTGACCCTGTTGGGACACTGGTGTCTACATTGCCAGGTTAGGTGGTGTATTGCTACATGAGCTAATGTTGAGCCAGAACACTCAATATTGCATATGCCTTCATAGGTAATAAATTACTATTTGGTAATCCTTAGTATTTACTGATATTTACAGTAGTAATAATAACAGTGAAGCAGATAATAGACATCCTTGGAACAGGTCACTTATAAGACTGGTGCAAAGACAGCTTTTTCTACTTGTGAGAACATACCTTGTGTAGGATGCTTTAATTTTGGTTTCTTTGTTGGCAAACCCCAAACAAACTGCAAGATGATATATTGAAAAACCCTCTGAGTATGTGTGCCTAAAGGCAATGCTTAAAGTTATTTTTTGTCAATGAATTTGTCACATTCAATTAATATCAACAGATCTGTTATCTGTGATTCTGTGATCTTCCGTGGAGGGGGCTTAGAACATTTACAGATGGGAAGGAATAACACCAGGCACAAGGACAGACTGGAGGTTGTCCTGCTGCAAAGCAGCTCCATGGAAAAAGACCTTGGAGTCCTAGTGGTCACCAAATTCCCCATGAGACAGCAATGTGCCCTTCTAGGCAAGAGGGATAATGGTATTCTGTGTGCATCAAGAAAAGTGTGGCCAGCAGGTTTAGGGGGGTTCTTCCCCCCCTCTACTCTGCCCTGGTGAGACCACACTTGGATTACTGTGTCCAGTTTTGGGCTCCCCGGTTCAAGAGGGACAGAGACCTGCTGGATAGAGTCTGATGGGAAACTAAGAAGATAACTGGGGGACTGGAACACCTCTCCTGTGAAGAGACAGTGAGACCTGGGGCTTTTAATCTTGAGAAGAGAAGGCTGAGACGGGATCTAATCAATGTCTATAAATATCTGAGGGTTGGGTGTCAAGATAAAGGTGAAGGTCTCGTTTCAGTGGTGCCAAATAATAGGGCAAGGAACCGCAGGTACCAGCTAAAACACAGGAGATTCCACCTCAATACAAGGAGACACTTCTTTATGGTGTGGGTGACAAAGCACTGGAACAGGCTTCCCAGAGGGGTTGGGGAGTCTCCTTCCCTGGAGACTTTCAAAACCTTCCTGGATGCATTTCTGTGCAGCCTGCCTTAAGTGATCCTGCTGTGGCGGGGGGGGTGGACTTGCTCTCTGGAAGGCCTTTCAAACTGCTAACATTCTGTGATTCTGTGAAATGTATTTTTCACCTCATCTGTTGCAAATATTGCCTCTAAACAACATTCTACTCTTTTTTTCCCCCTAATGTGGTCTTAGGATATTTGCATGTGCTGTGTATTCCACAAAACTACAGGCAAACCGTGGAACAGCAGTGCAGCAGTTAAAAGATCAACACATTTTCATGGGTTAAGTCTTCCTGTAGTTAGGTTAAATGTTTACTTCACAGCATGTCTCATGAAAGGATGGGTTAAGTCTTCCTGCAGTTAGGTTAAATGTTTACTTCACAGCATGTCTCATGAAAGGATGCAGCACGCATGCCTGCAGATGGGCTGTTAGGGCATACTCCTGTAGTGCATATGGCAGATGGTATAATCTTGAAAGACTGAGAGAGATTACATTACTGCACATATTTTGGTTTTTCTTCTAGGTGAGGGAACGACTGAGGGTTTCTTTAGAAAGAGTCTCTGCACTGGAAGAAGAACTAGCTGCTGCTAACCAGGAGGTAACATAAACACTTTCTCCCCTTTTGACATTCAGTTTCTCTAATATTATGTCCCATGTGTTCCCTGTCACTTTTCTTAAAACTGTCAGAAGAAGAAGAAAAAAGAAAGAGAAAAAGGAAAAGGAAAAGAAAAAGGAAATGGAAAAAAAAAAAAAAGAAAAAAAAACTATAAGGGAAAAGAAAATGAAAAATAAAAAATAAAAAAATTAAAATATAAGGGAAAAGAAAAAGAAAAAGAAAAAGAAAAAGAAAAAGAAAAAGAAAAAGAAAAAGAAAAAGAAAAAGAAAAAGAAAAAGAAGAAAAAAGAAAGGAAAATTAAAAAAAAAATAAAATAAAAGGAAAAATTTAAAAAAAGAAAAAATAAAAAGGAAAATGAATAGGAAAAGGGAAAGGAAAAGGAAAAGGGAAAGAAGGAAAAGGAAAAGGAAAAGGAAAAATTAAAAAATAAAAGGAATGGAAAAGGGAAAAGGAAAATGGAAAAGGAAAAATAAAAATTAAAATTAAAAAAAATAAAAATAAAGGAAAGAAAAAAAAAGAAAAAGAAAAAGAAAAAGGAAGAAAGAAAAAGAAAAAGGAAGAAAGGAAAAGAAAAAGGAAGAAAGGAAAAGGAAAAGGAAAAGGAAAAGGAAAAGGAAAAGGAAAAGGAAAAGGAAAAGGAAAAGGAAAAGGGAAAGGGAAAGGGAAAAGGAAAAAGGAAAAGGAAAAAGAAAAAAGGGAGGAAAATAATTAAAATAAAAAGCCCCACCACCACCACCAATTGTAAAAATCATATTCTGAGCAAGCTTCTTAGTGAGACTTGTTTAATGTGGTCAGACTGTTCTCTATTCCTTGAACAGCAACACCTAATTGTATTGCACACACATATGGAATGGAATCTCACCCCTCCAAGGGAGGTTAGAAAATAGAAATGATGGAGTCTGGTGGTCATTAATTGCTGGTCATTTGCCATTCCCAACAGGTATGCTTCTCACATTGGTAGAAATGAATTAGAGAAGCGGTACAGCTGGATTAAAGCTGGTTTGGGTTTATGCACATTTACTGTCATTTTACTCAGGATCAAGAAAGTGGAAACAGCCACAGACACCCTTAAACTTTGACAGTACTACCAAGTAATTGCTGGAAACTGGAATACCTGTAATTCAGAATAATGTATGATAGTGTCAAATGCAGGATCCTAAAGTGATTTTTTTCCCCCCCTCCAATATTAAGCTAGAAAAGTTACTTCTGTAAAGCAACTGCCTGAAAAAAGGATCTTCAATTAAGATATTAGTACCTTCTATAAACTATGAATTGGATAGTTTGAATTATCCCTTTCTTCTCTGAAGTAACTGCATTGTATCTGTACAAAAATAAAATATCCACCTCTCCTGTATAAATTTCATAATGACCAGAATGACTTGGTGCATATAATTTAGTTACACTATGTTGCATGTGGTAAATATCTCTCATTTAACAGTCTGTGTAGCATTGGTTCAGGGGAGACCTTATTGCTGCCTACAACTACCTGAAGGGAGGTTATAGCCAAGTGGGGGTTGGTCTCTTCTCCCAGGCAACCAGCACGAGAACAAGAGGACACAGTCTCAAGCTGCACCAGGGGAAGTCTAGGCTTGAGGTGAGGAGAAAGTTCTTCACAGAGAGCTGTTAGCTGTTGGAATGTGCTGCCCAGGGAGGTGGTGGAGTCACCATCCCTGGAGGTGTTCAAAAAAGGGATTGGATGTGGCTCATGAGGTCTTGGGTGACAGGCTGGACCTGATGATCTTTGAGGTCTTTTCCAACCTTACTGAGTCTATGATTCTATGATATAGAAAGCAGTCCTTGTGATCAGTCAAGCCAACTGAAATGCCTTGCACTTCTCTAATCACTCCCTTTCGTGATCCAGTTAAATCCAAGTTCACTTCACTGGGCATGGGACCAGCTCTGAAAAGCATTATCTTGCTATTTGGAGTTTAAAATAAATAGAGTGAAACTTGTATTTACAGTAAGGAGTAAAAACATACACAATGAAATTAAGTTGAATTAGGATTTTCTTGGAATGGAATAGAATGGAATGGAATGGAATGGAATGGAATGGAATAGAATAGAATAGAATAGAATAGAATAGAATAGAATAGAATAGAATAGAATAGAATAGAATAGAATTGAATTGAATTGAATTGAATTGAATTAACCAGGGTGGATAAGACCTTCAAGATCATTGAGTCCAACGTATCATTCAACACCGTCTAACCCACTGAACCATGGCACCAAGCACCCTTATTATTTAACAGAATTTCCCTTTTTGAGCTGCAAAAGTTCTTCACAAGAAACTCTATTCAGATTTTATACTTGGCTGATTAAATACCTGTCTAAATGTTCTTAGAGGCATAAAGATTGTACAATATATTTAAGGGTTTGGGAGGTTGTAGCCAGGTGGGGGTTGATCTCTTCTCCCAGGCAACCAGCATCAGAACAAGAGGACACAGTATCAAACTGCCGCAGGGAGGGTTTAGGCTGGATGTTAGGAAGAAGTTTTTCATAGAGAGAGTGATTGGCCATTGGAATGTGCTGCCCAAGGAGGTGGTGGAGTCACCATCCCTGGAGGTGTTTAGGAAGAGACTGGATGGGGTGCTTGGTGCCATGGAGGTGGGGGGGGGGGAAGAGCTAGATGGGAAGAGTTGTGGAATAGAATGAGTGGATTGTTTTCAAAAAGCTGATGGAATGGAATGGAATGGAATGGAATGGAATGGAATGGAATAGAATAGAATAGAATAGAATAGAATAGAATAGAATAGAATAGAATAGAATAGAATAGAATAGAAGTAGAATTGAATTGAATTGAATTGAATTAACCAGGTTGGAAAAAGACCTCCAAGATCATCAAATCTACCCTATCACCCAACACCTTCTAATCAACTAAACCATGGCACAAAGCACCCCATCCAGTCTCTTCCTAAACACCTCCAGTGGGTTATTTAAACAATACAAAGTTAGAGAACTGCAATATGTAAGCTCATTTTTATGTTAGATTCCACAGGAAATACACAGGCAGTAAAGAGCTTTAAAGATTTATTGTACTATGTGTGAGCAAAAAAGGCCAAGGTTTCCATGGGAATTGTCTGTATGGTTTCCAGTAATTTCTGTATTCCTGTCACTCAGTGTCTGCTCACCAAAGAAAATAGCTATTTGCTTTCATATCCATTTTCTCATATTGATTCTAAGAGTGTACTACACATTCAGGAATACATCTAAGCATGAAATTAAGACAGGAAATCAGTTCCCTGCTTAAAATAATATGTGAATAGGCATGTAGAACAAGTAGGAGATTCAGAGATTTTAAAAAAGTAGTAGAAATTAGTATGTTAAGACAGCACCTTTCTGTGAAAGCTTATGGCTTGAACATAGAAGATTTCACTTCAGCATGAGGAGAAACTTCTGTACAGTGAGGGTGACAGAGCACTGGAACAGGCTGCCCAAGGGGATTGTGGAGTATCCTTCTCTGGACACATTCAAAACCCACCTGGGTGCATTCCTGTGTGGACTACTCTAGGTGATCCTGCATCATCAGGGGAGTTGGACTGGATGAACTCTGGAGGTCCCTTCCAACCTCTAATGTTCTGAGGTTCTGTGGCTTTAGCACAGAGCAGCAATGAGAAACTGCAGACACTCAAGAGAACTCATGGGAAATGTCCTGAAAATAAAGAGAAAAATTGTAACACATTACATTAGGTGGCAAGTAATTCTCATTTAAGTCTGTGTAACATATTACATTGTACACCAAAGAGAGTGAAAACATCTGTAACTCTAGCAAAGCTGATTCCAGCTCCAGCTGTCAACACCATTTTACAAAGCACGTCATAGGTGACAGGGAATAGTATTGACTTTAAACTGCAGGGGCAATTGAGATGGACAGGTGGACCTGCTGAGAAATTTAGATTGTGTAGCTAGTATTTGTATAGAATAGAATAGAATAGAATAGAATAGAATAGAATAGAATAGAATAGAATAGAATAGAATAGAATAGAATAGAATAGAATAGACTTAACCAGGTTGGAAGAGAGCTTTGAGATCATCGAGTCCAACCTATCATCTAACACTATCTAATCAACTAAACCATGGTGCCAAGCATCCCACCCAGTCTCTTCCTAAACACTTCCAGTGATGGTGACTCCACCAACTCCCTGGGCAGCACATTCCAATGGCCAATCACTACAGACACTCTCTATATATCCACTATATATATATACATGCTATAAATACACACACACACTACATACACTATATATATATATATATATATATATAAAGAGGAGCTTCTAAAATAAAGTTTTTATTCTAGGATTACCTCAGAAAAGATTCCAACATGATAGCCATTTTCTACCATGAAGGAATTATATATATAGTTTCTTTTTCACCTCAGCCAGTATTATTTTAAACACTTCCAGTGATGGTGACTCCACCACCTCCCTGGGCAGCACATTCCATTAGCCAATCTCTCTAAGAAGAATTTCTTCCTAACATCCAGTCTGAACCTTCCCTGCCACAGCTTGAGACTGTGTCTTCTTGTTCTGGTTCTGGTTGCCTGGGAAAAGAGACCAACCCCCATCTGGCTACAACCTCCCTTCAGGTAGTGTAGACAGCAATAAGGTCTCCCCTGAGCCTCCTCTTCTTCAGGCTAAGCAACCCCAGCTCCCTCAGCCTCTCCTCATAGAACTTGTGCTCCAAACCCCTCCCCAACTTTGTTGCCTTTCTCTGGACACCTTCCAGCAAGTGTATATATTGTTGGTGTTTTTTTAATTGGATTGAATATTTTGTTGTTAGTGCACCTGATTAGTGGCAGCACAGGGGACCTTTAAACACAGCAGCAACCTGAATTGCTGCTGGTGAATATTCATGCAGATTGGGGCAAGGTAACTGTCTACACTAATCAAATTCCATAGTGATCCTTG
Source organism: Dryobates pubescens (assembly GCF_014839835.1). Lineage (NCBI taxonomy): Eukaryota > Metazoa > Chordata > Aves > Piciformes > Picidae > Dryobates > Dryobates pubescens. Next base: position 132,751,272 of record NC_071657.1, read on the forward strand.
TTATATTTGGGGTTGATTGGCAGTTCTCACATGATGTACCCAGAATTATCACCTAATTTTTCTTTTATGCTCACACTGGAAGCCAGTATTTGTTCATGTGGTCTACAACTATCTGAAGGGAGGTTGTAGCCAGGAGGGGGTTGGTCTCTTTTCCCAGGCAACCAGTACCAGAACAAGAGGACACAGTCTCAAGCTGTGCCAGGGGAAGTTTAGGCGCGAGGTAAGGAGAAAGTTCTTCACAGAGAGAGTTGTTAGCCATTGGAATGTGCTGCCCAGGGAGGTGGTGGAGTCACCATCCCTGGAGCTGTTCAAGAGGGGATTGGATGTGGCACTTGGTGCCATGGTTTAGTAGTCATGAGGTGTTGGGTGACAGGTTGGACTTGATGATCTCTGAGGTCTTTTCCAACTTGGTTGATTCTGATTCTGTTGGATGTTAGGAAGAAGTTCTATACAGAGAGAGTGATTGCCCATTGGAATGGGCTGCCTGGGGAGGTAGTGGAGTCACCATCATTGGAGGTGTTCAGGAGAAGACTTGATGGGGTGCTTGGTGCCATGGGTTAGTTGTTTAGGTGGTGTTGGATTGGTTGATGGGTTGGACGCGATGATCTTGAAGGTCTTCTTCCAACCTGGTTTATTCTATGTATTCTATGATAACTGGTAGATGCCCTGTTCATTGTGGTTGTTGTGGCTAAGATGAATTGGAGATGTTGTTAACAACTTCCTGGAAAAAAAAAAACAAACTCCTGCTTTTAGCTGAAATTCCTGTAAAAGCCCAGCTTCATTTGCTTATTCTTCAGCTGCTTTTAAAATGGGGCTGGTTTCCACCTGATTCCACACACAACTATGGTCTACCCAAACAGTTTTGTCGCTGAAGGTTCTAATTTGCAGCTGACAACTAGCCAAGCTGCAAGAGGTACACCCAGGACCAAAGCTCAGCGGTACCGTAGTGTCTGCCTAGGAATGCTTTGAAGGCAAACATGTTGCTCTTCAGGGAGTAAATTAACATTTTCAAACTCCAAGAACATTCTGCAAGCTGGCACTAGTTTGAGAAAGTTAAGTCTCATGTGCAAGAGAAGTGGGTTGCAAACTTTCTTTCCTAGTCCTGTCATTTATTATCTTCATGGATATTAATGCTGAAATGAATGACAAAATAAATCCTTTTGTTCCACAGCTTTTGGCATCCTCTTATTAGGGTTGCAAGTGTGAGTGTTTTCTAGAATTATGGTAAACTACAGCACATGCAATCAACATACTAAGATATTGCATGAGCATCATGTAGCTCCAGGAACTGAAGCTCTAGTGGCTTTCACAGAGCCAACTGACATAGACCATGCCCATGGTGAAGCTTTTAAATCCATTTCTGCTGCACTGGGCAATGCTAAAGGACAGCTGTTGCAATTTCCATTGATAGATTTCACTGTTTCCCAGAACCCTCAACAAACAGTTTCCAAAAAATCCCCAGTCTTTGGAGCTTTTTCCCAAGGCTGTATGTGTAATTGAGCTAGTACTATGCTGGGGAGAAGTAATTTTTTGGATGGCTATGGTTATATTGCATGTGAATTTTCTCCTGCCCATCTTACTTTTATCCAGCCCTTGCAGAATAGAATGGAATGGAATGGAATGGAATAGAATGGAATGGAATGGAATGGAATGGAATGGAATGGAATGGAATGGAATGGAATGGAATAGAGAAGAATAGAATTAACCAAGTTGGAAAAGACCTTTGAGGTCATCAACTCCAACGTATCACCCAACACCATCTAATCAACTAAACCATGGCACCAAGTGCCCCCTAGTCCTATCACTACCTGACACCCTAAAAAGTCCCTCCCCACCATTCTTGTAGCCCCCTTCAGGTACTGGAAGGCCACAATGAGGTCTCCTTGGAGCCTTCCCTTCTCCAGACTGAACAGCCTCAACTCCCTCAGTCTATCCTCATAGGAGAGGAGCTCCAGCCCTCTGATCATCCTCATGGCCCTTCTCTGGACACATTCCAGCACATCCATATCACTCTTGTAATAGAGGCTCCAGAACTGGATGCAATACTCCAGGTGGTTTCTCACCAAAGTGGAGTAGAGGTGGGGAATCACCTCTCTCAACCTGCTGGCTATGCTTCTCTTGATGCAGCCAATGATGGGATTGGCTTTCTGGGCTGCAGGTGCACACTGCTGGCTCATGTTGAGCTTCTCATCCACCAGCACCCCCAAGTCCTTTTCTTCAGGGCTGCTCTCAAGCCAGTCCCTGCCCAGCCTGTACTGGTGCTTGAAATTGCCCCAACCCAGATGCAGGACCTTGCACTTGGTCTTGTTGATCCTCATGAGGTCATCAGGGGCTCACCACTCCAGCCTGTCAAGGTCCCTCTGGATGGATCCCTTCCCTCCAGCATGTCAGCTGCACCACACAGCTTGGTGTCATTGGATAACTTGCTGAGGGTGCCTCAATGGCACTGTCCATGTCACCAACAGAAATGTTAAACGAGACAGCTTCCAGTACTGATCCCTGAGGGACTTCACTTGTCCCTAGCCTCGTGTGAAAACCTATTTTTATCCCCAGATGTTTCAGGCCCTATTAGCTCAAGGCACTTTTTGTTACAAGAGATTCTTGCTTGCCTTAGCCTTTGTATGTAAGTATAATATTGAGTGATTTGAGGAGTAGAAATGTTATTTCCTAAACATTTTGTTTTCTAAATATTTTGTATTATAAACATATTGAACATGGAAGAGTAGTTGACTAAGGAAGATAGTATGTGCATTTCTGGAATGCATAATACATGCAGTATTTCATCACTCTGAAACTCAGCAATGATGGGTACCAAATCCCTGGATGAAAATGGGTGAAACACAGTGACATTTTGTTTCCCTGAAGAAGGCTAAGTATAGATGGATTATACCTATTTCTGGTGACTCTAAGTATACTTGCTTTGCAAAAACTCTGAAACAGCTTTCTTCTGTAGGGCCTCACTTTGCTATTTTACTTTTTTTCTCAATAGTGCAATTGAACCTTTTTCTGCTTTGCAAACTCACTCTTACATGGTATTTTTGAATATTTTTTTGAGTTATAGGATAGGATAGGATAGGATAGGATAGGATAGGATAGGATAGGATAGGATAGGATAGGATAGGATAGGGTAGGATAGGGTAGGGCAGGATAGAATAGAATAGAATAGAATAGGGCAGAATAGAATAGAATAGAATAGAATAGAATAGAATAGAATAGAATAGAATAGAATAGAATAGAATAGAATAGAATAGAATGGAATGGAATAGAATAGAATAGAATAAGCCAGGTTGGAAGAGACCTTCAAGATCATCATGTCCAACCTATCATCCAACACTATCTAATCAACTAAACCATGGCACCAAGCACCCCATCCAGTCTCCTCCTAAACACCTCCAGTGATGGTGACTCCACCACCTCCATGGGCAGCACATTCCAATGGGCAACCACTCTCTCTATGAAGAATTTCTTCCTAACATCCAGTCTAAGCCTCCCCTGGAACAGCTTGAGACTGTGTCCTCTTGTTCTGGTGCTGGTTGCTTGGGAGAAGAGGCCAACCCCCTCCTGTCTACAACCTCCCTTCAGGTAGTAGTAGAGAACAATAAAGTCTCCCCTGAGCCTTCTCTTCTCCAGGCTAAGCAACCTATGGAGAGACCTTCCAGAGAAGGGCCATGAGGAAGATTAGAGGGCTGGAGCTCCTCTACTATGAGGACAGACTGAGGGAGTTTGGGCTATTCAGTCTGGAGAAGAGAAGGCTTTGAGGAGCCTCCCTTAAGGGGACCTACAAGAAACCTGGGGAGATACTTTTTAGGGTGTCAGGTAGTGATAGGACTAGGGGCAATGGAACAAAACTAGAAATGGGTAGATTCACATTGGATTTTAAGAAAAAGTTCTTCCCCATGAGGGTGGTGAGACACTGGAACAGCTTGCCCAGGGAGGTGGTGGAAGCCTCATCCCTGGAGGTTTTTAAAGCCAGGCTGAATGTGGCTGTGAGCAGCCTTCTCTAGTGTGAGGTGTCCCTGCTCATGGCAGGAGGGTTGGAACTAGTTGATCCTTGAGGTCCCTTCCAATCCTAACAATTCTATGATTCTTTGTGGTCTGAAGTTCGATTTTAGATGTCTGTGTAATTGTGCCAAATTTTATCTCTTATGCAAAGTTTCACAGAATTAAAAATATCTTGGTTTGAAATGTTATATTAATAGACTAGACTAGACTAGAATAGAATAGGTTGGAAGAGACCTTTGAGATCATCAAGTCCAACCTATCATCCAACACCATCTAATCAGCTAAACCATGGCACCAAACACCCCATCAAGTGCTACATGGCATTGCTTTTCATTCTGCCTTTAACCTTAGCCACCTAGGTAAATGTTAACTCTTCAAAAAAATTATTGTTGCCTTTAACTTTTGAATGTGGCAACGAGGCAAAACATTTTATTGTTTTCCTTTTTGTGGATGTTTCTCCTACTCCATGTTCCACAGCATTAATTTCTGCCTCTACACATTTGAGTTACAATGTGGGGCGTAGCAGCTGAACAGGTTGAAAATTACTACAGCAATACTACATACTTCATTGCCTTCTTTACAAAGTCAAAAGGATATATGCACAAGAAATGGTCAGTTAAGTTGCTATAGCTATTTCATTTTATATCTTTAACTATTTCTAAGCCATGTTCTCAGAGGGGAAAAACCCCACTAAAATCCTTTGTGGATATTGAGGGGCAGGGCTGACATCAAAAGCAATTTTCACAGAATTCAGGGCAGAGTAGTTCTAAAATTCAATGTATTTTTCAGCTTGTCATTTAAGAACATTAATCTCTACTCATAGAATCATAGAATCAATAAGGTTGGAAAAGACCTCAAAGATCATCAAGTCCAACCTGTCACCCAACACCTCATGACTACTAAACCATGACACCAAGAACCCCATCCAGTCTCATCCTAAACACCTCCAGGGATGGTGACTCCACCACCAACCTGGGCAGCACATTCCAATGGCCAATCTCTCTATGAAGAATTTCTTCCTATCATCCAGTCTGAACCTCCCCTGGCACAGCTTGAGACTGTGTCCTCTTGTTCTGGTGCTGGTTGCCTGGGAGAAGAGACCAAACCTCACCTGGCTACAACCTCCCTTCAGGTAGTTGTAGACAGCAATTGCATAGCTTGATTTTTGACAGCTGATGGCCATAGTGGCGTCTCTTCAGGTGCACAGAGTGCCACACACCTGGTGTCCTGGTACATCACAGCAATGCTGCTCCGCTGTATTAATCCTGGCTTGCTCACTGTGGCATAACACCATGCTTGGATTTAAATGCTGAGTGCATGCCCTTACCCAGATCCATGCCAGATTTTTTAATAGAAGTGAGGCTGGACCTGCAAGCAGGGAGGGAATGGGCAGCACAGAGCGAGCCTGACATTTCTGTACAATAGCAAACAAATATATCCATTTGCAACATAGAGCCATGAAGCTGAAGAGCATGTCTCAGACAGTGAAAAATGGATTTTCTGATCTTGCTCTCTGCATTATTCCAGAGAATTACAGGAAAAGCTGTAAAAGCACTGAGTTTCTAGCACAGGTTCTGTGGGCTTCTTATTTACCACATATTCCTCAGCCAAAGCAGAATAAAGGGTGAAAGAGGGGATAAGATGTAAGCCAAGGAAATGCAGGCTGAGAGAACAAAGGGGTGGCAGCAGCCTGATGCATGGCAGAGCATATTTCACTATCATTTGCCTACACAGCTGTAAATTCCCAGAGAATTCCCTGATGAAACTGGAAGGTTATTTGTGTATGCTTAGCTTAGGAATTATTCATAATCAGAATGGAATTAAACACTGGGATAATTTCAGATTTGGTTTCATGTCATATATTTGGCAGACTGTTTAAGGATCTTAACAAACCAGTGGAATACAACTCACTCTGGCCCTGATGTCATGAGGTTGTGTTAGTAAATGTCTTACTTTAAGATAAAGATCATAGTGTGCATTTAAAGGAATGTTTAGCTGATTTGCATTGTAGAGCTCACAATTATTGTACAAAGGACATCCGTGACAATTTTAATGTCTACTGTTTAAATTGCACAGTATCACAAAGGACACATCACTTTCTCTTTGATCTGCTGCTTGGTAATTCCTAAACTTTGAAATGCATTCCATTTTATCCTGGTATAAATTCAGGTTTAAGAGCACAGCTGATGATCTTTCTCTCTGCAGCAGCTTCAGGGTCATCTCAGGTCTGTCAAATGAGATATTCATGCGGATCAAGATAATTTCACTGTTTGTGCTGACCAATCCTCTTGCACATGCATCTTGATAATAATGCAAAGTATCTACCCAATATCCTTTATTCTTAATATGCTGGAACAAGATGTTTGAACATTTGTTGAATGTCCTTCTTTGGAATGATCATGAAGTTTTGTGCATATTGCTCTCCACAACTACCTGAAGGGAGGTTGCAGACAGGCGGATGTTGGTCTCTTCTCCCAGGCAGCCAGTAGCAGAAGAAGAGGACACAGTCTCAGGCGCACCAGGGGAGGTTTAGGCTGGATGTTAAGTTCTTCACAGAAAGAGAGATTGGCCATTGGAATGGGCTGCCCATGGAAGTGGTGGAGTCACCATCACTGGAGGTGTTTAGGAAGAGACTGGATGGGGTGCTTGGTGCCATGGTTTAGTTGTTTAGGTGGGTTGGATTGGTTGACAGGTTGGACACGATGATCTTGACGGTCTCTTCCAACCTGGATTATTCTATTCTATTCTATTCTATTCTATTCTATTCTATTCTATTCTATTCTATTCTATTCTATTCTATTCTATTCTATTCTATTCTATTCTATTCTATTCTATTCTATTCTATTCTATTCTATTCTATTCTATTCTATTCCATTCCATTCCATTCCATTCCATTCCACTCTATTCTATTCTATTCTGTTTTATTCTATTCTATTCCATATTACATGATTTGTCAAGAACATTTGTATTCACTAGCTCTCAAGCCAGGTTTTCAACAGTACAACAAGATCATAGTATTACATTTTATGCCTATTACTCTCAATTATCAGTTTTTCATTGTATGAATAGGCCTTCCATGCTGCATTTGAATAAAAGATTTACATTAATTATAAGTCAATAACTAAAATCAACTTTAAGCCTTAGAAGGTTCATTTTTATTAATCAATATGCTTATTAACACATTTGTGTTTTCACATTAGATGCCCTCAACCCAACAGTCCAAATTATTGCACATGCAGCCCTAAGAGTATTCTGCAAATTCATAATGTAGCTAACCAGCAAGACAGCAAAAACTAAGGTCTGTGAGCAGCATCAGCAATAATGAGCTGAGTGATTTGCCACTCAGAGATGTGTATTGTGCTTCCATTATCAATAGAACAGAGCAAGGCCCACAAGCATAAAAAAACTGATGCCACATTTGTTACAGACTACATTGAAAATCATTGCTATTTTGCTGGTGCTCTGCTAATGATGGTAAAACAACACAGTCATAAAACATTCGTGAGAAAAAACAGGAGTAGAGAGTGTGCTAGGGACATGTCAAATACAGATGTATCCTGGTGAATAGAATAGAGTAGAGTAGAATGGAGTGGAATGGAATGGAGTGGAATAGAATAGAATAGAATAGAATAGAATAGAATAGAATAGAATAGAATAGAATAGAATAGAATAGAATAGAATAGAATAGGACTAGACCAGGTTGGAAAAGACCTTTGAGGTCATCAACTCCAACCTATCACCCAACACTCCCTTAGCCTCTCCTCATAGGGCTGTGCTCCAAACCCCTCCCGAACTTTGTTGCCCTTCTCTGGACATGTTCCAGCAACTCAACATCTTTCCTAAACTGAGGGGCCCAGAACTGGACACAGGACTCAAGGTGTGGCCTAACCAGTGCTGAGTACAGGGGCAGAATGACCTCCCTGCTCCTGCTGGCCACACTGCTCCTGATGCAGGCCAGGATGCCATTGGCTTTCTTGACCACCTGGGCACACTGCTGGCTCATGTTCAGCCAGCTGTCAACCAGTACCCCCAGGTCCCTTTCTGTCTGACTGTTCTCCAGCCACTCTGACCCCAGCCTGTAGCTCTTCATGGGGTTGTTGTGGCCAATGTGTAGAACTTGGCATTTAGACATGTTAAATCTCATGCCCTTGGACTCTGCCCATCTGTCCAGCCTGTCAAGGTCCCTCTGCAGAGCTCTTCTACCCTCTAACAGATCAACACCTGCCCCCAGCTTGGTGTCATCTGCATATTTACTGATAATGGACATGATCATATCAGGAGATGTTTTTGTTTGTTTGTTTGTTTTAATGAAGTGTTTTTAATTTAGTGCAAAATAGGTCCAGAAATAAGTATGGAAATAATTTCATTTAGGATCCAAAAAATGTAAAAACAATCATTTTGGATGTGATTGGGTAAAACAAAATACTTGTATTGCTCTGGGATCTTGACTGGAAATTGTCAGCGCGTTAAATAATCTACATCAATCTGGGCCCCATCCTGTTCAATATCTTTACTGATGATCTGGATGAGTTGATTGAGTCAGTCATCAGTAAATTTGCAGATGACACCATGTTGGGAGCAGGTGTTGATCTATTAGAGGGTTGAAGGGCTCTCCAGAGGGATCTTGGCAGGCTGGAAGGATGGGCAGAGTCCAGTGGGATGGCATTCAACAAGTCCAAGTGACAGGTGCTGCACTTTGGCCACAACTACCCCATGCAGTGCTACAGGCTGGGGGCAGAGTGGCTGTGGAGAGTTGTTGGCCATTGGAATGAGCTGCCCAGGGAGGTGGTGGAGTCACCATCCCTGGAGGTGTTCAAGAGGTGATTGGATGTGGCACTTGGTGCCATGTTTTGGTAGTCATGAGGTGTTGGGTGACAGGTTGGACTTGATGATCCTTGAGATCTTTTCCAACTTTATTGATTCTATGATTCAAAATTTACAGGGAGTATCAATGTATAGATGGAATTATTTGGAGAGGAGCTGTAGAGGGCTTTTTTAACTTGGTTCAGTCACCAAGGAATGATCCAGTTTCCTTGACATTGCACTTGGAGCATGTAGTTTGGACACCTTTACTTGTGTAGAATTCATGGTTACCAAAAAGAAGGTGAAAAAGAAACTATATATATAATTCCTTCAGGTTAGAAAATGGCTATCAAGTTGGAGTCTTTTCTGAGGTAATCCTAGAATAAAACTTTTATTTTAGAAGTTCCTCTTTATATATATAGAGAGTATGTAATGTGTGTATATATAGTGTGTATTTATATATAGTGTTCATATAGAGTGTGTGTGTAGTGATTGGCCATTGGAATGTGCTACCCAGGGACGTGGTGGAGTCACCATCATTGGAGGTGTTTAGGAAGAGACTGGATGGGGTGCTTGGTGCCATGGTTTAGTTGATTAGATGGTGTTGGGTGATAGGTTGGACTCAATGATCTCTGAGGTCTTTTTCAACCTGGTTAATTCTATTCTATTCTATTCTATTCTATTCTATTCTATTCTATTCTATTCTATTCTATTCTATTCTATTCTATTCTATTCCATTCCATTCCATTCCATTCCATTCCATTCCATTCCATTCTACTCTACCCTACTCTACCCTACTCTACTCTACTCTATTCTACTCTACTCTACTCTATATATGCAGTGTGTGTATGTAGTGTGTATATATATAGTGGATAGATAGATAGATAGATAGACAGTGTGTGTATATATATAGAGAGAGAGATGATAGATATAGATATATAAAATCAGTGAGGATTATGTCCTTAATTTTGCAGTGAAGAAATCTGTGTAAAAAAATTACTTCCATTAAGAAAGTCATTTAAAGGCCTCTGTATCATCACTAAATATAAGTGTGCACATTTGGTTTAATACTTGATATATAGATTTGAATTCACTTTCCTGTGCTTTGATTTTTGTTATGGATTATGAAATATCAAAAAGGAAAACATTGATAAACTGTTAATGATTATTTATTAATATCATTAATAGCTGTTGCCACAGACGAGGAGTCAGATGTAAGTTGGGATTTCTTCAGGGTGTCCATACAGATCAAGGCTTCGATATTCTTTACTTGCAGTTTTTGGATAAGGTTCATTTCCTTTCTGGCTTTTTACTCATATCCTACCTGTTGTATTTCCATGTTTTGTGCAATCAAGGAACACAGATGGTGATTTTAATAGAGATAGAATATATGGGAAAATCTCATAAAACCGACTACACATGCAGAAGGGTGGCACTGTCATATCAGCTCTGTCTAGTCCAATCTCAACAATCTCAGTGTCTCAAGGTGACAATATGCAGGCAAAGAATACAAAATGTTGTGTGAGGAAAAACTCTTTTTACTTGAGGGGAGGTGTATTAATGTGATCAGAAGAGGAAAATGGATTGGTAGTGCAAACAGCAAAATAACTGAAGCAGGGTTTTTCAAATTGAATAGGGTTGCTTAGCCTGGAGAAGAGGAGGCTCAGGGGAGACCTCATTGCTGTCTACAGCTACCTGAAGGGAGGTTGTAGCCAGGTGGGGGTTGGTCTCCTCTCCTAGGCAACCACCAACAGAAGAGGACACAGTCTCAAGTTGCACGAGGGGAAGTTTGGGCTGGATGTTAGGAAGAAATTCTTCATAGAAAGGGTGATTGGCCATTGGAATGGGCTGCCCAGGGAGGTGGTGGAGTCACCATCACTGGAAGTGTTTAAGAAGAGATTGAATGAGGCACTTAGTACCATTATTTAGTTGATTAGGTGGTGTTGGGTGATAGGTTGGACTGTATGATCTCTGAGGTCTTTTCCAGCCTAGTTTATTCTATTCCATTCCATTCCATTCCATTCTTTCTACTCTACTCTACTCTACTCTACTCTACTCTACTCTACTCTACTCTACTCTACTCCACTCCACTCCACTCCACTCTACACTACTCCTATTCTATTCTATTCTATTCTATTCTACTCTACTCTATTCTGCTCTACTCTATTCTGCTCTACTCTACTCTGTTCTATTCTATTCTAAATTATATACCTTCAGCATGGGCAGTTTTCAGTTAAATGCTTCTGTGCTAAGAGAAATGACATAAATCCCTAGAGGCACATTGTTTTATTTTCTTATATTGCTGAAAACAACATAAATCCTAATGTTTCTGCCAAGTCCATCCTCAGGTCTGGCCATCTGGAAATGAGATCCTGTAATACCAATGAACACTAGGATTTTCATGTCCTGGTTTGGGCACATAAGTAGTGTCTTTGTGAGAGTAATCATGAAAGAATAATAATTCTGCTACTATTTTGTTGAGCCTGCTTAGTAAAGGAAAAAAAAAAGGCAAGAAACATTAGTCAGCACACAATATAATCACAGAATCACAGGAGCTGGAAAGGACCTTGAAAGAACATCCAGTCCAACACCTCTGCCAGAGCAGGATCACCTACAGCCTTTAGAAAAGTAAAACTTTATCAGAATGTTCAGGATGATTATGACAGGAATGGAGCTGCACAAATTGTGGTGTTTGTGTCTGTGTGCCTTTGAAACCCAGAAGGCATACTGTAAATCAATGGGAAAAAAATCTTTAAAGTTTTACTATTATAAATTTTCCCCCTGTCGGTCATAAAAATTGACTACAAAAGTGAGAAGAATGTTCAAGGACCACATGCCTGTGAGCACACTAAAGGAATGCTGAACTTATGGGACATTTTCTTGGGCTTAAGCCATAAAGGTTTGAAAGGTCTGACTAGAATAGAATAGAATTAACCAGGTTGGACATGACCTTCGATATCATCAAGTCCAACCTATCACCCAACACCATCTAATCAACTAAACCATGGCACCAAGTGCCTCACCCAATCCCTTTTTGAACACCTCCAGGGACAGTGACTCCACCACCTCCCTGGGCAGCACATTCCAATGGCTAACAACTCTTTCTGTGAAGAACTTTCTCCTCACCTCCAGCCTAAACTTCCCCTGGCACGGCCTGAAACTTCCCATGGCGTGTCTTCTTGTTCTGGTGGTGGTTTCCTGGGGACCTGGGCACACTGCTGGCTCATGTTCAGCCTGCTATCAACCAGTACCCCCAGGTCCCTTTCTGCCTCACTGCTCTCCGGCCACTCTGACCCCAGCCTGTAGCACTGCATGGGGTTGTTGTGGCCAATGTGTAGAACCCGGTACTTGGATGTGTTCAATCTCATGCCCTTGGACTCTGCCCATCTGTCCAGCCTGTCAAGGTCCCTCTGCAGAGCTCTTCTACCCTCTAATAGATCAACTCCTGCCCCCAGCTTGGTGTCATCTGCAAACTTACTGATAAGGGACTCAATGCCCTCATCCAGATCATTGATAAAGATATTGAACAGGATGGGGCCCAGCACTGATCCCTGGGGCACACCACTAGTGACTGGCTGCCAGCTGGATGTGGCACCATACACCACCACTCTCTGGGCTCAGCCTTCCAGCCAGTTTCTAACCCAGCACAGAGTGCTGCTGTCCCAGCCACAGGCTGACAGCTTGGCCAGAAGTTTGCTGTAGGGGATGGAGTCAAAGGCCTTGCTGAATTCCAGGTAGACTACATCCACAGCCTGCCCCACATCCACCAGACCACTGGGATTATTTAGACCTTATAATTTTTTCCCTTCTACATCCAATGGTGATTTGTTTACATTCCCCACTGTCTGTTCAGGATCTGTGGAACATTTCCTAGGCACAGCCTAAAACTGCCCTAACCTTTTGTATTTCTGTATATATTTGTAAATAGTATTCCTATTTAATCTCCAATTCTGTGCAAGTGGGTTTAGTTTTTTCTTTTTACTCCCTTGCAGGTAAAATACTTTCTGTCCTTTTGCCCTGCAGAGCTTGTGGCTCAAATAAGGACATTCCCCTTTCATTTATTCTTTCCTTTGCATTCTTGATGGCCTTTAATTATTATTAATACAAGTATTTGTTTTCAGTTTCTGTGCATGTAGACACAATTTTCCAAATGCAACTAGGTGGCCCCTCTGGGATCAAAATGTTAATAGATGTGACAGCAGGTTTTGTTGGCTTCTTGTGTATACTGACCATCTTTTGTCTTGCCTTCGCAGATTGTAGCTTTGCGTGAGCAAAATGCACACATTCAAAGGAAAATGGTAGCTGGTGAAGGGCCTGTGGAATCAGAGCATATTGAAGGAATGGAGCCAGGGCAAAAGGCTCATGAAAAGGTAATAAAATGTTATTTCTTTTCTCAGACCACACAGTCAATATGAGGAATAATGGGGCTTTTTATGATGTGAATATGTTATGGGAGGATCCTTTAGAATTCTGCCTCCTGAAGCCAGGATCAAAAAAATGAGCTAGTTTAATGAGGAAAGAAACAGAAATGGGTAGCTCCTTGCTCTTTGATGAGGTATTGAGTTAGACCCAGAGCATATAACAAGCTTCTCTTGGATTTTTTGTGTGTGTAATGCTACTGTGTCCAGTTCTGGGCCCCTCAGTTCGGGAAAGATGTGGAGTTGCTGGAACGTGTCCAGAGAAGGGCAACAAAGCTGGGGAGGGGTTTGGAGAGCAAACCCTATGACAAGAGGCTGAGGGAGCTGGGGTTGCTTAGCCTGGAGAAGAGAAGCCTCAGAGGAGACCTTATTGTTGTCTACAACTGCCTGAAGGGAGGCTGAAGCCAGGTAGGGGCTGGTCTCTTCTTGTGGTGGTTTGAAAGGAAAGGCTCTGCTTTCCCTCCCCCACTGAGAAAGAGACCACGGCTAAACCCAGTCAGAGAAATGAGATTATATTTTACAAGGAAACAGATTCTATGTAACACAACAAACACAGGTATTTTACAATATATACAGGAATATACAGCAAATTAACTCAACCAGAAACCAAACCCCCCCCACAGAGGGGGCTTCCCCCTGTGCCCCCTTCACCCCCTCTACCTGCCTTCTCCCCCAAAGAGGTAGAAGACGAGAAGAAAGTGGAGTTAGCACAGCAGACAGAGGCCTATGCACAGGGAGTTAGTTCTTATCTTAGTTGGCCAGAATCCCAGAAGCAGATCCAGCCGAAAGGGACAGCAAAGGAAGGAAGACTGAGAGAAAAGTCCCAGCTACCCTGGGTCTAACAATCTCACCTCCCACAATCCTACCAATGAAATTCATTTAGAATACCAAAATATTTTTATAAACATTTAGCCAGTGTGCCCTTTTCTTAAAGGCACAGCGTCGAACAGCCACACTTCTCCCAGGCAATCAGCACCAGAACAAGAGGACACAGTCTCAAGTTGTGCCAGGGGAGGTTTAGGCTGAATGTCAGGAAGAAGTTCTTCCCAGAAAGAGAGATTGGCCATTGGAATGTGCTGACCAGGGAGGTGGTGGAGTCACCATCACTGAAGAGGTTTAGGAAGAGACTGGATAGGGTGCTTGGTGCCGTGGTTTAGTTGATCAGATGGTGTTGGGTGATAGGTTGGCCTTGATGATCTCAAAGGTCTCTTCCAACCTGGCTTATTCTCTTCTCTTCTCTTCTCTTCTCTTCTCTTCTCTTCTCTTCTCTTCTCTTCTCTTCTCTTCTCTTCTCTTCTCTTCTCTTCTCTTCTCTTCTCTTCTCTTCTCTTCTCTTCTCTTCTCTTCTCTTCTCTTCTCTTCTCTTCTCTTCTCTTCTCTTCTCTTCTCTTCTCTTCTCCATGCTATGTGGTGCTGAGTGGTCGTTTGTAAGTCACATACAGAAGAGCAAGATACCATTGCACGTGTATGTGAAAGGATATATGTGCAAAACTGCTGCTAAAATAGTCCTTAAGGGGACCACAGAAGACCTAAAACCTAGTAAAAGTAATTTTCCTCTGTGCCATAGATAGGTACTGCAAACAAATCCTGTACATGTTCATATAGAGAGAAGTAAAGAGCATTTTACTTAGCACTTCTTCAATAAGTGTATAGAGTTTCTGCTAAGTATTTGCTGTTTAAGTCTGAAAGAAAAAGTAAGAGAAAAAAAAACAGAGGTAGAAAATGTCTGATTTAGAAACAAGGTTTTCTTCAAAGCCTTGATTTTCCACATTGATAAAAGCCAAGTATATTCCACTCTTGCTTCACGGATATTAGATTACAATGCAAGCATAACACAACATTTTGTAGACAGCTGAAATGAGTAGAGCTGCTGCTGCTTGGATCTCTAATTGTGCATTTTTGTCTAGCAGCATGTGATGAACAGTGGCATAAATCTTATAAACTTATAAAAAGCAGCACACATCATTACTTATCTATTTTATAGGTAATCCAATCTATAAGGGCACATTTTTTGCACTGCAAGCATTGATTTTACACACTTTGCAGTTCATTTTGTGTGTGTGTTTTCCTTTGAGTAGTCTGTGTTGTTTGAGAAACGTACAGCAAACAAACTCTTCAGATGCTTTCCTCCTCCTTGCAAAATCTTACTCTTTGACACATCTGTTGAAACAGCAAACAGCCCACTCACTTGTGCTTTTAAATGCAGCCACACTGCTTAGCTGTAAAGCCCTAACTTTCTACTTGCTTTGCAAGCTACGTCTTCCAATTTGAGCCACTGGAGAGGTGAGGAGAAAGTTAGTTGCTTGGGCGGTGTTGGATTGGTTGATGGGTTGGACGCGATGATCTTGAAGGTCTCTTCCAACCTGGTTTATTCTATGTATTCTATGTATTCTATGTAAAGTTCTTCACAGGGAGAGTTGTTAGCCATTGGAATGTGCTGCCCAGGGAGGTGGTGGAGTCACCATCCCTGGAGGTGTTCAAGAGGGGATTGGACATGGCATTTGGTGTCATGGTCTAGCAGGCATGAGGTCTTAGGTGACAGAATAGGATAGGATAGGATAGGATAGGATAGGATAGGATAGGATAGGATAGGATAGGGTAGGATAGAATAGACCATACCAGGTTGGAAGAGACCTTCATGATCATTGCATCCAATCTATCATCCAACACCATCTAATCAACTAAACCATGGCACCAAGCACCCCATCAAGTCTCCTCCTAAACACCTACAATGATGGTGACTCCACCACCTCCCTGGGCAGCCCATTCCAATGGCCAGTTACTCTCTATGTGTAGAAATTCTTCCTAACATCCAGCCTAAACCTCCCCTGGCACAGCTTGAGACTGTGTCCTCTTGTTCTGGTGCTGGTTGCCTGGGAGAAGAGGCCAACCACCTCCTGGCTACAATCACCCTTCAGGTAGTTGTAGACAGCAAGAAGGTCTCCCCTGAGCCTCCTCTTCTCCTGGCTAAACAACCCCAGCTCCCTCAGCCCCTCCTTGCAGGGCTTGTGCTCAAGGCCTCTCACCAGCCTTGTTGCTCAGTTTCAGTGAGTCTGAGTAGATCCCATGTTTTAGGTTTCACCATTGTGGCTGATAGTCATGAAGTCTGGACTGTTTTCTGAGGTTTAAGTGTGTCAAGTTTGACACTTCTCCTGGAGCTGGACTAAGGACAATAGGCTATTTTCCCCACAAGCCAAGGCCAGGAAAGTCACAATTCCTAGTGAATAAAGTGCCCACTGGGAAATCTATTAGGAAGTATATAGGGAAGCTGGAAAAGCAGGAGGACTGTCCAGAACTGGAAATTTCAAAGGATTTTAAGGAGAAATAACCTACATTTGAGACAGGGTGTGGGTGGTCAGCTAGGTGGCTGACCAGCTAGGGCAGCTGAAGCATTGTTTTAAATTCTATAATCACAAGCACTGTCCTCTAATAGATTCAGAGAATGATTTCAGTTGGTAGGGACCTTAAAGATCATCTCATTCCAACACCCTTAACATGGGCAATAAAAGGGCTAATATTCAGTAATTGCTTTAGAGCTCTGAGTGAATTAAAAAGCAGTTTTATGAGATGATAAAGCAAGACATATGTCCTTTTCAATGACAGCTATATGCCAAATTCCCCTGCATGAAGGCTAAGAAGAACTTTAAAATAGAGTAAAGGGGCAAAAAATATTCCAGTGATAAAACTAATGAAACAAAGACAAGTACTAAATAGGAGAAGCAATTAATAAGTATAGAGCAATCCAAGAATATGTAAAATTCTATAATTGGCCCCTGTTGCCATGTAGCACTTCAGTTTTTCTTAATGTGAAATAATGAAATCATTTTAATTGTCTGAATGTGTAAAAAGTTTCAAATGAAAGAGAAAATAACATCAACAGGCAACACCAATGATTCACTTCTTATGGTGAGGTGAGGGGTTTGGAGCACAAGCCCTGTGAGGAGAGGCTGAGGGAGTTGGGGTTGCTTAGCCTGGAGAAGAGGAGGCTCAGGGGAGACCTTCTTGCTGTCTACAACTACCTGAAGGGAGGTTGTAGTCAGGTGGGGGTTGATCTCTTCTGCCAGGCAGCCAGCACCAGAACAAGAGGACACAGTCTCAAGCTGCACCAGGGGAGGTTTAGGCTGTATGTCAGGAAGAGGCTCTTCCCAGAAAGAGAGATTGGCCATTGGAATGTGCTGCCCAGGGAGGTGGTGGAGTCACCATCACTGGAGAGAGGAAGAGACTGGATGGGATGCTTGGTTGCATGTTTTAGTTGATTAGATGGTGTTGGATGATAGGTTGGACTTGATGATCTCAAAGATCTTTTCCAACCTGGTTAATTCTATTCTATTCTATTCTATTCCATTCCATTCCATTCCATTCCATTCCATTCCATTCCATCCTCCTTCAGAAACTCCTGGCACAAGGCTTGGATAAGTGCACTCTGCACTGAATAAAGTATTGCCTGGATGGCCAGGCCAAAAGAGTGGTGGTGAATGGAACTATATCTGGTTGGTTACCGGTCAATAGTGGTGTCCCCCAGGGCTCAGTATCGGGCTTGTCCTTTCTAATATCTTTATCAATGATCTGGGGAGGGGGATTGAGTGAACCCTCAGTAAGTTTGCAGATGACACCAAGCTGGGTTGCTTTGTTGAACTGCTAGAGGGTAGGTAGGCTATAAAACAGGATCTGGACAGGTTAAACTAGTGGTCCAAGGCTAATTCTATGAAGTTCAACAAGGCAAAGTGCCAGGTCCGGCACCTGGGTCACAACAACCTCATGGTAAGCTGCAGACTTGGGGATGTGTGGTTGGAAAGCTGCAAGTTGGAGAGCAACCTGGGAGTGTTGGTTGGTAGTTGACTCAACTTGAGTCAGCAGTGTGCCCAGGTGGCCAAGAAAGTCAATGGCATCCTGGCTTGGATTAGAAACACTGTGGCCAGCAGGAACAGGGAGGTGATCATCCCCCTGTGCTCAGCACTGGTGTGGCCAGACCTTGGGTACTGTGTTTGGTTCTGGGCCCCCACTACAGGAAGAACATTGAGGTGCTGGAAAATGTTGAGAGAAGTGCATCAAGGCTGGAGAAAGGCCTGGAGCACATGGCCTGCAAGGAGCATCTGAGGCAGCTGGGGGTATTCAGTCTGGAGAAGAGGAGTCTGAGAAGATAACTACCTGCAGGGATGTGGGAGCAAGGAAGGGGCAGCCTCTTGTCCTTGATGTCAAGCAACAGGACCAGAGGAAATGGTTATGGGCTGCACCAAGGGAGATTTAAGTTGGATATAAGAAAACATTTATTCACAGAAAGAGTTGTCAAACATTGGAATGATCTGCCCAGGCCAGTGGTGGAATCAGCATCCCTGAAAGTGTTCAACTGGTGTGTGGTGCGTAAGGACATGGTTTACTGTTGATCCTTCAGTGCTGGGTCAAGGGATGGGCTAGATGATTTTGAGGTCTCTTCCAACCAGGTATATTCTGCAATTTAGACTAGATAAAGGGAAGAAATCTTTTACAGTGTGGGTGGTGAAACACTGGAACTGGTTTCCTAGGGAAAAAATAGTCCATGACTGGACACATTCCAGGTCAGCTTGAACAAGGCTTTCTGCAACCTGCTTTAGTTGAAGATATTCCTGCTAGATGGCCTTTTAAGGTCCCTTCTAACCTAACATTCTATGATCCTATAAATTGGCCTGGGAAATGACTTCAGTACTATTGCTAAGGCTTAACTGAGAGGGCAATATGAAATGTATTAAGGCAGGCTGTAATATTCTGTGTGACTCTCATTTTACACTTTCTTCTGGTGCTCCTTTTACCGTTGTTCCTGGGGTTTTTTATGAGTAAACCAGTCTGCAGCTGGTTTTCCTTTAATATTTAAAGGCAGAGAGAATAAGGGAGAGAAGCTATAATCCAGTGGAGATTTATTCTTATGTGCAGTGCTCCAATTTTCTGTCCTTCTCCCTGCTGATACTCCCATACAAGCTGCAGATTGCTTTACTGCTGTGCTTTTTGGATCTTGAAAAAGAAAATCTTATAGCAGGGAGGTTAGACTCCTTTTCTTACTGTTCAATGGCAAGGAACATGAACATTATTTTCCCCCCTCCATTTCCACAGACCATAAGCAATTCAAAGATTATTTCCCCTTCCCCTACCACTCAATGTATCATTTTTAATCCATATGGCACTGAGGCCCACATGATATTGTTTCTCTGCTGTATGTCACCTCTGTTGTAGCTAATACCATCCCTGTCAGCAGATTTACTTAAGTAATATTTCACTTCCTTGCTGTTTCTCCTCCTAGCTCATTATGCTGTGTTTGGGTGCATGTAAAAGCTTTCTGTATGAAGTAAGAATCACAGATCACAGGATCACAGGATGTTAGGGGTTGGAAGAGACCGCCAGAGATCATTGAGTCCAACCCCCCTGCCAGAGCAGGACCACATAACCACATCTAGCACAGGTTGCACAGGAATGAATCCAGATGGGTCTGGAAAGTGACCAGAGAAGGTGACTACACAGGCTCTCTGGGGACCCTCTGCCAGTGCTCTGTGGCCCTTACAGTAAAGAAGTTCCTTCTCATGCTGAGGTGGAGCTTCCTGTGCTGTAGTCTATATCCATTATCCCTTGTCCTATCCCAGGGTGCAACTGAGCAGAGCCTGTCCCCTCCCTCTTGACATCCAGCCCTCAGATACTTATAAACATTTCTTAAATCCCCTCTCAGTCTTGTCTTCTCTAGACTGAACAGTCTCAGGTCTTTCAGCCTTTCCTCATCAGGCAGTGCTCCAGTCCCTTAATCATCCTTGTAGCCCTCTGTTGGTCTCTCTCCAGTAGATCCCTGTCCCTCCTGAACTGGGGAACCCAAAACTGGATGCATGTCCAGTTTTCTGTCCAGTTTTCATGTCCAACCTATCATCCAACACTATCCAATCAACTAAACCCTGCAACCAAGCATCCTGTCAAGCCTCGCCCTAAACACCCCCAGTGACGGCGACCCCACCACCTCCCCATGCAGCACATTCCAATGGGTAATCACTCTCTCTGTGTAAAACTTCCTCCTAACCTCCAGCCTAAGCCTCCTTCCCTTTCTTTTCCTCTCTATTGGGAAAGAGGAGGGGGGAGCGGGGGAGGGATTCTCAGCCTGGCCCCCATCTGAGCTCTTAAGACCCACTTAAGGCTCAAACCACCGCACTACAGCACGGCCTATTTTGCAGATTAAAGAGACTGATTAAGTTCAAATGCTGTGTAAGTTTAGCTAAGAGGTATGTGTGTGGTTTGGTGGGGGGTTTAGGTATAGCATTATAATTCATATTTGAATAGTCACAATGTCATACTAAAGGTATTTTTGTACAGTATCCTCCTCTTACTACAAATGATTACTTCTATGTGATTTTACACTCTGGAATGCCTTGATCGCAGTATCCCAGTACATTAGAGGTGGGAAGTGACCTCCAGAGATCATTGAGTCTAACCCCCTTGCCAAAGCAGAATCACTTAGGCTAGTCCACACAGGAATGCATCCAGGTGGGTTTGGAAAGTCTCCAGAGAGGGAGACCCCCACAACCTCTCTGGGCATCCTGTTCCAGTGCTCTGTCACCCTCACTGTAAAGAAGTTTCAACTCATGTTGAGGTGAAATCTTCTACGTTCAAGCTTGAACCTGTTGTTTCTTGTCTTATTAGCGTACACCACTAATGAATAAGTCTTATTAATATGTTGTTTCTTGTCTTATTAGTGCACACCATATGAATGAATACTAAGATTTTGCAAATGGTTTTTTTCCTAACTACACCTGTTGTATCTACTATGAAAATTACGATGGTTTTCTCTTCTTAGATGCTTCTGTCCTTCTTTAAAGTCATCTTTGTTTGAGAAATTCCTTAAACTGAGTCCACATTAAAAAGCTAACTAATAGGTAATGTCCCTTCTTTGTTCACAGCGCCTATCAAATGGCTCCATAGACTCCAATGACGAAGCCAGCCAAGTTGTTGAACTTCAGGAACTGCTGGAAAAGCAAAACTATGAGATGGCACAAATGAAAGAGCGTTTGGCGGCGCTGTCTTCGCGAGTGGGAGAGGTAGAGCAGGAAGCAGAGACTGCCAGAAAGGAGCTCATTAAGACAGAGGAAATGAACAGCAAGTATCAGAGAGACATTAGAGAGGTAAGGAGTTCCCCACAGCCACCTTGTGTTTCTTGACTGTTGTTCCTGTGGTGCCCACTACAAAGTGAGAGAGGGAAATGAATATGGGCAGCAGAAGCTGAGCACCGATAAAAAGCCCTTGTCCACAGGAAACACAAATTGATATTTAAGAAACAGTGTTAGACATCTCCTTCTGAATCATTAGAAATCTCATTATACAACCATATTTGTAACAGTGGGTGTATAAATGTGCAACTCTGTCAGAAGCAAGTCAGCTCCTGTGTGCTTTAGTGTAAGTTTAGTAGAAGTCGAGTGCATTGTGGCAAGTTTTCAGTTATTTCAAGTTGTTAAGATGAATGAACTTTGTTTGAGATGCTGGTCACATGCTTAGTTGAAAACACATTTTTAAAACTCCTGGGCTGTAAAACAGTGTTATTTGTGTAATCAATTACAATATTCACTCATGTAGTGGCTTCATTACCTTTGCTATAATATGCTGTTCCCATCTCTCAATAAGTGGAAATGCAATTCAATCTCCCTTTCCTTCCCTCCCCTGAAATGTGTAGCACTCCTTATCATTCTGTAGAGTATCTTCTCATATGTGGATGTTCTCAACAGGTGAAGATAGTTTTGAAATGAGATTAATCATCTTTCTGATACCTCTATTGCAAAAAGCAGTGGATTTGTATGGATCTCTGTGTGTGTGTGTGTGTGTGTGTGTGCACGTGCATGCATTTGTATGTATGTATTTAACCTATCATTTCTACTATTCTGGAAGAAGTGCTCCTTCAGAGCTTCTGATTCCTGACACAGCCTGAAAGTGTCCTCACATCTTTGTCCTCTGCTTCTCCAGTGGTTTCATTTTTTCATCCAGTTACAGACACTTGATTGCCATTTGCTGTTTCTCTTCAAGGCCACATTACACCAGCTACAGGCTTGCTTTCAGCCCTTCACTTCCCAAGAAAAGTGGCTACTAATACATTTACTTGTAGAATAATTACCAATTGTCAGTGCAAAGTCTTCTGTGAAAGACATAAGTGAAGGCAGAAGTGCCTGTCTCCATTACTTCATGCTGCCACAAAAGAAAATTAGTAGGATAATGCTGTGGAACTTGGATAAATCATTTGGATTTTTTTTCCCCTATGTGTTTTTAATGAATTCCATAGATAATTACTATTTTTATGGGGGTATTTTTGCCCTGCAATCTGCAAAAGGACCACTTGGATATGGTCCATTTTAGGAGTAGCTATTTGGATCCATTTAGATGTTCATTGCATCTTACTTTAAAACTAATGTCAACACTGATTTCATAATGCAACAAAGCACAAACAGTAAGATGTCTTCATCAGTAAAGTTCATCGTGAAAGAGGCAACATGTGAATCTCAGGAGCAAGACACAATAACATATATGGAGAACACCTATATGTTGTGTATGTGTTATATATCCCTGTGCTTATACATTATTTCCCCCACATCGTTCCTCTGTTTCTGCTGTTGTGTAATTATATCAGTTGTAGTATTATTTGATAAAGTCTGATGTTGTTTCAAGCAAGTAAATGTGAGCTGTGTTTCCTATGTGTTTTGGGGTTTTTTTGCATTAAAAATGCATAAACTAGAAAAATATATAAAAGGTGAGGATTGAATCTTTGCTTTACCTTACATATCATACTTATAAGGAATCCCAAAGGAAATAAATTACCTTTGAAACAGAAAAATCACTGCTAAGCATGTCATGCATCCCTCTCTACTAGTAGCATGAAAGTTAAGCTGGTATAAAAGTATGCTGCATTTTAATTGCTTTGTTGTTTTGGTTTGGTTTTGGGTTTTGTCACATTAGGCAATGGCACAGAAGGAAGATATGGAAGAAAGAATAACTACGCTGGAGAAGCGCTACCTCAGTGCACAGAGGGAATCCACCTCCATACATGACATGAACGATAAGCTGGAAAACGAGCTGGCAAACAAGGAGGCCATCCTACGTCAGGTGTAGTGTCTGCATTTGTCACTTGCTCTCTTCAGACACAATGAAAATTAATGCAAGAAAGGGGTTAGATCTACAGCAGGAGGTTTCCATTATGGTAATCTGTTCATTTTTAGTGACCAGATCAGTTAATTAAAAAAGAATCCTAACATATTCAGAAGAGGAGGCTCTAGAGAGGCCTAATAATGACATTCACTACCAGAACAGAAAAGGGCAACAAGGTTGGTGAGGGGCTTGGAGCACAAGCCCTATGAGGAGAGATTGAGGGAGCTGGGGTTGCTTGGCCTGGAGAGGAGGAAACTCAGGGGTGACCTTATTGCTCTCTACAACTACGTGGGGGGGGGTTGTAGTGAGGCGGAGGTTGGTCTCTTCTCCCAGGCAACCAGTACCAGAACAAGAGGGCACAGTCTCAGGCTGTGTCAGGGGAGGTTTAGGCTGGAGGTTAGGAGGAAGTTTTACACAGAGAGAGTGATTGCCCACTGGAATGGGCTGCCTGAGGAGGTGGTGGGGTCGCCGTCACTGGGGGTGTTCAGGGCGAGGCTTGACAGGATGCTTGGTTGCATGGTTTAGTTGATTGGATAGTGTTGGATGATAGGTTGGACATGATGATCTCGAAGGTCTCTTCCAACCTGGTTTATTCTATTCTATTCTATTCTAAGGGGGCATACTAGAAGGATGGAGAGAGACTGTTTACAAAGACCTGTAGTGATAGGACAAAGGGCAATGGCTTCAATCTAGAGAGGAGCAGATTTAGATTGGATGTTAGGAGCAAGTTCTTTACTATGAGGCTGGTAGAACACTGCAACAGATTTCCCAGGGAGGTAGTTGTGGCCCCATCCCTGGAAATATTCAAGGTGAGGCTCAATAAGTTTCTGAGCAGCCTTATCTAGTTGAGGATGCCCCTGCTTACTGCAGAGGCAGTTGGATTGGATCACCTTTGGAGGTCCCTTCCAACCCAAACCATTCTATGATCTCTAAGCCTCATATCAGCAGCTACAACCATGAGTACCAAATCAATGTGTAACATTCAACACTGGAAAACAACTGTGCTTTCTGAGAGTGTTTTGCACAAGTGCACGTGGTCATATCCCCTAAGTAAAGGATTATCTTTGTTTCTTATGTAAAAAATTCTGAATTCTATTTTCAAGACAAGTTAAAATACAGCCTAAGCAAAAGAAATTCCCTCCTGCAGAGAAGATTAAAAGGTTCATACAATTTATACTAATCATTTCACATATTAGTGGTGTGTAAACAAAAGACTTGTACATGAACATGAACATGGTTTTTTAGGTGTGTAACATGATTTTGCAGCTTTCTGCCATGGTAGTTTGTTTCCACAGTGATTCAAAAAGCTGAAGTGTAAAGTGCACAGAAACCACTGGTTTAGAGTTTGAAGAATACGATGTGAACTGGAAGTTAACATGAAATGAATATCATTCTACAATTCAAACTGTTAAAGAGTAAACTGATCTTCAGTGTCACACTTCCTGATTGTTTTGGGTTTTGATTTGCCTTTTTGTGGGGTTTTGGGGTTTTTTTTGTTGCTGTTGTTTTGGTTTTTTACTTAGCATGTCTTCAAACAATATAAAATGCTATATAGAAAATAAGTCTGATCATCTCTGCTTCTGTGTTTTGGTGCAGATATCTTTGTACACCCCCACACACACACACACACAGAGTGTGTGTGTATATACCTATATGTGTGTGTGTGACTATCTCTTCAGGGAAATTAAAGCATCACAACTCAAACTCTCCAGGTTGTAACAGCTTTGTTTGGCCATTTTAAGAGGGATCCTGAATTGAAATTAAAGCATCACAACTTAAACTCTCCAGGTTCTACCAGCTTTGTTTGGCCATTTTAAGAGGTATCCTGAATTGTTAGGGGTGAAGGAAAAAAGAAATGCCACCTGACAGTGGAAAAGTAAGGTACCTACGTCTGAGTATTTATTGCTGGCAATTTAATTCTTGCTTTACTGCAAAGGTTTACTTGTTAAGTGCAGTGATCAAAAGAACAATTGATACAAGCAGGCTTCAAGTTCATTTGCAGCATTGTGATGTGAAAAGCCTAGTTTTTCAAGCTGGGGTTTCACAGCCTGGAGAAGAGTAGGCTGTCAGGAGACTTCATAGCAGCCTGACAGTACCTGAAGCGGCATCTCCAGGAAGGCTGGAGAGGAACTGTTTACAAAGACCTGCAGTAACAGGACTAGGGGCAATGGCTTCAAACTAAAGAATATATTTAGGTTGAATGTTAGGAAGAAGTTATTTAGCAGGAGGGTGCTGGAACACTGCAACAGGTTGCCCAGGGAGGTAATTGAGGCCCCATGCCTGGAGGTATTCGAGGTCAGGCTCAAAAAGGCTCTAAGCAACCTGATCTAGTGGAGGATGTCCCTGCTTACTGCAGAGGGGGTTGGACTAGATGCCCTTTGGAGGTCCTTTCCAACCCATACCATTCTATGAATCTATGATTAAAAAAGAACCTAAAGGCACACTGCTTTTTCATTATGTTTTCTATTACCTAGAATGAGCAGGACAGCAGAAACTGCTTATCAAGCCATTCAAACCATTTTAATCACATGGTGCATCTCAGTAGGCCAGAAAATCTTAAAGTTATCAAAAGTCTCCCTGTTGCCCTTTAATGGTTGTCACCTCTGCAAAATGAAACTTAATTGTAGGTTCAGAATGAACAACAACACTGCAACCTTGAGCAAATGCAACCAGGTTATGATCACAAAACAAATGTCAGTTTTAACATTTCCCAATATGTGATTGGCATCTGTTCAGAAAACTGAATGTGGGAATTTGTTCAGAAACCTTGCTGGGGGTCCTGTCCTTTTGGAATTGTCCTTCTTTCCCATTTTAGCTCATAGATAAACTTTTCTGTGAGATGCACTCAGTATGTCCATTTGTTAAAATTCTCATTTTATTGACACAAGTACTCTTGTTTTGCACAGATAAACAGCACCTTGATCAGAGGAGCTTTATGTTCATCTTTATTAGTGCTGTTTTGCAACTCCTTCATATTCCTATGATCCACAAGGCTCAAATCATAGAATCATAGAATCATAGAATCAGTAAGATTGGAAGAGACCTTAAAGATCATCAAGTAAACCTGTCAATCACTCTCTCTGTATAGAACTTCTTCCTAACATCCAACAGAATCAGAATCAACCAAGTTGGAAAAGACCTCAGAGATCATCAAGTCCAACCTGTCACCCAACACCTCATGACTACTAAACCATGGCACCAAGTGCCACATCCAATCCCCTCTTGAACACCTCCAGGGATGGTGACTCCACCACCTCCCTGGGCAGCACATTCCAATGGCTAACAACTCTCTCTGTGAAGAACTTTCTCCTCACCTCAAGCCTAAACTATCCCTGACACAGCTTGAGACTGTGTCCTCTTGTTCTGGTGCTGCTTGCCTGGGAGAAGAGACCAACCCCCACTTGGCTACAGCCTCCCTTCAGGTAGTTGTAGACAGCAAGAAGGTCTCCCCTGAGCCTCCTCTTCTCCAGGCTAAACAACCCCAGTTCCCTTAGCCTCTCCTCATAGGGCTTGTGCTCAAGGCCCATCCCCAGCCTCATTGCCTTTCTCTGGACATGTTCAAGAGTCTCAATGTCCTTCTTAAATTGAGGGGCTCGGAACTGGACACAGTAGTCAGGGTGTGGCCTAACCAAAATCACTCATTAGTAAGACTGGCAGCCTACTCTGTTCCATGCTTGAGTTAATACATCTCCAGTAAGCTCTCCCAAGTTGTGGAATGTCTCTGTTTAATGAGTTTTGATCACTTCCCCAGTACCTAACAAACTGAAGGAAAAAAAAAAAATCTTAATTTTGATTATTTTTTTTTAATGTCTGTTTATACCTTCAGTTGGAAGACAAAAACAGACAACTGCAAGAGCGTCTTGAGCTGGCTGAACAGAAGTTGCAGCAGACAATGAGGAAGGCTGAAACCTTACCTGAAGTGGAGGCTGAACTGGCTCAGAGAATTGCAGCTCTGACTAAGGTACTGCCCTAAGAAATAGGTTTGCTTCGGAAGCCTCATGGTTTAATGTTGCTTTGCACCCTGATTCCTCACCTCAAGGACAAAATAAATGCAGTATCAGGCTGATCTGAAAGAAGAAAAGGTTTCCTGCTAAGTATGTGCCGCAGTTTTAACCGAGGGTGGTCTCAATGCTGCGTTTGCAATTCTGAGCATTTTGATGTTAGGTAAAAATGGGTACCTGTAAGTTTGCCTAGGCTATATTTAGAAAGGAGTCAGGCATTTCCAATACAGGAGAACATTACTTATCCAAGGAGAATTCACTTTATTGCATAAGAGTTTCCAATTTAAGGGGAGAAAAGTCCTGTTCCCTACACTTACTGAGCTCTTCTGGACGCTTTCATGCACCACGCATGTGAAACAACAATGATATTCATTCCAACAAGTGCTACGAAATCAACCTTTAGTGACAGCTGGGATCATTTGTACAACACAAATGAAAGCAACCTGCAGTATATACTTAAAAGTTTTGTTTTGAATGATGTTTTTTTTGGTTTTGAATGATCCTTCCTATGTTACATCTGCAAAGACAAATGTGAAACCCCGAGAGGACTTCAAACTGTTTGTATTAATTTTTTGTTCTGATAAATTTCTTATCTGTCAGCTTTCTTGCAGGGGAAAAAAACCATATATATATAAAAAAATACACAAAAATAAATTTTCAGTTGTGCAGTTTTCATACTTGGCCTCTAGTACATTCAGGTGTGCCTGCAGCTAGCACTGCAAGTATTATCAGCTCAGGGATTATCACCTTCATAAAGACGTAACGATAACATGTTTATGCTTTATCTCTTGAAAATCAGGCCCCCAAAAAATGCTTTTAAGAGATTGTGTTAAGTATTTTTCTGATTTGGCTAAGCTTCCTTTTCTCTATTGTGAGGGAGTGTTTCTAGCCATGCATGTGGCTAGCTGTTTTTAAATTGGATGGAATTTTTTTTCTGATTCTCATAGGGTTTTATTTTTCATTTATAGTGAAGCCTGACGTGCTGAGCAGCTCATTAATAAAGACTGGATTTAAAGCAGTTTAGTTAGGGAGTAGGAAAGGAGAGGCTTGGGGGAGGGGATTTGATTTGGGCATTTTGATTTTTTCTTTTTTTAAATTTAATTTAATTTTATGTTGTTTTATTTTATTTCATTTAATTTCATTTCATTTAATTTCATTTCATTTCATTTCTTGTCTTTTTTTTATTTCATTTTATTTCATTTTATTTCATTTCATTTCATTTGATTTAATTTTATTTTAGTTCATTTCATTTCATTTCAATTTTAAAAATTTCACTTCATTTCATTTTTTCATTTTAGTTCATTTCATTTTATTTTATTTTAGTTCATTTCATTTTATTTTATTTTAGTTCATTTCATTTCATTTCATTTTTAGAATTTTATTTCATTTCATTTTCTTATATTAAATTTTCTTATATATTTATTTTATTTCATTTTATTTCATTTCATTTCATTTTATTATATTTCATTTCATTTTATTTTAGTTCATTTCATTTCATTTTATTCCATTTCATTTCATTTTCTTATATTTTATTTCATTTTATTTTAGTTCATTTCATTTTATTTCATTTCATTTTAGTTCATTTAATTTAATTTCATTTTTTCATTTTAGTTCATTTCATTTTCTTATATTTTATTTCATTTTATTTTCTTATATTATATTTCATTTTCTTGTATTTTTATTTTATTTCATTTAATTTCATTTCATTATATTTTATTTAGTTTTATTTTAGTTCATTTCATTTAATTATATTTAATTTAATTTCATTTTATTTCATTTCATTTCATTTCATTATATTTCATTTAATTTCATTTCATTATATTTCATTTAATTTCATTTCATTTTAGTTTATTTCATTTCATTTTATTTCATTTCATTTTATTAAGGCCAAATCATTATTCAGTAATTAAGATTTTGTGCTGTCTGCTTTTGGTGTATACGAATCTGAAGGAAAGACTAAATATGGTGGGGGAAAAGTAAGAAGAATCAACAGTTACATGGAATACCAAGCAAATATCATTGTATTTTAATAAAAGCTCAGGTGCACATGAGAGCAAACCCTTGGCATTTTAACTTTTCTTTTTCCAGTTCCTGATTCAGCAAATAATCACATCTTCTAATGCCCTCAGTAGCTAAACATAAATAAATATTGCATTCTATTTTAAGAGGATTTCCCCTGAATTATTTCTCCAGCAATTAGGCACCAGTAAGTATTTTGCAGTCTTGAGCATGTCTTTCCTTGCAACTGCATCGTTCCTTGAACACATACGACTCACAGCTACTGTGAGAAGAGATCCCATTTCAGCCATGCGGAGCACGCAGGGTCTTCCATGAGATCCTACCGTTGTTGCTGTGACCATAAAGCTGCAGTATGCATCGCCGTTTGTCTTCTTACATGATTCCATGGGACGTGGTTAGAGAGCTGTGAGCAGAGCTGACGTTCCACCCCATTTCACTTTGATGTACTTCATCAAAGCTTGTTTTTTGCCAAGCAGGAGACTTAAGAAGTGTTATCAGAATGCTATGCCGGTTCTGTTCATTTCTCTGTGATTACTCGAATGACTGAAGAAATTTCTTTAAGTTGAAATTGTCTTCTGGGGATACATCAGATGAAGAAGGTCAGAATATGGCCAGTAGGCCCAATAAGCCTGCATTTTATGCTTCTTGTATACAACATCTTTACAAGCTGTAGAGCTTATTTAAGTGTTAGCTTGACAGCTCTGAATATAGTCCAGGACGTTTCCTCGAGCGCACAAATGTAGCTTGGAAACAAGGATGACTCTGTAGTCACTGCAGCTTACTTAAGTAGCTATGAATTACCAAGCTGGTATACTGTTACCACACTAGCTACTCAATGAAAGCTGCAAGATCTATGTAAGGGGCTAAATAATGCTTAATTAATACCGCCCTTGAGCTTTGTGCCTGTGTACACATTGTCAGCGGGGCTTAAATTAGCTGGCTTCAGACTACATTAAGTCTACCTAGCTGAGCTGTGGTCACTGCATGTCTGTGCACACTAGTTAAACGATCAGCCCCCTGAATCAGCTAGTCTTTGTCCATTGCAAAACAGTCAAAACTGATTGTCCTTTCCTTTGCACTACCTCCATGAAAGTGTTTTATCTCAGATTAATGGGGTTAAATCCGTATGAAAGAGGTGAGTCAAGCCTTATATGTTTACCATGTTTTTATTTAAAGCAAATCATATTGGACAACTGAAAAACATGACTGCTTCACTGTGGGTAAAATATAAGAGCAATTATATACATGTGGTGATAGAACAAACATGTTCTGGATTGCTGTGCAGTTCCCCCCCTCCCTTCCTTGAGTTTAAAATATGCATGTCACAATTCTGCCTTCAATTTATTATATACTTCCTCACAATAAACCTGGGTTGGGATCCAGCAAAAGAAGGATGTAGGATGAGATCCTTCTATGGTGTCAGTTTGTAAAAGGATTTGCTTTTCTCTTTATATATATATATATATACACACATATGGGCTAGTGAATGTCTTTTGCTACTTTTCCATGCCCAAACTAGTTCATAAGGAGTGAACTTCCAAAAGTTTGGACTATACAGTGAACTCAGATAAGTACTCATAATTTTACCTGAATCATTTGAACTTTTCTTTGGCTTTGTTTCCACTGTGTTCTGCCCATTGGGTGAGCAACTGGAGGGTTAGTCAGCCTGTCACAGACTAACCTGGAATAGCATGATCCCATGTACTGTGCTGTTCCTGCCTGGCCTTTGCACTGATATCTGTCTGGTCATGACAAGAAGCACAGCTCTCAGCATGTATCTCAAGATTTAGACCCTCATGACTCATTGAGCCACCTTGTACTCGCTCTCACAGTATTGATCGATTTGCCTGCCCTGGAGGAGAGGCAGTAGGTAGTAGAAAGAACCTCCCTACAATATTAACTAAACTTTTCTTTACACTGTAAGATGTTTATTTTCCTCAGAAGGGGCAGACACTGGAGCATCCAGAATCTTCATATGGTTAGTCTGTCAAGCACAGTTTCTCCTTGCATGCATTCAAGGAGGGGTCTAGTGGTGACAACCAGCATCTACCTACTTCCATTCACTCACTCCCATTAGTAGTCACTCTCCTCCTTGCGTGCTTGTGCAACAGAGGTACAGCATCACTTCTTTGATCACAAGACAGCAAGTAACATTTTACTCCATCATTCCTGTATGCAGGTCACCAGAAATACCAACAGTGCCTTTTAGCTGCATTGGAGAAGCACTGAGATGGAGAAGAGGAAACCATAATCATAATAAGCCACATTTAGCATAGTAACACCTTCAGTTTATTTTAAAGGTGATAAAAAAAATAGCGCTTGAAATCTGGAGGCAATTGGGACATAAGGCTTGTTTTGTGGCAGTGTGGGGATGTGGTTTGCAGTAGGTAGGGAGGAAGTTCTCTGAGAAAGAGAAGGTGATGTGCTGGCTGGAGAAGGAAGGTAATAAATCTTACAGGGGAAAAACCAAACAAAAACCAAACACTTTCTGGAGAGGAAAGCCTAAGAAAACTCCACATTTACAACACATTACTGTTTTCTCAAGCCTCCCCTCTCTTCATGCTTTCCTTTCCATGGTAGATTGTCCTGGCAGGAGGAATAAATGAAAGAAGCAAGCTTGGCAGAGCTAGATAGAAGGAGTTGCTTACAAAACCATCGAGGTGTAGAAGATAGTGGAAAATTGAAGGAGAAGCAATAACTTGTAGATATCTAGCAAAAAAAAAGAGGTGGATATCTATCTAGAAAAGGGCTGACAAGCCAACATATTTTGTCACTTTCATAATGAGTTAGAAGTGAGCATGTGAACAAGCAGCTGATAAGTTTGTGAGCTCTTGTCACTCACTCACCATGATTATCTATTTTTGTTTTCCCTCGCATAGCTCAACGCAATAAGGCAGCCTTTCTTCTTCAGCAACTCAGTCCTTCAAAGGACAGGCACAGAAATTTGTACCATAAGAAGCAGCCAGAAGACAGTTTGCAGGCAGCAGATGTCCAGAGGTCAGGGTCTCAAAACGTGGAAGTTGGCTTGTGCCTTTAGAAAAGTTTAGATTTTTTTCCCTTCAGCTCAGCGTGAGGAAGTGTAGTGGTTTGAGCCTTAACTGGGAGTTAAGAGCTCAGATGGGGGCAAGGCTGAGAATCTTTCCCCTGTTCCTCCCTCCTCTCTCCCAACAGAGAGGAAAAAATAAAAAAAAGAAAGAGAAGGGAAGGAGCAAATCCACCAAGCAATAATTTGGAGTCGGTCTGGAAGGAGAGAGGTAAAGAGTTTTCATTAAACAATATATATAACAATAACAGGTAAGGTTCACAAGGGCAAGGAACAAGGATGGATGGGAGGGGTAAAAAAAAAAAACACAAAAGGAATACAAAACCAGTCCCTCTCTGAAGAGGCATGGAGGCAGCAGGGAGAAGGGTCAGGCCCAGCCACGTGGCAGAGGAGCAGGAAGGCAGCCTCAGTAGCTCTCATCCAGGAGAGGCAGAAGCCAAAAGGAGGCCTAATGACTGCAATGTCCTGCTTTTTATGCCCTAGCTGGGCGGGGAGGGGGGAGTGGAACAGACTCAGTTTCCCAGGGGGAAAATGCCCTGCAGTGAGGGCAAAGCACCCTCAAGCCCTCCACCCTGTTTCAGTCTTTTTTTCAGGATGGGCATTAACCCACCACAGGAAGAAAAGTTATAGCAGCTGTATCATACAGGTGCTTCCTACATCTGAAACTGGACTTTTTTTAAAACTTCTTTGGGCTTTTTTTTTTTTTGCTTTGTTTTGCTTTAAACTAAGATGCAAAGACTTGGGAGATGTTCAGTGCCAACAGTAACAGATGATGTGGAAGCAACATTAGTTTTTTATGTGTGGGCGCATTAGCAGCAGGAGCAGCAGCCGAGTTTTAGCAGGGTTAGAGTGCAATAATACAAGCTGCTTCAGCATTCCCTCAAAGCAAAATTCCCCTCTCTGTTTGCTGGCTTATACTGCCTATTTCTTTGCTGTTTCACAGCATATAGTAAGCAAAGTGAGCATTAAGCCTTATCTTGTATCTCATAGGGATCAGAGATGGAGTTGTTAGTTTTCATCCATACATTTTTAATGTGGCCTAAGATGCACAATTTCACAAACCTATTTATAACTGAATGCGCTGAGTAAGTGCTTTTAAATGCTAGCTGCTGAATACCACACTCTATGTCTTGCTAATCCTCCTGTAGGGAGTACTAGTGAACAAGCATGCGAGTCCTATCTTACAAAGAATGTAGGGTAAGGCTCTACTCAGTTGCATCCTGTGATAGGACAAGGGGCAACAGATGTAAACTACAACTCAGGAGGTTCCACCTCAATATGTGGAGGAACTTCTTCACTGTAAGGGTCACAGATCACTGGAACAGGCTCCCCAGAGAAGTTGTGGAGTCTCCTTGTCTGGAGGCTTTCCAGACCCATCTAGATGCATTCCTGCGTGACCTGCACTAGATTCTATGGTCCTGCTCTGGCAGGGGGGTTGTGCTCCATGATTTCCTGAGGTCCTTCTAACTCCTAACATCCTGTGATCCTGTATGGTCTGCCAAGCAAGTAGTTGTATAGGTTCCACTTTGGAAATAGTTTAACTCAATTAGGTCTTATCAAAGCAAATTGGAAGAAGTCTTTCTGTTCATGAGCCTTTGAGTCCACAGCTGTCCCTTCTGTCTTGTGTATCTGAATTTCTGTTACAGGAGCATGGCTAACGCTGGCATCTCAGCCTTTGTGTCACACCTCAGACCACAAGGCAAGAGACAGAAACATTCAGTGTTTTTCTGGTAGGCTCCCAAGTCTTTCAGGGCTTATTCCAGTAGGAATATCTGGAGGTGGCTAACCCACATGCACAACAAAAAAAAATTGTAGCTGCCACAGGCATGTCAATCCTAACTGTATGGCCTGGGGAAATCTGTGCAGGAGGCATTTACAAACCCCTTCAGGAACAGCTGAATTGCTAGGACTTTTTATCTGGAAGGGTCTCTCTGAGACCTAGGTTGGGGCCTTTTCTAGCATAAAGGGAAATGAGAGATGTTGAAACCCTCATTTTGGGAGCCCGTTCAAGCTAGGCTCATTGGGAGGAAGAGGAACTGTTCATTGTTACTGCAGCTTTTGTCTACAGGTAGGTTTCTGCAAGTGAGGGAAAAGGGAGGTATGTATGTGTGTTTCTGTCTCCCTAGCCCTTACAGAGGATACAGAAGACACCCTTTTGGTTCATGTCCCTACTGTGGAGTGACATTCAGGAAGATTATTTTTATCAAGGATGTACCTATCAACATTTTAATCTTTTAAGTGAAATAACTGAAAACTGTCATAGAAAAAGATTGATGTATATCTTAAACATACACCCTAATGAATTATTATCTCAACATTTTAATCTTCTAAGTGAAATAACGGAAAACCATCACAGAAAAAGATTTATGTGTATCTTAAATATATACCTTAGTGAATTATTATCTCAACATTTTGATCTTCTAAGTGAAATAACTGAAAACCATCACAGAAAAAGAGTTATGTGTATCTTAAATATATACCTTAGTGAATTATTATCTCAATATTTTGATCTTCTAAGTGAAATAACTGAAAACCATCATAGAAGATTTATGTGTGTCTTAAACATATACCTTAGTGAATTATTAAAGCAGTAGGAAGCTACAAAATAACAGAATTACATGGATAGAAGAACCTTAAGAGAACATCCTGTTCTTACAAGAGTGTTTTCTCTCTATAAAAATTCAGGTGACACATATAATTCTCATAATAATTGTATTCCAAATAATAGTTAGGCCTAGCACCTCATTTTTTTTTGTTAAGCATTGAAAGAATAAAATCTATTTCCTGCTCAGGAATAAGGTATGACATAGCTTGACTGAAAAAAAAAAATGGGGTTTTTTAGTTTGAAAAATACTACCCCAGCTTCTCAAAGATGGGTTATGTCAGAGAGCACCACACTTCAGAAGACTTAAATAAGATTCCCTTTGAACACAGAAGCATTGGTTTGCTTATCTTCTCATTTTGCATTAACCTGAAATTACGTGTAGAGAGGCAAGGAAGATTAAGTAACCTGCTTTTAAAGTTTACAGTGTGCTAATGAAACTTCTCAGTAGTTTAATTTTGTAGGATGATACTCCCAGTGAGTTCTGTATCTCCCTCAAGTCAAATGGTTTCAAAGGGGGTAGAATTATTTAAGCCTTTCCCATCAATCAGCTCAGAGCTTTGGTGATTTCAAGTCCTCTCCTAACCCTTGGAGACATTTTAAAGGAAGACCTTGAACCAACAGTGCAGCCAGAACTCAGAAAGGGGAAGAGTCTATCTTTTACAGGGAAGGATAAATCTTGGCCACTTCGTAGAAGAGGGATAGCATGAGCTGGTTTTCTGCAGTCACAGGGACTTAACATTTCCAACCCTATCTTTCTATTTATCCAAATTGGGAGATGAAGCAGTGCATCAGCACTTGGGTACTGAAACAAACAGATATGTAAAAGATAAGATAAAATCATTAAGGGATTGCCACTGGTCCAAGTTGTGATATACAGCAAATAGTTCCAGAGAAGGAATAAGTTGAAGGAATAAGTTGAAATAAGTTAGAATACATCTGCTTCATGATCAGAAACAGTAACTGCATTGTGAGCCTAGTCACTGATGTATATTGATGTAACTTTTGCAAGAATCTGAGTTTTGTGACCATCCTTCCTCTGAAAAGAATAGCAGTGATCTTCAAAGTTAAGCATTATTCTTGTACTTACACAAAGCAGGATTCACTCAGTGGCTTCCTATCAAAAGCTACAGTTTCTATTTGTCAATCTCTGGATCACAGGCTTGGTTTTTGTCTGATCTTTTAGTCCTCATAATACTACTGAGTTTAAGTAATGGGTAATTTTAAAGCATTATGTCCATCTGCAAGTGCTTTGATATCTGTACTGAGTTACTATGACAAATTGTTAGTAGGCAACTGCATGAGAAAGTCTCAAAAGTCAGTGGCAAAATTAGTATTTCTTCTACACATTAAAGTTTGCTCATCTAAAGATGGAGTTCAGGACCTCTTTTTGAGCGAAGGTAAATCTGACAGAGTGAAATGGCATTTGATGAGCACGAGCTCACAACTCAAAGTCATCAGGAGCTCTGTCTATAGGCTTTATGCACATTCCTGTTCCCATAGCAACAAATCCAATATAGCATTTCCCTTTCTTTAAGGGCTTTTGTTGTTGTTGTTGTTGTTCCCTTTTGAGTGATAACTCAGGCTTGTTTGATATGACAATAACATGAATGTTCATGTTTTGCAGCAAATGACCTAATTAAGGTCAACTTCTATCAGAAATAGTAATGAATCTTCAGATGGATTACCATTTATACACTCAGTAATGATGTTCCTATTAATGAATTTTTATTTATAGGTTCTTTTATCTGATGGCCTTGATCTTCCAAAGAGATCCACCAGGGTGGATCCTTTCAAAAAGGGATGAAAGCTATATTGTTTATTTGGATGAAAGGGCTTGGGTAGTGTATTCTATAATGGAATACTAAAGCTTGAGCCTTATCTCTTTGGATGTTCTTTCTGCTTTCTAGAAATTAGGGAATGTACCATAACATTGCACAGTTCTGTAACTGTCTGATCCATTAATTTAGTATTCCTGCATTGTTTTCATTCCTATAAAATAATAGAACTATAAAGGACTTTCTGACATTGGCTTCATAGTGTTCTGGTGTTTGATTTGCCATAAATAAAGAAACAAAAGTCAACAACCTTAGATTAGACAGTACTGCTTCGAATCCACTCTGTAGTAATATGTCATCAGCCAGCCATCACTAACCTTTAACCTCCATGTGTAGGTTGATAGCTTTTTTTCTTTAGCAGCATTCCATCATTTTCAGTTTCTCTGCATCAACTGCATCATGTTCACCAAGTACCAGTGTAGTTTATTCCATGTAAAAAAACCACTATCTGTCAGTTAAAAGTATTAACTTTTCAGTCACTCTTTTCTTTTGAGCATTCTGTGCTGTGTTCTGTTCAGTGTCAGTGTCTTTAGTTCTGATTTTTCAATTTTGTCCCTCTCCTTTTCCTTGACTTGTTAGTCTGATCCAACCTCTTCTACCTCATCTGATGATTATCAATATGTTATGGAAGCTAAACTACAAGAAATGATCTCCATACGTAGGAAGGTAGTCCTACTGGACTTTACTTTCTATTGCTAAATAGAATCCATCTGATTTGTTTTCCTTTTCTTTAACTTTTTTTTTTTGTTGTTTGTTTTTTATTATTGTTGGGTTTTTAATTGGTTTTATTGATAATCAACCATCGTGCAGTTCAGTGCTTCAGGAGCTTACGATTTGACGATGGCAGGTTTGTGTTCAAACCGTGCACAGTCTGCATGTTACATTTGGCTGATTTCATTGCTCATAAATAACTCCAATGTTTTGCTGATGCTTGGATGTAACAGGCCTCTGTAGCTGACACATTTCAAGCAATGCTGTTCAGCTGCCTGTTTAAATAAAGTTTCTTTTTGGAAAACTAAGTTTGCAGTTAGTAGTAGCTTGCTTTCTGTTTTGTTTAAACTTTACTGAGAGAAAAGCCTACCACGCCACTTAAATTACAGAAACAGTCTTTCTGTGTTTCTACAGGCAGAAGAAAGACATGGAAACATTGAGGAACGTATGAGGCACTTGGAAGCTCAACTTGAAGAGAAGAATCAGGAGCTTCAAAGAGTATGTGTACTGCAGACCACTTTTCTTCTATTAATCTGTCAGTATAGAACTGTACTGTGTGAGGAATGGAATGGAATGGAATGGAATGGAATGGAATGGAATGGAATGGAATGGAATGGAATGGAATGGAATGGAATGGAATGGAATGGAATGGAATAGAATAGAATTAACCAGGTTGGAAAAGACCTCTGAGATCATCAAGTCCAACCTATCACTAATCAACTAAACCATGGCACCAAGCACCCTATCCAGTCTCTTCCTAAACACTTCCAGTGATGATGACTCCAGCACCTCCATGGGCAGCACATTCCAATGGCCAATCTCTCTTTCTGTGAAGAACTTCTTCCTAACATCCGGCCTAAACCTCCCCTGGTGCAGCTTGAGACTGTGTCCTCTTGTTCTGGTGCTTGGTGCCTGGGAGAAGAGCCCAACCCCCACCTGGCTGCAACCTCCCTTCAAGTAGTTGTAGACAGCAATAAGTCAAACCATACCACACTGATGGCAGCATCTTTCCACTGTATTTAGCTATTACAAGATGCTAGTTGCAATGTTCAAAGCATTCTGCTGCTACAGGAAAGAACATGCATTACTCAGAAACTAATTCATTTCCTCTGGAATTCCTTTAAATAGCTACAGTTCCCATGATTATTTTTTTATTATTTTGTATTATTTTCCCCTTAATGTTAACAGTCTGTGCTAGTTAATTTTGGACACTGCCAATCTGTCTCTTCTATTCTACATTAAAGGCAAGGCAAAGGGAAAAAATGAACGAGGAGCACAACAAAAGGTTGTCGGATACCGTGGACAGACTTTTGACAGAATCTAATGAGCGTCTGCAGCTACACTTAAAAGAGAGAATGGCAGCACTTGAAGAAAAGGTACAGTGCAAAGAGCAGCATGAAGTTCAGTTTAATAAAGATTGTGCCTTACGAAACATGTTCTACTTTTATCAGGAGAGAGGCACCACGCTGGTGTTGTGTTACCAAAACTTACCCAAATCATGGTCCAACTTGCACATTCGACTCAGTTGAAGAGTGCACTTGGGCATCTTCCCAAAACTGCTGTGAGCTGGATATGCTGAGTGTTAGGAGTCCTTGTTTTATCAGCAAGGAGTCCAGCAAAGAGCTTGTAAAGGACCAGAATGCAACACAGTATGAGGCAGTGAGAGAAAGTGGACAAGAACAGAGGAATGGCCACATTTCAGATGTGCTGCCACTTTCTGTATTTTAACCTGCTGATTCTAACCTTCTTCATAGATTCATACAATGGTTTGTGTTGAAATGGACCTTAAAGATCATCTAAGAGTAGAATGGTGTCGCCAGAGGAGAAGGAGCAGCCATCTTTGGAGAGGGAGTGTTATTGACAGGTTTTTCATGGTGTGAAACACAGTAGGTCTGCAAAATTAAAATCCAGCAACTTTTACATTCCCCCTCCTTAATCCCTGTCTCTCATGCACCTTCAGTTTGATCTGAGGGAAATTTGTAGTGTCTTTCAGAAGGGGTAATGGTTCAGCACAAGGGCAAACCTGCCTGCTTCTCAACACAAAATTGAGAGGAAGAGCAGCACACCAAATTTAGGGTTGAGATGAAGAGACAAGAATTTAATATGACATGAGAGATCATGGGCACAATGCATAATCACCTTAGCCAATAATCTCATAAGTCTAAATTAATAACAATCTAATTAATCTAATACTCTAATTAATCTAATAATCTATAATACAATGCATGTCTAATCATCTAATAATGCAATGCATGATTACCTCTGTTTAGCCTATTTGCAGAAGCAGCACAGTGAAATGCAGCATCAAACAGAAAGCCCAAACCGGCAGCTACCCAACTCCCACTTTTTCTGCCTCTCCCCCGTGTGGGGAAAAATATCCACACTCAAAAGCAAACCCAGAGGCAGCAGCCAGAACAGGAAGCCTCTCCTGTTGCAATCTGAACTTCAAGCCCCATAATAGTTTGCTCCAGTTAGCACTTTCATTTGTGCAGCTAGCATGACTGTGGCATGGTATGGATAACAGCGGCAGATCCAGTTCAATCGATGAGAGGATATACCCGAACAGCCTCTCAGAGGATACACTTCTGGTTTATATCATTGAAATGAATTGTTATACAAAGCAAGAAATAGGCCTACTGAAAGAACCTGGGGAAAATAAGTATGTAAGAGTGCAACAGTTCCTCAGCTCAAGGAAGATGCAATAAGGTCTCCCCTGAGCCTCCTCTTCTCCAGGCTAAACAACCCCAGCTCCCTCACTGCTCCTCATAGGGTTTGTGCTCCAGGCCCTTAACTTCACTAACTTGTATATGTAAGCTACATGTATGTGGTCATATCTGATTTTTAATATGCCTCTAATTTTTTTCTCTCTCTGTTCCCACCCCCCACCCCCCCTTCTTTTTATTTCTAGAATGTTTTGATTCAAGAATCTGAAAGTTTCAGAAAAAATCTGGAAGAGTCTTTACATGACAAGGTACTATAAAATACTGTGGTTTTATCTGGTTTTATCAAAAGTTACCCATTTATTATTTGGAAACCTGTATATGGTATATTAATTATTCAACTAACAGGCAAAATCTTCCTGGCATCAACAATAATGTATTTAATAACCTGGATGCCTTCTGTGGGCTTTGAGGGTCTCTGAAGGGGGCCTACAAGAAGGCTGGGGAGGGACTTCTCAGGATCTCAGGTAGTGATAGGACTAGGGGAAATGGAATGAAGCTGGAGGTGGGGAGATTCAGGCTAGATGTGAGGAGGAAGTTCTTCACCATGAGAGTGGTGAAGCCCTGGAATGGGTTGTTCAGGGAGGTGGTTGGGGCGCTGTCCCTGGAGGTGTTTAAGCCCAGGCTGGATGAGGCTCTGGCCAGCCTGGTCTAGTGTGGGGTGTCCCTGCCCATGGCAGGGGGGTTGGAACTAGATGATCCTTTTAGTCCCTGCCAACCCTGACTGATACTATGATAACATTCAGTATTTGGTCTCCTCCATTTTTTCTGTCTTGACATAAAGGTTGAGCAGCATTTAAAAGCTCTTCCCCCAGCACCTCTCTGCCAGTCAGTTGTTCTGAGCTATGCTCATGTTTGAGATCCAAGCCTCAAGAAGTCAACACTAAAATTCATATTCATTTCACTGGCTCTGGAACTTTTGTTCCATCAGTTTTAACTCTGAAAAAGTCTTTTTGAACAGAGTGCATACCTGGTTGCACTTTCCCAGTGAAGAATGTCATTGCTTGATTTGATGCAATTGATCTTAAAAGTTGCAGTGGCATTATGCTAAATATAGCTGAAATTGGCCTTTCTTAGTTCATTGCAAATTAACCCTTAACACACATTGAACATTTCACACTCTAGGACCAGCAGTGTTACATATTTGTCCCAGGTCCACTCTTAATTTCTTCTACAATGCTTTCATTTCATTTCATTAGTAGATGATAATTATTTATACACCTTGTAGAATTCTTTATACAACTAGTGGTTGTCGTAGTCTTTTTGTTAGGTAGTTCCAAAAATCCAATCTTTCAGCCACATGGTCACTTTTCACCAGCAGCAGCTCAGACTGGAGCATCATCAACTTCCAAGAGCAAGATCTAAAGATGCAGCTCAACAAGTCACTTGAAATGTGGTTGGTTGTCTCCAAGTCTGTGTCTCTATCAGTAAATACACAGGCCAGAATATGATCATGGTCTCTAAAGGGCAAATGACATGGAATCATAGAACTGTTAGAAGAGACCTCAAGGATCATCTACTTCCAACCTCCCTGATATGGGCAGGGACACCTCACACTAGATCAGGTTGCCCAGAGCCACATCCAGCCTGGCCTTAAAAACCTCCAGGGGTGGGGCCATGCCATATACTGAACTGTGCCTGGCACAGAGAGTGCAGTTAGTACACAAATCCATTCTGGTTCTTCTTTTCTTTGCCTTAGCTGAATTAGAAGCAAAAGACAAGTTTCAGGGACAAGTCTGTCCTGCCAGCACTTCCTACTAGTGGAAAAGCAGTCAAGTGCTATACAACTACCTCTTGACACATTTCTTATTAGCAGTAATGAGACCTGAGTGAATTCACTGTCTTTTCTTATTACAGCCAGTGCCACATTCAGTGTAGAGCTTCCTTCTTTAACTTTACAAGAACAAGATCTCAGCATATAAATATCTTCCCTATCACAATTAAGTATCTCTTTATTATTCTCATTTCCAGGAAAGACTTGCTGAAGAAATAGAGAAACTAAGATCAGAGCTGGATCAAATGAAATTGAGGGCAGGTTCTTTAATGGAACCCACCCTGTCAAGGTAAGAGTTAACAACAAGGATTTCCTCACTTCAAGCAGTGTGAAATCTGTGCAGTGATTATTACCCTTGCTTTTCATTTTTTTCCTAGGTGAAGCAGTGAGTACACAGTGAAATATTACTGAGATTAAGAGAAGTCTTTTAAAATATGGAATATTTTCAAAAGCATATGAAAATACCCATTTTTTTCCCCCTAGGAGACCTTGATGTTGAAGCCATCATCTTTAATGCTGAAACTGATCAGGATATTTATGACCATATTTATTTATTTTATCAATTATATCTGGTAATTGCTTTCTTTATTAGCAAGAGGTAATTCAGCTTTCCTTGGTGTATAACATAGGACCATGGATTTTTCAGCCCCAAGATGAAGGCAGCAATCAGAGAGATCTGGAAATGCCATAACAGGACATTAAGTTTATGCCTCATACTAGTGGAAAAGCAAAATAGGAACAATAGGGAGGTTTAGGCTGGATGTTAGGAAGAAGTTCTTCATAGAAAGAGAGATTGGCCATTGGAATGTGCTGCCCAGGGAGGTGGTGGAGTCACCATCACTGGAGGTGTTTAGGAAGAGACTGGATTGGGTGGTTGGTGCCATGGTTTAGTTGCTTAGATGGTGTTGGGTGATAGGTTGGACTTGATTATCTCAAAGTTCTTTTCCAACCTGGTTAATTCAATTCTATTCTATTCTATTCTATTCTATTCTATTCTATTCTATTCTATTCTATTCTATTCTATTCTATTCTATTCTATTCTATTCTATTCTATTCTATTCTATTCTATT
This sequence comes from Dryobates pubescens, assembly GCF_014839835.1. Lineage (NCBI taxonomy): Eukaryota > Metazoa > Chordata > Aves > Piciformes > Picidae > Dryobates > Dryobates pubescens. The sequence goes on from NC_071657.1 coordinate 132,794,404, forward strand.
CTATTCTAGCTGTGCCAGGGCAGGTTTAGGTTGGAGGTGAGGAGAAAGTTCTTCACAGAGAGAGTTGTTGTCCATTGGGATGTGCTGCCCAGGGAGGTGGTGGAGTCACCATCCCTGGAGGTGTTCAAGAGGGGATTGGACGTGGCACTTGGTGCCATGGTCTAGTCATGAGGTCTGTGGTGACAGGTTGGACTTGATGATCTTTGAGGTCTCTTCCAACCTTTGTGATACTGTGATACTGTATTTTCTTCTTGCATTTATTACTTTTACCAAAGAAAATGTATTAGCACTTGAAATCCTTCACTTATTATTTGAAATTTGTCACAGTAGTCATAATACCAGACAGCAATTATGTTTTTTCAAACCATTGTATCAAAGTAGTTTGTAGTGGAGGCTTTCATGGGTTTTCCATGATCTTTGTTTTGCATTTCCCATTGATCAATAAACAGACATCACAGCTGTAATAGTTTATCTTTTACTCTACTAAAGTGATGTTTGAAATTCAAGACTAAGGTTTCAGTCTTCAAAGTATGAGCATTTTGCATTCAAGTTAATTTATTCTCCTGGAAAATCAAGGTATTTCTATGCTTTGAAAGAGACAGAGAAGTAGAGCGTAGGGAAACAGTCACACTTACAGCCTGCTCTTTTCAGCAGAAGTAAGTGTGGTGCTCTGAATTGTTTCCTTCATTTGGGGAAGCAGACATTCTCTTACTTTGCCTTTTCTATACCTGGGATTAAAGCCATCATTTTCACAAAGAGCCTTCTTTTCAAAGTGGGAGAAGCGTTCAAGAGCAAACTTTATTCCTGTGTTGTTTCCCCAAAACAATCATTACCATTCCTGTGAACCCTATAAGCTGTCTGTAGGGGACTGTAAACATTTGCCCCATGTTTAGGACAAAAGAAATAATGTAGAAAAAAACCCAAAGTACCTCATTAAACTCTCATTTTATGCTCTTGTAGATGGTGAGATGTCAAGCATATATGATTAGTTATCTTATGTATGTCTTACATGTAATTTTTCTGCTATAATCATGCTATTCATATCATTTTATGTGTTAAGAAGCAAAAATGGGTCAGGTCTCCATTGCTGTGGTTGAATGCCAAAATGGTGCATGGAGGCTTTGGTCTCATGAGTGGGCCTACACAGCCTGTGGGCAGGATGCTTCTACCACACCACATAGGGAACTTCTGCTGTTTGACCAAAGACAGAAAGGCTGAGAAGCTGTATCTTCCCCCAAGAACAGACACACTGAGGTCATCAAATCTGTGCCTCACCACAATGTCCCAAGATTTAGCAAGACTGGAGGAAAACCTGGGGATTAAGTTGAAGGTGAATCACTCATAACCAATAAGAATCATAACAAATATTTTTATAATGAAGAGCACAGACCTACAAAAGAAAAGTGTTAAAGACATCCTGGCTCATGAACACCTAACGATAACCTCAGGCCTTCAGGAGAGTAATGGAAAGAAAACACACAGAGTAGTCCATTCAAACTGTGCCAGGGGAAGTTTAGGCTCAAGGTGAGGAGAAAGTTCTTCACAGAAAGAGTTGTTAGCCATTGGAATGTGCTGCCCAGGGAGGTGGTGGAGGCACCATCCCTGGAAGTGTTTGAAAAGGGATTGGATGTGGCACTTGAAGCCATGGTTTAGTAGTCATGAGGTCTGTGGTGACAGGTTGGACTTGTTGATCTTTGAGGTCTTTTCCAACCTTATGGATTCTATGATTCAGCAGCCAGTTCTTCTAACTCTCCTGAACTCATGTCAAAGTTTCGGATGATAGGTTTTACTGTGTAAGTCCTTAATTTTGAAGACTTCAAGGTTTTGTTTGTTTTCTTCCTTCATTTTCCTGTGCTATGATTTCAAGTTCTCAGTTTTAAATTTTGGGGTTTTTTTGATGTGTTTTTGTCATTCATTACATGAAACAAAATAACAGGAAAAGAAATCTGTGTTCATAGATGGAAGGTCATTGAACTGGTATTATTGTTACACTCTCCATCTGCTTCTGTGGTTCTTTTCACAGGCCTCACCTTGACACTTCAGCAGAGCTGAGGTATTCAGTGGGCTCCCTGGTTGACAGCCAGTCTGACTATCGGTCAACTAAAGTGATACGGCGACCTAGGAGAGGCCGGATGGGAGTACGCAGAGATGAACCAAAGGTTGAACCTCAATTTCTTCTCCTATATTCCTGATAAGGGAATACACTTCAGCATGTTAAGCTTACAGTCAGTGCTTTTCCAAGCAAACCAAACCAAAACACCAAAACAACGGCAACAAAGCAACCACAATCCACCAAACAGGACAACCCAACCCACATAGCTGGGACTTCTCTATGTATGCTCAGAGAAGCGTACTGGTGTGCTAAAATCAAGGCAGAAAAGGTTGCTGTTCTGACATCAAAGTTCAAGCATACTTGTCTGCCTGTCCTTTCTGGGCCTCTTTCTGTGTGAATTTTCCTGGTAGTAATTTTATGCACCATTAGGAATTGTGTGAAAATGTTTTACATCATCCACGGTAATACTGTGAGCGTTAATGGAGAATGAGTCATTGAAGAAGTGCTCTTAAATGTTAGTTGTTTTCCTTTCTCATTCTCTAAAAGTTCAAGTTTGCAGTTATTCTCTGTGGAATAATCCATGTGCATCCTAATTCGTGTTTATAAATATGTACAGAGTGAGTGCCAAGAGGATGGAGCCAGGCTCTGCTGGGTCATGCCCAATAACAGGACAAGGGGCAATGGGTGGAAGTTGAGGCATAGACAGTTCCATGGAAACATGAAGAAGAATTTTTTTCACTGTGAGGGTGATGGAACCCTGGAACAGGCTGCCCAGGAGAGCTGTGGAGTATCCCTCTCTGGAGATACTCAAGACCCGCCTGGAAGTGTTCCTGTGTGATCTGCTCTAGGTGATCCTGCTCTGGCAGGGAGGTCAGTCTGGATGATCTTTCAAGGCCTTTTCCATTCCCTAACATTCTGTGATTCTGTGATTCCTGCTCAGGTAAAATCACTTGGTGATCATGAGTGGAACAGGACCCAGCAGATTGGCGTTTTGAGCAGCCACCCGTTTGAAAGTGACACTGAAATGTCCGACATCGATGATGATGATAGAGAAACACTTTTCAGCTCCATGGACCTCCTGTCACCGAGTGGCCATTCCGATGCCCAGACTCTGGCCATGATGCTTCAAGAGCAGCTAGATGCAATTAATAAAGAAATCAGGTATATAGCATGAACCAGCTGTGATACACTCACGATTACAACTTCAGGCTTCCTTTGGTGCATGAGTTCAGGTATTGTTCACAACAATGAGGAAACCACTTGTACATTTAAAGTATTACGGACATGCTGGAAGGTGTCCAGAGAAGGGCCACGAGGATGATCAGAGGGCTGGAGCACCTCTCCTGTGAGGACAGACTGAAGGAGTTGGGGCTGTTCAGTCTGGAGAAGAGAAGGCTCCGAGGTGACCTTATTGTGGCCTTCCAGTATTTGAAGGGGGCTACAAGAAGGCTGGGGAGGGACTGCTTAGGATGTCAGGTAGTGATAGGACTAGGGGGAATGGAATGAAGCTGGAGGTGGGGAGACTCAGACTGGACATAAGGGAGAAGTTCTTCCCCATGAGAGTGATGAAGCCCTGGAATGGGTTGTCCAGGGAGGTGGTTGAGGCCCCGTCCCTGGAGGTGTTTAAGCCCAGGCTGGATGAGGCTCTGGCCAGCCTGATCTAGTGTGGGGTGTCCCTGCCCATGGCAGGGGGGTTGGAACTAGATGATCCTTGTGGTCCCTTCCAACCCTGACTGATTCTATGATTCTATGATACATATCTACTTTTCCAGTTGTATTGATTGTGTGAAGAGAACAATGGCATCTAGATTCAATCACTGTATGAATTCTTTCCAAAATTGTTCCAAGGGAAGAGCTTCTGGCCAGTTGAAGAGAAGCACATTACAGAAGGCAGATTTGACAGATTACTATTCACAGACCTCTTTTCAAGGGATTTCTTAAGCTGTTTAGCATGACCCCACTTCATCAGTAATGACCTCCTATCAGAAATATTTTATTTCAGTGTTCCTCATGCTTTCTTCTGGTAATTACTCCTATGTTGCTTCTAATATAAGCCACATTTGGGTTTAGTTTGTTCTTTTTTTTTCTCTTTACAAACTCTGTAGCAGTTTGTCAAATTATTGGAGATGCAAAAAGGTATTACAATTTTATTTTTCCTCAGATTTATGGTGCAAAATGATCCAGAATTTAGATTACTGAAATAAAAAAAAAAAGACTCTTCTAATTTCCTTTCAAAATATTATTTTCCTTTAAGGTCCTGCCATGCCTCATTTCATAAAGACATTTTATAGGCATTTTGAAAGCTATGTTAGGGAAGAAGATTCATCACAGCACAGGAATTTGTAGTTTTCTCTCTTCACTGTATTATGATTTCATTTGTTATACTTGCTTCATTTCATTCAGAATAAGCCTAGTTCATAGATTCAGCCTGCCCCTGTACACTGCACTGGTTAGGCCACACCTCGAGTACTGTGTCCAGTTCTGGACTCCTCGGTTTAGGAAGGAGGTTGACTTGCTGGAGCGTGTCCAGAGAAAGGCAACAAAGTTGATGAGGGGCTTGGAACACAAGCCCTATGAGGAGAGGCTGAGGGAGCTGGGGTTGCTTAGCCTGGAGAAGAGGAGGCTCAGGGGAGACCTTCTTGCTCTCTACAACTACCAGAAGGGAGGTTGTAGACAGGCAGAGGTTGGTCTCTTCTCCCAGACAACCAGTACCAGAACAAGAGGACACAGTCTGAGACTGTGCCAGGGGAGGTTTAGGCTGGTTATTAGGAAGAAGTTCTTCACAGAAAGAGAGATTGGCCATTGGAATGTGCTGCCCAGGGAGGTGGTAAAGTAACCATCACTGGAGATATTTAGGAAGAGACTGGATGAGGCACTTGGTGCCATGGTTTAGTTGATTAGATGGTGTTGGGTGATGGGTTGGACTCGATGATCTCAAAGGTCTTTTCCAACCTGGTTAATTCAATTCAATCCAATTCAATTCAATGCAATGCAATGCAATGCAATGCAATTCTAGTCTAGTCTAGTCTAGTCTAGTCTAGTCTATCCTATTCTAGTCTATCCTATTCTATCCTATTCTATTCAACTCAACAGAAGCATCCTGTTGAGTCTATACATGCTTAAGAATCATCTCTTATGCCTACAGCAAAGCTATTTGAATGAAATACTCTTAATACCATAATGCCTTAGAGACAACTATCATTTTTTCATCAGTTTGTAGGGGTGAAGTGGGCAAATTGGTTTGCATGTTCCCTTGTTTTGTTTTATTAATATGGATTATCTTAGCAATTCCCTTCTTAAAGGTTCAATTTCCTTTGTCTTGAGTTTGGGTTTGTGCTTTAGCAACAGAAAATCAGATTTAGTCAACTCAAGATTAGAATTAGTCTCCTATGGTAAAATCGGATTGTTAGCCCCCTCCAATCTCCAATGTCATAGGTCAAGTCCTGTTGTTGGGCAGATTCTCCAAACAGTTTTTGAGGATGGATGCATTAAGGCAAGCAATGTTGTAATTCTGGTGATTTAAAAACACCCTTTTCCACATCGTTTTGGAGCTGCCTGTGATATTCATCTGAGGTTTCTCCTGCTTCAGAATCTCATTTGAAAAGAAACTTCTTTCTGTATTTTACTTTGGTTTTGAGGGATGCAGAGACAACCACAGCCATGTTCTTCTTTTATTTGTTAAGGTTAATCCAAGAAGAGAAAGAGTCAACAGAACTGCGTGCCGAAGAGATAGAGAACAGAGTGGCCAGCGTGAGCCTGGAAGGCTTAAATCTCGCCAGAGTCCACCAAGGTACCTCCATTACCGGCTCCGTGACAGCATCATCACTTGCAAGCTCATCTCCTCCCAGTGGACACTCAACTCCTAAACTCACCCCTCGCAGTCCAGCCAGGGAGATGGACAGAATGGGGGTTATGACACTGGTAAGAAACTTTGTGATGACAATTTTAGGTGTGATACTTCTGATCTTAAATGCTCCATCTTTTCCCTGTATGAATGGCTCTCTAATTCTTTGCTTACCTCTTCCTCACACATGCAGATGGCAAATTCCCAAGATCATGAACATTTGGGTGGCTGTAGGTTCTGTTGTCGTGTTTTTGAGCACTGCATGATTTTGCAGGGTCATTGTGGGCCTTCAGCACACAGGCAGCAGAATTAACATGCAGCTCAGCTGATCACTGGAATTACTGTAACAGATTTATATGCAAAAATGTTTGTTAATGAAAAGGTCTGAAGTGACAACCTTAGTGCACCATAGTCTGTGGCATTTTGGCTGAGTTTAAACCTTCAGGAAATGTCTCAAATACACAAAAACCTTCAACTTCACATGTGTGATCACTTGGACACACTCCTATATTTGGAACACTCCTTTGTACTTGGAGCATTTTGTGTGTATTCATCATGGCAGCCTAACAAGCACCTGAAACAAGTGCTTTGCTTTCCAGTGATTGATTTAATTGATCCATTTCAGCATTACAAGCAGCGCACAGATACCCAGCCACCAAATTATCATGCAATGGATTACTAACATTACTGTACCTGTGAAGACATATGCTGAAATGTCTGGTTTGATTTGAAAAGGGACTTGCAAAAAAACCCCAACCCTTTCATTTTGGTCCCAGACAAAAAGAAACAGTGCAACAGTCAAGTCAATGAAAGTAGTATGTGTCAATATAATCAAGCTGTGGGCTACAAACCAGTTTGCCTGTAAGCACTCTGAGAGAATCAAAGCTGTCTACAGGCAGAGAGGAGAACAGGATATGTGTAACTCCATTTACTGTTTCTCTGATAATCATCAGGTCACAATTGATCAGTGATTCCTTGATCTCAGTCAGAAAACAGAAATTAAATCTCCTAGCCAAGAAGGTTGCCAAAAGCATCTGGGAGTGGAGCCTGGCTATTCATTTTACTCAGCTGGGAAGAGTGACTTCTTTCTATAATCATCTGAGTTCTGCTTTTGCCTGGGAGCTGACAGCTACTTGTATCTGCCTCTGCCACTCACAGTTTAGGATGGTGTTTATTGGCTTCTTGAGAACTACAGGCAGCAGAGAGGAGGTCAGGGCTGGCAGCTGTGGCAGACTGTGGCAATGGTTCTTTGCTGGCCTCAGTTCCCACTGCTGAATAGCAGAGGTGAAAATGGTGGGCAGAGCATTGAGGAGGAGGTGGGTGTGCAGGCTGCTGCAGTGCCACCCACTTCTTAAAAGCAGTATTTTCTTCAATATTTTTCTTCAATATGCAGTGTGTCTCCATTTTGCCAGCCAATTAAGATAAATGACCTGGCTACACAGAAATATCAGGATCTCAGGTAGTGATAGGACTAGGGGGAATGGAATGAAGCTGGAGGTAGGGAGATTCAGGCTGGACATGAAGGAGAAGTTCTTCCCCATGAGAGTGGTGAAGCCCTGGAATGGGTTGTCCAGGGAGGTGGTTGGGGACCCATCCTTGGAGATGTTTAAGACCTGGCTGAGGCTCTGGCCAGCCTGATCTAGTGTGGGATGTCCCTGCCCATGGCAGGGGGGTTAGAACTAGATGATCCTTGTGGTCCCTTCCAACCCTGACTGATACTATGATACTATGAAATGGCAGCAGTCTGACCTTCCACCAGACTGGTTGCCTTGGTTTGGATACAGTAGCTTGGGGTCAGTAGGATCATCCAGATTCAAACGCAAAATGACAGCATAGCCTCTGCTCTGCAGGTTGTTAGTGGCCTGACAGGCATCCAGCTGTAGCTGTTCTAAAACTCAGAAGGTTGTGTCTCTATGAGTTGCAGATATATCATAAGCTGTTTAGAATAGAATAGAATAGAATAGAATAGAATAGAATAGAATAGAATAGAATAGAATAGAATAGAATTAACCAAGTTGGAAGAGAGCTTTGAGATCGAGTCCAACCTATCACCCAACACTATCTAATCAACTAAACCATGGCACCAAGCACCCCATCCAGTATCTTCCTAAACACTTCCAGTGATGGTGACTCCACCACCTCCCTGGGCAGCACATTCCAATGGGCAATCACTCTGTGAAGAATTTCTTCCTAACATCCAGTCTAAACCTCCCCTGGCACAGCTTGAGACTGTGTCCTCTTGTTCTGGTGCTGGTGCCTGGGAGACGAGACCAACCCCCACCTGGCTACAGCCTCCCTTCAGGTAGTTGTAGAGAGCAATAAGGTCTCCCCTGATTCTCCTCTTCTCCAGGCTAAGCAACCCCAGCTCCCTCAGCCTCTCCTCATAGGGCCTGTGTTCCAAGCCCCTCACCAACCTTGTTGCCCTTCTCTGGACACACTCCAGCAAGTCAACCTCCTTCCTAAACTGAGGAGCCCAGAACTGGGCACAGTACTCGAGGTGTGGCCTAACCAGTGCAGTGTACAGGGGCAGAGTGACCTCCCTGCTCCTGCTGGCCACTCTGTTCCTGATGCAGGCCAGGATGCTATTGGCTCTCCTGACTGTCTGGGCACACTGCAGGCTCATGTTCAGCCTACCATCAACCATCACCCCCAGGTCCCTCTCTGCCTGGCTGCTCTCCAGCCGCTCTGACCCCAGTCTGTAGCACTGCATGGGGTTGTTGTGGCCAATGTGCAGAACCCGGCACTTTGCCATGGGGTAAGTGGAGAGGAAGCCCCTCTTTCAAGCATGGTATTTGTTGATGATATTTGGTGTTTATTCTTGGTGAGACACTAAGGTAAATCTGTGCTGGGGGGTTAATGGAGGGGGTTTATATAAAAACTCCAGAGATAAAAATTACTACTACAAGCTTGCAATGTCCTATTCTTTACTAAGCTCATGGAAAAAGAAAGGAATTGTAGCTTTGGAATTAAGGAGCTGCCTGCCCAGAATGGCAGGTTTGTCAGGGATAATCTTCTGTTGTTATGACAAAAGATTGTTGTTATGACATATGTTGTTCTGATGTGTGACTAATGTAGAGCTAGCAGATAATATGGATGGTGTTCAATTAATGAAATCTCCACTTCTTGCTTCTGCATGCAAGGAGAAGTGTGGCATTTTGTTAGGCTCCAGTAAGATTTATTAATCATTTCTTGTTTCTTTTCTTTTTATGTTGTTGCTGCTTTTGTTACCAATCTAAGCCAAGTGACCTAAGGAAACATCGAAGAAAGGTATGCTGCTGTCTCTCTTTTTCTGTTTGCATTGAAGTTAGGAGAACACATTCATCACATTCCTCTGCTATTCAGATAACCAGGTTCTTTGCCAACCACTTCTTCATTCCCTCTGCTTCTTTTTGTTCAATTCTTGAGCATAATAATTTGAACCTACCTGGAAAAGCTTGCAAGTGCCCCAGGATCACAGGATGTTAGGAGTTGGAAGGGACCTCCAGAGATTATAGAATCATAGAATCAGTCAGGGTTGGAAGGGACCACAAGGATCATCTAGTTCCAACCCCCCTGCCATGGGCAGGGACACCTCACACTACATCAGGCTGGCCAGAGCCTGATCCAGCCTGGGCTTAAACACCTCCAGGGATGGGGCCTCAACCACCTCCCTGGACAACCCATTCCAGGGCTTCACCACTCTCATGGGGAAGAACTTCCTCCTCACATCCAGCCTGAATCTCCCCACCTCCAGCTTCATTCCATTCCCCCTAGTCCTATCACTACCTGACATCCTGAGAAGTCCCTCTCCAGCCTTCTTGTAGGCCCCCTTCAGATACTGGAAGGCCACAACAAGGTCACCTCAGAGCCTTCCTTTCTCCAGACTGAACAGCCCCAGCTCTTTCAGTCTGTCCTCATAGGAGAGGTCATTGAGTCCAACCCTCCCTGCCAGAACAGGACCATAGAATCTAGCACAGGTCACACAGAAATGCATCCAGATGGGTCCTGAAAGTCTCCAGAGAAGGAGACTCCACAACCTCTCTGGGCAGCCTTTTCCAGTGCTCTGTCACCCTCACAGTAAAGAAGTTCTTCCTCATGTTTAGGTGGAACATGCTGTGCTGTAGTTTATACCCATTGCTCCTCTTCATAGCTAAGCCACAAACCAAGGGACACTATTGATAGCTTGGGGCAGTAGCCTCTGCAGCACAAACTTAAAGGAATACAGTTCAAGCAAACAAACAAACAAACCAACCCACAACAAAACAAGTGTGGACACAACAGCATTACTTTCATGGCCATTCTTGCTGGAGGAACCAGTCAGATTGTTTGGAATCTTCTGGAGCAACATCAAATTGTGTACAGATTGGCACTGAATATGGGATTTATCTTTGCATGAGAGGAGATGGCGTTTAAGAGAAACCATTTTCTGCCCTGACAGAATTCTTTTTCATTGATGATTATTGCCAAACATTCTACTCTGCCCTGGTGAGCATGCACCTAGAGTATTGTGTGCAGTAGTGGGCTCCCAGTTCAAGAGAGACAGGGAGCTACTGTCCAACGAGAGTCCGATGGAAGGCCATAAAGACAGTTAGATTTCATCTCTCTTACAAGGAGAGGCTGAAAGACCTAGGACTCTTTAGCCTAGAAAAGAGAAGACTGAGATGGAATCTTATAAACTCATATAAATACCTAAAGGGTGGAGGGTGGGCTCTTCTGAGTAGTGACCAGAGACAGGACAAGGGCCAGTGGGTACAAACTGTAACACAGGAGGTTTCACTTGAACTTAAGGAGAAACCTCTTCACTGTAAGAACAGACTGCAGAGAGTTTGTGGAGTCTCCTTCCCTATAGACTTTCAAAACCTACCTGGGATGCATTCCTATGTGGCCTGCCCTAGGTGATCCTGCTTTGGCAAGAGGCTTGAACTAGATAATCTCTTGAGAGGTCCCTTCCAGTCACTACCATTCTATGATTCTGACCATTCTGTTGACAAGCTATTGGGAGAGTGGGCCTATTTATGTCTGTATTTACCTTCTCACTTAAATCCCTGAGAAACTGCTTACTTGAATAGTCTTGTTTGCTGCAAGAAACTTGCTCATGCCCAAGATTACTTTCATGTTTAGACCTTTACTGGATCAATCTGTTTGGCATAAAAAGAATTAATTCATTCTGCAAGTGTAACCCCTTTTCTTTCAAACACAATCATTCAGATGCAACAATTAATCCTAGAATACTAAGTCCACCACTGAACCATATCACTATGTAGCACATCTAAATGATCTTTAAACACATCTAGGAATGGGAAGCCTGTTCAAATGCTTGGCTGTTCTTTTAGTGAAAAATTTGTTCCTAATGCCTAGCCTAAATCAACCCTGGTGCAGCATGAGAGTGTTCCCTCTTCACGGAATGGAATGGAATGGAATGGAATGGCATGGCATGGCATGGCATGGCATGGCATGGCATAGAATAGAGTAGAGTAGAGTAGAATAGAATAGAATAGAGTAGAATAGAATAGAATAGAATAGAATAGAATAGAATAGAACAGAATAGAATAGAATAGACCAGGTTGGAAAAGACCTTTGAGGTCCTCAAGTCCAACCTATCACCCAACACCATCTAATCAACTAAACCATGGCACCAAGTGCCCTATTCAGTCTCTTCTTAAACACCTCCAGTGATGGTGGCTCCACCACCTCCCTGGGCAGCACATTCCAATGGCCAATCACTCTTTCTGTGAAGAACTTCTTTCTAACATCCAGCCTAAACCTCCCTATTGTTCCTTCTCTGGACACCTTCCAGCAACTCAACATCTCTCCTAAACTGGGGGGCCCAGAACTGGACACAGGACTCAAGGTGTAGCCTAATCAGTGCTGAGTCCAGAAGCACAATGACTTCCCTGCTCCTGCTGGCCACACTATTCCTGATACAGGCCAGGATGCCATTGGCCTTCTTGGCCACCTGGGCACACTCCTGCCTCCTGTTCAGCCTACTATCACCCAGGACCTCCAGGTCCCTTTCTGCCTGGCCGCTCTCCAGCCATTCACATAGAACACATAGATAGTGTTCTATCACTAGAGACCTGTGAGAAGAGACCAGCACCTACCTCTCTGTATTGTCCTTTCAGGGAGTTGTAGAGGGTGACAAGGTCTCCCCTCAGCCTCCTTTTCCTCTAGCTAAATGGTCCCAGTTGTCTCGGCTTCTCTTCATAAGAGTCATTCTCTAGATCCTCCACCAGCTAAATTGCTCTTCTTAACCCCTTCATTCACTTCAAAAATTAGTGCAGTGTATGTTGAAACTTTCTTGGAAAGCTAATCTGCTCACAAGGATTCTCTCTCCCCTAGATTGCAGTAGTTGAAGAAGACGGGCGTGAAGATAAAGCCACAATCAAATGTGAAACTTCTCCTCCTCCAACACCCAGAGCTATCAGAATGACCCATACCCTTCCTTCTTCATACCACAATGATGCCAGAAGGTAAGATATTTGCAGCACAAACTGGTGCTTAGCAGTTTTACTACATATTGTTCTTGTGAAACCATGTTGTTTATTCCAGAATTACTTGGATTCCTCCCCTTTCAGCTTGGCAAGTATCTCCCCAGCCATAAGATAGAAAGCCTTAACCTTTGTCTTTTGCATGAGCCTGAGGACATTTGCTAGTGCTAGAATATGCACTGATATCCCCCTCTATTCGGCTCTGGTGAGACCCCACCTGGAGTACTGCATCCAGGTCTGGAGCCCCTATTACAAGAGGGATCTGGAGGTGCTGAAAGGGCGACAAGGATAATCAGAGGGCTGGAGCTCCTCTCCTATGAGGACAGACTGAAGGAGTTGGGGCTGTTCAGTCTGGAGAAGAGAAGGCTCTGAGGTGACCTAATTGTGGCCTTCCAGTATCTGAAGGGGGCCTACAAGAAGGCTGGGGAGGGACTTCTCAGCATATCAGGTAGTGATAGGACTAGGGGAATGGAATGAAGCTGGAGGTGGGGAGATTCAGGCTGGATGTGAAGAGGAAGTTCTACACCATGAGAGTGGTAAAGCCCTGGAATGGGTTGTCCAGGGAAGTGGTTGAGGCCCCATCCTTGGAGGTGTTTAAGCCCAGGCTGGATGAGGCTCTGACCAGCCTGATCTAGTGTGAGGTGTCCCTGCCCATGGCAGGGGGGTTGGAACTAGATGATCCTTGTGGTCCCTTCCAACCCTGACTGATTCTATGATTCTATGATTTCTGGTTTGAGGCACAATTGTGATCACTGCTAGAAGCAGCGGTGCCTAGAAAAACAAACAGCAGGCTGAATCCTGTATTTTCCATCAGTAGTGCTTAGCCAATTTAAAATATGTATTTCCAGGCTTTAAAATAAAATAATGTTCAATCAGCCCATTACAAAAATGCTGCTCTTTTGATGCTTTACCTGTTGGTAAATCATTTAAAGAAGACGATGAGGTTGTTTCACTTCTTGGGAGGTCATTATGAAGGCTTAACCAATTCATTCTTTTTGCAGAGCACTCAAAAGATAGCAAAATATTTACCTGCAAGGGTTGAGATGTAATCACTAGTGTGGGCAGCAGGAGCAAGGAGGTCATTCTGCCCCTGTACACTGCACTGCTTAGGCCACACCTTGAGTCCTATGTCCAGTTCTGGGCCCCTCAGTTTAGGGAAGATCTTGAGTTGCTGGAAGGTGTCCAGAGAAGGGCAACAAAGCTGGGAAGGGGTTTGGAGCACAGCCCTGTGAGGAGAGGCTGAGGGAGCTGGGGTTGCTTAGCCTGGAGAAGAGGAGGCTCAGGGGAGACCTTATTGCTTTCTACAACTACCTGAAGGGAGGTTATAGCCAGGTGGGGGCTGGTCTCATCTCCCAGGCAACCAGCACCAGAACAAGAGGACACAGTCTCAAGCTGTGCCAGGGGAGGTTCAGACTGGATGTTAGGAAGAAATTCTTCATAGAGAGAGTGATTGGCCATTGGAATGGGCTGCCTGGGGAGGTGGTGGAGCCACCATCAGGTCTTTAGAAGGAGACTTGATGGGGTGCTTGGTGTCATGGTTTAGTTGATTAGATGGTGTTGGGTGATAGGTTGGATGCGATGATCTTGAAGGACTCTTCTAACCTGGTCTGTTCTATTCTATTCTATTCTATTCTGTTCTATTCTAATTCCATTTCTTTACTTTGTAGTAGTTTGCCTGCTTCATTGGAGCCAGAAAGTATTGGTCTTGGCAGTGTCAGTAGCAGCCAGGACTCCCTGCACAAAGCTCCCAAGAAGAAAGGGATCAAGTCTTCGATAGGACGTTTGTTCGGTAAAAAGGAGAAGGCTCGCCTCGGACAGCTCAGTAAGGAATTAGTGGTAACAAACCAACATCATCATTTCACAGTCATTTTCCCCTTTTTAAGTTTGTTTGTTTGTTTTCAGTTTCCAGTGTGCTTAATTTTCTCTTGTCTGGCAGAACTTTGCCATTCAACTTCATTGCTCTTCAACAACTGTATTTGTCAGGAGTTTGCTATGGAGGAGGGTCCCGGAACAAACCCTTAGAGTCATCCTCTTCACTGAACCTGTTGTCTCTTGAATTAGGGTAAAAGTGCTAACAGTGCAGCCTCACATAACCAATATAAAGAGGAGGTGAGAAAGTGGCAACTACTGTAGTACACTATAAGGACTGTAACTATGTTGTATGGAAGGTCCTTTCAAGTAAGTGTAACTGCCTTTCAGTTCCCAGCGTGTCAATAGATGTCTGCTAGTGCCTTTCACTGTCCTAACCACAGTATTTCAACTAATTATGCTGCTCACAGCAATGATTTTTCTTCCTGCTTCTGCCCTTTTCCCTTGCCAAGACCTTAGTGTACTTTATTTCTGGTTAAAAAAATGTCCTCTGTTATATTCCATAGAATATGTCTATACTACATGCAAGAAATAAAATACAATCAGTCATAGAACAACTTTACTTAACTGCCTTAATTAGCACAAGCGATGGAAGTGACACTCTTCAACCAAGGTTCGTAGTCTGCATGTCCAAGAATACATCCTTAGCACTGCTCTATATTAGAATCATAAAACTGACAGGGTTGGTGATCCATCCCCAGGTCATGGTGGAAGGAAGGTTGACCATGAGCCAGCAATGTGCTCTTGTGGTCAAGAAGGCCACTGCCATTCTAGGGTGCATTAGAAAGGCTGCAGTTAATAGGTCAAGAGAGGTTCTCCTCCCCCTCTACTCTGCCCTGGTGAGGCCATATCTGGAGTATTGTGTCCAGTTCAGGAAGGACCTCAGGGAACTGCTTTAAAGAGTCCAGTGCAGAGCCACAAAGATGATGAAGGTAGTGGAACATCTTCCTTTCAAGGAGGAACTGAGGGAGCTAGGGCTCTTCAGCATGGAGCAGACTAAGGGGTGACCTCAGTCATGTTTATAAACATGTGAAGGGTGAGTGCCAACAATGCAGCTTGTCCAGATCGTTCTGCAGAACGTTTCTGTCCTCCAGAAGACTGACATGCCCACCCAGCTTGGTGTCATCTGCAGACTTACTGAGAGTGCATTTGATCCCCTCATCCAAGTTGTTGATAAGGATATAAACAGAACTGGCCCCAGTACAGAGCCCTGGGGAAAAGCCCTTGTAACTGGCCACCAACTGAATTCAAATCCATTCCCCACAGCTCTTTGGGCCCAGTCATTCATTTTTTTTACCCAACAAAGTATGTACCCATCCAAACCATGAGCAGACAGTTTTCTCCCTAATGTGGAAAATTCTGTCAAAGGTCTTACTAAAGTCCAGGCAAGTAACATTGACAGCCTATCTCATCCACCAGGCAGGTCACTTTGTCATAGAAGGAGAACAGGTTGGTTAAGCAAGACCTGCCCTTCATAAACCCATGTTGACTGGGCCAAATCATCTTGTTGTCCCATTCATGATGCATGATGTCATTCCATATGATCTGCTCCATGACTTTCCCTGGCACCAAGGTCGGACTGACAGGCCTATAGTTTCCTGGCTTCTCCTTCCAGCCCTTCTTGTAGATGGGCATCCACCAGGATCTCAGTGGTTAACCAGGACTGTAGAACTGCCCTGCTTCTTCATCATATGATGCTGACCTCCACCATCGTGGTCACTGCAGCCAAGGATGCCCCCAACCTTTACCTCCCCAACCAGACCTTCTTCTTTTATTAAGGCAAATGGCATCCTGGCCTGTATCAGAAATAGTGTGGCCAGCAGGAGCAGGGAGGTCATTCTGCCCATGTGCTCAGCACTGGTTAGGCCACACCTTGAGTACTGTGTCCAATTCTGGACCCCTCAGTTTAAGAAGGACATTGAGACACTTGAACGTGTCCGGAGAAGGGCAACATGGCTGGGGAGAGGCCTCAAGCATAAGCCCTATGAGGAGAGGCTGAGAGATCTGGGGTTGTTTAGCCTGGAGAAGAGGAGTCTCAGAGGAGACCTTATTGCTCTCTACAACTACCTGAAGGGAGGTTGTAGCCAAGTGGGGGTTGGTCTCTTCTCCCAGGCCACCAGCACCAGAACAAGAGGACACAGTCTCAAACTGTGCCAGAGTAAGTTTAGGCTGGAGGTGAGGAGAAAGTTCTTCACAGAAAGAGTAATTGGCCAGGGAGGTGGTGGAATCACCATCCCTGGAGGTGTTCAAAAAAGGATTGGATGTGGCACTTGAAGCCATGGTTTAGTTGTCAGAAGGTGTTAGGTATTAGGTAATAGGTTGGACTTGAGGATCTCTGAGGTCTTTTCCAACCTTATTGGACATCAGGAGATTTGGAGGGATAATGACATCAGAGACTCTTGGACTTTCTATGCGAGAAAAAAGAAGACTTTAGCATTACATCATTAAGTGATGCTGTTTATGGGTCAGTAATGAGATGGTTCTTGAGAAGGGACTTTCATTTTTACATTTCCCAACTGAGATTAAAAGATGGTGAAGGTATTGCTTACTCAGGACCGTGAGCCTGAGGCTCAGGAGGCAAAGAAAAAAAGGCAAAGATCTGGGTGCTCTTCTCAAACACTTCTACTAAACACAAGGAGAAGGAAACAATTTTCCCCTTGAATTCTACTCTCTTCCATGGAGTAAATTCCAGAACTTACTCCTGGAGGTGGTAGATGCTCTCCACAAACACCAGATGTCATGGCTGAAGGAAACAAACAGAGATGATTTTGGCTACTGGGAGGGGGACAACTGGGAAAAAGTGATGAGGAAATACAGTGGGGTCTGGCTTGTTTTTCCAGGAGGTTACATGGAAACAGAGGCAGCAGCTCAGGAATCTCTGGGATTAGGCAAACTTGGAACCCAAGCAGAAAAGGACCGAAGACTAAAGAAAAAGTGAGTACCTTTTCCATGTGCCTTTCAGCAGCTCAAACTTGATTCACATGTTGGGTTTTGCTTATGCACACATGTAATGAGAAGGGAGACCATCTACAGTGGCAGTTTGCCACTTAGCATGGCTTTCTCCAGTGTAAAACAAATTTAAAGCTGCATATAAAACAGAGGGGGGAAAATATTTAGTCTGTCAATTGTACCCTAGTGTTTCATTTGTGAAAGAACACAGGTTTATTAGAAAGAGACACTTTCTGTTTCACATTGCCATTCATTCCAGGCCGTTTGCCTTCTGTGCAGTTCTTCAAGCAAAAATAAGGAGGCATTTAATGACTCACTGCATAGAGTTTTCAGAGGAGAAAAAGAAAGAATGATTTATTTTTTTAATGTTATCTATTGAGCCCATGATTATTTCTGTTTAAAGGAGTCAAAGGCTCCCCATAAAGCCCAGAAGCTTCACTTTGGGTTTTTTCCTGTCTGCAAATGGCAACCTAGCTTTTCCTTGGCATCAATGACATAATAATTTAATGCTGTCTTTAGTGCACCTCCTTGTAAAATCAGGACACTGGCTAGCAGTTGCCAGCAGCTAAGGGGAACTATTAAGATAAAATTGCAAACACAAAAAGGAAGCTCTTGGCAGCAGTACAGCTCCAGGGTAATTAGAGGGTGTCAGAGGTAAGGAGAAAAAAAAAAAGGTACTTAAAAGTGACTTTGCAAACTCATTCTGTAAACCAGCAGGTTTGTTTTTCATCCATTGCCATTAATTTTAGAGCTACTATTTGGATTCTGACCCCCTTTTTAAAATGTTTAAGGCTTGCAGGTATCTTTCAGTCTTCTAATCCAAAGAACCTATGGATAATGTTCCAGCTTCCTTATTTATATGTAGAATATTTTTAATCTCTACTTCCATCTCAAGATCCCAATGAAATATGACTTTGAATGTACACATGTAATGTACAAAGGTAAATGCTCCATTTCAGCCAGCCTCCATTTAGCAGTTAAATATAGAGCAGCACTCGTTGTGTGCTAGCTGAGAGAGAAGACATGTGAAGGAACTCATAATAACATTCACAGGGACACTGCAGCTGATGGCTCCTGTCCCTGTATTTCTTATCTGTACCTTTGTGTCACTCATTAGTCATTTAGAAACATAGGGGTGTAAAGAGTATGTTGTTATGCTTTCCTTTTACTAAATCTAGAAAGCAGCTTTGAGACTGTCACTAATATTCATAAAGCATATAACTGAATTTTCAGCAGCCTGCTTTTTTTCAGTCCACATTTATCTCCCACCTCTGAGGACTGAGGGTACCAGGGTACTGACATCACTTTGAAGGGACGAGTGTGTTCACTTTACTCACTTTCTCATATATTAATTCCTTAAACTGAATAAAATCACATGAGACTCCATGCATCCACTGCACACATGACATGACTACTTCATATATGACAGTGGCTACCAAATTTTGGATCTGGAAACAGCAGGTGTGCAGGAAGTCTGTTGCTAGATTTCTGTCTAATCTCACACAATTAGACTTTTCAATGCTTTCTGCTTTTCAAGTCTCTCCTTTTCCTCCCCTGTGTCTGTCTGTCCTTAGTTCTTTGTGGGTTAGATAGAATCAAAATATTCTTTCATGGAAGGAAAGGAATCTTTCCTTTGTGGCTTTGACTACTAGGCCACACCTTGAGTCCTGTGTCCAGTTTTGGGCCCCTCAGTTTAGGAAAGATGTTGAGTTGCTGGAAGGTGTCCAGAAAAGGGCAACAAAGCTGAGGAGGGGTTTAGAGCACAGCCCTGTGAGGAGAGCCTGAGGGAGCTGGGGTTGCTTAGCCTAGAGAAAAGGAGACTCAGGGTAGATCTTATTGCTGTCTACAACTACCTGAAGGGAGGTTGTAGCCAGGTAGGGGTTGGTCTCTTCTCCCAGGCAACCAGAAACAGAACAAGAGGACACAGTCCCAAGCTGTGCCAGGGGAGGTTTAGGCTGGATGTTAGGGAAGAAATTCTACACAGAGAGAGATATTGCCCATTGGAATGGGCTGCCCAGGGGGGTGGTGGAGTCACCATCACTGGAAGTGTTTAAGAGATTGGATGAGGCACTTAGTGCCATGGTTTAGTTGATTAGATGGTGTTGGGTGATAGGTTGGACTCAAGGATCTCGAAGATCTTTTCCAGCCTGGTTAATTCAATTCAATTCAATTCAATTCAATTCCAGTTCTGTTCTGTTCTGTTCTGTTCTGTTCTATTCTTTTCATCTAGTCTGAATTATGTATTATCTATCCTAAATATATGTATCCCTATATCATGAAGATTTTTAAGTTTTCCCCCAATTCCTTTAAGTTTGTCTTTATTGCTTCTCATTTTGGAGTCCTTACACCTGCTTTTAAGACTCCTCTGAACTTACTGTCAGAGAAAGGTTCATAAACATAGCTGGTTTGTATTGTAGAGCTGTAGAGGATCTGTATGGGAAAAATGTAACATTTTGTGTTAGATATAATTCATCAGAATCTCCTGTACATCCCAGTCATTAGAGTGCCAAGCTGACAACAGAATCTACTAGAATTAATATTTCCTTGTAAAAAAAATGCAGGCAGGTATTTGCATATCCTCATTTGGAAAGTATTATGTTTAGGCAGCCCATAAAGCCATTTAAAAGGAAAGATTATCTCAGGAGGTCAAATTCCTTTTTGTCAACATATAATGCATAACTCTCTCTGGAAGTAGAGCCTCCAGATACAGGCAGTAGCTGCAAAACTACTGATCTGGGGAGTGCAAATGAGAATGTTATGCTGTGTGACATTAAGGATGATGGTAATGTGTATGAGGCCTTTATAAGAGATATTAAGGGAAGATTTTAGACCTAGTCTTTGGCTCCTTTCAACTCCTATGAAGGTCATACAAACTCTCTGTAGACAGCAATCCAAGTTTGTGGACACAGTGATAGCACTGCACTTTGCCTTCTAAGTGTTGTTTAGATTGGCACATAAAATCTCAGGAGAACCAGACCCACAGGAAGGATAATTAGGGGATAGACTGAAGGTGGGAAGAACTCCTTTGTATTATGTTTCAGGTCTGGGAGAGGTTTGTTTGTTTGTTTCTTTAGGAAAAACAAACAACCAAGCAAAACCCCTACAAACAAACAAACCAAAACAGCCACAAGAAAAATAAGCAAACAAACCAACCAAAGCAAAGCAAAGCAAACAAAGTACAGTGTCCACTTCTGGGCCCCTCAATTTAAGAAGGACATTGAGACTCTTGAACATGTACAGAGAAGGGCAATGAGGCTGGGGAGAGGCCTTGAGCACAAGCCCTGTGAGGAGGGGCTGAGGGAGCTGGGGCTGTTTAGCCTGGAGAAGAGGAGGCTCAGGGGAGACCTTATTGCTCTCTACAGCTACCTGAAGGGAGGTTGTAGCCAGGTGGGGATTGGTCTCTTCTCCCAGGCAACCAGCACCAGAACAAGAGGACACAACCTCAAGCTGTGCCAGGGGAGGTTTAGGCTGGATGTTAGGAAGAAATTCTTCCCAGAAAGAGAGATTTGCCATTGGAATGTTCTGCCCAGGGAGGTGTTGGAGTCACCGTCGCTGGAGGTGTTCAAAAAGGGATTGAACATAGCACTTGAAGCCATGGTTTAGTTAGTCATGAGGTGCTGGGTGACAGGTTGGACTTGATGATCTTTGAGGTCTTTTCCAACCTTATTGATTCTATGATTCTGTGATAATGATACTTGTGTCAGGAAGTTGCAAGTTTTTACTTGCAAACAAAAGCTGCCCCAGTATCTGTCTGATCTGTGTTAGCCTACCTCTTGCAGTTTGGGATGTCTGCATAAATATGAGCATCTACTCCCATGCATGCAGCTGGATCTCTAAGCAGTCGTCTCCAGCAGCTGCAAATATCTTGTGAAATTAACTGTGGAATTAGAACTCAAGGGATAAAACACAGTAGAGTTAAAACCAAAATACATAACTTTTAATATGTCCCAGGGAAATCATTTGGTTCCCTCAATAAATGTTGATAAAATGGTTGTCTTATGAAAAGATTAAGGCTGGAATTTAAAGATCCATTTTTCTGGGTGCTGTGTTTTAGTGTACTGCAGACAAGATGCTTAGGAGGTGAAAGAGTGTCCCTTGATCCTCTGCTTCTATAATGGAGGAGACAGGAATGGCCTTCAGGTCCCATAAGTTATCCTCAAGTGACTGCAAACTGTCATCTCAATTAACGCTGCCAGACAATTACTCACTTTCCAATTAATCCCTCTCTTTCTTTCTTTCTTTCTACCTATCCCCAAAGGAGTGCTCAGAGGAAGATGTAAGAAGTGAGAGTTCAGTAGCCTCTGGAAGGTCCAAAACTGAATGATTTTCCAAAGGTGTTCAAGTCAGCCTTTGCAGTTAGCATGAACCAGGAACACCATGTTCAGTGCTAGTGCTATGTCCATCAGAGCTAGTAGCTGCATAGTTCTGTAGTCCTTTATTTATATTGCATATCTTTGTTGTCCTTCCCTACCTTAATTTTCCTTTCTGTGTATAAATTTGCCCTTTGCTTCCATCTCCTTTTCTGTATCGCTCTTTCCTTCCTCTCTCTGAGCTCTTCTGCTGATTTCACACACGTGAAGACAACAGTTAGGGCTCTGAAACCAGCGCCCTTCTGAACTCAAGAAAACGTCTGCAGCTTCTTAGCTAATCAGAGCACAGGCTTTTCATCCTCAAGGTTTTTGACAGCTGTATCTACCAAGCATTTTTATGTCTCTGTAACTCACTTGTTACTGGAAATAGAATATTCTGGTATGTCTGAGTTTCATTCAGGCATATAATTTCCTTTTGATAATGGCAATTAAAGGATGCTGAAGAAGGTTTATTAACAGCAAGAGCATCCTGCTTTCTCCTCCTAGAGTCACCAACTTTATTGGCAGGAATAAGTTGCCTAGAGGGCAAATCACTCATACCAGTATTGTTAATAATTTAGCATTAGTAGGACAGCTCAAATTAGGATGCTGCACATCAGGAATGAGCACTACAAGTGTTAGTCACCTATGGGAATGAGATTTGCAGAGTCCAAAAAACCAACCAAACAAGACAACAACAGCAACAACAACCAAACCACCACAAAAACCCAAGCCTAGGTCACTTATGATTACTCTATTTTGCCACAATTTAGTAAACACATAGAAAAGGAAGCCTTGGTTTGTAGGGAGTTTTAGTGAGTCTCTAATTTGCTTAAACCCACAAGTCTGAGCTATTTGGGATTTTTGGTGTTACACAGAAATCATTAGCACATTATTCAGACCCAGGCAAAGATCCACAAATCTGCTGTGCTGAGTGGTAGCTTAACAAACAGCCAACACAAGTCTGGTGAAAAATCTCATTCTAAAGATGCATCTCTTCTTCCCAAGAACATTTAACATCTTTTAAGTATTCAGATAGCGGTCAGAAAGATTTCTGTAGTTCTAATGTTGGTATTAATTTATCTACCATATGATTTTGGTTTATTTTTTATGGACTGCTGTATGTTCATTAACATTTATGTGCCTTTTGTTTTGTTTTGTTTTTTTTCCCCCATTCATCTCTCTCCATCTCATGAAAAGCATACCTGGGTAAGTTATAACACCATGGCTGCTGAACATACTCATTTTCAGCACCATGTTTATCTTCTATGTTTTATTCTTGTTTCTTTTTGGGTCTTTTTGTGTTTTTTTTCTGTGAACTTTTCTCAAGCCATGCAGAAAACTGCCCTGAGTGATAACTCTCAAAGCATTCAAGATAATGGTAAACCTCAAAAGCACACCCAAACTAAGGTCGGGAACTGCTTGTGTAGGGCTACACGTAGTGGATTAGCCACATGGAGAGAACTGCTGTTGATTTTTAGAAGCTAAACACTTAATTGTAGGAGGCCTAAAGCCCAGAATCACAAAGACACTTGAAAGTTTAGATCAGAGAGAAAATTGTGAGAGTGAAGGCCTGGCCTAACAAATGCTGTTAAATTCTGTTTCATTAAATCACAGAGAAGTGAAACTCACAAATACTTTAGCAATCCACAGTTGCTTTAGTAATACTTCAGTAGTTGTGCCATCATACTTTGCAGTACCACAATATTTCTGCATAAAATTTTAGTGTTTTCTTTTTCACCAGTTCATTTTTTTTAAAATTTTAAAGTCATTTTCTTTTTTTTTTAATTGTTGTCCTGATATCAAGTTTAAAGTCTTCATCTCCTCTGTGATCTATCGTGCAAATGTTGTGGGTCTTTTTTTTTCCTTGAGTAGTTATTGGAAGTTGGGGAGAAAATTGCATCCCTTCAAAGCATGTAGGCTTTCACTTTCCAAGGGTGTAAAGATGAAAAACTCAAAGAGAACTGGGAGTACTGCATGGACTTAGAATATGTTACTACATTAATGTAGAATAGAATAGAATGGAATGGAATGGAATGGAATGGAATGGAATGGAATGGAATGGAATGGAATGGAATGGAATGGAATAAACCAGGTTGGAAGAGACCTTCAAGATCATCATGTCCAACCCATCATCCAACACCATCTAATCAACAAAACCATGCAACCAAGCACCCTATCAAGTCTCCTCCTAAACACCTCCAATGATGGCGACTCCACCACCTCCCCAGGCAGCACATTCCAATGGCAAATCACTCTCACCATGAAGAATTTCTTCCTAACATGCAGTCTAAACCTGCCCTGGTGCAGCTTGAGACTGTGTCCTCTTGTTCTGGTGCTAGTTGTCTGGGAGAAGAGACCAGCTCCTGCCTCTCTACAACCTCCCTTCAGGTAGTTGTAGAGGGTAATCAGGTCTCCCCTGAGCCTCCTCTTCTCCAGGCTAAGCAACCCCAGCTCACTCAGTCTCTCCTCATAGGGTTTGTGTTCCAAACCCCTCACCAACTATGTGTTTAGACTATGTGTTTATGAAGTGGCTCTGTAGTAACAGATTTGGTAGCATGTAATCAACCTGGGAGCCCCAGGATCAACAATGGAGTAGAACACATACAGAATTGCAAGGCTGGGTGTATTATGCAAGTCTGTTTATTTCACAGCTGGTTTATTTTTTTTTTTACAGTAGCTCTCAGCAGCTCTAATTTGTCAGGGTCTGTATTAAGCATTCCTGAACATGCTTCACTTAGCTTGTGTGTTTTCAGAAGAAAAACCCTCAATGATACCTTTTGGTTCACATTCAAAGTGGACTGAGGAGTAGCTAAACAGTAGAGCTTAGAGGGTCACTGTCACTGGAGGTGTTCAAAAAGGGATTGGACGTGGCACTTGGTGCCATGGTTTAGTAGTCATGAGATGCTGGGTGACAGGTTGGACTTGATGATCTTTGAGGTCTCTTCCAACCTTATTGATTCTATGATTCTATGATTCTGATTTTATACCCAACTTGGGAGGATTGGTTGATACACCAGGAGGCTCTGCAGCCACGCAGCAAGAGCTGGACAGACTGGAGAGCTGGGCAAAGGGGAACCTAATGTAGCTCATCAAGGATAGATGTAGGGTCCTGTATCTGGGGAGGAACAACACCATGTATAAGCACAGATTAGGGGCTGACCTGCTGGAAAGCAGCACCATGGAGAAGGACCTTGGAGTCCTGGTGGATAGTAAGTCATCCATTGGACAGCAATGTGCCCTTGTGGTCACGAAGGCCGAAGGTGGGTCCTGAGCTGCATTAACAAGAGTGTGACCAGCAGGTCAAGGGAAGTTCTCCTACCCCTCTAATTTGCCCTAGAGAGACTACATCTGGAGTATTGTGTCCAGTTCTGGGCTCCCTGGTTAAAGAGAGAGAGGAAAACAGTAGATAGAGTCCAACTGAGGGCTATGAGAATAATTAAGACAGTAGACCATCTGTCTAAGACACCTGGGGCTGTTTAACCAGAAGAAGACTGAGAGGGGATCTTATTAATGTTCACACATATCTGAAGGGTTAGTGTCAACAAGAGGCCAGTCTCTTTCCAGTGTTGCCCTGTGATAGGGTGAGGGGCAATGGGTACATAATGGAAGAAAGGAAGTTCCACCTCAACATGAGCAACATCTGCACTGCGAGGGTGACAGAGCACTGAAACAGGCTGCCCAGAGAGGTTGTGGAGCCTCCCTCTCTAGAGACTTTCAAACCCCACCTGGACACATTCCTAGGCGATCCCACTTTGGCAGGGGGCTTGGATTGATCCCCAAAGTACCATTCAACTCCTACCATTCCATGATTCTATGGTTCTATGAAAATGCAGACCTGTTGAAGCTCCTTTGCTAATTTGTGTCTCAGATGCTGTTAAATTGAAATTATACTTCCCTGTTCTATAGTCTTTAAAACTTTATTAGTTGCATCTTGATTTATGTGTCCTTAAACTTGGATACAAAACATTTCATGAAGAAAGGAAATTTCATTTTGCCCTTTGTTCTCAGTCTGACTAGTACATGAAGTAATAAAAAGGAGGAAGAATTAGCCACTCCATTAGTGCATGGAATCAGCAGTAGAAGGCTGCTGGGATGTGTCTTGTTCAACTCTCTTTCCATTTTTATTTTAAGTGGGTGTCTCATTCAGTCAAGGAAAACTGAAGATACTCTGTAGCCTTTACTTACTGCACAGACCTGGTCTGTGAAAACTCATGCAGCACTGCTTCCCCAGCCCAATCCGTAAAGGATCATAGAATCACAGATCTGTTAAGGTTGGAAGGGACTTCAAGGATCATCCAGTTCCAACCCCCATGCCATGGGCAGGGACACCTCACACTACAGCAGGTTGCTCACAGCCACATCCAGCCTGGCCTTCAAAACCTCCAGGGATGAGGCTTCCACCCCCTCCCTGGGCAACCTGTGCCAGTGTCTCACCACCCTCATGGGGAAGGATTTGGTGAAGAATTTCCTCCTAGCATCCAGTCTGAATCTACCCATTGCTAATGGAATGAAGACTTCAAATTATTTAGCAGCTGGGTCACTTAAATGCCAAAGCTGAAACAGGACCTGACCCAGTTTTTAATTACTGCAGATTTTCATTCAGAGGGATCCTATCTGATTAAATTAAATCAGAATTATGTGGCAATTTCAACTCAGTCTTTGTCTTTTCTGCTTTGCACTTTAAAGACATTGTTAGTCTTGCAGTAAATACATAGATAAAATTAAACTTATTTTGTATTAGATGTCTGATAGAACCATTCATTTCTGCAAATTCAGCTACTTTCTTTTGTCATACAGTGACCTTTACTGCAGGATTCTAGCCTCTCTTACATATCTAGCAGATGCCAAATCCAGCTTAATTCATTATAAATCCTCTCTCCTGAATTTTGAGGTCCCTGAATGTGACTGTGTTAGCATTTGAGAGACAGATGTGCTTAGTCTTTACTTGAACTCATAGGATTACTGAGATAAATGTAGCATATTTGGTCTGCTGCTTCTGTCTGTCTCTCTTGTAGAAATCAATCATGTATAATACATTGTTGTAAACTAAACATTTTAGTGTTTAATAATTAATAATAATAGTGTCAATAATAATAACAAGAGGGTCTGCTAGGTCATCTATTATCTTTTCAAGAGAATGCCTACAAGACCACTTCATAGGATCTAAATTGCCTGTCAGCCAAAATTTAAAGATATATTCTGCTTGCTCTTTGCTATTGCAAAATGGTTGAAGGAAAGAAGTCAGAGAGTTGTGGTCAATGGGACAGAGTCTAGTTGGAGGCCAGTGTCTAGTGGAGTCCCTCAGGGGTCAGTACTGGCACCAGTTCTATTCAATATATTCATCAGCAACCTGGATGAGGGCACAGAGGGCACTGTCAGCAAGTTTGCTGATGGCACCAAACTGGCAGGAGAGGGTTGTGCTGCCATTCAGGGAGACTTAGGCTGGAGAGTTTGGCAGGGAGAAAA
The DNA here is from genome assembly GCF_014839835.1 of Dryobates pubescens. Lineage (NCBI taxonomy): Eukaryota > Metazoa > Chordata > Aves > Piciformes > Picidae > Dryobates > Dryobates pubescens. The sequence goes on from NC_071657.1 coordinate 132,821,404, forward strand.
TGAATGAAATTCAACAAGGGCAGCTGCAGTGTCTTGCACCTGGGAAAGAATAGCCCAATGGATCAGTGTAGGCTGGGGACTGACCTGTTGGAGAGCAGTGAAGGGCAAAAGGACCTGGGGATCCTAGTGGATGGAGGAGAGATTGGGAAGGAGGAGACTAAGGGGTGACCTCATTAATGTTTATAAAGATGTAAAGGTGAGTCCCAAGAGGATGGAGCCAGGCTCTGCTGGGTGATGCCCAGTGACAGGACAAGGGGCAATGGGTGGAAGTTGAGGCTTAGGAAGTTCCACGGAAACATGAGGAAAAAAATTTTCCCTGTGAGGGTAACAGAACAGTGGAACAGGCTGCCTGGGGGGGACTTGCCTGGATGTGTTCCTGTGTGATCAGCTGTAGGTGACCCTGCTCTGGCAGGGGGGTTGGACTGGATGATCTCTCAGGGTCCCTTCGAGCCCCTAACATTCTGTGATTCTTTGACTTCACCATGCCTCCTTTTTGATTTGTCTTACATTCATGATCCTACTTTAACTAAGAGACATTATGATATGTGCAATATAATACCCCTTAGGACTTTTCATGTCTAGCCCTGCTAGAACTATCAGAGTAAATGCTACTGCTTGCAAGAGCATGAAAATCTGTGTTGAAACATTGTTCCTTTCACTAAGACATTCTGCACTCTGCGTGCTGCACAGCAGGGTAACTTCTACCAGAAATCCTAAGCTGTTGTTTCTTGTTTGCATCCTAGCAAGAAGCCTCATCTTCCTCCAGCAAATTGAATGTCACTGAGTGACAAGTCAGGTTCTTGTCAACTTCCCACACAAAGTCTATTTAAAGATTATTCTTATTTCTAATCAAGTTAATTGAGTTTTATGCAACGAGCTGGTGAGGGACACTGATATAGACCTAGAATTTTTCCAGTGCAAGGGAAGGAGTTATGTGTGTATATATATATATATATATATATATATATAAAATAGAATATTTATAGGATAATAACGGACTTTTGCTCTTTTCCCCCTTCCTTTCAGAATCATAGAACTACTAGGGTTTGAAGGGACCTCAAGAATCAGCCAGTTCCAACCTTCCTGACATGGGCACCTCACACTACATCAGGTTGTCCAGGGCCACATCCAGCCTGGCCCTTAAAAATCTCCAGGGATGAGGCTTCCACCACCTCCCTGGGCAAACTGTTCCAGTGTCTCACCACCCTCATGGGGAAGAACTTCTTCCTGACATCCAATCTGAATCTAACCATTTACAGAATCACAGAATCACCAAGGTTGGAAGAGACCTCAAAGATCATTGAGTCCAACCTGTCACCCAAGACCTCATGACTAAACCATGGCACCAAGTGCCACGTCCAATCCCCTCTTGAACACTTCCAGGGATGGTGACTCCACCACCTCCCTGGGCAGCACATTCCAATGGCCAACAACTCTCTCAGTGAAGAACTTTCTCCTCACCTCAAGCCTAAACTTCCCCTGGTGCAGCTTGAGACTGTGTATTTCTAGTTTTGTTCCATTATCCCCAGTCCTATCATTACCTGACACCCTAAAAAGTCCCTCCCCAGCTTTCTTGCAGCCCCCTTCAGATACTGGAGCCTACTCTTCTCCAGACTGAACTGCCTTAACTCCCTCAGTCTGAGCTCCAGCCCTCTGCTTATCCTTGTGGCCCTTCTCTGGACACATTCCAGCACATCCAGATCCTTCCTGTACTAGGGGCTCCAGAACCGGATGCAGTACTCCAGGTGTGGTCTCACCAGAGCGGAGAAGAGGAGTAGAATCACCTCCCTTGACCTGCTGGCTGTGCTTCTCTTGATGCAGCCCAGGATGGGACTGGCTTTCTGGGCTGCAAGTGCACATTGGTAGTATTGCACCCATGTGCCTCTGCTGTCCAGAGGGATAGTGAAGCATTCACAGTTCCCGTGGTGCAAGGTAGCTGTGCTCTCATCCTGGTAGGTTGGTGATGCTTTGGGAAGCTTTACTCTGCTCTTAGAGAAATGGTGCTGAAGAAAAGGACCCAGTGGTAACATTATCCTTAAGAAAGTAATTTTAGGAGGATCAGATATCATAAGTCAGTGCTGGGGAGGCAACCCTGCTTCTCTGACACACAGCTCCACAACATCATTTGATTTGATGTGATTTTTTTCCCTCTCTCTCGGGGAGGGGGGGAAGAAAGAGTGAAGACAATCTACTTTGAGGCACTGCTTGGTTTTTTTCCCCCCTTAAAACAGACCAATGCAAACATCCCTCAAATTTTGGATGAGTGCTAAACAGTTGATATTAATGAAATTTCTTGGCTTTGCAAAAGCAGGCGGAGGGTAATGATGTATTTTAAATGGCATATTGCAGTTGCTCCCATAATGGCTCTGGGAAGAGGATTTTATTCTTGAACAGCAATAATGTTATCTTCAAAAATACAGCTTTAATTTGGAATTCATGCCAGTGTTAGCAAGTGCTTTAAAGTCTTATCTGCAAAACAATAGCTTTTATAGTCATGTCTAATTAATGGCAGTTTTCCCTTATCAGTGTGTTTTCATGTGCTGCCAAAAACCCTAAATGAGGATGAAAACAATAGCATTTTAATTCCCTGCCTCCTTACCAATGCAAAGTGGACACATTATAGCATGTAAACCTCTTCTGACAAAGGCATAGGAGGAGAAAATCCTCACATTCCCCTGCAAAGCTGCTTCCCCGTTAAAGAAACTGTGTAATGCTGTTCATGATCTTCAGACTTCGTGTTTGGAATGAAAGGAAGAGGGAGTGATGAACTTTGGGGGGATTCAGCTCTTAATCCTCCTGTAATCAATTGCACTTGCAACCCAGAAAGCCACTCACATCCTGGGCTGTATCAAGAGAAGCACAGCCAGCAGGTCAGGGGAGGTGATTCTACCCCTGTGCTCTATTCTGGTGAGACCACACCTGGAGCACTGCATCCAGTTCTGGAGCCCCTGTTACAGAAAGGACCTGGATGTACTGCAACGTGTCCAGAGAAGGGCCATGAGGATGGCCATGGAGATCCTCTCCTATGAGGACAGACTGAGGGAGTTGGGGCTACTCAGTCTGGAGAAGAGAAGGCTCCCAGGAGACTGAATTGTGGCCTTCCAGTATCTGAAGGGGGCTACAAGAAAGCTGGGGAGGGACTTTTTAGGGTGTCAGGTAGGGATAGGACTGGGGGGAATGGAACAAAATTAGAAGTGGGTAGATTCAGATTGGATGTTAGGAAGAAGTTCTTCCCCATGAGGGTGGTGAGAGACTGGCACAGGTTGCCCAGGGAGGTGGTGGAAGCCTCATTCCTGGGTGTTTTGAAGGCCAGACTGGATGTGGCTGTGAGCAACCTGATCTAGTGTGAGGTGTCCCTGCCCATGGCAGGGGGGTTGGAACTGGATGACCCTTGAGGTGCCTTCCAACCCTAACAATTCTATGATTCTATATTTTTGTAAGGAAAATTGAACTACAGTCACTGCAGTATTTGGCTTTTGAGACCTTATGTTTTCAAGAAGCCAATGACTGTCCCACAAGGACAATAGTATGTTCAGGCTGTTCTAAAATATTCAGGTTATATTCCAAAATAGGTAGATTTAGCCAGGCTGGAGAGTTGGCCAGGGAGAAATTGAATGAAATTCACCAAGGGCAAGCTTAGAGTCTTGCACCTGGGAAAGAACAACCCCATGGAGTAGTATAGGTTGGGGACTGACCCACTGGAGAGCAGTGAAGGGAAAAAGGAGCTGGGGTCCTGGCGGATGGAAGGTTCACCATGAGCCAGCAATGTGCTCTTGTGGCCCAGAAGGCCAATGCCATTCTGAGGTGGATTAGAATGGCTGTCGAGGTCGAGGGAAGTTCTCCTCCCCTTCTATTCTACCCTAGTGAGGCTGCATCTGGAATATTGTGTCCAGTTGTGTCCAGTTCTGGGCCCCTCAGTTCAAGAAGGACCTCAGGGAACTGCTTGGAAGAGTCCAGTGCAGAGCCACAAAAATGATGAAGGGAGTGGAACATCTTCCTTATGAGGAGAGACTGAGGGAGCTGAGGGCTCTTTAGCTTGGAGAGGAGCAGACTAAGGGGCAACATCATTCATGTTTATAAATATGTGCAGGGTGAGTGCCAAGAGGATGGAGCCAGGCTCTGCTCAGTGATGCCCAGCGACTGGACAAGGGGCATTGGATGGAAGTTGAGGCATAGGAAGTTCCATGGAAATGTGAGGAAAATTATTTTCACTGTGAGGGTGATGGAGCACTGGAACAGGCTGCCCAGGGGGTTGTGGAGTCTCCCTCTCTGGAAAAATTCAAGACCCACCAGGATGCATTCCTGTTTGACCTGGCAGGGGAGTTAGACTGGATGATCTTTCAAGGTCCCTAGCATTCTGTGATTCTGTGATTAATTTTTCTTATAATATGCCCTATTGATCAAAATGATAACTGCTTTTTCCTGCACCACACTTTTAACTTACTTTGAAAGAGTGGAGGGTTTTCTTTCTGTAGTTCTAGTTCATATGGAAAGCCTCAGAGTTTTCTTTGATGACCAACTAAAGAATATCTCTCTTAGGCAAAAAAAATATAGACATTTCAGGGTTAGGTCTGGTTCAGAAATTGAAGATTCAGGTTCTGCAGATCTCCTAGTGTGTATTAAAAAGTAGTCAAAGTATATTCCTCAAAAAGTAAACTTTTATATTGGAGAGGTGTTTAAAGGAACCTTCTGAGGGAAGGAAGTACATGCTCTGAAGCATAAAATTCTGTCTAAGGGAAAGAAATATTATACAAATCCTTTTAGTATTTCACATCAATAAGAGAGGCACAGGCCTTATGATATCTGCATTCCCTGGGCATGGCCTAGTGAGGGATTTTAACTTTGCACTAAAAATATTTTCAAACTGGAACACTTCCCTTCTATGTGCCAAGACCCTTTGGATGATATTTGCCATACTGCAGCCCTTGACTAGAACATCCCATTTCTCCTCTGGGCCCATTTTCTGCAGGCAAAGTCATGACTGCAGTTGAATTTTCCTTCAGCTCTCTGAGCCAGACGTGCTATGAAGTAACAGAGCTGCTTTCCTGCTCTAGAAAAGTGTATTGGCTTGAGAAACATTGGAATACATCTAAGCCTCCAAACCAAGCATCCAGGCCAGTTCAAATGTTGCAGTGAGGACTCCCCAGAAATGTGCACTTTTTAATTCCAGCATAAAGGAGTTAAGTTTTTAATGGAAACAAGAATTTAAAGTTCCAGTACCTATCTGGCAGGCACTTTGATTCCTTAGGCCACGCAGGGATTTAACCCCAAAGAAATAGACCAAATGTACTTCTGAGCCTCATCTCCTTGCAGACCGCATGCTGCTCCTCTCCTGCCTGGAGCATAAGCAAGGAAGGCCAGTGGCCCTCCAAGCCATAATCTACTTTTTTACTTACTGTGATAGCCAATCTGCTACTGGGTCCACTTCTGGGGTTCTCAATTTAAGAAGGACATTGAGACACGTGAATGTGTCCACAGAAGGGCAACAAGGTGGTGAGGGGTCTGGAGTACAAGCCCTACGAGGAGAGGCTGAGGGAGCTGGGGTTGCTTAGCCTGGAGAAGAGAGGCTCAGGGGAGACCTTATTGCCCTCTACAACTACCTGAAGGGAGGCTGCAGACAGGTGGGGGTTGGTCTCTTCTCCCAGGCAGCCAGCACCAGAACAAGAGGACACAGTCTCAAGTTGTGCCAGGTGAAGTTCAGGCTCGAGGTGGGGGGAAAGTTCTTCACAGAAAGGGTAATTGACCATAGGAATGTGCTGCCCAGGGAGGTGGTGGAGTCAGCGTCCCTAGAGGTGTTCAAAAAAGGGTTGGATGTGGCACTTGAAGCCATGGTTTAGTTGTCATGAGGTGTAAGGTATTAGGTAATAGGTTGGACTTGATGATCTCTGAGGTCTTTTCCAACCTGATTGATTCTATACCCCTAGTGGATTCTTGATTCCAGCTGCAGGAATATAAATGTCTGATCACATGGTTGAATGTGTTTAACATGGAGCATTTTACTGATGGTCTAATTGACTGACCTATACATGGGTTAACCAAATATTTAATGCCACTGTATTAAAAGCAGATTTTAAGCATTGAAAATGAAATTCATTACAGTCCAGAGAAGCTGCAGATGGAGGAGTTGGACTGGCCTCTGATGAAGTCAATAGAAATACTCCTATCTATCTATCTATCTATCTAAAACTGAGAAACCACATCAACTCTATAATTATAAAAGTGTTTGCATCAGCAAACAATATGAATTTCTTTTGTATATAAGCAGTGATAAACTCATTAAAACAAAAGCCCCCATCCAAACCAACAGAGAAAAGCAACACACACACACACAAAAACTCAACAAACCCACACACATCAAAAAAACCAAACTAGTCATCAAAAAAACAATCAAACTATTAATCAAAAAATCAATCAAACTAGTCATCAAAAAACCAATCAAACTATTAATCAAAAAATCAAACTAGTCATCAAAAAACCAATCAAACTATTAATCAAAAAATCAAACTAGTCATCAAAAAACCAATCAAACTATTAATCAAAACATCAATCAAACTAGTCATCAAAAAACCAATCAAACTATTAAAGAAACAACCAACTTTTACTTAACCATGTCTATTTAAGATGCAGAATAGCTGTACTGCAGAGACCCTAAAATTGTGCATATCTGGTCCAGCAGGTTTAGAGTTTTAGGGTTCAGGTCACAGAGACCTCTCAGACCCAGCTGTATTCCATCCATGCTTAGCTCAGGTCTAGAAGTTGGCAGTTTTGGTTCTTTCTGGGTCATTACCAGAGCAGAGCTAAACTCTTCTTAGGAGGAATCCCTCATGGTTTTGTCTTTTCACCTATGTCTTCTGCACCTATGGGTGATTCTCTTACACAGGGTATCCCAGTTCTGTATTGCTTCAGTTAAGGACAAATAGAAACTTCTCCTTATGCATTCAAAGTGTTTAAAGGGATGTCAAAGTACACCCAGAGGAAAAAAGAAGGGAGAGTTAGGAGCAGATTAAGGAGTACATTCAAAAAGGGGAAGGAGCTGCATTGTTCACTGGTCTTTTCTATGCTTTTTCTATGCCTGTCATCATGCTTCACTGTCATTGTCCTTAAGACATGGTTGCATCTATTTGTCCCTACACAGACCCCTATGTATTTAAGATGTTTTGATCCATTTTTAGACATGAACTTCTGGAAGAAGCTCGGAGAAAGGGTTTGCCTTTTGCACAGTGGGATGGGCCAACAGTGGTTGCCTGGCTGGAGGTAAGTGTTGGATATATCTTGGAAATGGGAATCACATGTTTTTTAGGCTGCTGCCACGTGTTCATCCTCACAGCTTCTAAAAGAGACTGTTAAGAGTCTCATCCTCTCTTCCCTGTGCAGTGTACCATGAACACCAACCAACACCATGTATTCAATTAAACCATGGCACCAAGCACCCCATCAAGTCTCCTTCTAAACACCTCCAATGATGGTGACTCCACCACCTCCCCAGGCAGCCCATTCCAATATTTACAATTTATAAATGACACAGAAACTACTCAGACCCCCCTGGACAGATTCAGGGGACCCCTTCACCTCCTCCCCCACTCCCTCCCTCCTTCCCATTACCTCACACAGTAGCCAAAACAGAGATCCCCTGGCAAGGCCATGAGAAGAGAGAGAGGTTGCAAGCCATTGCCATGGTTTAGTTGATTAGATGGTGTTGGATGATAGGTTGGACACAATGATCTCAAAGGTCTCTTCCAACCTGGTCTATTCTATTCTATTCTATTCTATTCTATTCTATTCTATTCTATTCTATTCCATTCCATTCCATTCCATTCCATTCCATTCCATTCCATTCCATTCCATTCCATTCCATTCCATTCTAAAGCAACAGAAGAAGAAAAGAACTCTTTAAGCCTGTGCTCTATATTCCCATTAGCAACCCAATGAATTCTATAGACCTTATCATTAGTGATTGCCCATTGGAATGGGCTGCCCAGGGAGGTGGTGGAGTTGCCATCACTGGAGGTGTTTAGGAGGAGACTGGATGGGGTGTTTGGTGCCATGGTTTAGTTGAATAGATGGTGTTGGTTGATGGGTTGGACACGATGATCTTGAAGGTCTCTTCCAACCTGGTCTGTTCTGTTCTGTTCTATTCTATTCTATTCTATTCTATTCTATTCTATTCTATTCTATTCTTTTTCTTTTACATCCAATGGTTATTTATTTTACTTTCAGTCTCTGCAGTCAGAGACTAGGCTAAAGTTCCCCCTTCAAACTGTAACAATGCCAAATTTGTGAGGTCTTATAAATTCTCAGTCTCTAAGCACCTAGGAAGTCCACCGAGAGAGTACATGGTGAAAGGTGATGTGCTAAAGAGAAAACAAAAATGAGCTGTTGAATTTTGTTTGAGGTTAACACACATGCTAAGTCTTCAGATTTATTTTGATAAAGCTAAAGAGCTTATATCTTTTTAAAATATAATGGTAAAGGACTGATTTGCTTGGATCTCGCTCAGAACAGGAATAAAAGAAAGGAGGTCTTCCTTTGAGCGCTTTCACTTTTGATGTGGGAGATCCGCTCTGAAATATATCTGATCTGCAGACAATGCCTTCAGCTCTGAAACAAATCTGCAGAGAGCTCTCTTTCATTTGGAGAGCCTAAATTAATGGATTTTGAAACTCATCCAGAAAAACATTCAGCAGAGCTGTTGATGAATTTTTGACAAATATTATTGAATGTTTTCGGTGAAGAAATGACTCAAAAAAATGCTTACCCAAATGCTGCTCTTTCTTGGCTCAAGGAATGAGTTTCTATTCCTTGTCTATGACAAGCAACTCCTTCTATTCCCACCTATTCTCATGTCATAGAATCATAGAAATGTCAGGGTTGGAAGGGACCTCAAAGATCATCCAGTTCAAACCACCCTGCCATGGGCAGGGATACCTGACACTGGGTCAGGTTGCTTTAATGCATTCTACACACTGGCCACAACAATGTGGCTGGAGAGCAGCCAAACAGAAAGGAACCTGGGGGTACTGATTGACAGATGACTGAACATGAGCCAGCAGTGTGTCCAGGTGGCCAAGAAGGCCAATGGCATCCTGGCATGCATCAAGAATAGTGTGGCCAGCAGGAGCAGCGAGGTCATTGTGCCCCTGTACTCAGCACTGGTTAGGCCACACCTTGAGTCCAGTTCTGGGTCCCTCAGTTTAGGAAAGATGTTGAGTTGCTGGAACATGTCTAGAGAAGGGCAACAAAGCTGGGGAGGGGTCTGGAGCACAGCCCTGTGAGGAGAGGCTGAGGGAGCTGGGGTTGCTTAGTCTGGAGGAGACTCAGGGGAGACCTTACTGCTACCTGAAGGGAGGTTGTAACCAGGGGGGGGTTGGTCTCTTCTCCCAGGCAACCAGCACCAAAACAAGAGGACACAGTCTCAAGCTGTGCAGGAGGAAGTTTAGGCTTGAAGAAGTTCTTCACAGAAAGAGTGATTGGCCATTGGAATGTGCTGCCCAGGGAGGTGGTGGGGTCAGCATCCCTGGAGGTGTTTAAGAAAAGCCTAGATGAGGCACTTGGTGCCATGGTCTAGTTGATTAGATGGTGTTGGGTAATCTGTTGGACTTGATGATCTCGAAGATCTCTTCCAACCCATCTGATTCTGTGACTCATACTCGTTTGTGTGTATTACCATGCTTATTCAGATTGGCAAGCTGATGATTAATTTCCCTTGAGAAATGAAGCAATGCTTTGGATGAACTTGTCCTTTCTCTCAACAGCTCTGGCTGGGCATGCCAGCCTGGTATGTCGCTGCCTGCCGTGCCAACGTGAAAAGCGGGGCTATCATGTCTGCTTTGTCTGACACTGAGATTCAAAGAGAGATTGGAATCAGCAATCCTCTTCACCGCCTAAAGCTCCGATTAGCAATCCAGGAGATGGTATCACTGACAAGTCCATCAGCACCTCCAACATCCAGAACAGTGAGTTCTGTTAGCTAACTTCTTTTCCTTGCTTCACTCAGCACGAGTCTGCAGAAAGACTTCTGTAGTAAGAGAGTGGCTCTAAGGTTTACACACACACACACACTTCACAATCAGTGGAACCTGTCCTACAGAGCCTTAAAAGGACTTGTTCCTGACTTGCTTGTTGATATTTTTCCTTTAGCAGATATTATTATTTATAGGTTTTGTTTATAACAAGCCTTTGACTAACCTTGCTGTTAACTGAACGATGATTATTAAGCTCATTGCTTGTAATTTTGCCTTCAAGTCATCTTTCCCAGCCAAATCAGATTGGCTTTCTTTTGCTTTGTTTGTTTGTTTTATTTGTTGTTGGGGTGGTGGTGGTGGTGATTTTGTCTGGTTGGGTTAGGTTGGGTTAGGTTGGGTTAGGTTAGGGGGAGGAGAGGGCAAGGCAAGATAGGGGAGGGGTTCTTTAAGATCACAGCTCTTTTGAATCTTATTCCCATTCCCCTTTTTAGTATCCTCTCAACTGCTATCTAACCTGAGTTGACCAGCTTTAGGTTCTTCATGCTTTGAAAATGAAGCAGTGATTGGAGGTGTGAAGGGAGAGCCTGGAAGGGGAAGGTGAAGCATGTGCATCTGGTGAGGAAGGGAGAGAGAGTGGCAGCAGACCAGGAGGAAGCAAGTAGAGAAAAAACACCATTAGAAGCCTGGAAGGAAAGGGGAATATATCTACAAGAGCAAGAAAGTAGATAAGGGGAGAGTAAGGATATATGCCACAAAGCACCTTTTAGTGGAAAATGAAGAAAAACAGGACCAACCGATGAGAAAAAAATGAAGCAAGATAACAAAAGAGGAGCTTCATGCTCAGAGGCTGATGGTGATGATTGTGAAAGGGTTCAAGAGAGACTATAACAAAACCAAAACAAAAGGCAAAACATGAGGCTTGGTCAGATGGGAATGAAGGAAAAGGCCTACTGCTCAGGTAGTGCAGGCCAGACTTCCAGTAGTGAGATAATAATAATTTTGTAATCTCCTATCTTCATGGAATTCATGGAGAAGCTTTTGGTGGGAATTAGAATTGAGACACCTTTGAAGAGTACCAGATGCACATAAAGACCCTGGGCAACAGGACTCTAGTATTGCTGTTGGTTGACCTTTTAGCTTCATGTTGCTGAGGTTCTTTAAATATTATAGCTCCCCATCTGATGTTTTCTCCCCTCAGAAGAGTTATATGTCGGAACCAAGGCAATCCTATCGAATTTCATGTGAGACAGAATAGACTCAACATGAAGTTGAAGTACTAAACAAACTTAGTTTTGATTTTAAATGCATATTTCAAAGCCTAGAAGCATTGACATTTATGAAATGAGACAGTACACTCGAGGTAGAAACACTGAGAGTAATTTTACCTTGGTTGTTGTGGGTTTTTTTGTTCTCCCTGAGTAACTGGCAGTACAAAGCTGCCTTTACCCTGGAATGTGCATTTTTTTGAGCCCCAAGCCTTTCTGTCTCCCCTCTTTCTGAAGGAAGGAGTTCATTTGCTTCAGCTCTCAAGAAACCCCAGCACTTCCCCAACCCCTCCCCGCCTCACATCACTGTCCTAACAGTTGACTGAAAACCATTGGGTGAGGAAAAATGGTTTTACAAATGAACTCTCCTGACATTTTTGGGTTTTTGGTTGACAGAAACACTGGGGAAGAGATCATTATTTAGATTACAATCTGAGCATGTGATGTGTGCAAAATATTTAGGCTGGGGAAAAAAAGGATAAACCTTTGAGAACTAAAGCTTAACGTCAAGACAGCTGTGAGCTCAAGGTGTTCGCACCTGCGTGTGAAATGCGGCTTTAATTATTATTCTCTCCTTTGTGATTGTGCTCTGCCAGGTCTCATCCATCAATTCTAGTTGAAATGTTCCTTCCATCGTGTTTGCTCAGACCCTGCCAACAAAAAGGCACAAAACAAGTTGTCTAAAGTTGTCTCTAGTTGCAGCTCGGTAGAGGCAAGGACATGGTTGTGCTGATGGTGATGCTATACGCTATTAACTTACAGTGGTGCTGCCTTTCTTCTTTACCACTGCTTACCTAATATGGATCCCACCTGCCACCCTGTGGGCCTTGTCCACAGCCCTCAGGCAATGTTTGGGTGACCCATGAAGAAATGGAAAACCTTGCTGCTCCAGCTAAAACGGTTAGTCTTTCTACTTCCATTTGAGACGGCTTGAAAGAGAAGTAAGATGTACCTGCTGAAATGTACCTTACCAGGAAATGTAGCAGGAAGGATCTGGATGTGCTGGAATGTGTCCAGAGAAGGGCCATGAGGATGATCAGAGGGCTGGAGCTCCTCTCCTATGAGGACAGACTGAGAGGGTTGGGGCTGTTCAGTCTGCAGAAGAGAACACCTTAATGTGGCCTTCCAGTATCTAAAGGGGGCCTACAAGAAAGCTGGGGAAGGGCTTTTTAGGTTGTCAGGGAGTGATAGGACTAGGGGGAATGGGAAAAAAATAGAAATGGGTAGATTCAGATTGGATGTTAGGAAGAAGTTGTTCCCCATGAGGGTGGTGAGACACTGGAACAGGTTGCCCAGGGAGGTGGTGGAAGCCTCATCCCTGGAGGTTTTGAAGGCCAGGCTGGATGTGGCTTCGAGCAACCTGATCTAGTGTGAGGTGTCCCTGCCCATGGCAGGAGGGTTGGAACTGCATGATAGCCTTGAGGTCCCTTCCAACCCTAACAATTCCATGATTCAATGATTCTAAATGCAGATGCCAGATCTTCTGTAGGGTGCTTCCCAGCCATGCCATTAGAAAGTTGCAGGGAGTAGAGAAATTGAATTTAGAGAAGAGCTGCATCATTTGTCAGCAAAAGAAATTACCAGCTCTACTGTGAGCCCAAAAAATGTGTGAACCAGCCTAGTGTTGGGAGTTTTTAGCAGTACATAATAGTTTCACTGCCAGCATGAGCTCTCATTTAGTGAAATGAAATTGTCCTGGTTACCAGGTGCAACATTTCCCCTGTAACTCTGCTCCCTAGTATCTCTTCTAAATATAGTTTTAGATCTGCTGAAACTGAACAAAAAAAAACCACCCCAAAAGGCATTTCACAACTCTGTGTTCTCATTAATGCTGAGTCTTTCATGTCCACACTTGTGCATTCATGCTCTTTGGTTTAGGGTGCATGGACTACATCAGTCATTTATTGATGTACTTTTTTCTCTCAAACCCCTCCCTGCTTTGGTGGGGGGGGCATAAATAACTGTTGGTAGAAGTTATTCAATAGTTCTGACTTTTTTTTTTCCTTTCACTGGGAACATATTTTAGGGTTTGGGTTTAAGCATTGTGTCATAACATAACAGCTCCACAGCAACGCTGATAAAATCTCATACACCACTGAAAAACCTACCTTCACTTTGGAAAACTTTATAGGCAGCCCAATCCAGAGATGATGGGGGAGCTACTGAAGCTAAATTTTGATGGAAGGCTTCTTTCTAAGAAAAACTTCCTAAGAAGCCTTCCTAGGAAGTTTAGGCTGGAGGTGAGGAGAAAGTTCTTCACAGAGAGAGCTGCTAGCCATTGGAATGGGCTGCCCAGGGAGGTGGTGGAGTCACTGTCCCTGGAGGTGTTCAAGAGGGGACTGGATGTGGTACTTGTTGCCATGGTTTAGTAGTCATGAGGTGTTGGGTGACAGGTTGGATTTGAGGATCTTTGAGGTCTTTTCCAACCTTATTGATTCTATGACTCTACACAAGCACCTGCACCAGTCCCTGTCCCTGCCCAGAGGCAGCAGGCAGCACTGTCACCCACACTGCTGTTACCATGATCCGCTGCGGCGTCACACCAACCGCGGAAGCTATCTCCCTCCTCTCCTCTTCTTGTTGTCAGAGTAGTGGTCCTCTTGGAACATCTTCTCCAACTCTTTTTTTTTAGCTGCTCTAGAAATGCTGCCTTGTTCAAGGAGAGAAAGAGATGGGAAGTATGTGATAAGAAAACTATCAAGAATTCCTAAGAAAGAATTCCAAAGAAAAGAAGCCTTGCATCAAAATTTAAGTTTTCTCATGAACATTCATGAAGTAGAACGTCATGAAGCAGATCCTCATCAATATTTTTAAGTTCTCTTATGAACATTGAAGAAGCATGATCCTCATGATCCTCATCAATATCTTTTTCCTACAACTTTCCAATTTCACTAGAGATAAATGCAAATGTAACAACACCCAGCTGACCAGAAGCAGAGGGGATTGTGTTTAACTGGCCAGCCAGAAAAACAGGTTTGCCATTAAAAGCGCTCTATGAAAAGCTCCTTTCCAGTGCATTCATGAGAAGAGAGCTTTCTACTGTGACTGTGGCAGTCAAACTAGAAACAAACAATAAAAAGGCATCTCTGATGCCTAATTTTGTAAGTAGATGGTCGTGTTTTGATTGTGAAGCAATGATAGTGTGTGAGATGATACAGAGCTTCACCAAGCTACCATGATTTTATATCTTTAAAACTTAGCTAGATTGGCTCTACTCAGTTTATGCTTTTGGTTTTGTAATTTTTAAGGGAGTTTAACCCAGGGCATTGCGCTAACTGGTACGTTTTACAGCTGTGGTTTTGCTTGTGCTAATAGTAACACACACATGAAAACCATGTCTTTGTATAACTCCTTTTTATTCTTTTTACCTACTTCATTAATTGCTTCCTGCTGATAACTCAGGAGTCTGAAGAAGGCAGCTGGGCTCAGGTATGACCTTTCTGTTTGTTTGTTTGTTTGTTTTCTGAATGGAAAGCTAATAATAATGTAATTCAGTGTATCAGTATGCGCAGAGGAGCATGGTATTGTGATCTGAACAGGTTAGACTGATGGGTCAGGACTAATAGTATGAAGTTCAACAAGGCCAAGTGCCAGGTCTTGCTCTTCGGCCACAACAGCCCCATGGTAAGCTACAGACTTCAAGATGTGTGCTTAGAAATCTGCAACTTGGAGAGGGACATATGGATATTGGTTGATGGTCCACTGAATACGAGTCAGCAGTGTGCTCAGGTGGCCAAGAAAGCCGATGGCATCCTGGCTTGGAGTAGAAACACTGTGGGCAGCAGGGACAGGCAGGTGATAATCCCCCTGCGGTCAGCACTGGTGAGGCCAGACCTTGAGTACTGTGTCCAGTTCTGGGCTCCTGACTACAGGAAGGACATTGAGGTGCTGGAGTGTGTCCAGAGAAGGGCAATGAGGTTGGAGAAGGGCCTGGAGCACATGGCTTGTGAGGAACCTCCGAGGGAGCTGGGGGTATTCATATTTTGTTACCTGGTTCAGTGGAGGATTTGCCTAGCATAAATATTCAAGTCCAACTGAAAGCAAGGAAGATTATGAAACAAATACATTTTGCCTCTGGGAAAAGTTTGCTTGCATTTAAAACTCAAAAAAACCCCCACCAAACTATGATTTCTTGTTACAAAAAATTTACTTAAATTTAGAAATACAGAAAACAAGAATCAAGAGGCAATAGTGCCATCAGTAAGAAGTCTCTCACAGTGGCATCCACCTCCAATGTCAAAACAATGTAAAAATGGGTATTACTTTTTTTTAGACAAGATTTCTCAGCTAGGAAGTCTCAGTAAAAGTAAGCACAGCAGATTAGATATTATCTTCAGTCTGTGGTGCAACTGTGGACAAACTCAATGATCAGTGTCTATCAATATCTGAGGGGTGGGTGTCAAGGGGAGGAGGCCAAGCTCTTTTTGGTGGTGCGCAGTAGTAAGACAAGGACTAATGGATCCAAACCTGCACATAGAAGGTTTCACCTCCACATGAGAAGACATTTCTTTGCAGTGAGGGTGACAGAGCCCTGGAGCAGGCTGCCCAGAGAGGTTGTGGAGTCTCCTTCTCTGGAAACTTTCCAAACCCACCTGGAAGCATTCCTGTGTGGACTACCCTAAGTGACCCTGCTTTGGCAAGGGCGGTGGGACTGGATGACCTCTGGAGGTCCCTTCCAGCCTCTAACACCCTGTGATTCAGTGAAGCTCACACATTTATTCCCCCTCTCTTTCGTTTTGTTTGTTTGTTTGTTTGTTTTTGCCCCGTAGACCCTGGCTTACGGTGACATGAACCACGAGTGGATAGGTAACGAATGGCTCCCCAGTCTGGGGTTACCTCAGTACCGAAGCTACTTCATGGAGTGCCTGGTAGATGCGAGGATGTTAGATCACCTGACAAAGAAAGATCTACGTGTGCACCTGAAAATGGTGGATAGCTTCCATCGGTATGTTGGCATTAAGACTGCAGCTCTAAAGGCGTTTGTGTGTCTGACGTGATGCTCGGTGCCGCAAAGAACAAAAGCACTTTCATTCTGTTGTGGGAAACCACGCAGAAAAGTGAGTGCTGAGTGTTAGGGATCAGAGCTGAGATCGTTCTTGTAATAGCAGATGCATTGTAATGATGTCTCTCAAAACTAGGATATTGCTTCAGACAGATTTCATAGTGAGCTAGGGTGTACTCGTTGACAGTAGGCTGAACGTGAGCCAGCAGTGTGGCTAAGAAGGCCAATGGCATCCTGGCCTGTATCAGGAATAGTGTGGCCAGCAGGAGCAGGGAAGTCATTCTGCCCCTGTACTCAGCACTGGTTAGGCTGCACCTTGAGTCCTGTGTCCAGTTCTGGGCCCCTCAGTTTAAGAAGGACAGTGAGACTCTTGAACATGTCCAGAGAAGGGCAACAAAGCTGGGGAGGGGTTTGGAGCACAGCCCTGTGAGGAGAAGCTGAGGGAGCTGGGGTTGCTTAGCCTGGAGAAGAGGAGGCTCAGGGCAGACCTTCTTGCCATCTACAACTATGTGGAGGGTGGTTGTAGCCAGGTGGGAGTTGGTCTCTTCTCCCAGGCAACCAGTGACAGAGGACACAGTCTCAAACTGTGCCAGGGAAGGTGTAGGTTGGATGTGAGTATGAAGTTCTTCACAGCCCATTGGAATGTGCTGCCCAGGGAGGTGGTGGAGTCATTGTCCCTGGAAGTGTTTAACATAAGACAGGATGAGGCACTTGGTGCCATGGTTTAGTTGATTAGATGGTGTTGGGTGATCGGTTGGACTTGATGATCTCTGAGGTCTTTTCCAACCTGATTAATTCTGTAATATATAATATGAATAGAGCCTTGACAATACACAAACAAGTGGTGTAAACTATCAGAAAGTAGTAGGCTGGGATTTGAAGCCCTGAGATCTCCTCATAATGAAAAGCTATTGTGTGCAGCAGATAAAAGGTGCTAACAGCACAAGCAAATTGACAGGCTTTACAAGTTATTTAGGGTTATAGCCAGGAAGCTAAACTGGAAATATGGAAACAAAGGCACTTAGGCTTTGGGGAGAATGATGTTTCTGTGACAAGAAGTGGATGTTGGTGGGGTTTTTTTAAATGTAATGTCTGACTTGTCAGGTTTTTTTGAGGCCAAATGCAACAAATTTGACAGCTTGCAAGGGCTGACCTTTTCTCAGTATGGTTTTGAATGTTATGGTCTTCTTATGCCAAAACATATATTGAAACACACTCATTTTGCTTTTGTCCATTTCACTTTTTTTAAGTCTGTGGAGGTTTTTGGATTTGTTTTTATCATTTTTTGATGGTTTTACTCTCCCCTCTGTCCTCAAGATTTGCTCCACGGGCGCCATGAAACACCTCCTGTGAAACACAGGAAATGCATCCTACATGTGTTCCCATCTGCAAAATTACCTTTATTAACTCTGTCAATGTTTCTCTTTAAATGACAGAACAAGCTTGCAATATGGAATCATGTGTTTAAAGAGGTTGAATTATGATAGAAAAGAACTGGAAAAGCGAAGAGAAATGAGTCAGCATGAAATAAAAGGTGATAGCTGCTGGGAATGAACACTGGGAATGTTTCTTCTTCTTGAAGCTTGACAACATTAACCCCTTGCCCTGCCATTTTAGCAAAGCAGTTAAGCATGTGCTTTGAGTAAAAGCAGCCTAAGTGCATCCCTCTTCAGAACACTAAATATCTCCTTAAATTAGACACAGCTAAGTACTTTGCTAAATTGAGGCAGCCTTTGCTGAATGGTGGCTTGAGATGCTCCTTTTGCTGAATTAGATTTGTGGGGGCTCCTTCAGTCTCAGAAGCAGAGGGCCAATTCACCTGCAGCTCAGTGGGTTGTGCTGGGGGCAGCAGTGGGGAATGGGAGGACTCAGAACTCTAGCACTGTGATCCTGTGTTTGAAAACCTTTGCCTTTGATTTATTCTAAGTAGAAAAATGTAGCTTGGATGGGTGGCCACTGAGGCAGTTGGTTGGTTTATAAGAATAGTTCCTAACAGGACTGCCCTTATGAGAAGGTTTAGCAGTTGACTCTAAAGTATTTTTCTGGGTAAAGCTCTCTAGAACAGTTGCAGGCTCCTTGCATGGTTCCTTTATGTACAACAATAAGGGTTGTTGGTGGGTTCCCCCCCCCCCCAGTTATTAGGACTGAATCCTTTGATTCTTTTAAGCATTTCCAGCTTTGGAATCTGGTCTCGATGATCCCTGGCTGCCATGCTGTGTTTCAGCCAATCCTGCCCCCAAAGTCTGGGATGCCCTTGGTCAGGAGATCAAGAGTGCCTGCTCCCAGAACATCTACATAAGTTGGACTTGCAAGGGCTCAGGAAAAAGTCTTCTTATTTAGTAACAGCCAGCTGAGTATCACATTTCCAGTCCACAAGTATAAAGCTCAGTATAAGCAACTTTCTTTTAGTCTTATGGGTGGGGTATGAAACATTTTATGTAACAGCCAAATCCTCAAAAATGGTTTCCTAGCTTGTTTGTTGCCTTAGCTTTATAACTGGCATGACCCTGAACAGCTCAACCAGCTTTCTCAAGTCTTTTTTAGTCTCCAAAATTGTGACTCATGAGCAAACTCATCATTTGCTTTATGGCATCTTATGAAGTGGGAGCTGCTGAGCTGAATCTCAAACACGCTTAATACAAAACCCTCAAGTGAAGCCTTGAGGCATGATTGTGTCTCCCATGCCCTTGCACTGTTAAACTGGGAAAATAGCCTAAGAGCTGGAAAGGGTTATCTATAGGAGATGGGAGAGGTTGCATTCTGCAGCTGCCCTCTGGAGGCACCTTTCTCCTTTGAGACCATTATTTAAGAGTAAACATTTAATTGGAAGGTAGCTAAAACCACCGAGTTTTGAAGAGGAGATACTAAAGGCTCTGAGGAGACCTTATTGTGCAGGATATGAAGGGGGCTATAAGAAAGATGGGGAGGGACTTTTTAAGGTGTCAGGTAGTGATAGGACTAGGAGGGATGGAACAAAAGTAGAAATGGGTAGATACAGATTGGATATTAGGAAGAAGTTCTTCCCCATGAGGGTGGTGAGAGACTGGAACAGGTTGCCCAGGGAGGAGGTCGAAGCCTCATCCCTGGAGGTTTTGAAGGGCAGGCTGGATGTGGCTGTGAGCAACCTGCTGTAGTGTGAGGTGTCCCTGTCCATGGCAGGGGGTTGGAGCTGGATGATCCTTGAGGTCCCTTCCAACCCTAAGAACTCTGTGATTCTAAAGCTACATGGATAGTGTGCTGGTATTCCTCAAACAAGAACTAAAGCAGTGACATCCACAGTGCAACCACGACTGCATGCATGCACCTGTCCAGTTTGGAGGTTGTCAGGCCTCAGGGTACTGACCTGGTGTTCTGTCCTTCCAGATGTGCTGGTATGGAGCAATGACCGAGTCATACGCTGGATACAAGCTATCGGCCTCCGAGAGTATGCTAATAACATCCTAGAAAGCGGTGTCCATGGTTCACTGATAGCACTGGATGAAAACTTTGACTACAGCAGTTTAGCTTTATTATTACAGATCCCAACACAAAACACCCAGGCAAGTCTGCTCACTGCCACTTCTGCTTCATCTGTCCCCATTGCTGCCTTTTGTTCACCTCCAGCCCTTTTAATACTATCCCCCACGGCAAACTCCTGGCCAAGCTGTCAGCCCGTGGCTTGGAGAGCAGCACTCTGTGCTGGGTTAGGAACGGGCTGAAGGGCTGAGCCCAGAGAGTGGTGGTGAATGGTGCCACATCCAGCTGGCAGCCAGGTACTGGTGGGGTCCCCCAGGGATCAGTGCTGGGCCCCATGCTCTTTAATATCTTTATTAATGATCTGGATGGGGGCATTGAGTCGATCATCAGTCAGTTTGCAGATGACACCAAGCTGGGGGCAGGTGGTGATCTGTTACAGGGTAGAAGAGCTCTGCAGAGGGACCTTGACAGGCTGCACAGATGGGCAGAGTCCATGGGCATGAGATTTAACACATCCAAGTGCCAGGTTCTACACATTGACCACAACAACCTCGTGCAGTGCTACGGACTGGGGTCAGAGTGGCTGGAGAGCAGCCAGGCAGAGGAAGACCTGGGGGTACTGGTTGATAGTAGGCAGAACATGAGCCAGCAGAGTGCCCAGGTGGCCAAGAAGGCCAATGGCATCCTGGCCTGTATCAGGAACAGTGTGGCCAGCAGGAGCAGGGAGGTCATTATGCACCTGTACTCAGCACTGGTTAGGCCACACCTTGAGTCCTGTGTCCAGTTCTGAGCCCCTCAGTTTAGGAAGGATGTTGAGTTGCTGAAACATGTCCAGAGAAGGGCAACAAAGCTGGGGAGGGGTTTGGAGCACAAGTCCTGTGAGGAGAGGCTGAGGGAGCTGGGGTTGCTTAGCCTGGAGAAGAGGAGGCTCAGGGGAGACCTTCTTGCTGTCTACAGGGAAGGGAGATTGTAGCCAGGTGGTGGCTGGTCTCTTCTCCCAGGCAACCAGCCCCAGAACAAGAGGACACAATCTCAATCTGCACCAGGGCAGGTTTAGGCTGGATGTTAGGAAGAAGTTCTTCAGAGAAAGAGAGATTGGCCATTGGAATGGGCTGCCCAGGGAGGTGGTGGAGTCACCATCACTGGAGGTATTTAGGGAGAGACTGGATTGAGCGCTTGGTGCCATGGTTGAGTTGATTAGATGGTGTTGGGTGATAGGTTGGACTTGATGATCTCGAAGGTGTTTTCCAACCTGGTCTATTCTATTCTATTCTATTCTATTCTATTCTATTCTATTCTATTCTATTCTATTCTATTCTATTCTATTCTAATTTTTCACTTTGGTGTCTCCAGGCCCGGCAGATCCTTGAGAGAGAATACAACAACCTTTTAGCACTAGGAACCGAAAGACGGCTTGAGGAAGTAATTCATTTTCTTTTCAGTATTCCTAACATGCCACAGTAAAACAGAAACCTTGACTGCATGAAGAGATGTTAATCTGCACTTTCTTTATTTTATTGTTTTTGAAGAATAGATAAAAGCCAATCCAAGGTTTTAAAATAACCACAGAGTGGTGCTCACAGCATTTTGGATGCTAAGTTTGACAATGCACTCTTACCTTAACATGAACCTTTTCTGTAGAGGAAACATGAAGAAAAGAGGCTATGTGTCAGTGGCTAGAGCAAGGGCCTGCACAACCTGCTCTTTACTTATAATTCCTAACACTCTTTCTTTAAAAATAAAGAAGAAAAGTGGATTTGTGGTTGTTTGTGGGGTTGGTTGGGTTGGTTGGTTGGTTGTTGTTTTGCCATGGTTTGGTTTTGGCTGGTTGGTTTTGGTTTTGTCTTGTTTGTTTTTATTCTTCACAGTTGCTATGTAATAGAGTGGGATTTGGGGCAGTTTTCTGGGATGGGGAATCTCAAATCCACCTATGGAAAATATTCATCTTAAGGTAAGAGTCTAGTGCAAAAAAGATTCAAGACTTGGACGTCTGCAAGGGAAGAGGAATAAAACTTTCTAAGGCTTGCCGTAAATGTGAGAAGCCTATGAATTCTGTGCAAGCACAAGTATTTACTCATTAGCACTTTACATAAGCCTTCCAATGCAGTGCAAACCACTGCAATTTCTGTCACTGTGTGGGGAAGAGATCAGACTAAATCAGATCAAATACTAAAACCCTGAGATTTAAGAGGCATTTTCCGCCCTGGCATTTACTATTTCTAAAGCACGAGGGTGTCTCAACCACACCGAAGCTGCTGAATGCAGTACCACAGAGCAGGGTGGCTGTTGTGGAATACATCTGACAGTGAGAGAGGGAGCAGACAGCAGGATAATTAATTTAAAAATTAAAAAAAGAAGAAGAAGAATTAAACCCAAACCTTTTGCTTTATCAAACACAACTCTATGTTGGCAGAGTGACGACAAGAACTTCAGACGTGGCCCCTCCTGGCGACGACAGTTTCCTCCTCGTGAGGTTCATGGGATCAGCATGATGCCAGGCTCATCAGAAACGTTGCCAGCTGGGTTCAGGTTAACCACAACATCAGGGCAGTCACGGAAGATGGCAACTGATGGTATGTAGTAATTTCTGCACTCACTGTTGAAAACCAAGAGCCTTATTCTAACAGGCTAAGCTGACCTTTAGCCCGTGTCCGTCTTGCACCAGAACGGCTGTGTTCACGTAACTAGGATGAAAGAAGTCAAGGGCAGCTGAATTAGGGAATCATAGAATTGTCAGGGTTGGAAGTGACCTCTAAGATCATCCAGTTTCAACCCCCCTGCCATGGGCAGGGACACCTCACACTACATCAGGTTGCTCACAGCCACATCCAGCCTGGCCTTCAAACCTCCAGGGATGAGGCTTCCATCACCTCCCTGAGCATCCTGTTCCAGTGTCTCACCACCCTCATGGTGAATGGAATGAAGAAGCACTGACTTGGCACAGTATTGATTTTTTTCAGGTTGACTTCAGCTTGTCAGTGTTTGTATAAGCATCCTAGATCTGCAAAGGAAAAACTCAGAAAGAGAGGAATTAGTTTACTGATGTTGATCTAAGATTGCATACAATACCTAAGCAAATTTTTCATCTCATCAGCCTCACCAGCATGTGGGGTGTATTTTAGAGAGTGAACCTAGACAGGGCTATCATCTTTATTCTCCTGTTTGACTTTCAAACTCACTAGCTTAGCCTTGGCCATCCCATACTTCAAGTTGCTAACAATTAACAACCATCAGGCAGCTAGTGTAGTTAGCAGACACTAAATTTCAGGTCTACCAGTCTGTATTTTCTTTGGAAACCTCTTCCTTTCCAAAAGATGCACTAATGACTCAGCAATGATTGGAAAAGTAACAAAGAGCTCATCATTAACAAAAAATTAATAAAAGAAAGAAAGTAAAATGTAAAAATCGTTGTAAAAGGGCAGGCAGAAGGGACAAAGCCCATTGCAGCTGTTCCTGCAGGGAGATGGATGATAGACAAAGCCTGAAGTTCTGAGAAGCACCAGGATGCAGACTGGCCCATTTCAAACACTGCTGTTTATTTCCTCATGGGAGAATTTGGGTCTAGGAGCAGACTTGCCTCAAAGTAATTTACTAAACTGCTCTTAGTGATTCACGTGTAGCTCTTGTATGAACTTGGTAGGACAATACTGCCATCTAAATTTCTCACCTTTAGAAACAATACTTTAGAGCTGCAGTTACAGATGGAATCATTTACTGATTGCATCACTGAGTTCCATTGACTCCACTGCTCATGTGCACGCTTTGCTTTTAATCCTGAGCTATTCTGGCAACAAAGCTGTAAGACAAGAATCCATTCCAAGGCAAATCCCGTGTACCAATCAAGGCACTAGCTCCCTATGCATTCCCGTGGCTCACATCAGTGTAGTAGCTAAGAACCTCACAAACATTTCTTGATTTCACCTCCCAGCCATGCTACAACGTTAGAGGATACTGTTCTCAGTTTATAGATGGGGAACTAACACAAGGGAGAATGCAGTGATTTACTCAGGGTCTTCCAGGCAACTAATTATTGAGCTGAGTACCAAAATTAGTAGAGTTCAAGGCAGGTAGCTTTGAACACTCACATCTTCATCTGGGATTGGCTTTGTATCTCCCAGAGCTAAGAATGCCATGGTTTTTACACACCATGACAGGCACAGTGTTAGGGCTTCACAGCAAAATCAGGACAAAATTGAATTTCAAATTGTATTTCAGTCGTAGAACAGCCATGAAGAAACAGTTGGGACTTAGACCATGCCCAGGACGTGTCACGGAAAGCCACAAAGCAATTTAATAGCAAAGCAGAGTTATTCTTTATTCATGTTTCTAAATAGGTTCTGGTTTGTTTCTTCTTCTTTTTTCTTTTTCTTCTTTTCTTTTGTTTCTTTACAATTTGCAGTTGCTTCATCACGACTGCAGAGGTTAGACAGCTCAACAGTTCGCACATACTCATGCTGACAAGGCCTAGCAAAGAAGCCAGCACTGAATTGTTGTGAGTATTCATATGGAGCCATCATGAAGGCTCTTTATTATGCTACACCCAACCTTCCTTGGCATTATTCAAACAAGAGCCAGCATGTAGCAGAGCACCTAACTCAGACTCACTGGGGTGGTCTCTTCATCAGGACAGCAGTCTCAAGCTCGGTCCAGGAGATGCTATGTGATTCTTCTCCCCTTCTCTAAAAGCAGGTTCTTTCTGCTGAAATCACTTCAGCAGATAAGACAAACGTTTTTAGACCACTCTTCTGATGGGAGCTCACCAACCATAATGCATTTTGTATGCTCTCAAACTTCAAAGCTAGAACTGGGGAGAGAGCAGCAGGCACAGGGAGTTAACTTACTTTACGAGCACAGAGCATTTGAATAAGTTGTATTAGGAGCTAGGGAGAGAAAGGGGGGGAGTAGAGGTGGGGGACAACTAGTAAAGCAAAATAGATTTACTTTCTATTTTTAAATGAGAGACATGGCTCAGTTTAGAACATCAGGTAGCTGCACAAAGCTAGTACAAAACTTCCCCCTACATAGAAAATCTTCCAAAGTTATCTGTTACAGAGATTCTTGCACTTCCCAAATAGAATAGCATAGAATGGAATGGAATGGAATGGAATGGAATGGAATGGAATGGAATGGAATGGAATGGAATGGAATAGAATAGAATAGAATAGAATAGAATAGAATAGAACAGAACAGAATAGAATAGAATAGAATAGAATAGAATAGAATAGAATAGAATAGAATAGAATAGAATAGAATGAACCAGGTTGGAAAAGACCTTTGCGATCATCAAGTCCAACCTATCACCCAACACCATCTAATCAACTAAACCATGGCACCAAGTGCCTCATCCAGTCTCTTCCTAAACCATCCACAATTGACCAGTGTCACAGGAACAATATTCTGAGCTAGATGCCACTTTGAATCAAATTTTGTACTGGAATTCATGTTGCATGCCTCACCCCTTACCTTTTGAACATGGCTATGAGTTTCACAGATTGACTCTTGCAGAGTTCTGCAGCAATGCACCGTTTCCTGCTACATCCCAGGTTTTGCTTTCATCAGTGCAGCACCATTTCATGCTGATGCTTCCTCAGTAAAACAGTTTTCCATTTAGCTACTCAGGCAATTGCAAGGGAGCTGGAAAGAATATTTGGATAGCACCAAAACCTCACCAGGCATTAAACATGCTTCAACAGGTATTATGTATTGTTGGCAAGACATGCCAGGCTCTGCAAGAAAGTCCTTGGGTTTAGATTCCCAGTACCGGGAGAAGCTTGGGGCCATTGAGATGTTACTAATTCTAAACAGGTTCAAAAAGCGCTTAGGAACAGCCAGTGCTACCAGTGGAAAATGTAGATTGCTGTGGTGGTTTGAGCCTTAACTGGGACTTAAGAGCTCAGATGGGGGCAAGGCTGAGAATCCCTCCCCTGCTCCCCCCTTCTCTTTCCCAATAGAGAGGAAAAGAAAGGAAAGGAGCAAATCCACCAAGAAATAATTTGGAGTTGGCTTGGAAGTAGAGAGATAAAGAATTTTCTTTAACTATATATATGTATCTATATACATAAATATAAAACAATAACAGGTAGGGTTCACAAGGGTAAGGAACAAAGATGGATGGGATTAAGAATAAGAATACAAAACCAGCCTC
The DNA here is from genome assembly GCF_014839835.1 of Dryobates pubescens. Lineage (NCBI taxonomy): Eukaryota > Metazoa > Chordata > Aves > Piciformes > Picidae > Dryobates > Dryobates pubescens. The sequence continues at coordinate 132,847,234 of NC_071657.1, forward strand.
TTTGAAGAGATGTGGAGGTAGCAGGGAGAAGGATCAGGCCTGACCACATGGCAGAGAAGCAGGGAGCCACCAGCAGTCCTCATCCAAGCAAAGGCAGGGCCCAGAGAGAGCTAATGGCTGCAGTGTCCTCCTTTTTAGAGGCTTGCTGGACAGGGAGGGAGACTGGCACAGACTAACTTAGTTTTCTAGGGGGAAAACCCCCTGCAGGGAGAGCAACTCTCTCACAAGCCCTCCCCTCCCTGCTTCCAGGATGGGTGGAACCCATCACAGTTGCTCAGGATCCTACTGCCTTGTGGAAAACCATAAAGTATGACCAATAAAAATGCAGTTCGAACACAAAGCCATCAGTAAGTAGGACTGCAGGAAGAGATGTGTCCAGAACACAGAACCATAGAAATGCTGATACTTGGGCAAAAGGGAATA